>NC_136067.1:711731986-712406361 GCF_964261635.1 Lissotriton helveticus
GTTTAATGTATGCCATAATCACAGATTAGACACTGCATTTGTTTACCCTCTTACCCTAGCCCCGAAGAGACATGCCTTATGGCTTCCCGTTACCCTGTATTTAGATGGTTGTGCTAAACGTTCTACCCGTTTATCTCCCTCTCAGCAAGAGGTTTCTAAACCTCCATGACTTACCTTCCGTTCCATTTCTTTCTTCTATAACTCGTTAATTTTCACAAATGCCTTTTGATTTGCTCTCCTTCGGATAGCCTCATATATTGTATATCTTTTTCCTCTTTTCATTATTGTACTGTTTCATGCATTTTCTTTTTTTTTTCTCTATATTTGACCTCGACACTGATATTGTATTTTACTTTGACTGTGTATTGACACCTCTTTTATTTTAATAAACTTTATTCTGAACTTAAAAAACAGAAGTCCAAAGGTCACGAATAATTACTTTATCACATTGAACAAGTGAAGCTTGTTACAGGGTCAGCTATTAGAGAAGCTCTATTCTGCAGCCACAGCTGCTTGTTGTCATTCAGCAAGAATCTGCAAAATTCCCCTTTAGGTGAAGGAACATAGACCAGAACATGTGGGGCAATTTTGCACTCACAAAACATGCTGCACGTTTACACAAAATAAGTAAGAAAGCCACGTTTATTTTGAGGCCTAATTTTCAGGCTTAATGCACACTTGGTAAGTGAGCATACTAAAACACACTCTCAATGCACAAACACTAACCAGTTAAAATTTACTTCAGCCTTTTATGCATACTAACAGGGCCCAACACATTTAAAAGATGCTCTACATAGAACAGGTGCAGATTCAGAACTATGTTTAATGAGGAAATACAGCGTATCATGCATTTTCAATAGTATTTATAAGTCAGACCAGATGCTTTCTCATGAATGGAGGCCAGCTATGGTTTACGAGAGGGTCTCCAACCAGTAGCTTGTGAGCTACTGTAGCTCTCCAGCTACCTCTGAGTAGCTCACCTGTGAGCAGCCCAGCCTATTAAATTAGAAAGCTTTGGCTTAGTTGAATTAATATACATATAAAAAACTGAGATTATATAACACTGATATTATTAGTTGCTCTCAATGGGTTTCATGAAACATAAGTAGTTCTCAGTACAGAAAAGGTTGGAGACCCTTAAAGACTCTAAAGTAACGATATGTACGGGAGATCACATATTGGCACGGCACTAGATTTTTTAACAACAATTTATTTTATTTTTACCGGGAACACAAATTCAAGTATAGGCTACTGTGGTATGTATATGCATCAGTCAGTATATGAATTCTTGGGGTGCAAAGCGCTCAAGACCACCTCATAGGACAATCTTATGTATCATAGGTCCGGTATATGAATTCTATAGATGGCCATAATATTAACATTCATGGTTTCCTTGAGACACTGGTTTGGTTGAGGGGATACTTTTAATATAATTATAAGCTTTTATTGCATTAGTTATTAGCCACGATTTGATTGATCCAGGCGTTATAGTTGCAGACTTTTGCGTATACAGTTGGGTGGCCCTTCATGGCGCAATCGTATCCCCAAGACACAACACCCTGAAGGAATCCATTACATGCTAGGGGTCCTCCAGAGTCTCCCTGAAAATGAAACAGAAAGATGATGCATTAGAAATTGTCATTTGTGTTAACAGACAGTTAAGAAATAGGTATTGGGTACTTGAAAAATATGAATGGCAAATGTATGAACAAATTAGTAAATATTCTAAAATCTCATGTCATTTTCAAATGATATTCAAACACATACAATTCAGTAACAAATGGAAGTGCTTAAGAGGTCCTGGTAACCTGACAAACCACCAGAACAAAAGTAGAATGCTAAGGTGACATTATTGAAACATACAACAAGGTTACCGGTTACCTATTATAACATTAAATGTGCAACTTTCTGAGCGTCTATGTTTCTTAATAATTTTTTTAGCCTTGTAAAATTCTTTATTGCGCGGTTAATTAAAACCATTACAATGTATAACATTCTGCAACATTAAAAACAACTTTTAAGGAATGGGGAAGGAATAATAAGTGACAAGGGAAGGGGAAGAGAATTTAAAAACGAGGATAAAACTATGTTACAAAAAACTTAATAATTGAAAATCCATAACTCTTAGTGTGGCTTCATTTTTGCAAATACTGGATTTTAAAACTTCCTAAACATGATGCAAGGAAAAAAAGACATGACACAAAAACACTGTTAATAATTTAATGAAGTGTGAATAGGCCGATGTGCTGAAGGTTATATGCCATTTATTACCACTGTGTTTGGGGAACGGCCATGACTCCTGAGAGTTGAAGCCTTGAGTGGGTCGCAATGCCCCTTCCTTCACACAAAAATAGTAATAAATACACTATATTAGAAAATTGAAAGGTGGAGCACTTCATTTTTAACAGAGTTTTATATAGCGAGAACTTGACCCAAAGGTATTGGGTATCAGAGCGCTTTACACGAGCACCAGGGACACATTCATTTTTTTTGTTAGGCACGGGGAGATTACGTGATTTGCCCAGAATCACAGGATGTTGCGCATCCCTGCCCGAGACTCAAACCTGTCTCCCCAGCTCCGAGGTCGACCACCCTAGCCATTAGGCCAACTCCCCTGCCCATTGAATACAATGGAGTGCTCCGTGCTTCTACGGGCCGGTAAAGGCCCTTGGAGCAACATTCCAATGTTGTTTGAACAAAGGCCTCTCGGAGCCCGAGAGCATTTCAATCCCCTCAGGCTCTGAGAGGCCTTTGTTTTATTTGTTAGAACATTCTGCTTCTAGTGGCAGAATTTTCTAATAGCCTTATAGCCCTTCGTAGCTGGGCTATACCGGCTAGCCGGTATAGGCTGTTTTGGTGGGCTATAAGGCTATATTAAATACACTCGGTACATCTATATATGCAATTTTTGCTATGGTGTTGTTTCGTGTGTTTTTGATTTAAAAAAGTAGACATTTAACTAAAAATTGATACAAGTATGTACATTTGTTTAATAAAGTAAATTACTTTGAAGGAGCCTAATGAGTGGGTTTTAAAAATCATTGTAACAGTTTTCGAGACACCATAAACAGTGTTTAACTCATGTCAATTTTGTTAAATTGTGGATTGTGGTAATGAATGTGCATTGGAAAGTTGCCCTCAATAGCACACAATTGCAGAGATGCATAAAATTCCATACCTTATACACAGTATAATATGTGACATCATAAACAGCGCATCATAGCTGTACAAGCTATACTTGTGTCCGTTAGGTATAACTGATGAATTTCAGTGCTTTTCTTTGCTTTAAAACTGTACTTTTTCATTAGTAGAAAAACTACGTATAACTCTACTTTATCCTTTGCTTTTTAGTGAATTTTTAAGTTTAAGTTTAACATAAGTTATATATATAAACACACATGTACATATATACGTCTCTGATGCAAATGTTGCGCATTTGGCAGGCGCGATGCCTGAACACCAGGATTGCTTGTAAAATGCTTGCGGCTGAGCTTTGTAAAGTCCAAACAATCCAAGTCCTAGTTAAACCATTGGACAGCACTCTAAGCAGTGTTTCACTTCTTTTACTCCAACAATACGTAAAAAAGTAAAGCGTCTGGCGCGTTTCGGCTTTCATAGACTTTGCTACTACTTGGAGGGCTGTCCCATAGTTTAACCAGGACACGGATTGTTTGGATATATATATGTATATATGTATATATATATATATATATATATATATATATATATATATATATATATATATATATATATAAATTCACTGAAAAAAAACATAGGTTTCAGGGACGTTATACTTAGTTGGGCATTTCACTCGTACAAAACCAGAGAAATTCCGCTATTATAGTTAGTTCAGCTAACTATAACTCGCGCCCCCACAATGCACTGCTGATGACGTCACATATTACATCATTCATGACATGTTCAAAGACATCACTGATGACATCTCAAATTACATCACTGATGACATCCATCACTGATGACATCATCCAGTGACTGTGTGTTTCTTTAAAGTTTAAATGTGTTTTATATATATATGCCCCGGTGTATTGAAGCATGAGTGGGTGTATAAGTGTCTGGATGGAGGACTTAGTAGGTGCGTGATTAAATGTGTTTACAGAATGCATGGGTTAGTGACTAAACTGTGTTAATGTCTGTATCAGTCTGTCTGTTGTATAAGCTGCTGCATGGGTTGGTCAGTAGCTACATGAGTGTCTATATGGGTTATCAATTGGTTGCCTGAGTATTTGTATGGGTGCCTGACTGTGTGTGGGTGGGTGGGAGTTGTGTGACTCTGTGCATAGATGTTTGAGTGGTTGATTCCCTGGGTGTATGGGCTCAAGAGTGCATGTGGAAACAGCTGTATGGGTGGGTGAGTGTGTGTATGGGTGTGTTGGTGAGTGAATGGATGTCTCAGTGGTACATGTCTAAGTAACTACATATGTAAAAGGCAGTGTAAGTGAGAGTTGGAGTAGTAGCAGTGATTGCAAAAGAGAGTAAGTATGCGTTTGTTTCTGTATGAATAAGTGATGTGGTGTGTGTATAATTGTATAGGTGAGTAAATGGAAGTGTGATTGATACTCTGCATGAATGAGCGGTGGTGTGTGAGTGTCTGTATAGGTGTATGAGTGCATATGATAGTGTTGTATTGATGAGTGACTGCATGTATGAGTGATTGTACGGGTGAATGAGTGAATGTGTGTGTAGACCTAGGAATCAGTGAGTGTGTGTAGTAACTGGTATTGGTGTGTAGATGGTTTCGAAAATGGTAGTCTGTATTTTACAGTGGGTGTATCCAAGTTTATATTAGGGTGTAAGGAGGTGCATCAGATTTTCACGTGGATGATGTCATCGGTGATGTCATTTGAGATGTCCTCAGTGATGTCACTGACCATGTCATGAATGATGTAATATGGGACGTCATCAGCAGTGCGTTGCGGGGTGTGATTTATAATTAGCTGAACAAACTATAACGGCGGAACTTCTCTGGTTTTTTACGAGTGAAATGTCCAACTAAGTATAACGTCCCTGAAACATGTTTTTTTTGTGACTTTCTAAGGTTTTTTAAATGCTAATCTCTAACTATAACATAGCAGTCTCGTTTTCAGAGTGGTGGAGAAAGGTGAGCGTGGCCCCCAAACACCTATTAGCAGTCCCACTGTGTGGGATTTACTGGAGGTAATAGGAGGGGTAGTTTGCCCCCAACGTCAACCTTGGGGGCCAACTACCCCGTTTGTTACCTCCAGTAAGTCTCACACAGCAAGATTGCTAAGTTTCTATATCAGTCCCACCCCCTCCCTGCACTTCTGTGCAAATGGGCCCCATGGTGCGTTGTAAATTGGGGGATTAATTCTTCTTGAGTCCCGAGGGTCCCTGGGGGCCAACTAGCCCACCAGGTACCTCCAGTAAGCGCCAGAGAGCTGCGTTGCAGAGAGGTGTAAAAAGGAGTGTGGCCTCTGAACACCTCCCTGCTAAGTGCTGCAGGGAGGGGGCGGGGCCTCTGGCGCAATGCCGGATTTTTTATTTTTTTAAGAAGGGGGCTGTGTGGTCCCCTTCTTTTACAATATTTGAGGCCATGGTGACCCCATCCCCCAGGGCCTGACTTGTTTTTTACAATTCAAAAAATAAAAAAAATGGGATGGGGCACCTGGCCCCCCACCTGAGGCTTTTATCTGTCCCGGTCGACCCCGACCCCCTGGCCATTGCCTCTTTTTTTTTTTTATCGCTGGATGGTGGGCCACGTGGCCCCCCTGCCTGGCCACTTCAGGCCCCAGGAACCCCATCCCCCGGGCTTGGCCATTATTTTTTTTTTTGGAGGAGGAGGGCTGCGCGGCCCCACTCTCCAGGCTGATTTCGGCCACAGGGACCCCATTTCCCGGGGCCCGGCCATTCATTTTTTTAACAAAAGGGAGGGGGGCTGCGTGGCCCCCCTCCACGGCCACTTATGGCCCCGGGGACCCCATCCCCCGGGGCCAGCCCTTTTTGCCCCAATGCCCCCACGGTCCCGCCGGCTCCCCGCCTTCTGTGGGAGCCGTCATTGCTTTTCCACTAGGGGAGCTGCTGACATGCAGCTCCCCTTGTAGAAAAGAAATCCTGCTTTCCTTCATTGAAACGAGAGCAAGTTTCTCTGCTCTCGCTTCAGTGAAGCAAAGCAGAGTTCACTATGGCAGGGTGGTAGCCGGACGGCCATAGCTCCCGCCCTGCCATAGCAAACAGCAGTGTCCCGGGGGCGGGCAACCCGGGACACTGCAGGAGCCAGCCCTGTGGGGTGGTGTTCCCCAGGGCTTCAAGGGCCCCAGGAGGGGGGCTGCCAGTAGGTAATATATATATATATATATATATATATATATATATATATATATATATATATATATATATATATATATATACACATACATATATACAGAGAGAGAGAGAGAGAGAGAGATCTGCAAGCACCTACCAATGTATCATTGGGTGTGGCACTCATACAAATTGTCAGGACAATTGAAGGCAACAATTTCTTCTGCAGAACCAATGACTGCAAGATCTGGTGACAGTGGTTACACAGCACACATGTACTCCCTAACATTCTCATGAAACCTCGTGTGACAAGTAGGCTGCTATTGGGACAGATTCAGTAAGATATGCCTGTAACAGTCTTGCCAAAGGTAGAATTGCACTCATTTGTCAGGAGATGGTGGAACACCTCTCACCCAAGCTCAAAAGTGCAAACAATTAATACAATCTTACGATTATGCTAGGTGCTTATGGGTGCCATATAGGAGCAACACCAGTGCATTCTAGACAGTACACCGAGCAATTGAAATCCAAACGTGTATAATGATCTGTCCCTGTGTACACAGCGATGTTCTAGTATATTGAGGAGCAACCCTGACACACTGAACCACATTCTTTCATACTGAGGCACAATATGGCACATTGAGCATCATCCTTGCAATGTGAACTGCTCCCTTGCTTAAGTAGTCATGCCATGGCAAATTGAGAGACACATCTGATCGATAGATCAGCATCCTCATATTCCTTGCAGAATCTCGCCACACTGAACATCATACTTCTTCTAATGTGAGAAGTTTAAAGTTTTCAGCTATATATAGGACAGACTATCACCTGTGAGGGTACCCAGACGCTGTCCATGGGCAGCAAAGATTAACTGATTTGCTCTGAATCACAGGTTGCGCCGACACATTGACTCGAACCTGGATCCCCAGCTGCCGAGTCGGTAGCTCTGGCCGCTGCACCACCTCCTATCCTGTGCGAATGCTTGAATATTGATGAGCACCTGGAATTTCTTGGACACACCCTGAATAGTTATGCAACATCTTGATCTATTGTGCAGCAACATGATATCTTGACCAGTGAGTGTCCTGTCTCCTCTGGCAGCACCGTGGAATATTAAAGCATCATTTGCATATTTGTTGTCTGACCATTGGCCCATTGGCGAATGATGGCTGCCATCATTGTGCCTTTTTGAAAAGTCTAATGCGAAGAATCCTCCGTATGGTGTAATAGGGCGACCCAAAGGCTAACTTGATCTCAATTAAAATATATCAGTGAATGATGCAAACACAAATCCATGAAAAGACTTACGGCCTCATCTTAACTATGGAGGCCCAGACACTGAATTACCATTGTGTTGGTAGCAGCGCCTGTTCCACAACACCTGCAGGGAGGCCACAACAAATGGAACTGTGTATATTTTGCGCTGGAAGAGCTCCCTTAGAATGATTATCACATGCATAATCCATGGCGGTTGTTCCATGGTGACATGGCTGTAGCTCCCCAAACTATGGGTTCCTGGAGGTAACCTCCCAAAAAAACAAGGGTCCATATACACATTTTGCATAACTAATGCCTCGAAACCACTAAGAGCTGCATCCCAGCATTTAGGGGGATATGTAAATATATATTTTTTTGTTGTAGGCCGTCATGGCTTCTATGGAAGTCCCAGATAAAAAGACCACCTTAGAGAATTACATCTAAGGAGCCACCCTTTGTAGGAGTAGCTTCTCCAAGTTGCCTGGCCACTGAGGGGTGGAGATACAGAGAGTCCACCACCATCCCTTTTCATGGGAAAATATTGATGTTTGTGTTTTATTACAGTATTTCATTGATTCCTTAGCAGAGGGATGATTCGAAATTGGGCTGCGGCCTTTAGGCGTAATACAAAGCAGGGCCCTCAATGTTTAACACATCCCTGTTCATTCATCAGCTACTTACCAGTTTCCCTCCGAGACAAGCCGTCCTGCCCGATACATTTGGTTGTACATAGTGCTGACAGTCCTTACATGCCCCTATCGCCTTTCAACTTGTTTGATCAACAGGAAGTCTCTTTTTTGTTGCAGGTGAACCTATGTATTTATTTCCGTTGGTCAGTGGTTCATTTGTCAAATAAAAAGTGCCAGGGCTCTCCTAAGGAAGGAGCGCTGCTTTGAGCACCGGTGCGGAGGATTAGGTGTGGGTGCTGAGCACCGGATAGCACCTGCTCAAATTAAGCACTGTCGTTGGTACATCAGTACTTGGCTTGTGATAGCAACCACTGCACAATGCATTCTGGTAGATGCATTCTTTTAAAAACATTTTACTTAACCTTCCTAGTTTCGATGATGTTTTTCTTTCATCTCATCCCCAAACAATTGTCAGTTAAGAACGTTCTCTCACGGCGTGGGGTGTCTATCTTTTTCCACAATTAACTGTGGTATCAATACCAACATGGCGCACACTTCCAGTCAGACAACAACATTTCAATTCAAGCACTTCCAACCGCGGTGTAACTCACAATGATGAGCACACCCCACCAGCAAAATGGGATGAATGGCCCCTACTGCTCCCATATCCAATAGATATTCATTGTCCATGGGATGATTGGGGGCCCCCTGAAGGTTTGCCTCCTCACACCGCAGGGACTGCAGGGGCCTGTGTTACACCCCTGACTTCCAAATATTTCTGCAGTGTTGCAGCACTCCTTATTTACCCACCTTAACACACATTGTGCTCCAAAAGATGCAGGGACATATGTACAATGAAATATGGGAGCACGGAGTTGCACCAAATTTGGCAGCGTCACGCTCCCACATTTCCAAAACACGGGGATGAGCTGTTTTTACAACAATATGGCACACCACTTTGTTTTCCCCTAGCGCTAAAATTGGCTGTCTAGCGCCAATGCATGCATCCTTGCACCATAGTGCAAGGGTGCCTGCGTTGCAGGGAATGATTGTTTAAGTGCAGGAAGGTGTCCCTTTCTGCACATAAACAGACAATAGAGTCTATTTGTTCCTTTATGTGTGTTGCAGAACGCAGCACACTTAGAGGTAGCAAATTACCATTATTTAATGATTGTTTATGTGCAAGAAGCAACACCTTCCTGCACCTAACCAATCATCCATGGCGTTTTCTCCTCTATGTGTGATGCAGAATGCGGCACACATAAAAAAAGCAAAAACAAGGGGATATACAAGTATGTCTCCTCGTTTTGGCTTTTTTTAACGCCTGGTCTTGCATTGCGTTCGTTTTTGACACTGCATCAGATTTACAGATTCTTGTAAATCTGGGGCAGCATCAAAAAGCAATCAGTGTTGCGGTGGAACCACACAGCAGAACCCATTGCACGCCCTTTTCACGCAGATACCTGCTTAACGCCACTTTATAAATATGGAGCAGGGTATTGTGCCACAGGAACGTCTTTAAAAACACCGTTCCTGTCGCGCAATGCCCTTGTAAATATGCCCCACAATCTTTTGACTAATGGTAAAACTTTTCATGTACGTTTTCAGGATACATAGATTATACTGGTGCCAGTGCCATTTAGTACTGACATCTGGGCAGTCAGACTGTTGCAGCAGCAACATTTTGCACTGGGGCAATATTGCACGGGTACCAGAGAAATGTATATGACCTGCACGGTCCATTTGCAAAACTGCACCAACCCAACATGTTTAACGTGATCCAACGAGTAGGCAACTGCGGGGCTCCCTCATTTTAATTTCACTAAAAGTCTGCGTAGTAACCTAGTTCCGCTTTTCCAACCAGCTTTGTGTATGATTGATGTTTGGAGGTAGAACAAGCAGGGGGCTAAATAATCATGTGTTCCATTCCAGGTGAAGGGTATTGTTGTTAATAATCTTATTACAGTATTTCAATTAATTACGCCACGGGGTTGAGTAACACTTTGTAAAAAACTGCAGAGCTGCAGTGATAGAACGTGGAAAAGTGTGCAGCACTAACTCTACAAAGAGCGTGACAATTATGTATTTGGGGTGTTTGTGCAAAAAATGTCAGACCTCATTTATGAAAAGTGTTGCATCACTGGGGAAAAACAGCGATGCAACACTTTTCATTGCGCCCGCCTTCCGACACCTTGGATGCGCCGTATTTACAGTACGGTGCTCCATGTTGCAAGGATAGCACAGATACACCAGGAATCCTGACGTATCTGGTGGCACAGTAATGACGCATTGCTGGAGTGTGTTGGTAACCTAACGCAACTCCAGCAATGTGTCATTACACATGGGGCGAGTCCCATGTGAAAGGCCTTACGTCAAATCTTACGCCTGCCTCAAACAGGCGTAAGTATTTGAGGCAGTCAAGTCGTAGAAGTGGTGCAGTGAAATCTCATGGATTTCACTGCGCCACTTCCACAAGCCTTTTTTACATGGGAACGCCTAACCTGCATACATTATTCCTGACTCACGTATGAAGTAGCTCAGGCATTTACAAAGTGGCGCATTACTAGATGCGTCCCTTTGTATATAGGGTGCAGTACGGCGCATTGATTACGTTGCTGCAGCATCATTGATAAGCGACACAACAGCAGCGTATGCCTTCATAAATAAGGGCCTCCGGGTGTAGTGCAACACAAAGCATTGAGCTGTAGTGCAAAAGTGAGACAGTTGCATCTTGGATAGGACTTTGTCCTGGAGATAGACCCTTTAGCACAAATTCCTAAACGATGACAACCTGCAAATCGTAAACCGCGTAAGATGTGCTAATATTACGCGAAGGAATATCACCTAATGTGCCTCGTTCGTCTTGTTCGAGTCTGGTTCATGTGGCCCCTGGATTCACACAAAGCTATTTAACTATTTCAATAGATTGGCTTTGGACCAAGCCTCGGGCCGCTTCTTCTGGCTCTACCATGTTCCTTCCCGTTTGCACACAAAAGGAGGGGTTTACTTTTGGGCAACGCAAAACATTTTTGACACTGTAAATGCACCAGCTTTTGGTGGAAAGTAGCCTTTGCATATGAAGGATGAATGTTGCGGCTACTGTGTCACTTCGCATGCCCACTAATATACGCTTTCGTCTGACAATGAGGTGCATAAGCTCCTTATATGCATTTAGCTATGCAGCACATTAGCCTGGCTGCTGGTGGAAAAAAAGAGTCAAGCAACACAGCGAAGAGGCTGAGCAACTGACAAATAGCGAACCATTTTTTAATGTTATGAGACATAACATAAAAAATTATTAGTGACGTCTACCTCCCTGTACCAGAGTTTCCTTTCCGAGTGATAATGTGGTAAAATGAGATTCTGGAGAAAAACGTAATTAAGGAATTCTCTTCAGAACATACTTTCTCAAAAACCCGTTTCACCGATTTCACCCCCCACCCCCCCCCCATAAATGGCATTCCCAGATTGTCGACTCTATCCTGGTTTATGACCTTCATGTCGGAAACAATTATTGTGTGTTTTGTTCCAGGATAACACAAGCTCACTTATTTCTCTTTGCCTGGGGCAATCTTCCCACTCGGGTCTCTTTCTTCCCCTTTTGATCTAACCTCCCTTCTGCTACTCTTACCCTCCATGTATGTCTACCTGTAGTTTAGCTCAAACAGTTAAAAAGTTAACTGCATTTAAAATGCAGCGACGCGTGTTGCGGTGCAGTGGAAGGCCCGTTGCAAAGTTGGACCGGTCTCCTTTCTGGTGCTTATTGGTACAATTTGGTGTTAAACCAGCGCTAATGAGGTAAACCAATACCCAGACAGTGTTCACAAGTTTATCGAGTGAAGGATGATACATGCCCAGAAACCGCCGCTTTCAGATTGGCAGTCTCGCGCTCACAGAATGCACCCAGGTCGAGATTGCGGTTAATTTAGAGGTTACCCGAGAGGAGCTGTGAAATAACTTCGCCATTTAGGCATCATTATACTTTATGACCCGTGGAACGCGAATGTAACATTAGCTACCAGAAGCGTATTCCCTGTCGCAGGGTCTACTCAACCAACCACGACCGCTGTGCCGGACCTTTCGATTTTTTTATTTATTTTATTTATTTATTTATGCATTTTTATATAGCGCGGACTTTACCCGAAGGTGTCAGAGCGCTTCACAAAAGGAACAGAAATGAAACATAATGAGAAACATTACAAAAGAGCAGATTACAAAAGCATACATTACGTTACATAAGGTAATAGTGACATTTGTGAGCAAACAAAATACATGAGGTAGTAAAAATTGTGAGCAACCAAAAATACATGAGGTAGTAAAGGTAATAGTGACAATTGTGAGCAAACAAAATACATGAGGTAGTAAAAATTGTGAGCAGCCAAAAATACATGAGGTAGTAAAAAGTGCACAGGAGGAAAAAGTGACAAGTGTGCAGTTATAAGAGAAAACAAAGTATCATTTGAGGTATAATACTGCAAAAGGTGCTAGACACTCAGGCACAAGAACAAGCGTTATGTAGGCAAAGGAGGCACTTGTGCCAGTATCAAAGGTAAAAACATGTGAGAGGTAGCAAACCGTGTGTTACAAGGGCAAAGTGGTGTGTGCATGTTACACAAGGGCACCAAACACAAGTACATGGAAAATACTCCAAAGAGGCAGACACTCCAACCCCAGGAATACCCTGGGAAGGCACTTCCATGGTCGTGGAAATTATCAGTAGTGGGAAGTCTTCCTCCAAATAACAAGAGGACGTGAATTATTTTTGGAGGTGTCTCTGGAGGAGGAGAACTTTGAGGTCCCTTTTGAATGCCTGGGAGGAGGCGGTGGTCCGGAGCAGAGGCGGAAGGGAGTTCCAGATTCTCACTGCGTTTCCTGAAAAGGATTGGGCCATTGTTTTCTCCTTCTTGAAAGTGGGAGGTTCAAGTAGAAGATTCTCCGCATTGCGTGAGGGTCTAGAGCCTCCAGAGAGTTTCAGTTTGTTCGCCAGGTAGCGAGGAGAGGAGGAGTGCAAGGCTTTGTGGGTGATACAAGCGGTCTTGTAGATAGCTCTAGCCTCGAAGGGAAGCCAGCGGAGGGTGGATAACATCGGTGTGATGTGATCGCTTCTTTTGGCCCCATAAATGAAGCGAGCTGCTGAATGGAAAACAGACTTAAGTGGGGACAGGTGAGATTTGGGGAGGCCAGTAAGAAGAGAATTGCAGTAGTCTAGTCTGGAGAGGACCAGCGATTGCACCAGGGTTATAAGGTCCTGCTCCGGGAAGAATCGTCGGATTCCCCAAAGAAGGCGCAGTTGGTAACGAGCAGATTTTGCAATAGACTTGATGTGGGGAGTTAGATTGAGTTTTTTGTCTAGAATGACTCCTAGGGATTTTGCGCTGTCGACAATGATGGGTTTATTGTTTAGTAGATTCATCTGATCCATCCATGATTGAACCGGGGGGGGGGGGAGAGAGTGAGGAGGAGAAGAGGAGGAATTCAGTTTTGGAGGGATTCAGAATCAGTTGATGAGTTGACATCCAGTTTTGGATGGAGTCCAGAGTAGAGCTTAGGAAGGAGAGATCATGAGTGGAGGCAACCTTGAGGTAGAGTTGAGTGTCGTCTGCATAGAGATGATAGTGAATCCCGGATTTGCTTAGGAGGTTTCCCAGTGGTTCTAAGTAGAGATTGAACAATGTGGGTGCAAGTATAGAGCCTTGAGGAACACCCTGACCTACCGCCACAGGAGAAGAAAGACTGTTCGCTATTTTGATCATTTGGGATCTGTCAGAGAGGAAGGATGCAAACCATTTAAGCACAGTGCCCTCCATGCCCATTCTCTGTTCAAGGATATTGAGGAGGGTGTTGTGATTGACAGTGTCAAAGGCTGCAGAAAGATCAAGGAGAATTAGAAGACAGGACCCCCCCGAATCGAGTATCCTCAGCGCGTCATCGACCACTTGCAGTAGGGCTGTTTCAGTGCTGCAGTTTTGCATGAAGCCAGACTGACAATTGTCAAGAAGATCATTGTCCTTGATATGACGAGAGAGTTGTTTTGCTACACATCTTTCTGTGATCTTCGCAAGGAAGGGAAGGTTAGTGATGGGGCGGAAGTTGTTGAGGTCCTTCGCATCAGCAGTGGGCTTTTTAAGCAGAGGGGTGACCTGCCCAGTTTTGAAGGAGACAGGAAGGGAGCCTTGCCAGAGGGAGAGGTTGATCAGAGTGGTCCAATAGGAGAGGGAATGGGTATAGAAGTCCAAGGCAATGGCACTGGGGATAGGGTCAAGAGAATGGTTGGAGGGCTTTGTTTCGCGTATGCACTTGAGAAGGGCATCTTCAGATATGGGGTTAAAGCTCTGCCAAGTGGCTAAGGATTTGCGCTCCTCTGGAGGTGTAGGATGAGCGACCTGATCCACAAGTGATTTCACTTTTTCATCGAAGAAAATGGCGAAATCCGCTGCTCTCTTAGTAGAATCCTCCACCTCGGAGGATGGGGGAGAGCAGCTCGGAGTCTTGATGAGATCGAATAGTTTTTTGGGTCTATTTTTGGCGGAGTCAAGGAGGGTTTTGAAGTGCGCCGCTTTCTCAAGGAAGATATGCTTGTGGTACTTGGATCTTGCTGTGCGAAGCATGGCTAAATTGTCTGTGGAGGGCACTTGCCTCCATTGCTTCTCCATGAATCTTAGCTGCTTCCTTTCCTCATAAAGGGATTTGTTGAACCAAGGTGCTGAGGGAGTGGGCCTTATCCTTTTGCTTTTGAGTGGAGCGACGTCATTAATTTCAGCTGCAAGAACTGTGAGGCATTGGGAGGTGAGATCGTCAACAGCTATGTTTGGGTCTAGCCTTGGAAGTGATAGCAAAGCTGATTCACAGAGGGGACCGACATCAATATTTTTGGCATCACGGAACCAGGAGATGGCCCTCTTGGGTTGGCCAAGAGTTATAGAGTGTGAAAGTTGAAGAGAGAATGGGATGAGGTGGTGGTCAGACCAATCTACATGGATTGGGGTAGAGGTAGAAAGCATGCCTGCTTTAGAAATAACAAGGTCCAGGATTGCGCCCTTAGAGTGGGTTGGTTCAATGCAGTGTTGGATAAGATCATTTGTAGAGAGGAAGGTGGCCAGAGAGTTCGCAGAGGAGTCTTGGGGTACGCCCCAGTGGAGATTGAAGTCACCCACGAAGGTCTGATTGTCACTTTGTGTGTATTGGTCGCTGATGAAGTCAGTGAGATCTTCTATAAACGAAGGGCCACTACGAGGCGGGCGGTAAATGATATGGAATCTGAGCGGTGGACGGTGTTTCAATTGAAGCTCAAGAGAAAGGCATTCAAAGGTGAGGGAGGAACTGATTGGAGAAGCCTTAAGTTGGAGGGCGTTTCTAAAGATGACTGCAACACCTCCCCCCGTGTTGTCAGTTCTGTCATTCCTTAATATGGAGTAACCTGTGGGTACTAGGAGATCAAACATAGAGTGAGAGGTATCTTTGAACCACGTCTCTGTGAGGAAGAGCATGTCAAGTTTGTGAAGGGTGATGGTATCGGAGATTTCAAGTTTGTGTTTTACTGCAGATCTGCAGTTGTGAAGCATACAGCGCAGCTCTGTCAAGACTGTTTTGGTGACGGGGGCACTTGGGCTCTGAAGGGTGATCGGGATATTGTACTTATGTGGGGGTGCTCGGGAAGGTTTAGGTGGATGCTTTGTTCTGACAGAGGTGATAGTCGGAATAGTGTAGATAGTGGGGTTGCTAGGGTATGTCTGTTGAAGGAGGGTGGCGTTCAAGGGCTTGTGTGAGTTAAAGACGTTTGCAGACGAGAGGTTGGTCTTGGCTGTATTGAGGTGAAGGGGCGAAGTGCATCTCATGGGAAGTTGGGAGGGAGTAGAGGTGCATGGATGGGTGGAGATCTTAGAGCATAAAAGTGATGAGTGCTGCTTGGCAAAGGACTGGCATATCAGACTTGCCATCTCCTGCGTGTGCCTGAATACAGAGTTGCACTCTCCGCTTGTGGCATTTCGCGGGAAAACGCCCTTTTCACTAACAAGGGCAACACTGGCATCTATTGTTTTTAATGGGCATCAGATCTGTGAAATTCTGAGTAGCAAGAGCGCAAAGGTCGGCGCAGAACGAGGAAAATGCAAAGTATGCCCTGCTCAATGCAACTCTGGAGCAGGCCCGGACTGGCTGTGGCGGGCACCGGGCAATCCCCCGGTGCGCCGCACGGGTGGGTGCCGGTTTTGGGCCCCTGGGGGCCGTTTTCGTTACAGGGCCATTTTCGCAGCATAGCTGCAAAATCGTCCCTGTAACAAAATCGGCAGAAAACTGACCCTGGCAAAGAGCTCGGCAGCACCCCCAAACCCACCCACCCCTGCAGAGGAGGGGGGGGGCGTGCACTTTGCAAGGGCCGGTTTTGGTTCCCAGTCCGGCCCTGGAGGGTGCCCTAGGCGATCCACGTTAAGAACCCAAATACCCCGCTGGTGCCTCATAAAGATGGATGAAATCATGCAAATATTTCTAAATCCACTTTTTCTTCATGAAATCCAAATTACTGTCAGTACCAGCGACCATCATTAACATGGACCCACAAAGGGTGCCCGAGACCAGATGGCAGCGCCAGCTAATTTTAATTAAAGATGCATAAGAAAACCGGCATTTCGGCACCTTTCAACCGTCCTGGGTACAGCAGCCGTATCTCGATACCGGATAGCAGCATGATGTGCCCCAAGAGGGCTGCCACTAAACCGTGATCTGGATAGAATGGGGCAGAAGATAATCTTCAAATATAAGCAAACATCTCAGGTGTCGAACCCCAATATCGGATTAAATATACCCCCCACCACTCATTGAAGCAGAACTTCTCCATGTACTCTCTCTCCTTGCCAGTACAATGTATATAACCGGCCTATGTGTCCCTGTGTTTAAGTGCTGCATTTACCCCTCTCCCATTATCATTACCACCCACGCTACCGACATCAGCGATCTTTTGTTCATTCAACCTTCAGTCAGGGTGTTTGGAGGCGCATGGCTAGGTTACCCCAGACCACTCACCCAGTGGTTTTGGCAAACGTTGTCCTTGTGCGTAACATAGGTAGCCTGCTCGCCATCTTCATCAGTCTTGAGCCGCTTGGCCTGGGTCTCATAGACACCCTCCTCATAGTTGTACTCCTCATTCAGCTGTTTATCTTGTTCCTTGGCAGCGAATCATTCCCGTACTCCTCCTTGTCCTGCAGCATGGCATCTCCTTGTTTGGAGGGATTGGGCAATGATGGTGGATGCTACTGCTTCGGTCTGCACAGCAGCTGCAAACAACTGCCAGAGCGTGTGCACCCACACCACAAGCACCCTGCCTTAAACTCACCCTGCCTTAAACTCTAATTGGTTACTGTTGAGTCTTGTCACCGATGGGGCTGGTTCTTTACCCACCCTCCCATATTGCAAGTCGCCGCTGGTGCGATCGCCTCCTTAAAATCCGTTCATTAGGCCACCAATTTCTTCCTCTTACGTTACGTATCTGTTCTTATTGGAGACAACGAACTATCGTATGCCCCCATCCCTCGTCTAGCTGCTACATAAAACGAAACAGCATCAAAATTGAAAGCGCCGACAGCGCGCAATGTCCTGATGGAAGTAGGTAGGACAAACTCAATAAAAAGAATAGCACTTAGAACTCGAAAAAAAGCATTTGCAATGCAATTGGACTTGCATTTATGCAAGACCTATTGCATTGAAAATGGAGGTGCAGGTAGGCGAGAAGGCACGAACGGGAGAGGAGGGTGCGGGGCGCCGAGAAGTCGTGGACTGCAGGAAGTGGGGGGAGGGATGGGAAGAAAATAGTGTTTGAAGTAAAGGGACCAGTAGCCATGGAAGGATACAAATGACGACATGGCCGTCATGAGGAGGGACTAACAAGCCTAAAACAAATCGAAACAACAGGATCCAGGGGGTATGAAGAATGTCTCACAATGGTGTAGGGAGGAGATCCGAAGTAGCAGCCTGAAGTGGGCTAGAGAAGCAAGAAAGAAACTCCTGTCTATAGCAGAGAGACTAAAGGTGAGCCTAATTCAGCACTCACTGGAGTTAGAATTTACCAAGTGTTCACTCAGACTCCAAGGTCAGGAACAGTCAAGGAAGAATGACTTGGCTTACCTGAGTATGAAAAAATCAGTGCAAGGTACAAGAAACTCATGGGTAAAAGAATCATGGTACCCGTACCTGGACACCTTGCCGAACTATGAGCTTAAGATGTGAAATACTAAGAATATGAATTGGTATTAACCCCTGGCAGTTGGAGGGAAAAACAAAGGCCAAAATGATACATGCTGATGGAACTTGTAAATGTGGGCTTGGAACCAAAAATGATACTCTGCACATATTGGTAGATTGTCTAGAAGTTTTAGCTTTGAGGAAAGTGTTTTTACGTCCAATTTTCTTAAAATATGGAATAAGGTCCCAAGCTCAAGCAATAGTAATGCTTACAGAAATGTCAAATCTTGATATTGCACTGGGGAATTACATGAAAGGCATAAAAATGTTCCTGAGGGATAGACTGAAGGGGGGTTAGTAATTCTATCCCGCCTTCTAAGATCCCCTCATCTAGCTTATGCAATATATCTCAGCTTAATCTATATACTACTGACATGCGTCGAATTGTTGTTGCTATTAAGGAAAGGAAGTGGATATCGTATTTTTAATATGTACACATGTGATAAGGTATTTTTAATGAATTGTACTGTTATTTATTTAGATTAATATATATAATATTGAATTTCATTGGCATAAAAGGTTGCTGCTATTGGGGAAAGACCGTGGATTTCGTACCCTTATTATGAATATATTATATGGAAGTTTTAATGAATTGAATTGTAATTTATCTATTGTGGTTTCCCGTTGTGTTTAAAGACTATGGTCTAAATAAACAAAGAGTTTGACATTACAATCTGAGGGCAGCATTTAGGAGCAAAGCCAAGGAAAAAGATGGGTGGAGAGTGGGCGGAGGTTCCACAGAGTTTTGCAGTACTCACTCGTTTATAGGGCTGTCTTTCCGGCTACCTGAAAAAACGCAACTAAAACCCACATTACAACTTTGGTGGAAATATTGCATTGGTGTTCTTTCTCCCGAAATACAGATTCCTCAGAAAGTGGTAATTTAGGGATGTAGGGATACTGTGGTATACTGAGTGGGACTATGAGTGTGACTTATAAATTACCACTGAAACAGAAGTTACTGCACTCAACTCCCTTCATCCTTATACATTTTTTTGGATTTGTCTTGTCCATAAATGTCATCAGATTGTAGCTGGTGAAATGTCTGGGATGGAAACTCCGGGAATGTGGTATTCCCACCCTACTAGAATATCCGAATTTGGCAGGTAACTCAGTTTGGATAGACACAAACTTGGAATGGGATCCACAGTTTACAGATCACCCACTGTTTGCTACAAAATGGCAGCAGGGCCTTGCTAAGATCGTTTTTTCATTTGATAAAGCCTGTTGGGTAACAAAGCTAGAAAGCCCTGCAGTTTTTCAAGGTAGCTGTGTTATAGTTACACCCATCATTTATTATGCTAACATAGAACACGAAGGCCCTCATGCGCAAAGAATACATTTGGTAAAAGTGGTCACAATTTGAGCACAGACTTTTACCAAATGAATTGGTATTTTCCGAACCACCCTATGTATTCATTACTCGGTTCACAAAATACCGAATCTTAGTGGGTCGCAATTTTTCCCACCTCCTGAATATTAACGAGGTTGGTTGCACATAACAACCCACTAGTATTCGCTATCTTCACAGAGATGGTGGCCTGCTGGGATCAGCCGGCCTCCTTGTCTGTGATTGCTTTTATTTTAAGCAATCATTTTTGTAAATGACACACATTTAGTTTAAAAGAAACCAGAGCAGCTTTTTTTAAAAAAAAGAATATTTTTTCAAAGAGTTTCAGTGAGAATTGACACTCATCCCGTGGACCACTGCCAACGGTCCCTGAAGCTTTTTTCAAGATTCCCCAAGGACAAGGAGTCCAAAGGGACCCCCTTCACCTTTGCAAATCAGTCACCATCTCAACTTGGGTAGCAGGGTCGGATTGTGATCACAATTAGGCCTGGTCAGTCCCAAAAATGTGGCCCACATTCCCCGATCAGGACCTTTCATGAAACACCATTTGGTTTTTCTCATTTGACTAATTTACAGAGAAATGCCCGAAAAAATAAGCGTTTTAAAACTTATAGCCAGTAACATTGGTGAAAAATATAAACACTGCTTATGGCTGAGCGGGCGAGATGAAATGAAATGGTCCATGGGCCACACATCGCCTCTGGCTAAGGGTGCCACATGACTGGTTATTTTACCAGCATCAAATTAATTTTAATGTCCTGACTGGTATGAAAATGATGAAAATTCCCAAAAGCCAGTTTGCCTTTTTGTCTGATCATTATGTACTTTAACCCCTTCCATGCTGCCATCGGCCATTGACCGACGGCAGCACTACCTGTTTTGCGGAAGTGCCGCACTTCTGCAAAATAGCGGGCACATGAAACGGGTTAAACAGTAAATGGCAAAAGCACTTTAAAATGTATTCTAAACTGCCTTAATTGATGGTGTCTGATAGTTAAGCTAAACAAAGGCAGATTTATATGAGCATCAGTTATATGACACATGATCAAATCTATTTTAGGTACCAGAGGTTTATATGATTTGGCCAGAATCACAGGATGTTGACAATGCCGAGTGGTGGGGTTGAGGTAGGCACAACAGCTATTAAATCACCAGGGCTCCCAGCGAGGCCCAGCACCCACCCTCCCTGCCCACCATGACCTGATTGTGAGGCCAGGAGGGGGAGGGCTCAGGTGAAAGGCACTGCTTCTGGTCGAGTTTGCATTTTACACATTCTCTCACCTCAGGCTGTGTCCCAGACTCCCTCCAACTAGGACAAATCACACCCATTCTCAAGAAACCTGGGGCTGACCCTAATGATCTTAACAACCTCAGACCTTTCTCTAACCTCCCATTCCTTGCAAAAACATTGGAAAATGTGTTCTCCTCCAACTCAATAAACACATTGATGAGTTCAACCTCCTTGACGCCTTTCAATCTGGTTTCAGAAAAGGCTGTAGTACGGAAACAGCTATGCTCAACGTCTCCGACGACATTTACAGGGCCCTAGACGAAGGTGATGCCTGCCTACTCATCCTTATTGACCTTCCTGTGGCATTCGACACAGTAAACCACCCAGCCCTTCTGGAGACCCTATCGAAACGTTCCGGCATAAATGGCACAGTACTAAAATGGTTCACCTCCTGCCTTTAACACCGCTCACAACAAATTAAAATGTATTCCTGTCTCTCAAAGCCTACTAAAGCCACACTTGGGGTCCCGCATGGCTCGATCCTCTCCCCGACCCTCTTTAATCTCTTCATGGAGCCCCTCACAATCATATTGAAAAAAACTGGAGTGAATTACCACCTTTACACGGACGACACCCAAATCTATTTCAGGATCAAGTCCCCCAGCGACATCCAACTCCTCAATACCACCCTAACTGAGATCCAATCTTGGTTCTACGTTAACCACTTAAAGCTCAACCCAGACAAAACGGAACTAATACTATTCTCTCCAAAAAGTAAACAGCATCCAATCCAAGAGTGGCTCTAGAATCTGGTTGCCCTAAACTGCCCCCCTACCCTATCCGACTCAGTAAAGTCTCTAGGCCAATGGTGGCCTCCCGAGCTGGGACCCACTCCGACCCCGGTGTCGGAGGTGAAAAATCTGGGGGTCTGGCTGGATGCGGGCCTTACTTTTGTAGGACATACCAAAAAGACAGCAGCCTGTTGTTTTGGTCTGTTGAGAGGTTTAAGACCAGTACTTACATTTTTTGATGCCCCAACCAGACAGCTGGTGATCCAGGCAACTATCATCTCCCGCCTGGATTACGCTAGCTCTCTTCTGGTTGGGGCCAACCAGGCTGAGTTAACTCGCCTACAAAGGGTTCAAAATGCTGCGGCGAGAGCGATTGTCGGCCTGCCCAGATTTTGTCCGGTGGCGAATGTCCTTCGCTCCCTACATTGGCTTCCAGTGAGGAAGCGCATTCTCTTTAAGGTCCTCTGTTTGACCTTTAAGATCTTGAGAGGTATAGGCCCTGAAATCTTGTCCAGCTGTCTTTCTCTCTATGTCCCCACTCGCACCCTCCGCTCTCAAGGCCAGGCCCTTGCTGTAGTCCCTAGATTTAGACTCAGCCTCATGGGGGGTCGCTCCTTCAGAGTAAAAGCTGCATTAACCTGGAACTCTCTTCCGGTTGAAATCCGTCTATTAGAGGACCTTATGACTTTCCGGAGAGCAATAAAAACTTTTTTGTTTTAGCTGCCCCCAACATGTCTTATCTTTTCCTGTTGTGTTATGTTTCTCCTTGTCTATGCGCCGGGACGCTCCTTGGCTGGAGTAGCTGCGCGCACAATAAATTATAATAACATAACATAACATAACATAGGCATCACTCTTGACAAGAACTTATCAATGGAGGTCCACATCAAAAACTCTGCAAAAAGTGCTCTTTTTTCTCTAAAACACCTCAAGAAATTGAAACCTTTTCTACCCCACGATGACCGCAAGACAGTAGTCCAATCCCTAGTTCTCTCTAAAATCGACTACGGGAATGCCATCCTTACAGGGACTCTAAAAGCTCACATAGCCGTGCTGAACATGTCCGCACGACTCATATCTGGAGTTAAAAGATTTCAACACATCACTCCAGCCCTCAACTGCCTCAATTGGCTTCCCATGGAAGGGAGATGTATCTATAAGCTGGCCTGCATCACACACACAACCCTTCACTCCCCTGCCCCCAACTACCCAAATAACAAACTGAAAAGAGCAGGTCAATCCAGAACTCTGAGAAGCTCCAACTCACTCCTTCTTATTCCTCTGACAATGAAAAAGAAAACCACCCAATAAAGATCGTTCTCAGGAGACGCTCCCAGGATATGGAACAGTCTCCCTGTAGTCCTCAGATGCAACCCCTCCTTCTCCTGTTTCAAAAGGGACCTGAAACTCCATCTCTTAAACAAATACTTTCATGACCAACGTCAACTTACCTAGACTACTATATCCGAGTTGTCTCCTCTTTCCCTGGACATTCAAGGATAGTGGGTGACCGGACTATGTCATTCTCACCTTTTCTTTTTATTGCTCTCTCCCTCTCCGCTTCACTGCATATTTATCACCCATGCTGTATTTTTGTGTCTTTGGTTTGCTTCCTTACTGCCGGCCTACTATGTAATGTAATGTCTTTCTGCTTTATACTGTGTTATATGTAAAGCCCTCTGATACCTACAGGTTAAGCTAGCGCTATATAAACTTTAAAAATAAAAATAAATAAAATAAAACAGGGCCTGGCGGGTGCCATGAAAGGCAATAGGGCCCTATGAGCGGTTGACCAATGTCCTAAAAAAACACGGGCCACAGGTGACCTGTATGCACCAGCCCATCACCCAATACCCGACTGCTCATACTCTCAATTCGACGCTGCTTGGAAGTCAGTAACTTTTCAACGTTTTGCGATCAGAATATGCTAGCAAAATATAAATACATCAGGTACAGAATCGCCATTTGGAAGGGACGTCCAAAACACGCCCTTTCCAAATACAGATTTTGAAACCATTTCTAAACCCATTTATTGATCTGGAAAACCTTTTCAGATTCACTAACTTGGTTTAGTCCATTTGAAAAAGAGTTTTATTATTTACCAACCCTCTTATTTGCCTAATCAGAGGGTTTGCACATGCGAACACCCTTTGTACATAAGGAGCGAAGTGCTGTATTGTAACCCCGAGCAGAGCCTGATGTTCTCACCTGGCAGGTGCTTTGCCCTCCCTGCATGAACCCGGCACAGATCATGTTGTTTGTGTAGTAGGCCGGATAGGCTTGCTTGCACTCTGCGTTGGAGATGATCGGCACATTCAGGCACTGGAGAACATTGGGATACACCACTGGAAGAAGAAGATGCCATCAGATGAAACAAAGTGAGGATTTGTGACTAACACACAGTTAATTTAAGCAAAATGTCGTATAAGTGAAGATTGCAAGGATTTGCACATTTCGAAAAAATTTATTTGAGGATGAATCCTTTTGTAAAAAAGTTTTTTGTGAGTGAATTATTTTGTTAAAAGTCAGTTATTGCTCATTTTCTTTTTTGCAAAACCTACTTTAGAAGGAATGGTCCTTCCAAACGCAACAATTGCAACAGCAAGATTACACAATTATGCGGGGAGCCTATCCCTGCATTTATCCAGTGGCACCTCCTCCTCTAAGGTGGAGGACCGTCACCCCAGTGCTTTGCAACAGTGCTTTGCGAAATAAAGGAAAAATAAAATGATAATAACTCGAGGTTATTATCATTTAATTTTTTCCTTCTGCTGCAGCTTTGGGAGCGGGCGGGGCTGCTCTGGTGACAGAGGAGCAGGGGGAGGAATGTTGCCACACTGTAAGTGTCCATGGCTGTTTGAACTGCCGTCTGGCGGCTGCCAAGCAGTCCTGTGCACTTAGCATGTTCTCCACTCAGACTGCATTGGTGGAGATCAGGTCCAGGCTCCCATTCCCTGGCTAAGTGCCATAACAGGCACTTAGACCAATCACAATGCTGCATTGCAGCATTGTGATTTGTCCAGGGGAACCTCAGCCTGGGTGCTTCCTGTTCCTTTCAGGCTGGGAGAGACGACTATGGGACAATGGAGGAGAGGCGCGGAAAGGGAGAAGTCTTTTTTGTACTTTTTTTACAGAAACAACTCCAATTACTCAGGTGTAATTAAAATTTGTCCTAGGCTTAGTTAATCCTAAACTGTGAATATACTTTCCGCTGATTGTGGTTATAGCATCTAAAATTTTGTACATTTCTCTATAAATTTTGCACAGGAGTTCATAGTCGTACAGTAGCCAAAGAAAAATGTTTCGCTGCAGGACATTAGTATGCAAATTTGCAATATTGTGTAGAGACAAACATAGAAATGACCTACGTTGCTGTTATACTGTTCTCAGATACAGACCTAATACCATGCACCTGTTTATGCATGCAAAAATAGACATGGACAACACCATTTTACCTCCATTGGTCACTGTATTTCCCCATCCAGATGTGAGGCACCGGGTACCAGCTGCTGCACAGCTGGCTGGCAGAGCAATCGGAGTGACGTACTGGTTGTACTGTGCCGGCCGAGAAAGCTTGACCAGCATGATGTCGTTATTTTGATTCTGGGAGTTGTAGTTCGGATGCTTGATGACTTTAGATATTTGTATGGCTTGTTCCCTTCCTTCAGCGACAGTTGTATCATATTCACCAAGGTAGGCTACCAAGGTGTTGGCCCTAGCAGGGAAAAAACATGGATGAAGATGAGAGATCCTAGACAGTGACAGGCAGAGGAATTTCAAAAAAAGTTACATTGAACATCTGTAGGCTAATCCCAAAGCATCAGCGCTTACCAATGCCAAGCACTCTAGCAGATTCCACCTTCGAAAGGAATGTACCTAAACCACTCTTAAAGAGGAGAAAAATAATCACCCCTATCACTTGTCTACCAAATGTACTATTGCCACTTCCATCAATAAAGTAAATAGCAAGCACAATCACTTTAATACTCCCAAGATACTCAAGTGCGTTAATAAATATATATGGGTTAAAAAAACGACCTAAAAACAAGCACGCCAGCTACTCCTGAATCCCCTGAATAAACAATGCTTTGAAGGACATACTGTCTCATTTCAAGCAGTTCACACTAAACAACTGAAAAGCAATGCAATATAATACAATTGTAAAATATCCTGACGGCATTGCACCTATTAAGGTAAAAGGAAGGCTGTTGTCACTGTTTCACACAGATTACTCTCTCTGGTGCTGATGGTCTACCTAGATGAGCAACCATCTGCAAATAAATCAGAAGAAACCACATTGTTCCATTTGTCAGTCCCTCCCCTGGTGAATCTATGAAAACTCTCCTTACCACAACAGACCAAAAGCAAGTCTGGGAAAGAGTCATTGGATGCTCCACATCAATTTCGATCACACAATTTAGCTTTTTCTGTTTTTGAGGACTTCATGATCACTTAGCAAATGTTATATAGCTGGCCTTCTGCTTTCTGCAGTGTAGAAAAGTGCTCCTTTTTGCATGGTTGCATCCCACTTTTTACCTAATGTTGATGGCTTTTGTCTAAGTGTGCCATGGGTTCCTGCCAACCAGGTACCTAGGGTTTATGTGCTTTCCCTAAAACTGCACTGTTACACACCCAATTGGCAACTCTCTGGCCACATGTAAGTCCCTTGTAAAAGGTACCATGGGTACCAAGGGGCCTGTGACCAGGGATGGCCTCTAAGGGCTACATGAAAGGCGGTGGGTGACCCAATATACCCTTGCGGGCTTGGGCTGATACTTGATAATGTAAAACTGCCAGCAAGGGAATTTATTCTGTTAGAATCTATCACAGATAATAGACATATGAACTGTTGACATCTATTGGTCTATTCCAACCTAATTGGTATTGTTGTTTCATGGCCATGCCCCCTTTGAGACCCCCCACCTTTTCCATCCCATATAAAGCACTGCTCTAGAGGGCTCGTGAGTGGAGTCAGAAGGTGTCCCCCGCACCAGAACGACCAGATCGGGAGGCCACTCCTTCTCCTTCCTTGCGGCCAAAGCATGGAACGCCCTTCCGCTCCACTTCAGACAGACAACATCGCTCCCCATCTTCGCAAGAAACCTCAAAACCTGATGGAATGGAACCTACACCCTCCACCCCCCCCCCCCCCCCACACACAGCGCCTTGAGACCCTTACAGGTGAAGAGTCTTGTTTCAACAAATCCCTGATTTATTGATTGATTGATTGGAGTCCCAAAGCAGGATACTGTAAATGGTTGTCTTATGGCCTATGAATAGAAACAGGTTGGCTGTGAGCGGACGGGTGTGTGGGTCTGTATATATTGGAGCAACAGAGGGGAAAAAATAAAGCCTGCAATCAACTTTACAGATCTACAGTCGAATAAATGTCCAACAGAATAGGGTTAAGAGGTCTCAAGTCTACAAATCTTCTTCGGATGTAGAGCTTCTACCTGAGGAAGATGTGCTTGAATAAACTCTGTCCCTCATCACTTAGCATGACAATGGCATGGTTTTGGAAGAGGAAACTTATCTGCAGCCTAAGAAAGGCCCATGCTCACATCAAATTGTAATCATGGAAGGCAATTGATGATACATCTTAGAGGCGAGATAAGCATTCCATGTCACACAAACTAAATGAAGATTTGTATTTTATAATGGCAGAACAACACATCAAAACATTGTAGGGAAACGAATCCTACATAGGGCAGAACGTGTTAAGGGTTTCAATAGGACTCACGTATACTAAATCATGATTTCATCCCATGCCCGTAGACTCAGGCAGCATTTGGGTCATTGACCATAAATTCTACCTATTTTTAGATTGAGGGTTTCTTTATTGTAGTAGATGCTTTTGTGTGAGCGAAAAATGGTATCCCACTGATGTGCATGTGTCAAAGTATGAAATGGGCTCACAGGCTATTGCAAAATGCATCTAGGTCACCATATCTAGTGCTTAATTTGAGCCGTGGATTTCGGAACTCACTCTGGTGCTTAGGGCCAGATGTACAAAAATTTGGAATACCAATTTCCTAATTGTGATTCTCTCTGAATGGCAATTAGGAAATCGGTATTTCTAATTTCATTAGCGACTCCTACTGAGACGCAAGTAGACCTACCTCATACATATTAATGAAGTAAGTCGCAATTTGAAAACCATTAAAGGGATGGTGAATTGCTGAGGTCAGGCACCACCATGTCCTTGATAGCTTTTTAATAAAGCAATGCTTTTTTTTGTACAAGCAGCCTGTTTTCCTTAAAGGAAAACATGATGCATTTAAAAAGAAAAAAATTAAAACGTAAAGTGTCATTTTTTAACAGTAGACTGTGATCTGTGGGATATATTATTATTTACATACTCAAAGGGCGTCCCCTTTGCAAATGGGTTAGCATCAGTTTCAAACTTGTGGTAAAGTATTACTGTTTTGTGACCGGAATTCGGTTGCAAAACAAGATTACATACCATACCGATTTGGTATTTGGAAGGGATGCCCTAAACAAGACCCATCCAAATACAGATTCACAAATGCAAACTGCAAAATGTTACTCAGTAACAAGTTACCGAATTGCATTTTGTACATCATAAAAATAAATTTTTATCTGGTCGCAAACGGCCTGATTAGACTGGAAAAATCCTTCTTTGTTCTTCTGTCTGGCCCTTTAATTCTCAACAGTACCACTAAGGCCAGTTGACCACATGGTGGCAGTATCTGTCTAATTTTGAGATGATCACAATACAGTGTTTAATAATCCATACACAAAGGGCTTTAAGTGGGATGAAAACACTATGGGGGCTCTCAAAGTGGCGTGGCCACAGTAATTATGGGCGTGGCTTGAAAACACCAGCTAAAAATCTGTGCTTAGCATAGTGTGCCGCCCGCCTCGTATTTTGCTATTAATGCCTTTGCATCCAGATATATGATACAAGTGACATCATCTGAAACAAAAAGCCCTATTCAGCCTGCATGCTATAAATCTCAGACTACGTAACTCACGGGGCCATACCTCATATTGGCTCACCAAGCGGCTAGATTAAGCCAGTGCTGTGTTACAGGTCCGGACACGCCTTAAGATATACAAAAAGAATTGTGTACAGGATACAGCACATAAAGAAAATATGTGTGAGAGCAAGGAAAGTACCTCACGGACGTGACACCCGAGGGGGTTCCCGGTCTACAAATGACCGGTCTACCCACTTCTTATCATCGGTTACTTTCCTTGCTGGGAGGATGAAAAAAGTGCAAGAAGAATGTGCACAAAACAGAATAGAGAGACAGAGAGGGAGTGTACAAATACACTGCCTGGTAGGACAGAGAAAAGTGTTCAAGAAAAGGTTAACAAGTACCTACACCCAACACCGACAAACATAAAATATAAAATGGTGAGGTTTGGCTGGCTGAATCAATTTTATTCTGGTGCTGCCAAGCTTCACCTTCTAAAAAATGGTTAAATTGATACCATTCATTGTTATGACTGGACCGGCATGTTTCATTGCCTTGTCATTGGCAATTTCGTCAGGGCAAATGGTTGGGTCTCTATTCTTAATCCTCCATTTTTCATATGGGATCCTGTACACACACACACATTTAAAAACAGAGCACAGCAGTAGTCAGATGGTGAGTCAATAAAGGCCTGTGCACACATCACACTAAGTGACATCATACCTACAACAAGTTAGTACTATTGGCTTTGTCAATAGTTTTTATTTGCTTAAGATAAATAAGCAGCAAGTATGGCTTGTATAGAATATTGAAAAAGCTTCCACTTAAAGCCGTGGTGACACCACAACAATGTTGCTGCACTTGAATTTCAAAAAGCGAAGGAAATCTTTAAAGGATTTCCCTTCACCTACAATGCTCACCTGGCATGACATCATGCGTGTTAGAAGTGAGCAGTGTGAGCCCACGCACATCGATGTGGCCTGCTGTCACTTCGGCAAAAACAGAGCCCGATAGGGGCACGTTTCGAGGCCTCCTTTAAAAAACTGCTGGTGCTCAGACCCGGTGAGACCCGTCCCACTTAAAGCCCTGCATATACATTGAAAACTAATAATACTTGCCGCCAATGCCATTCTTATTGCTTTGGGTGGGCTGGAATAGTCTGAATTGTCAGACTTGTGCAGTGGTGTGGTGTGCAACTGTTAGTAGTTGTGTTGGTACTGTCATTGTCAGTGCTGGTAGTAGTGAAGGGTTGTGCAAGCTGCAAGCACTGCTTGTGCGCACCTACTGAATAATGTTATTGCTGATCCCTGCAGTGCCACGGTCTATTACAACATATTGAGGGAACTTTCAATAGGTTTGTTTCGTTTGTACTGCTCAGGAGGTGCGTAGGAGAAATACCACTCTGTGAGCTGCACACAACGAGAGCTGTGGTCACGCAACCTCGTATGCATCTCATGACTGTGGTCTGTTCTCCTGAATCAAGTTCAGAGAAAGTGGCACATGTAGGTTGTAGATCAATTAAAAACCTTATAGGCTGATACGACATGTATGATGCTATTACATTTTTTAAATTTACGAAAGTCACATCGTATTCTAGTAAAACAACGTTATTTATACCCTCTTATTTTCTCCGGATGGGAATTTTTTTCCCATAATGCTGCAAAAAGGAGTGTTTGGGGCACTCCCCTCCCCAATATCTGCACCCCCAAGCAGCTCCTTGTGAGCATCACTAGAGAGAGGCTGTGTTGGGAGCAAAGAGTACTATTTTTAGAGTTTTATGTAGCGCGAACTAGACCTGAGAAATCAGGTATCAGAACGCTTCACATGAGCACCAGGGGGCATATTATCAAGGGGGGCGATAGGCACTTTTCGCCGGTTTAGCGGCCGTTTTCGACCGCTAAGCGGCGAAAATTCTATCGCCCTATTATCAAGCTGTCGCTAACAGCAGTTAGCGACAGCTTGAAGGCGATAGCGAGCGGTTTGGGGCCCGCTTTGCATGTCAGCGATATTTATTGCTAATGACATGCAAAGTAGGCGTACCCAACTCGTTAGCGACTGAAAGCAGTCTACAACGTCGCTATCGCCTATTCACAAGGCTGGCGTAGCGATGGAAATATTCCCGCTATCGCCAAAAACTAACGCCTGCTCTGCCCAGTTCTTAGCCATGTTATCCAATGGGAGGTGGATAACATGGCTAAGAGCATTTCGTTGCTAATGCGAGAATATCGCTATATTCTCAGCGATATTCTCGCATTACGCCGCTATCGCTGGATATTTTAGCGCTATGGAGAAAAACGTTGCTAATAGCATGTTTGCTCCGCTAAAATATCCAGAGATAGGCAGCGATAAAAAAAAGTCGCTAAGCGCATTTAGCGATAAATTTCGCTAGTTGTTGGTAATATGCCCCCAGTTTCGTTACAGATGGACACATTCATTTTCGTTAGGCACGGGGAGTTTAAGTGATTTGCCCAGAATCAAGTGATTTGCCCAGAATCACAGGATGTTGAGCGTTGTTGCCAAGACTCAAACACGGTTCTCCAGCTTCGAGGTCGACCGCTCTAGCTGTAAGGCTACATCCTCTCTCGTTTGATTGGGAAGAATATGTGGGCTGCCACAAACAAGTTATTGGTCTCCACACAGATGTAAACATTTTATTCATTTATCAAGCTTCCCGAGGTGGAACTTTCAGGGCTACATGCATGACATTGCATTGCTATTAGAGTGTCGTAGATAACTAGATATTTAATAGTGGTTTTCTCTGGCAGCAGCACAGATGGGAGGAGGGCAGTCATTAACCTAAATGATTTTTTTCGTCTGGTTGAACGTGCATTCAGAAGCCAGACCTATTGGCCTTGCCAATGCTCAGTTAGTAACAAGTTTAGAAGTGCAGTTAATGAGGTCAAACTGTAGCAAGTTTTGAAATCTTTCCCACAAGGGAACGTACTACAGAAATATCCCAATGGTGCAAAGGGCCAGTTTTGCACGCCCTGTGCTTTTCTGTATTACAGAGGGGTGCACAAGAGTCTGTACTCATTTTGTAGCACCAATACCGTGCACAGAAATGCTAAGCATGAACACCTGAAGAGATACTCCTTCATCTGAGGGAGTAAACATCTTTGCCCTTGAGCCCGGGCCGTATTACAGACAAAAACGCAAGAGTGGTAGATTTCCAAGAAGCACACCAACAGCACAAACAAGAAGTGTGCACAATCGGTGTGCTCCGCACAGGTACCGTTTGGTAGAGAGTACAGGGGCCCAACATTCACCTTGTTCTTATCATGAATTGACATTCCTTTAAATAGTATGTTTTTCTGCATTTATGCACCGTTAGACATTCTTTTGTCTTGATTATAATATCAACAGAAATGTTTCAGAGGTAAATGAGTAAGGGCATTATTCCCTTTTTCTGATCAGGTACTCAACTGTACATTTCAACAACTGATCAATTGAATGGATGAAAAATATACTCACGGCTGATAGCAATGTGCAGCTGATACAACCCAGTACTGATTGATCAGAGACCCTCCGCACCAGCGACCTCCATTGCACGTGAAGTAGACCTGCCAGGGAGCGCTGTTTCGGGGACAGTTGTAGCCATTGACTACATCATTGATATCTTCAACCTTGCTTGGGTAGGCAGCTGCAAGAGAGGATTCAGGAGAAACTTGAAGAGGTGCAGGTCAGATGTTCTCACAGTTATGGAATCAGATACCTAGTACATACAGTAGTGACCAATAGGATAGTCACCTATCCTAGGCAAAGTAGTGGTAATACGTTAATAATAGGTTGCCCTTAACAACAAACTTTTGTAAAGAGTTATCTACACTTGGGGCTATGTATTTCTGACTTCTTATATTCATATTCATAGGTAACTTTATCATCTTTTGTGGGAATGTAGGAATATTATCTGAAGTCTTTTTTTTGATGCTGCAATATTTTAACTGTGCTTTGTTTTAAAATTACTTGCGCTGCTGGTCATCGCGCTTAGAGCTGCTAGAGCTCGTTTATATCGCGCTGCTTACCTGGTGTCGGCTCCGTAGGCCGGGGAATCTGGTTAGGCTTACTTACACCTTAACTCGGTTACACCCGCATTTGGCGGGATATAGATAGAGTACCGGGTCCGACCGCCATCTTGGGTGGGGGTGAAGCGTGGGAGCACTTCAGGCGCCATCTTGAGGAGGTCAAGGGACGCAGGAGGCGGACTTCCGCTCGGTCCAATATATAAAAGAATGGGGACTCAAGCGCGCAGCGGGTACGCGCAGCGGGCGCGACGTAGGCGCGCCAGAGGTGCGCCAGAGGTAAGCCCGTTTGCGCCCGTTCGCGCAACGGGCGCGCATAGGGCCGCTACCTCTGGCCACTTGTACTCCCCCCGCTTAGTTTACTCTCGGGCTGCTTTGTTGGACCTGAGACCGAGCCTGGCATCCTCGATCCAGATTGCCACTGTCTCATCTTTGCCTCGCTCCTTGTCATGCGGTCTGCTTAATGTTCGGTCGCTTTGTAAGCACCATACTGAGATCGCTTTCCTCATTGAGTCCTCAGGGCTGGAGGTTCTGTTTTTAACTGAAACCTGGACTCGGGAGGACTGCCTGGTTGAATTGGGTTTGGCCTGCCCCCCAGGCTTTAAAATCATTCACACTCCTCGACCGAAGAATAGAGGGGGTGGAATAGGGGTTATTTATAGGGAAACGTTGGGGTTCCTCCAATTTAAAATCAGGGAGGTCTCGGGTTTTGAGCTAATGGGGTTCTCTATAAAAGACCCTGAGAGAACACTGCTTACAGGCGTGCTGTGCTATCGCCCACCGGGCCCTGTTCCCTCCCTATCAGATTTTATTGACCTGATTTACGACCTGTCCAATACCCACTCTAAGCTGCTGGTCCTTGGGGATTTTAATTTATGGCAGGGTGGCCCGCTGGACGGTGCACTTACGACACTCTGCCAAGCCCTTGAAGATATTCAGCTGCAGCAACTGGTTCGTTCAGCGACCCATAGGGGGGTCACGTCCTGGACCTGGTCTTTGCTAATGCACAACTAGCAGTGGTCAATGACATTTTATGTCAATACTGGACCGACCACTCACTGGTTGCTTTCTCTCTCCAGATAGGAGCTCATCTTTCGGGGGAGGGTGGTGCCGGACTGGCAAAAATGGGTAGACCTTGGTCTCGGCTACTACACTCATCCTCGTCACTCTCTCTACTATCAGAGAATTTCCGTCTGAGTGACTCGGTGGAGGAAGGTTATCTTACCCTGTGCCGATCCATAACTAACACGCTAGACAAGGTCGCGCCCCAGCGTAAGTCTCGGGGTAGACTGAACCGGGCGTGCCCATGGTATACGGAGGAATTGCGCCAATTGAAGTCAACCTGTAAACGCGCTGAACGGCCTGGAGGAAGCACTATTCGAGTCCAGCAAGGGCCTCGTTCAGGCTGGCACTGCAGGGCTATAAGGGACAGATAAAGCTGGCTAAAGCGGCCTTCCTGGAATCCACTCTGAACCAGGCGTCCAACAAATCCCAGGCACTATTTAAAATCGTCAGGGACCTATCTCATCCGGTGTGCGTGGCCAACACGGTTGTTGCGTCACAGGCCCTGTGTGACTCCCTGGCTGGTGCCTTTGAGGAAAAGACCGCTAAGATTCTGGATGGCCTAAAGAATCCTTTGCCTCCTGCTCTCGGTCTGGGAGCTCCGGTTAGCCCGTCCAGTCGACCCCGGCCGGACGATTTTGGTCCCGGTCTGGGAGCTCCGGGCGGGTCATCCAGTCGACCTCAGCCGAGTGATTGGTCTATTAGCTTGGGCAACCTCGGCTTGGGAGCTCCGGCTAGCCCGTCCAGTCGACCCCGGCCGGACGATTTTGGTCCCGGTCTGGGAGCTCCGGGCGGGTCATCCAGTCGACCTCAGCCGAGTGATTGGTCTATTAGTTTGGGCAACCTCGGCTCGGGAGCTCCGGTTAGCCCGTCCAGTCGACCCCGGCCGGCTGTTCTTATTGCTGGTCCGGGAGCTCCGGAAGAGCCACCCAGTCGACCCCAGCCGAGTGACTCAGTCCTTAGTTGGGTAGCTCCGGATAATTTTTCCAGTCGACCCCAACTAAGATCCTTCCCTAGCCCTTCCTTTGAGGAATTTTGTAGTGTGGCACATCTGGTGACATCAGGCTCTCCGCTCGACCCACTGCCCCCTAAATTTTGGAAGGCATTCCAGGCGGAACTCTTTCAGCCTCTATATTCCATCTGCCTCCAATCCTTGGATACGGCTACTGTCCCGGAGTGCTGGAAGTTAGCAGTAGTGTCCCCTCTGCTCAAAAAACCAACGCTGGATCCCGCCTGTCTGTCCAACTACAGACCAATTTCCTTGCTCCCTTTTCCTATTAAGATCTTGGAAAAGTGGGTGACCCGCTCTCTCTCGGGCTTCCTGGAGGAAATTGGATGGTTCGATGAGTCACAGTTTGGCTTCCGTCCTGGGCACGGGACGTAATCCGCACTGGTGACCGTATTGGACAGCCTTCGTTCGCGAGTCGACAGTGGTCGGGCAGCCTTTTTAGTGCTGCTCGACATGTCGGCCGCGTTCGACACGGTGTGCCATCGGACCCTTATCGGGAGGCTTGAGGAGTGCGGGGTCACAGAGGGAGCAAGAGATTGGCTGGTATCATATCTCAGTAATCGGCAGCAGGTGGTTTCGCTACCGCCATTCCAATCAGAACCACGGAATGTTGGGCAGGGGGTCCCACAGGGCTCGGCCATCAGCCCTATACTTTTTAACCTGTACCTCCGCCCTCTGGTCCAGCTAATAAAATCTTTTGGTGTCTCGGCTTTCAACTACGCCGATGACACCCAGCTGGTTTTCTCTCTGGAAGCAAATAATGCGGTCTCACTGGAGACCTTTCATCAGTGCATGGCAGCCACAGCGGACTGGCTGCGGGCTAACTCCCTCCAATTTAACAGCACTAAGACGGAGGTACTTCACTGCTTCACGGACTGGATTCCGCAAGTACTTCCAGAAAATTTTTGGCCGTGACCTTCTCCGAGCCAGTGGTGGCGGCAGAGTCAGCTCGCAATTTGGGGGTGATTTTCGGCCCAAACCTACAGCCTGATTTGCACGTCAACAAGACCATCTCGACGTGCATGATGCTGTTGCGTATGCTGCGCAAAGTTCTACCCCTTCTCCCCGCTCAGGCCAGGCCAGAAGTGGTTCGTGGGACGATACTAAGTCGCTTAGACTACTGTAATGGGCTACTTCTGGAGGCTCCAAAAAATCTGTTGGGGAAGCTACAACGGGTGCAGAACATGGCCGCCAAGCTGGCCCTTTCTCGCCTTAATCTTAGCTCGTCTACTCTAGCTTTGAGAGACCTTCATTGGCTTCCGGTGCACCTGCGTGTACTGTATAAGGCGGCGTGTCTGGTGTTCAAGGCGGTAAACCGACAGGGTCCAGTGTTATTACAGAATATGTTTGCCTGGTATTCCGCCTCGCGGCCTCTTCGCTCCTCGTCGGCACAATTGTTGGTGGTCCCAAGGTTTCAGAGAGTCAGGATGGGCGGCCGCTCGTTTAGTGTCGCAGCGGCCAAACTTTGGAACTCCCTGCCACTCTCCTTGAGAAGCCAGAGGGATTACCTTCCGTTCAGGAAAGCGTTAAAAACGCATCTTTTTCCAAAAATGTTTTAGCTATGAAAAGTGTGACCGTCCGAAGTTCAAGCGCCAGGACGCCCTTTGGGTGACAGGATCGCACTCTACAAGAATACAAATAAATAAATAAATAAATAAATAAGTCAACAAAGACAACACATGAGCTTACACATTTGAGAAAAACTGAAGTTTCAGGAGTCGCCATAATGTTACCTCTTTTTGTTGCGAATTTTCTTTAGAAAAAATGCAATCTGGTTTCACATTTCCATGATAGAAATAAGAATCTGGGGAGGCACAGGAATCAATGGTTTGACAGAGCCCCCAAGGGCGGACTAGTACAGCCATAGTGTACACAGCTCACGAATAGCGCAAAAGGGAACAGATATAAGACTACATAAACTACCTGAATATCACTCCAGAACCCTGAGGATTAAAATAACTTTTCAGCACCTAAGAGAGCAATGCAATGATTCCTGTTCCTAGAACCAAAATGTATTGTTTGTTAATGGAAATGGCTCCCATTGTAAGTTATGTTATGTGTATTTGTAGAGCGCGCAATTCACAGAGTAAGGTATCCTAGCACAGTTTGGGTCAAGCCGTGGCCTGGCCCAGGTGAAGAGCCACCCCTTCAGCTTCTTGCGGTACTCAAGAATTGAGGAGGCATCCCTGATGTGCAGGGGCAGCTCGTTCCAGGCTTTAGGATTGAAGTAGGAAAAAGCACTACCAGACGTTCTGGTTTTGAGTATGTGTGAGCATATGATGCGTGCAAGCAGGAGTTCGGCTGAGCGGAGGTTTCTGTGTTCTGTGTGGTTGTTCAGGTAGGCAGAGCCTATATTGTGTAAGGCTTTGAGGAGAGTTCCTTAGTGGATGAGGAGCCAGTAGAATTATTTGAGGTGCGGGGTGATGTGCGAGCATGGAAGATGGATGAAGGTGAGCCTGGCTACTGAGTTCTATATGGTCTGGAGTCACCTGGCCAGTTGTGTGTTCATTCCAGTGTAGAGGGTGTTTCTGTTTTCTGGTTTCCGGTGTAGAGAGCTTGAGTGATGGTTCTGCAGGTGTTGGTGGGGGCACATTCGAAGACCTGCCTTAGCATCCTTAGTGTATGGAAGCAGGAGGTGGAGACTGCATTTACTTTGCCAGTCATGGTGAGTTATGGATGTCTAGGCTGAGGTTCTTGGCCTGGGTTGTCTGTAGGGGGGGCGGGTCATAGATCTGCAGGCCGCCAGGTTGAGTCCCAGAGTGAGGTGTTTCTGCTGAAGATCCCGACTTCTGTCTTGTCAGTGTTTAGATTGAGACAGTTGTTTTTCATCCATCCGACAACTTCGGTTATGTAGGTGGTGAAATTAGGGTGAAATTGGGTCGGTGTTCACTGCTTTGTTGTAGATGAAGTATTATGAGCTGGGTGTCATCAGCATAGGATAGACATTGATTCCGTTGGTGAGGATGGGGTTGGCAAGAAGTGTAAAGATCTGGCTCTTCGACTAACCGTGCGGAGCCTAGCACCTACACACTTGCTCATGCGCCTCTTGCGTGCATCCACTGCACGTCTGTGCTGTGGCTAATACAGGTGTGAGAGGAGGAAAGCCGGGGCAGGGGGTGGGGCTGGGTGCAGGAAAATTGGAGCACCGGAGAACAGGAGAGCAGAGAGTGTGGCAAAAGACGGGAAGAGGTAAGGAACACGGGGACAAAAGAGGCCCAGAAAGCAGAGAAGGAGTGCGGAGCAAAGGAAAAAAGCCAAAATGCACAAAACAGTAGAAAAAGAGCAAAATAGGCACAAGGAAGAAGTGGCACAACAACAAAATTAAGCTCAGAGAAACAGAGGCAAAATAGCAAAGTGATCACAGAGCAACAGTAGCAAAAGAGCGAAATGCGAACCGAAAACAGGGGCAATGGCTCAGAAAGACAGTGGAAAAAAAGAGAACATGTTCACAATAGGGACAGAGGCAAAACAACGAGGTCAACACAAAAGAGCAAGCAGAAAAGACTAATCAGCAAAACAGAAGCAAACTAGGCAAACTGAGAAGAGAGAGTGGAGCGACAGTCAGAGGGTGCGAGAGAGAGTGTGAAAGAGAGAGAGAGAGAGAGAGGGAGAGGAAAGAAACAGTAGGAGAAGGAGCCTGGGTGCATAGGATCGCACCGGAGCGGGGTCCGCGAGGGCTGGGATTGGTCATCAGTTTACCTGCATGCCACACCGCCAGTACCAACAGGAGAAGGAGCTTCATCTTTGTGCTGTGTTTGCCTTCGGAGCGTTCCACTGGTCGCAATGAGTTGGAGAGCATTTATACACCCCTGGCTATCAGTTCCCTTACGTTAATGATAACATGAGCTTTATATTGGCAACAATCAAAGCCATAGGGGATGATAAAACAAGCATATGCTGATGCGATAGCTTTGTTTTCTGGACATGTTCCACTGTGTATTGAAATAAAACCAGCGCGCTGTGACCGTTTTAGTGGATACATTTCTTACTATAATCGCACTATCAACTTAGAATTTACACAAGACACTATCAATTTAGAATTTACATAAGACGGGCCTAGTGCCAGGTCTAAGTCACCTTCTAGTTCCATATATTGATTGAGTCGATGGGGAATGGAATTAATTTCTTAGAAATTTGTTTTTTTTAACAGAACACAACGTGAATATCCGGAGGACATAGTCAAAGTCAAATACTTGGCGGAGCTATGTCAGATTACACCTAGACAAACAGGGCAGCCCTACTTCAAGGTCGGAGCAGTCATTGATTTTGTTCTTATATTTCTTTTAAGCAGTGCAATGTTGTATATCTTTATGAGTAAAATTACAATTTACGAACTAATAAGGACAACAGTTAATTAATGCCAAATATTCACTTTTCCAGAATTTTAGCAAACAATGTATAGAGGAGTTAACATTTTTCACCTTGGGAAGAGGCCATCTGTATTAGCACATGGAGACTCGTACTATACACTAAGACCCCTCACTGGTAATTGCTTTGCTCTGATTCGTTCTTCCTCTTGCTTAGAGCTTGTTCAGTGCTCTCCTGCCAGCCCGCTACCATGGAAAGCTCCAAATCACCAGTCTTCATCTTGGGCAACAATTTGAACCTGCAAGCTCGCATCATGCTCCAGGAGGAAAGGTTGTGGATCTCAAGGAGATGGAGTTGATGCTCTGCCCCTTGAGCCAATGAGTTGATTTTAAACTGGTGATCCAAGATTTGAGACTGGATAATATATAGTTTGCTGCCATTTTCTGTACTCTACTCCCGGGGCACTGTAATATTACGGAAGATGGCATACTATTCTGCAATACAGATAACGCCGGAGCACGTAAAGTGCACATAAAGTGCAGGCGCTATCTAGCATGGAGGTGTGGCCTCATACCAATAAGGGAAACATTTGCCTCTGTGCCCGTGCCCTATTTTGGATGTGGACCAAGAAGAAAAGAGGCCGTTAGGAGTTGCAGTGACTGTGCTCCACAAAAAGGTGGCAAACTGTCAGTGTGCCCCCTGAGTGCGACCCTTGTAAGGGGCAAGGATCCAATGGAACCTCAGACATCCACCTGCAGTCGGGTGCAGTCACAAACTGCACCTGCCTGCAGGGGGATCTCTGCTCCTCTTTAAAGTACAAGCGGGTGAAGAGAAAGACAGAGTGGCTGATTCAAACATGACTGTCTTAGGGCAGCGCATAACTTGTAAAAGAGGGCATTGTCCGGATTTTCACTCAGCGCACCTGTTGCCTGTGCTCTCAATGGTAGACCACTGGCAGGAATTGCCATATTACACACAGCCCTTTTCAAAGACCCTCTACAATCACTGCCAAGAGAATATTTAATCATATATTTCCAGTTCTCATCACACTGAATGGACTCCCTGTTGAAGCAAGATGTGTTTATTCCCTAGGATATATTATCCATCAAGGACTTTGTTATATCCTGATTGTTTTATTGTATGTTTCCCAGCCTAGCTGTTTCCCTGCTGCTCAGCCAGAGGGAGAGTTGGTATTGGAATGTTGGTGTGCCTGTGAAGCATGGAATGCTTGGGTGCCTGTGTGGATGAGTGGTGACAGTTGGAAGATGGGCTGAGCAGCAGGCAGGCTGCTCCTGGTGGGGCTGGTGTTACAGGATCACCTGGCTTATGGACTGATGTATATAATTACCTGTCTGCAACATGGAGTCACTACATTTTTTTCCAAAACTCATATCAGCTACCTGTGTTGAGGCACAACATATTTTGGCGACAAGGATGGGACTTGGACTTAAGCGTGCCACAACATTTAAAGAAGCTGTCTACGTTTTGGACATTACGAACCCAAAGGAACATAAAGTAACTAAGAGGAAAGCTTAAAGAATGGAGTTCCAGGCAAGCCAGCCCCTCCAGTGTCCTTGCCTATGCACAGCCCCAGCCTGGATATGCTCCTATTGACTTTTAAAAATAACTTTGTTTACAAGTGGGTTAGTGGCGTGAATCTCACTACTTCCACATGTGTGTGATCCAGACACATCGTTCTGCAGAGGTTTAAAAAGAGTCTCCTTAAAACATGATAACATTGGCTTATACCCAATTGGCATATTTAATTTACTTATAAACCCCTGGTAAAGTGGCGCTACCTTGGCCCAGAGACTGTAAATTAAACTCTACTAACGGGCCTTCAGCATTGATTGTGCTACCCACTTAAGTATTAAGAGTTGCCGTCTGGAGGCATCTACAAACAAACACCTTTATTAAAAGCTCATTCGACAAAGACACATTAGGAAAAAGCATTCAAAAAAATAGAGAAAAAAAAGGAAGGGTCAATAATTTCATGTTAGGGGTTGAGGACTTACTTGTTTGGCAAATGCGCAACCAGCCTCGCAGTACACTACTTCTAATTTCCAAGGTATATCTCCATCAAACGTGTAGACATGAATATTACTGTTCAAAAAGAGAATTAAAATGTTTTGAACCAGTGATAATAGCAAATGCTGTAAAGCTAAACTGCATTCTTGGAAACTTACACTTTCCGAAGTAAGGTGGCAGTCGAAGTCAAGAGGAATTAAGCACTCGATAACGGCAGCCGCCTCACTGTTTAAGTTCCAGGTTCTCTGAATGTATTCATTTTTCTAAATGGAACAAAGACGTGTGAAACATTTCTCGCTATAGTGGCGGTTTAAAAGCAATATTTCAGTTTCCAACTTACTTGCAAATGATGGAGCAAGGTGGAAAAACTAAATTTTGTATACCCCTCGTGAAGTTACTTTCTCATAACAGTAAACTGAATTAAGGGTGTGATTTTGAGAATTAACCAACGTAGAATAGACTGCACACACACAAGTACACGTGGGAAACTAAATTGCTTATGTTGCAACCATAATCAACTGAGTGGTCTTGTTACGTCCAAACACTAATGCATTTGCTATAAATTAACCAAAAGCGGCATGAATGTGCTTTCTGTTTATGTATTTGTGGCAAAAAACATGAAGACAGGTGAGTATAACGCGCATATATTTAGCTTTATTTGCTAGGTAATAACTAACAGGGATACCTTAGTAAGGGGGGAGGTAAACAGAAGGGTTATAATTCAGCAATTAACATTAAATTGTGTTTGTTTCTATAATAGTTCCCGTTCTGGCCTGTGAGGCCTAGAGCAAGAGGGACGTTTCTATAACTCCGATATAGAGATGCAGTACGCATGTGCGTGATAGAAAAAAGATGCAAGTCGAGTATGAGCTGCTTGTGCCAGAGCGGAATGGTTCAAGGACAGTGTGCCCTTAAAGGCCAGCTGAGTGCCAACAAAATGGACGTCCATTATGAGAAAGCGTGAGAACGCAGACCAATCTTACCATTTAAAGAACAAGAATGAAGCGGATATGTGGTGAACAAAGAACATTTTCATTGAAATGATCATGTGGAAGTAAAACAATGAGATGATGAGGTTATGCTCATCCACCCCTTGGACTGCCCAATCAAAACTGTTAAAGACCCCAAATGTTTCAGAATTTAGATAGATTAGCTAGAGAGAAAGGGTCAGTGGCGGATCCTCCATGGGGGCGTTTGGGCGCCGCCCCACTGCTTTCTCGCCGTGCAAGAAGGCAGAAACAAATAATAGAGAACTACCATTTGTTTCTGCCTTCTTACACGGCGAGAAAGCAGAAGTTCCTCATTGAGAGAGTGGGCGGCGTTACTCGAGGGCAGGGGGGAGTTGCTTTCCCAATGTTGTTATTACTGTCTGAGAGGCTGTCCAAACAGACAGTATTAACTGTATTACGAACAGTGGACAAGCCGCTCCCCCCTGCCCTCGAGAAACCCCTCCCACTCTCCCTGCTCTCTGTATGCTGCAGCATACAGAGAGAAAGGACATTGTTGGGGCAGCCGGCCGAACCAATCACAGCGCTGTGCTGTGGTGAAGGGGAGGGAGGCTGCCTGCAGCCTTCCTGCGTGACGACAGCAGGAGTCGGGAGTCTGGTGGTTGGTGGAGTTTCGGAGTCGGAACAGACTTGAAGGCGGGAAGAAGGTAAGTTTGACTTTTATTTTATTTATTTTATTTATCCCACTTCCCCCCCACCCGTAATCCCGGCCGGGCCCCTAGAGCAAGTATGCCCAGCAGGTTTCATATTGAAACCAGGCATCTTCAGAATAAACAAAAACGTAAAACCAAAACCATGGATCTAAAATAATGGCTACGTGAACTCGAGGAACCCCAAGCTATGTGTTATTTGTATAGCGGTATCTGCTAACAAAAACAGAAGTAGTTGCTGTTAAAGGGGCACGCACTGGACCCAGACTGTCGTGACTGTCGCCACTGTTTAGTATAAACATTACACTATAAGTCGGACTTGTATACTTCTGTGAATGCATTTATGGCTGAACATTTTTTTGTCACTGTGTGCATAACTACATATGTGAACTGTGAAGGCAGAATTTTTCTAATTAGATTGAAACTGAGCCGAGGCTGATAGGGCTCAAATATGATGAGAATGTGCCTTCTGCCCTGGATGTGATGTACCCGGGCTCGTGGAGAAACCAGCGGACATTTTAAGTGTACTGCACTGGTATTGTCTTGGGGTATTTTACCAGATAAACTGTTTGTATGATTTGTAGTTTCTCTTTTCAAATGGGATCGGAGTTCCCGCCTCACAGTGTTGAAAGCCTTTATCATAGTAGCCCAGGTTTTATGTTCGGTAAATAGAGGAATATAGGTTTAAATACCAGCAGGGCTGGTTCAGCATTTTGTCTGGTAAAACTGGTGTAATCAAATGTCCTGAACCGAACTATATAGAACATTCACTCCGCATTTTATCACATCGCTTGATAAAATTTGTTTTATATATTGCACTTTTGCCATCTCCTGAGTGTGTGAGGGCTTTGTCTCCTTAGTGCGCCTAGGGCTGTCACAGTGGCCCCTTTTGTTAGTGTGCATGGGGTCAGTAACTGTCCTTACTGTTTGTGTTGCTGTAGGCGGACGATTAAGGCTGGAGGCTACGGACTGAGAGGTATGTGTATGTGTGTTTATGAATAGGTGTGAGTTAGCTTGGTCTGGTGTGTGCATGTGACTTTTATTAATTGGTTGTGTGTAGGCATGTGCATGATTGTTTTATGACTCAGAGGGTATGGGGAACTGGTAGGAGATTATCAGCAAGACAGTGAAACCTTCTTAAAGCTATCTGTGGGAGAATACACATATGGGCCAGTTGTCTAATTAGGTTCAAGGGTGTTTACAGGTGCTTTGTGACAAGTGAAGGTAGGACCATGGCTATCAGTGGAAACAAAGCCAGCAAATAGAGAATTGGGTCATGTTTAGTCATGTTATGCATGAGGCAGGCCCTAAATGTGATAACTGCTAATTGAGGCCTGGGTAACTCAAATGTGTTGTAAAATGCACCAACTGGCACTTATTTTGAAGTTAGCGTTTCCTCAAAGGCGAAAACACTCCTGGACCCTCTGAAAGTAAGGTGTCTCGCACTTTTGCTCGGTCTAATTTGAGGAAGAAAATTACGCCTCACCTCTTTCAAAGTTCAGCAGCCACCACTGGAAAGGGTATAAAAGAGTATGTCCGGACTTAAGAAAAAACTCTCTTCTTCGATTTCCATCTGCGTATCCTGACATGCTGTCCGAAAGCTGAATTCCTGAGGCGTAAGAACTTTAATATTTTTCTGAACTTTATTTTTCCTGAATGAGTACGGAGTCCTTAGATGAGGTTAATAGCTAGAGAGAATAGGGAGGTAAGCTTTGGGAACTATTATGTCATTTGCTAATATTCATGTCTAATAATCTCTATTATAATGTGTTTATTTCTAAGCTTGGAATTAAATTGAAATATAAATGTATGAGCTAAATTTTCTTTCTTTTCTTAAATCTATTTTGCATTGAATGAATAAACAAAAGATTGAATACAGGTCATGCTAGAAGATTTCTCTTTAAATAAAAATTAGATAAATGAAGAATTAAGCTGGTCTTGTTCATCCTTAGCCTAATTTTTTACTAGCAGATCTATCGACAATCAATGGTGGTGTGTCTGAATAATTTATTGTGTTGATAAAACCATGGTAAAACAATTTAAACTGCAGATGTATATATTAAAAATGTTAGTTAACATTTTAGACACTTCGCTATGATCCAGCAGCTCTCCTTTGATTCACCAATCCATGAAGTAGAGAGAAAGTGTGTACGAGTGACTCGCAGTGTTATGGGCCCCACTGATGAGTAAAAGCATGATATAATACTTCAGGGAAAGGTGATGAGGATTTTAGAAATTATTTTCGGAGTAGCGCTGCATCAGTAATTAGCTTGGTAGCAGAGCATTGGTTGCTATAGAATTAGCTAGGATAATGTATCGGGCGATGTATGCAGGATTTGATGTACAGAATTATGACTAACATCTGTTGAGTTCGTAAAAAGTTATAGGTAGTCCTGAAAAGGCTTCCCGAAAGTGTGGTAAGCTAGTTACTCTGTCTGCAGGCAGAGGAAGTGTGGCAAGTGAAGTCGCACATCGCATAGTCTGTTTCAAAAGGTACTGGTATCGTCGTATATCACAGTGGTGTCATCGTACATCATAAGTTTAGGGACTTTACGTGTGAGAGGATAAATGCATAGCGAGGACAGTCTATAAAATCTTGGCCTTCAAGTTCAGGGATCATTGTGTATCCTGATTTAAAACTTACTGCTGAGAGAGTAATAGGGTTTAACCAGAGATTAAGAGAAGGGTAAGGTAGAGAGATGTGCTACTTTATCGGCGAGTCTAAAATTCTGTGGTAGAGAAGAGGTAAGCGCTGTCTACTGGAAATACAGAATACTTGTGCGAATGAGAAAACTATCACTTTTGGTTTCGCAAAACAGACGAATGGAGTTGTTTTCTGTAGTTACTAACCGTTTCAGTTGTATAAAAGTGTAAATACGGCTTCTCGATAAACCTTGTAAAGGAGGGGTCAGTCGGCGCTGCAGAAGCCGGAGCACTGCTGAAGTTAAAAGTGTCGCGCAGGTATTGGTCCTCGTGACCAAGACAGAGTAAGAGCTGATTGATGCATCAGTAAAGCAGCAAGTCTATTGGTTAAGCACTAAGACAACGTATCTTGTTCTAATTGGTGCAATATTGTGAACCGCGCTATGATAGGCTGGTGTTACGAAGCAGTATACGGAAGAGTGCGCGATCTTTTGAAAGACTGGAAACTTTCAGAAAAATTGAGTTTTATTACAGAGAAGAAAAGGAGAAACCTTCATGGTTTAAGAAATTGAAAAATGTATTCAAGAAAGACAAGGCGATAGTAACAAGAGAGGGAAGATTACTTCCTCCGCCAAAAACGCCTGCATCCTACATGATGACGAAATATGGCTATTATACAAGCATTTGGTTAGAAAATTGGGCTAGATATACCAAAAATTATGGTGCACTAGCATTTCCAGAAGTAGGATCTTTTAATCTGCCAGTTTTACGAAATTTGAGAGAAAAGATGATGAAGCTTAAACCGAGACCAAGACCAACTCAATTTGAAGCACTAGTTGAGTGGGAAGATGAGATGCATGAGTTAGAGCGAGAAAGGTTGGAAAATCATCGAGGACCAAGAGGTAGATTACGTGGACTATGGGGAGAAACACACGAAAGTAGGATGAGAAGATGGAGAAATGCTGACATGTGTGTTGGAATGTATCCGGTTAGATTGGTAGATGAAATGGAAGAGCGAAAATGCACAGAGAAAAGGAATAATGTGGAGACAGAGAAAAGGAAAAGTTATGGAGAAAGTGAATCAGAGGATACGATGTTGGAGGAGATATTAAATAGGTCTCCTGTGATTCATCGGGCAAGGTTGGATGCAGAACCTAGTTCGTTTAGAAACTTAGAAAACATAGGCAACCCGCAGGCCGGTACCAGATACTGTGAAGACTACATGTCACGGTGACAGATAAAACCCTTTAACATCTTATGAGAATTTAGAAGAAGAATCAAGTGTTTTTCCTCTTGCCCCGAAAAATTTGAGAAAATATCTATTAATACAATTTGGACTCATCTAGAACAATTATTTGGGATAAACAGAGTGACTACCTGTGGATGACTCATTGGACGACCATTTCTGCTCTAGATTTGAAGTTTTTAAATATGGATCTTTTCTAAACTATGGTGCTTTTATCCCCTGGTTTTGGTAGTGAGGAGTGAGTATCCACATAGGTCCTGAGGAAGGTGGTTGTAATACACCAAACCCACCGAAACGCGCGTCGACCCTGCGTGGAACCCTAAAAAACATTCTGTGTTTCCAACTATGTCAGATATATTCTCTGACATACTCTACTATGTTTCGATACTGTATGTATATGGCTGGTGTGAAAGTGTATGAATCAGAGAGAGTGTAGTGTGATCGTATTTATGGTATATTGTTTAACCAGGTGTGTATGGTTTTTTTCCTCTTGTATTCTCTTTTTTGTAATTAATTCTGTTTTTGTAATGTATTTCTGTATTACAATGACATTTTGAATTGAGTTCAATTATGTACTGATATGTCTACATGTTATATTTATAAAACATGGAAAAAAAGAATTTTATAAGTTGATAGAAAAAGATATAAAGTGATGATAATATAAATAAATCAGAAAAAAGTATATTGAAGAAAACACATGAGTCACTGTTGTGATTTGAAGGTTCAAGAAAAGGATATGAATAATGTTCAAAAGTAAAAATATATATAGGCTATGAGGGAACTTCCTAGTGTAGCACTAAGGTAGGGGCACCAGATCTGAAATCACACACAAAAAATTCTATTGTAAAGAGTCCATTGCTTGTGGTGCGCTGAGGTAGGGGCAGCAGATCTGAAATCATACACAAAAGATTCTATCATAAAGGGTCCATGATTTGTAGTGCACTGAGGTAGAGGCACCAGAGATGAGCATGCTCATGTGAAGGTTGAGTTCCATCTTACTATGGGGTTTTCCTCAGGACTAGGACGTGTGGAGGGAGTGGAGTGGGGCACCTAGGGTAAATAAAAATACAGTAAACTAACGAAATCCCACCTAGTTAGGTAATGGGCATAGAAGCTCCAAATAGTTACCAAAGAGCCGTCGTACATGGGGCTGAGTTGAGGGATGGGGGCACACAGGCTCCTAAAACCAGCGAGCGTGCTACAACCTAAAAAAAAAGGTATTGTATAAGTGGCCTATATTTAGAAAAGTGCCACATGAAAAACGGGCCTATACAATTGCCAGCTTAAAAGCACGGTAAAACTCATGTCATTGGCTGAACACATTACTTACATAAGGAGGAAACATTGACTTTTGTATTGTTGCCTACCCAAGAACAAAAGATCATTGTTACTGTGTTTTACTGTATGGGCATGGTTAACAACTGTTTAAGTTTCTATGTGGCTAAATGATATGCCTTTCCGACTACTTCCCCCCCTTTTTTTCCTGGTCACAACGTTCATGCTTAATGAAAAGCTTTTTCATATATGTGCTTTGATGAGGATGTGAATAAACAACATCTCTCACAAATTCAATGTATAATATTTCATTTGTGCAGTATAAAGAATTGTTTGTGTTCTTTGAAGAGTGTATACTGGGACTACTTTTCCCTGCAACATTACACCAGTAAAAGGCAGATGTTAAATTCTTACTGCTAACGCGGCTTATCGCCTGTTTTTGGATCGCATCGCAGATTTGGCTGGGCGTTAAAAATATCTGGAAGTGGTGTTTTCGTGTTTTATTTTGCACAAGAACGCCTACTCTGCAAATCATTAGCGTTACTTGTCGCTCTCATTCGTGGTGATGTATTTTGCGGAAGCTATCGCTAGAAAACTGGCGATATCAGCAGTTTGCACCAGGTCGAGAATAGGATGATAATTCTTTCGCCACTTTTGCTGCACTAAAGTGCCAATAACTCGGCGATAAGTCCTTGAGAATACACCCCATCATCTTTTTTATTTTTTCGTCCTGATTCACGCACCCAGCCGCTTTAAAAAAAAAAAAAAATTGATAATTTTTTGACCCTCGGGTTTTTTGTGTGATCCCCGAGCAGGCCCAGGGGGTCAGGGTGTTTGTACCCTGCCCACTTTTCTTGTTTTTTCATCTTTTAACTTGTATTTCGCATGTAGCTACAACAAAATCCTAATAAACACAAGGGCTTGTTTTAGAGTCACCCTATAACCCAACAGTGTGGACTTATCACCGAGTTATCAGCACTTTAGCGCAGCAAAAGTGGTGAAAGAATTATCGCCCCATTCTCAAGTCAGTGCACACTGCCACATTGCCCACAGGCTGACAGTACCAACACAGCGGGCAATTAACATTCTTCTGCAGCCAAAGCTGCTGGCTGTGCTGCCATTTGAGATGTCATCAGTGATGTCACTGACCATGTCATGAATGATGTAATATGTGTTGTCATCAGCAGTGCATTGCGGGGGCGCGAGTTATAGTTAGCTGAACTAACTATAACGGGGGAATTTCTATGGTTTTGCACGAGAGAAACGTCCAAATATAACGTCCCTGAAACCTATGGTTTTTTCTGTGAATATATATATTCACTGAAATTCAAGTTAGCCTGGCTGATGAAGGATGGTGCCCTGAAACCGATCCCAGGATGCTTATTTCTGATCCAGGGAGGACTTGGCTTGCAGTTCGGGCTGGACTGTTCCCACAAGGAACAGGGTCAAGACTGATTTGCATATGGCTGGGTCCAAACTGGGGTGGTGTGGTGAGCAAAAGAATGATGGATTAAACCCAGATCCTTGTGACTGGGGGTGAATGTTTGCATTGTCCAGCATTCCCTCAATCAACTGTTTCTTTTGCATATGTTGCCCTAAGTGGGAAGGGTATGCCCAGACTTGGGTCCCGTGCTCACTACACCACTGGATTCAAGCTAGCCTGGCTGATGAAGGGTGATGCCCTGAAACCGGTCCTAGGATGCTTGTTTCCGGTCCTGGGAGGACCTGGCTTGGCAGTTCAGGCTTGACTTTTCCCACAAGGAACAGGGTCAAGACTGATTTGCATATATCTGCGTCCAAACTGGGGTGGTGTGGTGAGCAAAAGAATGATGGCTTAAACCCAGATCCTTGTGACTGGGGTGCATGTTTGCATCGTCCAGCATTCTGTCCATCACCTGTTTCTTTTGCATATGTCACCCTAAGTGGGAAGGGTATGCCCAGACGTGGGTCCCCTGCTCACTACACCACTGGATTCAAGCTAGCCTGGCTGATAAAGGGGAATGCCCTGAAACCGGTCCCTAGATGCTTGTTTCTGGTCCAGGGAGGACCTTGCTTCACAGTTCAGGCTGGACTGTTCCCACAACGAACAGGGTCAAGACTGATTTGCATATGGCTGGGTCCAAACTGAGGTGGTGTGGTGAGCAAAAGAATGATGGATTAAACCCATATCCTTGTGACTGGGGGTGAATGTTTGCATAGTCCAGCATTCTGTCCATCAATTGTTTCTTTTGCATTGGTTAGATTGGTGGCATAGTTGCTTTTTGAACCTTAACAAATTGTCAACAAGTCACCCATAACTACTTTGTGAAATGCATCTATACTATCATGTGGTATTATGGGGTTGCCTCAGTTCCAATACGGACTGTTCATTTTTAGTCAGTTCATGGGACGACAAGTTAATGACTATTAAAATTGTCTCACCCATTATTTCTGCTTTCTTGATGTCCTGTGTCTCTTCCCAAGTAGCAAATCGTCCTTTTGTCCCTTCGCTCCCTCTCTGGGATTTAGTTTGTTATCACTGTTTCCCCCTTTTCCTTTTTGTTGAGGCTTTTCCATTATTCTGGTCTGAGTACGTGTCTGAACCCGATTCTGAGGTTATGCATCATTCTTGTCTCATTGCTGAGATCTGTTTATAATCTCTTTTTAAATATCAAAATTCTGTCATTTGCATAATTTTGCTTGTCCCTCAAAAATGTGTGTCTTTTTTTCTGTTTAATTTCTTCCTTATTTTTAACACGCCTATTCTCCATGGCAGAAAAGAATGAGTTTACTGCCTCCTTTTCTGGGTGCGATACAAAAGGGGATGATGGACGGAGTGTTTGAGCAAATCAAACACTCACCCCCAGTCAACTGATCTGGGTTTAATCCATCACCATTCTTTAGCTCACTCCGCCACCCCAGTTCAGACAAGGCCATATGCAAATCAGTCTGACCCTGTGCCTCATGGGAACAGTCCAGCCCAAACTGCCAAAGCCATGTCTTCCCTGGACCGGAAACAAGCATCCTGGGACCGGTTTCTGGCATTTCAGCCGTCATCAGCCAGGCTAGCTTGAATCCAGTGGCAAAGTGAGCAAGGGACTCACGTCTGAGCATACCCTGCCAACTTACGGCGAACAAAGCGATACAAAAGGGGATGATGGACGGAGCGTTTGAGCAAATCAAACACTCATCCCCAGTCAACTGATCTGGGTTTAATCCATCACCATTCTTTAGCTCACTCCGCCACCCCAGTTCAGACATGGCCATATGCAAATCAGTCGGACCCTGTGCCTCATGGGAACAGTCCAGCCCGAACTGCCAAAGCCATGTCTTCCCTGGACCGGAAACAAGCATCCTGGGACCGATTTCTGGCATTTCAGCCGTCATCAGCCAGGCTAGCTTGAATCCAGTGGCAAAGTAAGCAAGGGACTCACGTCTGAGCATACCCTGCCAACTTAAGGCGAACAAAGCGATACAAAAGGGGTTGATGGACGGAGCGTTTGAGCAAATCAAACACTCAACCCCAGTCAACTGATCTGGGTTTAATCCATCACCATTCTTTAGCTCACTCCGCCACCCCAATTCAGACATGGCCATATGCAAATCAGTTTGACCCTGTGCCTCGTGGGAACAGTCCAGCCCGAACTGCCAAAGCCATGTCTTCCCTGGACCGTAAACAAGCATCCTGGGACCGGTTTCTGGCATTTCAGCCGTCATCAGCCACGCTAGCTTAAATCCAGTGGCAAAGTGAGCAAGGAGTGCAAAAAAACGATGGATTTAGGCCCAGATCTCTGTACTGGGGTGAATGTATGACATTGTTCTGCATTCTGTCCATCAACTGTTATTTTTTCCTTTTCTGGGTGTTCATCCAAAAGCTCCTTAATTTTTTTTATTCCGCTATGTATTTTACCCGTCCTCCCCCAGCCTTCAAGCCGTTTCCATTCCAACACCGGCAGCGAGGTGGAGAGACACCGATGCGCTGAGGCATCAACGCCTGCTTCCTAGATGTGTGGGTCATGCCCAGGAGACTGCTTTGCCGGAAGTTCTTTCCTGTTCCCGATGCCCAGAGGCTGTGGGAAAGTGACTGCTGCAGCTGAGGACGGTCTGCCTAGCTGAAGTATCCGGTTGTGAGTCAGCTCGCTCAGAGAGCCGGGAGTGCACTCTAGCGCCCATGCTGCTTCTCCACCGACAGTAATTAGAAGGTGAAGGTGAGCAGTCTCTCAAGGGCCCCCAGGACATTTCATATTGTGCTGGATGCTAATTGGATCCCTACATCGCTCCCGCATCGTGCTGAGGACTGTTGCTCTTCTGCTTTATGCCAAGTGTGTGTGCCCTAAAGGGACTGATGTGCTTGACTGGAGTTTCCCCTGGGGAGGGGGGAGGGGACAACTCCTACTTGCTGTACCTACCCAGGACTAAATTAGGGGTCTACTATGATTGATAGCTACAACTTTAACTACAACAAGGCTTGGGGTTTAGGCTCTCACCGACTGTGGAGGTTGACTATGACCTGTGGCTTTCCCGGGGGTGCACTGACTGAGAGCAAGAGACTCACTGAAGTCCCCAAGTACTTAAGTTCAATGCCTGTGCAGCACTGAGATACAACAAAAGGCACAAGGCTTGCTGGTAGTGTTTTGTTCTTCTCCTCCGTGTCCGCTCCCCTTCTTCCAGACCAACCTGGCAATGGATGGGGAGTCTTCCCCTTTATTAGACGACCTCAAAACTGGAAAAAATTGCTGTTGAAGGACAGAGATACCTCCAGGCTTCACAACAGTAGTCAAAGAACCCCCAAAATAGCTAATACTTCTGAGAAGGGTCATGGCAGTGGGTGGCTGGTTTTTGGTCCCCCCGATCCAGTAAAGTGTTCTGGGCTTAAAACAATGGGGAAGCACTTAAAACACTTGAATCTAATGGCCATTGTGGATTCCGCTGCAAACTTCAAAACAAAAACACGATCTGCTCATATGACGGCAGCATCAGCCGCGGCAAGAGCAGAGCGTAGCCACAAATTACAGAGTGGGTCAGCAACAATTTCAAGCTCTTTGAGTTTGGAAGAAGATGCATTGGAGCCTAGAAGGATGCTCGGAACCGGGAGTCCAGTCATGGAGAGTATACCACAAGGGTGGTCAAATGTAGAACCAGAGCCATAGGAAGAGCTGGGTGCACACACTGAAGCACCAGAAATTTTTAACTCAGTTGTCCGGGTTCCAGAGGACAGAGAAGGCAAAGAAGCAGGGCAGCCTATAGGGCTAGTTCAAGGGAGGAAAGTAACTTGCCCTTCACAGGAGAACACAAAGGAGCTTATAGTCAATCAAATCTATGGGAAAACAAAGGAGTACCCACTATTCTCCAAAATCAAATCATCACTAGCTGTACCTTACTATCATAAGAGCACATAGGGTACCGACACATCCATTCCCCAATTCAAAGCTGCCACAAAGAATTCTTATGAACTTTGCCTACTACCGCATTAAAGAGCAGATACTATCGAAAGCTATCCAGAAGAGTCCATTTGTGATCAATGAAGCATCTAGCTACCGGATTTTTGCTTACATATCAGTGGCCTCTGCACGTCGGTGAAAGGAATTTGTCAAATTACTTTATCTTTTTAAGGCACAGGGCACGCAGGCTGCAATAGCACATCAGTCCAAGTTAAGGGTTCTAGTGAGAGGCAAGTTTCATATGTTTGCTGATATAGAGGAAGCTCAGGAAATGCTGCAAGAAATCTCCACCGCAAAATAGAAAATAAATATTAAACAGGATGTAATAATATGATTGAGGACGGGGGGATTGGTCAATCAGGGTGTTGCACCACGGCACCCAGCAGGGTGCCATCAGGGGAAGGAGGAGGGGGTATTGCGGGCTATTCTCCATCTCCCAAGGTGTGGGGGGCTGGGAGGGCACAGGGGCAGGAGGGTGAGGGCAGCAAAAAAAAACATGAGCAGAAGCATAGAGGGAAAGGTTTTGGAGAGTAGAGTATTGACGGTGACATGTCGACTTCAAAGAAACAGTCTCCGCGATAAGTCTTAAACTTCGCATAATGACGGTCAATGTAAATGGTACATTGAATAGGCGAAAGTACGGTGGATTAAGGAGATGGCTAACTTCTTTTTCGCCTCAAGTTTTTTTCCAAGGTTTATCTTGCCTCTGTTGGCAATAAGGGGGGGTCGCAATCTATTTCAACCAAGGAATAGATTGGGGGATTACCCAAATCCAGAATGAGACTCTCAAGGTAGATGGATATGGGTCACTGCCAGGATTAACTGCAACATTTTTATTTTTTTTAATTACTATGCACCAATCATAGATGATGCCACATCTATTATGAAGATCAATGATTTACTTAGAGGGGCCATGGGCACTATTATCTTGGGGGGGATTTTAACTTCATTCAAGATATGGCAAAGGATACGTTGAATAAAAATAAAAACAACTGGAGCCTAAGACTAGAAAAGTAATAGATGTAATAAAGCATTATTATCAGTTAATTGACCCATGGAGTAGAGCCCATCGGGAATTTTTGCAGTATAGCTGCTATTCCCGTCGATGCCAGTCAGCATCTCGTATTGATTTTTTTCCGTATTTCTCGCTCTTTGTACTGTTCCAGTTTGGACATTTGGGCTAATTCATTCTCAGACCACTCGCTGGTCAAACTTGAAATGGAAATAGATGCTAGAAGGAGGATAAGGTCCAGGTGGCAGATGGATCGACTCCTTCTCTCAAATCAGCAATAGGTAACCAGCACAAGAAAATGGATAAAAGAGTTTTTTCAGGACAATAATGGCACAGCATCACTTTTTTCAGTCTGGGGGCCTTCAAGGCCTCTGTGCGGGGGCAGATGGTGGCCTTTATGGTTAGACAATCAAACATCCGAAGGATACGCATAACCAAACTTTAGCTGGCAGTCGACACTGCTTTGTCGAGTCAGAATGCCTCTTCAGGGTGAAAGATTTAGCAGAAGCCAGCTCAATAAAGCAAAACAGGAGCTTAGGGAGTTTTATAACATAGAAGAAATAAATAGTTCACGGGCATTTCAGCAGCGAGTTTATGAGGAAAGCCCAATGGTAGGCACATTTTTAGCCTCATTGACCAAGCTAAAGCAGGAAGCGGCATTAATCACAGAGCTGCAAGAGCCAGGGACAGGGGCCATGGTGGGATCAAAAAGGAAAGGATCATTACATTCTCTCTAGACCGTTATAAAGAGCAATACAACAATATTTTTATTATATAAACCTCCGCATTTATCAAAGACGCAGGCAGAAGAGATGCAAGCAGATATTTCAGTAGTTAAAATTCAGCAAGCCCTTGTCGCAATGCCTGGAGGAAAAGCCTGTGGTAACGACAGGCTTCCAACAGAAGTTTATAAAGCGTTTGCTGAGGAGTTAGCACCATATTTGGTAGAGCTTTTTAACTATGATAAAGTGGGTGGCGTGGTTCCATCAATTTTTAAAGAATCTATCATTGTAAGTTTTGTACAGAAGGACAAGAACCCCAGGTACATCAACTCATATAGGCTGATTAGTTTAATAAATTCTGACTATAACATTTTAATGAAAGTCTAGGCGAATCGCTTTACCACTGTTGCACAAACATTGATCCATAAGGACCAGACAGGCTTTGTGGCTGGGATGTTAATGTCATCTAATACTGGGTTTTTAGTCCAATCACCTAATTTTTTTAATACTAACCCAACACAAGCACTTATAATGATGGTCGACACAGAGAAAGCGTTCGACTTGGTGCATTTGGATTCTCTTTTTTACTGTCTTGGCATGGTTGGGATTGCTCCCGAGGTTATTACTATGCTACGAAATATTTATCAAGGGGCGAAGGCTTAGGTTTTTATTCATTCTAACCTGGCCTGGACAATTAGTATTAGTCGGGAACTAGGCAAGCCTGTACTCTGTCCCCGGTATTGTTTAACTTTTTTATCGAACCCTTGGCTAGTAGGATCCAAAATAATGTAGAGATAAAAACACCAGTATTAATTGAAGGGTATCAAATCAATCATAACAAGACTGAAAGTTTAATAATTAATACTTCTAGTGATTTCCTCCCAGATAATCTTAAACTGCAAGCCCTCTCCCCTGACCCGATCCGATATTTAGTTATATACGTTACCAATCAGTATGCAGAAATCTATAAATTGAATTAAGAAGTCATGCTGAAACAAATTAAAAATGTACTTGATAAAAGGAAAAAAACAAAAAAAAATGTAATTACCTCACAAATATTATCACGTTCCATTTGGGCCTATTTGTACAGCAAACCCATCAAGTTCTTACATGTAAATGCTATCAATTGTGACCATTCCCAGAGCAGTTCATCATGTGGATTCTCATACGCTGGTACAATTAGAATCCTTATTCCCCAAGGCACCTGTCCACCTTGATGTAAATAAGGGATGTAACATCCCACCATCTTTTAACTTCCCTTTTGCTCAGTTTCTCATAATGATACAAAAACTGCTTAACAGTCTTTCGTGAATTATGTGGCTTAGTTCAATATAAATCAATTTGCACAAGCATGTCTGTCATGTTTTCATGGAACAGACTACACAGTGCTTCAGTTCTCTTACATTATAATTTACTCGTATTACTGATAATTTAGTCGTCTTGTTTCCACACACTAAAAAAAAGTCAATCAAAACACATCCCTAACTGCACAGCTATAGATGTGGGTCAAAAAACGCATTCTCCCTATTCATTTTTCCATTGGACTTTCAGCGCAGCTACAACCCATACCGCTGAACGGATTTGCACCAAATTTCGCAGAAAGCTAGAGTTTGGACCAGAATTTTTGAGTAATCAATGCTAAAAAAAGTGCATAATTCAGGAGATCTGATTGCCTACCACCACATCAACAAGGATGTGGTAGCCGCCATCTCAGGACTAGGGAGTCAGTCCTGAGTCCTCAAGAGAGGTTAAAAAAAGAAGATGTAAGGGGGCAGGTTAGAGATACTCCAACCCATGGGTATTCACAAACATTTTCCCAGGGGCCAAAATGTTTGGTCTGTGGTGTGACCGAGGGCCATATTTATGCCAGCAGGATAGGAGTTTGGGGGCGGGGGAGAGAGGGTTAAGGTCGGTGTAGGGGAAGTGACGGATGAACATCTAGTGGTGGAATTGCACAATGTGAAACCAGAAAACTTGGGATCAATCCTGGCTTCCCCACTTAACCAAATTGTGTGATCCTAGGCAATAAATGTTGTATTTCACGTTCCCTCCTTGTTCTTCATTATCACATATAAGAGGACTTCGAAATACAGGATGAGTGCTGTACAAAACACCCTCCTGTGTTTGATTTAATAAACTGGGCAGGGGAATGAGGATAGGACAGGAGGGGTCCCCCTCTTTGACCTAGAATCTAACCATGACCAGGTGGAGCCTGATGACTTCCACCTGGACAATTCAGACCTCCCAGAGGATAATCCAGAGGGCCAAGAGGATGCCCTTTCTGAACCTCCTGGGAAGGTGCAGAGTAGACCTAGGAGGTATAGATCCTCCTCTGCAGAATGCAATACTTCTAGACAGTCAGTAGGGACCTCTATTTCTAGTAAAGGGGGGAACTCTTTAGATAGGGAGTACCAACTGCTTGAACTTGAGAAAGCCAGGCTTAGGCTCAGGAAAGTACAGTTGGCCCTTGACAGAGAGTCCCTAGAAGTCCGGACGGCTAGGAAGAAATTGTGACTAGAGTCCCATGGTGGCAGCAAAAGTGTCCCTAGAATTAAGGAGCATTCCTTGGACCATAGAAACTGAGAAAGATTGTCCCTCCCTACCATGTTGGGGATGAGATCCACAAATAGATAACTGCTTTAGAGAGGGCCTGTAAAGTGCAGACGGTCCCTCAAGAGAAGTGGGCAGCTATCTTGTGGCTCTCCTTTGCTGACAAAGGTAGAGATAAGCTCCTCACTGTTAGCGAAGAGGATGCTGACAATTACTCAGTTTTCAGACACCCAGAAGACACAGAATCAGGACTGGGTAGACTTTGTGGATGGTGCTATTAAGGCTCTGGAAGGTTGGTTGCTTGCTTGGCACCAAAGTGCATGATTTTGATGGATTGTACAATATGATAAGGAAGGAGCAGATCCTTAATAATTGCCAAAATCAGCGATTGCATCAGTACCTGTAAGACTCAGATCTGGCTTCTCCCCAAGAATTGGGAAAGAAGGCAGATACATGGGAAAGTGCCAGGTTGAAGCAGAAAAACCAGAACAATAGTGGTGGCCAGAAGAAGCAGGATGCTTCCAAAACAAAAAATAAGGGTGGGGACAAGGGTAAAGGCAAAAAAAGAATCTTCATCAGGGCCCCAAAAACCTGCATCTGGGGGAGTCACAATCCAACAAGGGAAAAGGCAAAAATAAACCTTGGTGCTACTTTTGTAAGGAAAAAACCCATGGCACAAAAGATGCTGATTGCCCAAACGCCAAGGAGACTACTCCTACCACCACTGCTCCTAAGGCAAATGCTCCCCCTAGCACAAGTTCCAAGGGTGGTACACGGAACAAGGGAATAGTGGGGTTATCCTCGGGATCTGAGATGGGTTCTGGCTTAGCCAGAACTCCAGCTCAGGCTGTTCTAGTCTGTGATGGTGGCATATTTATTTATTTATTTTGAAGGTTTTATATAGCACGAACAAGACTCTTGTGAGTATCAGAGCGCTTTACAGGTCATAGTTAGAAGGCACAAAATGTACAAAGAATACACACAAAAGATAGAATTTATAGTGAATAGACAGAGTTCAAGTGAATTTAGCCATGAGGATAGCTTTCACTTCTCTTTTGAAGGAGTTGGTGGAAGGGTTCATTCTTGTTGCATTGGGTAAGGCGTTCCATATCCTCGGAGCCATCCCCGAAAATGACAGGGTATACGTTTTTTTCTTGGAAAATCGTTGAGGTTTTTAGAGAAGAGTCTTGGCGCTCCTGGAGGCTCTGTGGCACGCGGAGAGCACCAATTTCTGAGCTAGGTATTGTGGGGTGTTGTGGTGGAGGGCTTTGTGTGTCATACAGGCGATTTTTAGGTGAATTCTGGCTTCAAACGGAAGCCAGTTGAGAGCTCTCAGGTCTGGGGAAATGTGAGCGTTTCTCTTAGAACCTGTGATGAGTCTTGCAGCTGAGTTGTTCGTAGCTCTTAGCGGGGCAGTTGATGACCTATGGAGGCCGCATAGTGTTACTGCTCCATATTCCACCCGAGGAATTACTAAGGCTTGAACTGCTTGTTTGAAATCGTGTGCGGGCAGAAAGGTTTTCAGTTTTCGCAGGGTCTTAAGGTGGAAGTTGAGGCGCTAATGTGTTTATGCATCTTTAAGTTATTGTCTAGTGTTACCCCTAAAGATTTTGCTGAGTCGACTATAAGCGGTTGTCCATTAAGAGCTGTTAGGTGCTTCATCCAGTCCAGGATAGTGTGAGTTTTGTTCGGGGGGGGGGGGGCGATTAAGAGGAATTCCGTTTTGAGTGAGTTAAGTTTCAGATGGTTTTCGGCCAGCCACGTTTGCGTTTTTTGAAGAGTGGTGTTGAGCGATTTGATGTCTTCTAGAGAGTGTATCTTTATGTAAATTTGGGTGTCGTCTGCATACATGTGGAAGTGAATCTTGGAGAGGCTGAAAAGATCAGTCAGAGGTTCCATGAACAGGTTGAACAAGGTGGGTGATAGGGAGGAGCCTTGGGGGACTCCTAATGTGACTGGCATGGGGTTGGACAGGGATTGGTTGACCTTGAATATTTGGGATCTATTTTGGAGGAAGGAGGCGAACCAGTTAAATACATTTCCAGACATAGATATTGCCACCTTACTTGTCAGTCCCAGTAACCTGGGCAAGTACAGACAACAGCCTTTGATCAATGGAACAGAGGCAATGCCCTACAGGGACAAAGGAGCCAGTGTCACCATGGTGACAGAGAAACGTGTGTCTCCTGAACAAATCATCCTGGGAGAAATGTACCAAGTGACCAATGCAAACAATGTCAGGACTGACCATTCCTTGGTAGTTGTTAATTTCAGCTGGGGAGGGATAACTGACCCTAAACAGGTTGTGGTAAGGTCAGACCTACCAGTAGATTATTTGTTGGGCAACGATTTGGAATCTTCAACCTGAGCTGAGGTTGAATTTAGGACGCATGAAGCAATGTTGGGCATCTCTGCAGATGTGTTTGCTGTGACTAGATCACAAGCCAAACTGACATGCACTTAACAGGCCCTGGATCATGGTACACAGGACCAGGTACCTTCTAAGAGAAGGAGCAGGAGGGGTACGGCTGTGTCTTTCCCCCAGACTCAGAGTGAGGATCAGTCTCTTGAGAGAGATGATCTTAATCCTTGTGAAGGAACTACCCCAGATGAGCTTGAGCCTGATCAGATTGAGTTCTTGGGTGCAGAGGAACCCTTCCAGGGCGGACTTGAGTTTGTAGCAGCAAACCTGCCCCTCTCCTGAACCCCTCATACAGCAAGCTGCTGCTGAGGCTGCTGGGAATGTCAGTGAGTCCCACAGGATCTACTGGGATGAGGGATTCCTTTATTCAGAGGGTAGAGATCTCAAGCCTTGTACCACTAGGAGTTTGGTTATTACCTCTGAAATTTAGGGGCTTCCTACTCACCCTAGGACATGACATTCCCCTGGGGGGACACTTGGGCCAAAGTAAAAATTGGGCCAGGCTTGTCTCTCACTTTTACTGGCCTCACGTCTGAGGACACAAAGGAGTTTTGTTGCTCCTGTGCCACTTGCCAAGCCAGTGGTAATGCAGGTGGCACCACAAAGGCTTCCATGTTACCCCTTTTAGTGGTGGGGGTCCCCTTTGAGAGGGTTGGGATTGATATCATTGGTCCCATGAACCCTCCTACAGCATCTGGGCACAGTTACATACTAGTGATGGTGGACCATGCCACTAGGTACCCAGAAGCAATTTCCCTTAGGACCACTACAGCTCCTATTGGTGGCAAGGGCCCTCTTGGGAATTATTTTCCAGTGCGGGCTTTCCTAAGGAGGTTTTAACTGACAGAGGTACACACTTCATGTCAAGTCATATCACTGCAATGTGGAAGGAGTGTGGTATAAATTACAAATTCACCACACCATATCATCCTCAATTTCGGGATTTTTGGTTTACCGCTCGCCCAGTCCAGCGGGGCTGTGGGCCGAGAGATTTCCAGAAAATCATTGCTCCTTTTTTGCTTGACGCTGCCAACTTTACCATTGCGGGTGACCTAAGTATTCATTTTAACGATCCCATATGTAAGATTGGCTCTGCCTTGATCGCCGATCTAGAAGCCATGAATATGTCACTCTGCAACTCTGGTCCCACCCACAGGGCTGGTCATCTGCTGGATCCTATCCTTTCTAACTTACCAAATATCTCATGCCAAACGGCCCTTCCCTTACTTTGGTCTGACCATTTCTTGGTAAGTTTTAAGGTGGTGATTGACCTACGGCTGAATAACTCTCTCACCTCCTTACCCAAATCAAAATACAGCAATTGGAAGAAGTTAGATGTTGATTCTCTCAATCAACATCTAGCGAGCAATATTCTGGCTGTTCCTTCCATCAAGTTTTTGGATGCAGATACCATCCACACTTGGATCACGGCATCTGTGAATACCTGCCTTCCAACATATTTCTAGAAATTAAATAATCATCGCCCCCCTGCTCCTTGGTTCACAGAAAAGCTAAAAGCCGAAAAAACAAAATGCAAAGCCTTGGAAAGATACTGGAGGAAGGATTACGCACCTGAATCCAAGCATAGCTCTAAACTTGCTAAGAGAGAATACAATTCCCTGTGCAAAGCGGCTCGTGTTGAACATGTGAATAATACTATCGTATCTGCATATAATAACCCCAAAGTGCTGTTTAACACCTTGCCTGCTCATGACGGAACCAAACCATCATGAGCCACAGGTGCAGTGTGATCATGACGGCATGGTTCTGTCATGAGCCGGCCACTCCACCCACGTAGCACTGGTTCCCCACCTGTGCGGGCGAATTAGTGAGCGGGCGGGGCCGTGACGGAACCACGCCGTTATGAGCACATGCTGCCTGTGGCTCATGATGGCGTGGTTCCGTCACAAGCGTGCAAGCTCCGCGCTCACCTCGCACCCCCCCCAGTGCTGCGGCGGAATTCGCGCCGCAGCCAAGGGGTTAAAATAGTTAAGGAGCTCTCTGGAGCAGCCTGTCTACCGACGCCCCCGGTACTTGTTGAAGCACACTGTGAAGACGTGGCTAAGTTCTTCATTGAGAAAGTAGAGAAGATCTATGCAGAATTAAATACGGTAACAAGTAGTGTTGAACAGCAAATAAAGAAGTCACCCCCCACTTTAGGCTGTAATATGCCACACGGCACCCCTGATTCTGTGTCTATTCACAGAAATACAAATTGGCAGCCATTAGACCCTTTGTCTTTTAATTCCATTTTAAATAGCCTTAAATCAGGCTCACCTAACGACCCGCTCTCTGTTCATATTCTCCAAAACTAGAAACAACCTCATTGGAACTTATTATGGAGTTACTTAATGCTTCACTAAGGGAAGCTATTTTACCAGCAGAGTGGAAACATGCAATGGTTCTCCCCCTTCTGAAAAAAACGAATGCTGACCCGGCTGAACCTTCAAACTTCCGCCCGATCTCCCTGCTCCCTGCTTTCTCAAAAATCCTGGAAAAACATGTGAACCAACAACTCACGCAGTTTGTGGAATCCCATAAAATCTTGCATGTGTCTCAATCAGGCTTTAGAGCTGGGTACTTCACAGAGACCACACTCCTGGGAGTTACAGAAACACTTTGTCAGACAAAGGGGAAACGGTGGCACTCATTTTACTTGACTTGAGTGCCGCTTTTGACACGGTGTCTCATTTAGGTCTTTTAAAGGTACTTCAGTCACTGGGAATAGTTGGCTCAGCTTTGGATTGGATTAAAAACTTTCTCACTGGAAGGACTTTTCAGTTTTTTTCCCATCTGCTAGCTCTAAGACCTATGCATCTCCATATGGGGTACTACATGGCTCGATTCTTAGCCCTGTGCTATTCAATCTCTATATCAGCCCTTTAGCTACCATTGCAGAAGAAGCTGGGTTGTCTATCTTTTCTTATGCGGATGACACCCAGCTTCTCTTCTCCTTATCCTCCAATGAATCTTCCACAGTGTCATCTCTACAGGTAGGGCTGCATAAAATAGCTAGCTGGATGTACACTAACTGGCTAAAGTTAAATGGTGGAAAGACTGAGGTTTTGATCCTGAGAAAAAATAAAGATTTCTGGGGCCCTCATCATTGGCCGCCAGAAATGGGCGACCTATTCCAACCGGTGCAAACTGCACACAATTTAGGTATGGTGATTGATGATCAGCTGTCTATGAGACAGCAAGTAGTCAAGATCGCATAAACGTGCTTTACCATCCTAAAATGGCTCCGTAAAATACTTTGGATGTTGCCTGGTCCCACTCAAAGAACTGTGATCCAAGCCTTGATCATGTCATGGCTGGACTATGGCAATATCCTGTACCTAGGAGCCAATAAGGAGGTAATTTGCAAACTGCAAGTGGTTCAGAACTCTGCGGCTAGGCTGCTCTGCCATGTGCCAAAAACATCTTCCATCTCAGGTGCTCTCCACGATCTTTACTGGCTCAGGATAGAGAACCGGACCAAATTTAAGACCTTATGCTATATGCATAAGATCAAACTGGGCAGAGCACCCCTATATCTATGCTCCTTAGCCCAGACATATCTCCTGACACGTCTGCTCCGATCCTCATCTCAAGCACATTTTTAGTTCCTAGGTTTAAACTGTCACGCATGGGCGGACAGCCTGTTTCCTATCTGGCCCCTGTACTGTGGAATTCGCTACCCACACCACTCCGTCATGAAGTCAGCCATAAGATGTTCCATAAAGGCCACAAAACCTGGCTATTTAATCAGTAGATGTTGTCCTCTCCGTTGTAATTTGTCCATTGGTGCTGGGAAACCTCCGGGTAGCTGTGCGCCTTATAAATTAAATTTAATAATAATAATAACAATGGGTTAGTTAAAAGATTCAACAAAACCCTCAAGGGCATGATCGTGGGCCTCCCAGAAAATCTTAGGCGAAAATGTCCTTCTGCCCTGCCTTCTCTTTGCCTACAGAGAGGTCTCCCAGAAGGGGGTTTGCTACATCCCTTTTGAACTTCTGTTTGGCCATCCAGTTAGGGGTCTCTTGTGCTTGGTGAAGGAGGGATGGGAGTTACCTCCCAAACCTCCCAAACAAGACATGGTGGACTATGTACTTGGTCTCTGCTCCAGGATGGCTGAGTACACCAAGAAGGCCAGCAAAAACCTAGAGGCCAGCCAAGAATTGCAAAAAGCTTGGCAAGACAAAAAGGCTGTCCTGACTGTTTACCAGCCAGGTCAGAAGATGTGGGTGTTGGAGCCTCTGGCCCCAACAGCTCTCCAAGATAAATGGAGTGGACCCCACACTGTCATTGAGCAGAAGGGTGAGGTCCCCTACCTGGTGGAGCTTGGCACTCCTAGGAACCTCCAGAGGATGCTCCATGTGAACAGGCTAAAATCTTTTGTGGATAGGGCTGACATGGGCTTGTTCATAGCAACTGATGGGAGACAGGAGGAAGAGAGTGACCCTCTCCCTGATATCCTCTCATAAAACCCTGATGATGGGTCAGCAGATGGTATAGCATTGGCAGGGGGACTCACTGGCCAACAGCAGATTGATCTTCAATCAATACAGGCACATGTTCTCTCTGACACCCAGTCAAACCACCGGCTGTACCCATGAAGTGGACACAGGTGAGAGTCTTCCTGTCAAAAATAAAATCTACAGGCAGCTTGACCATGTCAGAGATTGCATCAGGACAGAGGTCCAAAAGATGCTTGAATTGGGAGTAATTGAGCCCTCAGATAGCCCTTGGGCTAGCCCAGTAGTCCTAGTACGTAATCCTCACAGCAGGGTGATAAAAGAGAGATGAGGTTTTGTGTTGACTACAGGGGACTCAATGCAGTTACTAGGACTGATGCTCATCCAATTCCTAGGGCTGAGGAGCTTATTGACACTTTGTCCTTAGCCAAGTTCGTAAGCACATTTGACCTAACTGCTGGCTATTGGCAAATTAGACTAGCTGAGGATGCCAAGACAAAAACAGCATTCTCAACTCCTAGTGGGCATTATCAATTTCTTATGATGCTCTTTGGTTTGAAGAGTGCACATTCCAAAGGCTGGTGAATAAAGTTCTCACAGGTCTGGAAGCCTATAGTGCGGCATATCTTAATGATATACCTGTCTTTAGCTCCACCTGGGAGGATCACCTGGTCCACCTGAAGAATGTTCTGGAGGCTCTGTAGAAAGCAGGCCTCACTATCAAGGCTACTAAGTGCGAGACAGGCCAGGGCAAGGTTGTATACTCGGGCCACTTTGTGGGTGGATGCCAGGTTCAACCACTTCAGAGCAAGATCCAGACCATAATGGAATGAGTTGCTCCAACTACCCAGACTTAAGTCAGGGCTTTCATAGACCTGACTTGGTATTACAGGAGATTTGTAAATGGTTATGGGTCCATAGTGATCCCCTTAAATGATCTCACCTCCAAGAAAATGCCCTAGAATGTTCAGTGACAGTTAGCTGTCAGAGAGCATTTGATGACCTCAAGCAGGCCATGTGCACTGCTCCCATTCTGCAGAGTCCTGACTGCTCTAAACAATTAATTGTCCAAACAGATATATCTGAATTGGGGGGGGGGGCTATGTTGTCACAACTTAATGCAGAGAGCCAGGATTAACCAGTAGCTTTTATCAGCTGAAGGTTGACCCCCCAGAGAGAAAATTTGGTCAGCTGTAGAGAGGGAAGCCTTTACTGTGGTCTGAGCCTTGAAGATGTTGAGGCCATACTTGTTTGACACTCACTTCATTGTTCAGACAGACCACAAGCCCCTCTTATGGCTAAAACAGATGAAGGGTGAAAACCACAAACTTTTGAGGTGGTCCATTTCTCTACCGGGGATGGACTATACAGTGGAACTTAGACCTGGAAGTAACTATGCCAATGTAGATGGACTCTCCAAATATTTCCAATTAGAAAATGAAGACTCAACTGGGCAAAGTTAGTCTCATCTCCTTACATTTGGAGGGGGGGTTGTAGGAAAGTAGGATATGCTTCTTATGGTTATCCCCACTTTTTGCTGGATGTGATGCTGTGTTTGACTAGTCTGACTGGGATCCTGCTAATCAGGGCCCCAGTCTATCTGCTTTCTCCGTAAATTGGTAAGTTTGGTACCTAGGTACATCCCAGATTGGATACTGGGGTACCCTTGTCAGTCCCTAGTATATGGTACCCATGTACCCAGGGCATAGGTACCCCAAAGGTCCCCCATGGGCTGAAGAATGTATTATTTCACCCCTGAGGGACCATTCAAAATGGAAGTAAAGTCCTGCCATTGCTGCCTACGTACGTTGGTGCTTTCACCACTTACTAAAGATATAGGTGTTCCATATCTTGGGTCACTGCACTTAAAACCTATGAGTCACCCCCATAGCAGGCAATCCTGAGGGCAGGGTGCTTGGTTCTAAGTGAGAGGGTGCCCCTGTATGAGCAGGACACCCCTGCAGCCCACGGAGTCCATTGTCCCGGGTTGTAAGTGAAGCAGCCATATTATTATTATTATTATTATTATTAAGCGTTCTTATATAGCGCTCGATTACCCGTAGGCATCTCGGCGCTTGCCTTGGGAACCCGTCCTGGTTTTTCCCTGTGAGATACCCATACTGGGCATCCCCAAGGTGAAAGCCAGGCATCCCGCCGCGGGGGGGCCGTAGTGGAGATTAAGCAAGCTAATGCCCAGAGCTGCAGAGTGTGAACCTGTGACTCGAGTAGGCACCGAAACGAGAATTATCGAGTCCGTGGATATTTGGGCTCAAGACCCTGCCGCGTCGGGAATTGAACCCTGGTCCCGGGTCTGACCTCTGCTTCAGGGTCTGCCACCTCTAACCAGTGAGCCACACTTCTCCACTTACTATATAGAGGGGCACCGCGTAATTATGGGATGACAATCTCAAAACTGGCTGCAAGGAATCCTATCATGTTTGGTATTAAACATGTTGGAATTATACCCCTACACCGTAAACGGTGTGGGAGGTATGATTCCAAGCACTGGAAGAGCCCTCTGTTAGGCTCTCAGTGTTCCCAGTACCAGACTTCTTGACCCGGACAGCACAAAATGGTTGCTGCTGACCAGAGACACATTTCTGACCTCCTGCTGCTGAGCCAAGCTCGAGCAGACGAAGGCCCACCAAGTTCCACCCAACAAGTATGTTTGTCTGACTAATTAGCCTTTTGTTATCCTGGCACTAGTTGGATTAGCGCAAGGTCTATTTTATATCCACCTACAGACCTATAGTATACAGTCTATTGATGTACTCAATCCATCAGTGTAGTACAGGTTTGGCGGCAGTAAACCGTTCCAATATCGCATTCCATTCCAAGGAAATGTGGTTCTTACAAAGGCCTCAATTTTCTTCCCATTTATTCTCCATCCCTTCGGCTCTTCCCCATCTAACAACCTCATTATGCCACCCCAATGCTATTGGGGGTAATGTCGCTTTCCAGCGCATTGTGATTGACCACTTTGCCAGAATCAAAGCTAAATCAGCAAAACGTGCCTGCACCTTTTGTGTTTTATGTTTAATGCATAATCCCAACATACAATAGTCTAGTGTATCACCTCCTACCACCGGAGCCACTTCCTTCAGCAAATGTATTACTGTTTCCCAAAAATGTGCTAATCGTGCGCATGTCCCCATCATGTGCAGTAAATCCGCCTGATGTGCACAACAACGGGTGCACAGCAACGGGGGCAATTATCTACTGTATTTGGAAACACTTTGTTTAATCGTTTTGGAGTCAGATAAGCTCTATGTACCATCATGTATTGAATACATTTAAATTTGGAATTGCGGGATACTTTCTTAGGGTGTTGTAATATAGTCCCCCATTCCTTATCTGTTAGTTCATGGCCCATATCTATAGACCATTTATCTCTGAATGGCTGTGTGTGTACGTATACCCCTATGCAGCCACTTAGTCAAATGTCTCCCATTACCTATTAGGTATAGTATGTGGACTAACTTGTGGGTCGGGGTTTCTTTTCCATCTGGGGCCCAAGTAGTTTTCATGTATTTGCTGATGCTAGCATGTAGGAAATATAGGACATTGGGAACACCCTGTTCTCGGACAAATGTGTAATGGTTCTGCAAACAGCATCCCCACTGTGTCCACCCCTTCGTCTGTCCATTTGGATAGGCATTTAATAGAGACTGTCCTAGCCGGTGTAGGGAGCCCCAGTAATGGGATGTTAGGCGCGTACGGTAAAGCCCCTGTAGTATAACGGAGCGCTTTTGTTCCAGTAACTTAGAGCCACCTACAATAGTGGAGATTCAGTAACCTTGAGTCTATTTGTCGGCAATAACAGGGCATGGAGCACTCCTTTTTCCCAGGTCCGTTTTGACATACTTATCTCCTGCAGATGATGACCTGCAAACCAGTAAGCAAGCCATTGTAATTTGCTGATTCAGAAAAGGGGGTGGTGATGAACAGAGTGCCTGAATTAAGCAGACCACTCTTACCCAGTCCAAAGATCAGGGCTTGATTCATCACCATTTTTTAGCTCACTGCACCATCCCAGCTCAGAACTTGGCTATAAGCAAATTAGTCTGTTCCTGTCCCAGTGCATGATGGGAACAGGGCAAACCAAACTACCAAGCCAATTCTTATACTGGGAAGGAAACAAGCTTCCGGGGACCGGTTTCTGCCATTTCAGGCGTCGTCGGCCCGGCTTGCTTGAATCCTGATGGTGCAATGAGCAAGGGACTCACATCTGAGTATACCCTTCCACGCTTATGGTGGACAAAATGATTCAGAAAAGGGGGTGGTGATGAACAGAGTGCCTGAATTAAGCAGACCACTCTTACCCAGTCCAAAGATCAGGGCTTGATCCATCACCATTTTTTAGCTCACTGCACCATCCCAGCTCAGAACTTGGCTATAAGCAAATTAGTCTGTTCCTGTCCCAGTGCATGATGGGAACAGGGCAAACCAAACTACCAAGCCAATTCTTATACTAGGAAGGAAACAAGCTACCGGGGACCGGTTTCTGCCATTTCAGGCGTCGTCGGCCCGGCTTGCTTGAATCCTGATGGTGCAATGAGCAAGGGACTCACATCTGAGTATACCCTTCCACGCTTATGGTGGACAAAATGATTCAGAAAAGGGGGTAGTGATGAACAGAGTGCCTGAATTAAGCAGACCACTCTTACCCAGTCCAAAGATCAGGGCTTGATCCATCACCATTTTTTAAGCTCACTGCACCATCCCAGCTCAGAACTTGGCTATAAGCAAATTAGTCTGTTCCTGTCCCAGTGCATGATGGGAACAGGGCAAACCAAACTACCAAGCCAATTCTTATACTGGGAAGGAAACAAGCTTCCGGGGACCGGTTTCTGCCATTTCAGGCGTCGTCGGCCCGGCTTGCTTGAATCCTGATGGTGCAATGAGCAAGGGACTCACATCTGAGTATATATACCCTTCCACGCTTATGGTGGACAAAATGATTCAGAAAAGGGGGTGGTGATGAACAGAGTGCCTGAATTAAGCAGACCACTCTTACCCAGTCCAAAGATCAGGGCTTGATCCATCACCATTTTTTAGCTCACTGCACCATCCCAGCTCAGAACTTGGCTATAAGCAAATTAGTCTGTTCCTGTCCCAGTGCATGATGGGAACAGGGCAAACTGGGCCAGGGACAGACTAATTTGCATATAGCCAGGTTCTGAGCTGGGATGGGGCAGTGAGCTAAATAACGGTGATGGATCAAGCCCTGATCTTTGGACTGGGTAAGAGTGGTCTGCTTAATTCAGACACTCTGTTCCTCACCACCCCCTTTTCTGAATCGTTTTTGGCCACTATAGGTGTGGCAGGGTATACTCAGACATGAGTCCCTTGCTCACTGCTCCATCAGGATTCAAGCAAGCCGGGCCGACGAGGCTGAAATGCCAGAAACCGGTCCCCGGTAGCTTGTCTCCTTTCTGGTGAAGAATTGGCTTGGTAGTTTGGTCTGCCCTGTTCCCATGATGCACTGGGCCAGGGACAGACTAATTTGCATATAGCCAGGTTCTGAGCTGGGATGGGGCAGTGAGCTAAATAACGGTGATGGATCAAGCCCTGATCTTTGGACTGGGTAAGAGTGGTCTGCTTAATTCAGACACTCTGTTCATCACCACCCCCTTTTCTGAATCGTTTTTGGCCACTATAGGTGTGGCAGGGTATACTCAGACATGAGTCCCTTGCTCACTGCTCCATCAGGATTCAAGCAAGCTGGGCCGACGAGGCTGAAATGCCAGAAACCGGTCCCCGGTAGCTTGTCTCCTTTCTGGTGAAGAATTGGCTTGGTAGTTTGGTCTGCCCTGTTCCCATGATGCACTGGGCCAGGGACAGACTAATTTGCATATAGCCAGGTTCTGAGCTGGGATGGGGCAGTGAGCTAAATAACGGTGATGGATCAAGCCCTGATCTTTGGACTGGGTAAGAGTGGTCTGCTTAATTCAGACACTCTGTTCATCACCAACCCCTTTTCTGAATCGTTTTTGGCCACTATAGGTGTGGCAGGGTATACTCAGACATGAGTCCCTTGCTCACTGCTCCATCAGGATTCAAGCAAGCCGGGCCGACGAGGCTGAAATGCCAGAAACCGGTCCCCGGTAGCTTGTCTCCTTTCTGGTGAAGAATTGGCTTGGTAGTTTGGTCTGCCCTGTTCCCATGATGCACTGGGCCAGGGACAGACTAATTTGCATATAGCCAGGTTCTGAGCTGGGATGGGGCAGTGAGCTAAATAACGGTGATGGATCAAGCCCTGATCTTTGGACTGGGTAAGAGTGGTCTGCTTAATTCAGACACTCTGTTCATCACCACCCCCTTTTCTGAATCGTTTTTGGCCACTATAGGTGTGGCAGGGTATACTCAGACATGAGTCCCTTGCTCACTGCTCCATCAGGATTCAAGCAAGCCGGGCCGACGAGGCTGAAATGCCAGAAACCGGTCCCCGGTAGCTTGTCTCCTTTCTGGTGAAGAATTGGCTTGGTAGTTTGGTCTGCCCTGTTCCCATGATGCACTGGGCCAGGGACAGACTAATTTGCATATAGCCAGGTTCTGAGCTGGGATGGGGCAGTGAGCTAAATAACGGTGATGGATCAAGCCCTGATCTTTGGACTGGGTAAGAGTGGTCTGCTTAATTCAGACACTCTGTTCATCACCACCCCCTTTTCTGAATCGTTTTTGGCCACTATAGGTGTGGCAGGGTATACTCAGACATGAGTCCCTTGCTCACTGCTCCATCAGGATTCAAGCAAGCCGGGCCGACGAGGCTGAAATGCCAGAAACCGGTCCCCGGTAGCTTGTCTCCTTTCTGGTGAAGAATTGGCTTGGTAGTTTGGTCTGCCCTGTTCCCATGATGCACTGGGCCAGGGACAGACTAATTTGCATATAGCCAGGTTCTGAGCTGGGATGGGGCAGTGAGCTAAATAACGGTGATGGATCAAGCCCTGATCTTTGGACTGGGTAAGAGTGGTCTGCTTAATTCAGACACTCTGTTCATCACCACCCCCTTTTCTGAATCGTTTTTGGCCACTATAGGTGTGGCAGGGTATACTCAGACATGAGTCCCTTGCTCACTGCTCCATCAGGATTCAAGCAAGCCGGGCCGACGAGGCTGAAATGCCAGAAACCGGTCCCCGGTAGCTTGTCTCCTTTCTGGTGAAGAATTGGCTTGGTAGTTTGGTCTGCCCTGTTCCCATGATGCACTGGGCCAGGGACAGACTAATTTGCATATAGCCAGGTTCTGAGCTGGGATGGGGCAGTGAGCTGAATAACGGTGATGGATCAAGCCCTGATCTTTGGACTGGGTAAGAGTGGTCTGCTTAATTCAGACACTCTGTTCATCACCACCCCCTTTTCTGAATTGTAATTTGCTGGCATAACAATATGCTTTGAAATCCGGAATACCCAATCCCCTTCGGTTCGTGTCCAGTTGCGCTTTTGCCAGTCCTATTCTCCTATGCCCTTTCCCCCACATCAATTCCACCAAAAATGTATCTAATGTTTTAAAGACATGTATAGGAATCGATATAGGTTATTTAGTAGAAAAGTAAAGTAGTCTAGGGAGCATGACCATTTTAGAAATAGCCACCAGCCCAGCAACGGAGAGCTGGAAAGAGATCTAAAATGCCACCTAAGTTTTAAGCGTGTTAACGGCACGAATCCCATTATCATCCAATAAATCACGATTTCCCCTATAGATTTGTATACCAAGATATTTAAAAGTGACTGGGGCAGTGGGGAATGTCCAGTGGCCAAAACCAATTGGGTCTATTTGTGCTATGTCTTTGAAGTAATATGCATATGACTTATCTTCATTTATGGATAATCCTGACAACTCCTGATATTTGTGGAAAACTGAGGGGATGGGCTCAGGGTCTCCCCTTAGATTATTTAGATATAGTATTATATCATCCGTATATGCGGAAATAATATGAGTAGCTTCACCAATTTTATTACCTTTGTCAGGAGCCACTGTTCGTATCTTGATGGCCAGTGGTTCCAGCACTAACACAAAGAGCAAAGGCGTCAGCGGGCACCCCTGAGGAGTGCCTCTAGCTATTTGATATTGCTGTGAGATGTGTGCTCCGGTACGAGCTTGCGCTGTGGGGTTTGTATATAACAATCTTACCCAATTCACATATTCGTTTGTCATGCCAAATTTCATTAGAGCTTTCATCATGAAGTTCCAGTGTAACGTGTCAAAGGCCTGTCTCAGGTCCAGATACACACATCCCGTCCCCATTCGCTTCTTCCGATGTTAACACTTGATGTAATTGCCGGATATTAAGGGCAGAACTCCTCCCGGGCACAAAACCACATTGGTAAGTATGGCAGCAATCTATTTGCAAATATTTTACTTAGTATTTTATAGTCTGTATTTAATAATGAAAGGGGCGATATCCCGCCATCTCTGTAGGGTTCCTACCCCGTTTCAGGAGGAACGTGATTAATGCCTGTCGCGTAGTAAGGGGAAGGGATCCCGTCTCCAGCACTGCCTGGTATAATTGTTCTAGTTGGGGGACTAACACTGCTGAAAACGTTTCATAAAATTCCAGCCCGTCGAGGCACGTTTTTTTTGCGTGGGAGATCCTTAACCCCTTCACTGCTAGGCCTTTTCTACCCCTGTGATAAGCCTTTTTTTGGCTATTAGGGGTAGTGTGCGCTTAGGCCCTTGTAACTTTTTGACCACATAAGGTTTCCACGCCAAATTTGCGTCATTTTCTTCCAACATCATGGGGATTCTAAAGGTACCCAGGGTTTGTGGACTCCCATGGAAGGGTCCCAGAAATTAGGCAAAATACTGCAACATTTTGTATTTTTGGGGAACAATGGGAAAAACGGGCTGCAAATGAAAGCGTCTGTGTTTTTCCCTGCAAATGTTATCAAAAAAGGGTTTGTGGGGCTATAATCACCATTTCCCAAGCTTTCAGGAAATGACAGACTTTTGTCAGAAAATCAACATTTTTTACACAGTTTGGGCATTTTTCTCAGACATAGCCTATTTTTGTTAATTTTTGTGCTTTCAACCTCCGTCCAGTTAATGGTAGAAATGGGTATGAAAGTAATAATGGATCCTGGAAAGCTATACATTTTAGAAAAGTAGACAACATTTTGAATTCATCAAGGGGTCATTTGTGTAGATCCATCAAGGTTTCTTTATAGAAACTAACAGTTACATTTAGGAAAAATTAAAAATTTGTTGAAAAAAACAGCCTTTTGTGTCAACGTTTTCACCTGTAACTTCTTCTGATTATGACAGCTCATTGAACGCAATATACCATTACATCCAAGGGACCTTCCTGGTTGTGAGGATATAAAGTACTTGTAGGTTAACCAAGAACCTGACTAACCCAGAGTCAAAAACTGAGCAGCAATTTGCAATGGCTTTTTAATATGTACCGGGTGTATAGCAATTATTGTGGGAAAATGTATACATGAAAACATCGGTATGATAGACACCTATGTATTTCTGAAATGGAAAAAAGTTATAGAGTTTAGAAACAGTACATATTTGCACATTTTCGAAATTGGGAATACTCATACTAGCATGAGAATTATCATTCATTTTTCAAAATGACTTCTTTTTTACACATTGTCTTTCATTTGGAAGGCAGAAATGCATAAAAAATCAATAGGTAATAACAGTTGCTTTACAAATCTGAATTACCCTAAGTCTCCCGATAACAATGGTACCTTACTTGTGTAGGTAGGCATAGTGTCCACGACAGGAAATGGTTCAAAACCCAACGTGAACACACCACATGTTCGCAGTGAAAGTGTCTAGCTGTAGTTTTTTAACACTAGCTCTGCCGGCACCTAGGGAAACCTAGCAAACCTATAGATTTATGAAAGCTAGTCACCCAGGGAAATCCAGGATGGGGTTACTTGACTACCTCCCACCAGGTTCTGTTACCCAGAATCCCTTGCAAACCTAGAAAATTGTCAAAAAAACAAATCTTCCCCACATTTCTGTGGTTGAAAGTTCTGGAATCTGTGTGGATCAACAAATTTCCACCCACCCCGCGTTCCCAAAAGTCTTTCAAGAAAAAGGGTACCTCACTTGTGTGGGTCGGCCTAGTGCCTGTGACAGGAAACGGCGCAAAACGCAACGTGGTCACACCTCAATTTCGCAGTGAAAAATTATCCATTTTTGGCAAAGAGCCTAGCTGTAGTTTTTGAACCCTTGCTCTGCCGGCACCTAGGGAAACCTAGCAAACCTATACATTTATGAAAACTAAAAACCCAGGGAAACCCAGGATGGGGTGACTTGACTGCCTCGCACCAGGTTCTGTTACCCAGATTCCCTTGCAAACCTAAAAAGTTGTCCAAAAAACACATTTTCCCCACATTTCTGTGGTGGAAAGTTCTGGAATCTGGGTGGATCCACAAATTTCCACCAACCCAGCGTTCCCCAAAGTCTTACGATAAAAATTGTACCTCACTTGTGTGGGTCAGCCTAGTGCCCGCAACAGGAAACAGTGCAAAACGTAACGTGGTCACACCTCAATTTTGTAGTGAAAAATGACCCTTTTTTAGGCAAAGTGCCTAGCTGTAGTTTTTTAACCCTAGCTCTGCCGGCACCTATGGAAACCTAGCAAACCTATACATTTTTAAAAACTAGACACCGAGGGGAATCCAGGATGGGATGATTTGACTGCCTCCCCCCAAGTTCTGTTACCCAGAATCCCTTGCAAACCCCAAAACAAACTGTCCACAAAAACATATTTTCCCCACATTTCTGTGGTGGAAAGTTCTGGAATCTGCGTAGATTCACAAATTTCCACCCACCGCGTGTTCCTCAAAGTCTTACAACAAAAATGGTACCTCATTTGTGTGCTTCAGCCTAGTGCCCGCGACAGGAAACGGCACAAAATGCAACGTGGTCAAACTTCAATTTCGCAGTGAAAAATTACCCTTTTTTTGGCAAAGTGCCTAGCTGTAGTTTTTTAACCCTAGCTCTGCCGGCACCCAGGGAAACCTAGCAAACCTATACATTTTTTAAAACTAGACACCCAGGGAAATCCAGGATGGGGTGATGTGACTGCCTTCCACCAGGTTCTGTTACCTAGAATCCCTTGCAAACCTAAAAAAAGGTTTACAAAAAACACATTTTCCCTATATTTCTGTGGTGGAAAGTTCTGGAATCTGCGTGGATCCACAAATTTTCACCCACCCCATGTTTCCCAAAGTCTTACTAGAAAAATGGTACCTCACTTGTGTGGGTCGGCCTAGTACCCGCAACAGGAAATGGTGCAAAACGCAACATGGTCACACCTCAATTTCGCAGTGAAAAATGACCCTTTTTTGGCAAAGTGCCTAGCTGTAGTTTTTTAACCCGAGCTCTGCCGGCACCTAAGGAAGCCTAGCAAACCTATACATTTTTGAAAACTAGACACCCAGGGAAATTTAGGATGGGGTGACTTGACTGACTTCCACCAGGTTCTGTTACCCAGAATCCCTTGCAAACCTAAAAAATTGTCCAAAAAAATACATTTCCCCACACTTCTGTGGTGGAAAGTTCTGGAATCTGCGTGGATCCACAAATATTCACCCAACCTGCGTTCTCCAAAGTCTTCCAAGAAAAATGGTACCTCACTTGTGTGGGTCGGCCTAGTACCCGTGACAGGAAATGGCACAAAACGCAATGTGGTCACACCTCAATTTCGTAGGGAAAAATGACCCTTTTTTGGCAAAGTTCCTAGCTGTACTTTTTTAACCCTAGCTCTGCCGGTACCTAGGGAAACCTAGCAAACCTATACATTTTTAGGTCTCGCCTGAGCCAATGCTCCTGCGCATTGCTACGGCGAGATTATAGTAAGCGGAGAAGAAAAGATTACCAAAACGGCTGTGGATCGCATACAGTTCATGTGATCTATGCGCGTGCACACCATCGCCAGCCACATAACACACCACCATTTGTCTGTGCCTCAGCATCAGACATCAAAGGCTGCCGCTCCCCCGCCCCCCCTGCGTGCACATCACGCACCACCATTTGTCTGTGCCTCAGCATTAGACTTCAAAGGAAGCTGCTCCCCCGCTCCCTGCCCCCATCAGACTTCAAAGGAACGCGCTCCCGCGCCACGCAATGCCGAGAGGTTTTTTATATTTTTAGCTTCAGTCTCTGTGCTGCTGCACTACTTTCCGCCCCCCGCCCCCACACTTTTTCTCTCCTTCATCCTGACTAGCATATTACTTTGGTGCATTACGCACGAAGGTTTCTGATTTTCAAACATGCCAACACCACAGTAATCTTGGGTGCGGGCACAATATCCTTACATCGCTTTCCGATGCGTTCTTTTTGTCTGCATTGCTTTATCCATTAGTCTCTTTTTCATGCCCTGTACTTTGCCTGGGAGCCATGCCGACTGCGGAAGCCTCGCCGCATCAGGCTGTTTCCTACATTCCATCAAACGCAGGATAACTAGCTGATAGCAATACCTTCCGAAGGATGAACGCCCCCTTGAGTCTCTCTTCCCACGTTCTGTTCGGTGCGCGCTCTTCGCTTGTTTAAGCTTTTCGTCATCACTCGTGTTGTTTATGAGAGGAAAGTGCACTTTGCTCCAGCAAACATCATGCATCAATGACAAAGTGATCAATGACAGGCCGAATCTTAAAAAGACGGTCACAATCAGGGTGATCTCATGGCAAAGGTAAACCATTATCAACAAAATGCATCATCCGAAAAAGAAGCAAATACTTATCATGACTAATGACAGCCGGAAATATAGTAGTTGCCATCAAGGGACTAGTAGACCAATATGAAGCCATTGATGGCTTCCTTAGCAAGCCCATCAAAAAAGTTAAACCCAAAAACTTCTTCATCTCTTCCAGATTTGTGGGAGTCCACTGGGTAGCTCCAGAGTGGGGCTTAAGGCTGGCACTGTTGTCCCTCAAAAACTGTTCGGCATACAAATTAGTCTGCTCAACAATCTCTGCCAAAAATGCATCGTCCATAAACAACTGAAAAAAACGTATTGGCAAAAAGTTTTCAGTGTTCACTCTACACCCTGGAACACCAGTAAAGTCTGGCAATGCCGGCTGCAACATGCCTGGGGCAACCCAGAGGTCAGCACTTTCAACGGGAAGCCTTGCAGCCCCAGGCTGCAGCCCAGCTGCCTCTTGTCTCACTATACCAATGGCAAGTCTTTCAGCTCCAGGCAGCAGCCCAGATGCCTCTTGCCTCATTATACCAACGGGAAGTCTTGCAACCCCAGTTTGCAGCCCAGATGCCTCTTGCCGCACTATCGGCACATCAATGTCCTCCTATAACACAGGCACTTCATCCGCACTAAGAGTAGCTTCATCTGCATTGAGAGTATCTTCATCATCGGATGATGCCATGTGGAGAGAAAACTCACTGCCTGAATCTTCCCCTCCCACCTTTGCCTCAGAATCAGAGTCAGTCTCCAGGCCATGGGCAGAGGAAGAATAAAAAAGCATACCAACAACCTGCTGAGCAGTAATCCTACAGCTGGCCATTATTCTTACTAAGAATGGAGACTGCACAAACAAGTCAACAACCAACACTGTGCAAAATAAGTAAGTAAACAAATGTGCGCTTTTATCAAAAAGACCTACATACTCAAAAACTATGCGATTCACTTACAAGAGACAGCTACTCTCACCAGCACCTACTCTGCAAAGACACAGCAAAAATCAACGATATCCCACTAGAAAGAATAAAAAAACAATTACTCAAAAGACAACAAAATACACATCAAGCACAAATGCAAAATGTTTTAGACACTCAAAAAACAGAAGCCAAACATACTGGTTATATTACACAATTTGCAAAAAACACATTCATACAGAAAAATGAAACTCATTTACATTGTACAAAAAAAGTCTCTTACCAAACACATGCAACCACACAAACAGCAGAACCACCAGTAACGTATCCGCAACCTGCAACAGTCTAAAGAGCAAAAGCCTTGAACTAGAACAAAAAGGGAGAAATAAAGCATTACAATTACAATTCACAAGAAATAAAAACAATTCACATTATAACAGGCTATGTCACTATCCAAATGGGGACAGAAAGGCCAAATAAACAGGCTGAATACACATAAACAAATATATGTCCCCTGGAAGCAACCAATTAATTTATTTTTAAATCCCTGGCTCTAGTGGACTTTTCTGCCCCCGGGTCCAGAATCGGCCAAAATAACGGCCTATCTGTCCCCAGGGGGGGGCAGAAAAGTCTGGATTTAAATGTCCCCCATAGGAAGCGACCCTTGGCCAAGGGGTTGCTTCCTTTGCTCACAAAATGACATCCCTGGTGTCTAATGGGGGCATTCCTGGTGCACGACGGCGACGCTGTGCGCGATCGTGCACCAGGAATGCCCTGCATTGAGACATCAGGGGAGAGGAAACACTGTTTCCTCTCCCCCGATGCCTCAAGGCATCCAGAAATGGCCCCCGACCCACCGGAGACCAAAACTTACCTCCTCCTCCGTGGACGCGCTGGAAACAAATGGTTTCCAGTGCTTCCAGCGCTTCCTGATGACGTCGGCGCGCAATGTGTGTGCTGACGTCATGGGGAAGCGTGGGGGGGGGGTCGGGTGGCAGCAGAAACTGACCCGCTGCCATTCCCCTCTGTGGTGCCACGATCGATACCCCAGGAGGGGAGCACCAGCGCTCCCCCCAGGGGCTGTGCTCATGACGGAGCGGTTTCGTCATCAGCACAGCCCAACCGATGCTCATGACGGAACCGCTCCGTGATGAGCATCGAAGGGGTTAATTGCTGACCTAATTCCAGCTTTGGTGATAGGCATTGCACGCACTTTTTTATGTTTGGCCAGCAAAGGGGGGATCTGTAGCCCATTGAGAAAGTTATCAAATTCCTCCTCTTGAAGCTCCAGAGGTGGTGCATACAGTATCTCCTGAATGCTGTATTAATGTCCAGCAGTGTATTTAAAAGTCAAGATCTCCTGCATAGGGGTTACTGACGGTGCATCCTTTATGATTCTTGCTAGTAATAAACTCGCCCGATCTACCTCTGCATGCTGCTTCTGTGTGTACGCAGGGTAGTCCATTACTCTTAGCTGTTCTAGAAGCTCTGCATGTCTAATATGGGCTACTTCCAAATTTACTTTTTTTCGTATTGTCCAATCTTACTTCATGTTCAAGCCTGCCCAGTCGATCTTCTATCTCCCTCAATTCCCTCTCTATCATACTACGGGCACCTACTTGCGTGCTAATGGCCACTCCCCTTATTACTGTTTTAAATGCCTCCCATTCCATCTGTCGGGAGCTCGCAGTGTTTGTATTCTCTGCAAAATAGTTAGTGATGGCAGTTGAAAATGTATCCCGGGCTGCAGCCTCCATGTTGGGACTAGTGTGGGGATATTCCCCCAGTTAAGAATCAATTCTAGAGATTGTGATCTGACAATGTTTTCCTAGGTAGGTAGTGTGAGTAACTTTTGCAAGCAGAGTCAAGGAACAAAACACCCTGTCTATTCTTGTGTGTTACATATGTGAGGGGAATGAAAGGAGTACTCCCGACTCGACGGGTTGCGCGCATGCCAAACATCACACATAGTCCAGCCTTCTGCCCATCCCTTTAATGCTTCAGCTTGTTTCTTTCTGCCAATTCCCTGTAGTGGTGGATGGGAGCGGTCCATGACTGTGACCAGTACTGCGTTAAAATCCCCTCCCATAATCCATGGATATCAATTCCAGCCCAACATCACTGTATTGAGTATCCCTAAAAAGTATCTTGCTCTGTGTTCGGAGCATTTATACTGCAAAGCACTAGGTGTTCCCTATTTAGAGTGCCGTGCAACAGTACATACCTGACATTTATGTCAATTCTCTGCTCTAGTACCATGAAGAGATTGCCACTCCTAATCCATTTTGCTGTTCCCTGTGCAAATGCAGAGTATGAGGTATGAAACAGCTGTCCTCTCCACTTTTGCTATAGCTTAGTGACTTCTGAGTGGTTGAGATGCGTCTCTTGTAGAAACACAATGCGGGCCTTCCTCCTATTGAGTTGGCCGTATATTCTGTGCCTCTTATGCGCGGACCCCATTCCTCTACTATTCCAGGTTGTGAACGTGTATACCCCTGACATAGCCATGTAATATTAGGTAGTCCATTACTTGACCCTTCCCTCTGTGAGCCTGTCGGAATATGAAGGATTCAGTCATGAGTGGGTCTGGCCCTGAATAACCATTATAGTAAAAAAGAAAGGTTTCCCTTTAGGATCGTTTAGCTTAAGGGCCAGTCACGCCACACTATTCAACACACGTAAACCTCATATCACAGATCAAACAATCGATACGGTAAAGCACTTACAAAGAAAATGATAACTATGTTAAAATATGTCACAATATTTATTTATCATTAAAAAAAATGGTCCCTACTACACAAATCCATAAAAAATACACAAAAGACATTTGAAAAACATAAAATTAAGAAAATTTCATTTCATAAAAAGACAGGAGACATTCAGACAATTTGCTTTGTCTTGATGGTGTTACTTCGGATACACTTAGGACAACAGATGGCAAGAGTTCTAATTTCCTATCATCATGATACTGTTGGCCTTTCCGAATTTAACAAAAGCTAGGACGTCAACGCGTTTCGGTGGTATTAGATCAATTAGGACACCTTCTTCAGGACAAATATAACATCTATCTACTTTTGACTGGTGTCACCTAATTCAAAGTGAAACAAGACATTTGTTTACCTTTAACCATACCCAATACTAGGTTCCTCCACAAAACGGTGGAGGACCAAACTAGAAAAACAAATAGTAAGGACACTCTGTCTGTTCAGTTGCAAGGGGGGGGGGGGGGTAAAACCATCATATACTGTTATGCGTGATATTATATCACTCTTAATAATCACACAGTTGTCCAAGCCCAGGCCCTATGAACTTATAGCATCTAATATTACCTGGACCATACCTAATGAATAGCCTGGAGTACCTAGAACCAGCCGCACCTGCAGCCTTATTTTACTACATCTAGACACATTAACCCATTAACCCATATAATCATTCACAGTTTGAGGGGTGACTGAAGGGCATAAAGCCATACTGTTCTCTGAATTGGAATGTAAGATTGTGTCCTCAGAGGAATCAACCGAACCTGCCACAGAGTTCTCCTCCTGGTCTTGCAGTGCTGCAGCCGCAATTATTACTGATTTTTGACCCTACAGGATTTGTTCCGGCGAAGGATTTGCCATCTTGACCAGACGATACGTCAATCCTCTGTTGGACTTGCTGCGTCCAGCTTTTTGGGATTTATAGTGTTGCTGTCTGGTAGTTTCAGAAGATCCTTGAGATGCACCGGGTGACAGTGTGACTTCCGCCCATTCTGCTGCTTCTTCTGGGCCATTGAAAAAATGGGCTTTCTGTTCATAAATGACTTTCAGTTGGGCAGGGAATAAAAGAGCATACTTCAAATTGTGGGCTCTGAGTGTCTTTTTGACATCTTGGAACAAGGATCTTAATTTCTGGACTGTCAGTGTAAAATCCGGGCACAGTGAGATGCGCTTATTTTCAAATTGGATTGAGGCTTTTTCTCTGGTGGCACATAGTAAGGTGTCGCGATCCTTATAATTCAGAGTGCGCGCTATGAACGGTCTAGGCGGTGCACCGGGAATCGGAGGTCACAATGGTATACAATGCGCTCTTTCTACACTGTAAAGTTCAGTGACACCACCCGGTGCTATATTATCCCTTAGCCATTGCTCCACAAATTGAGTAGGGTTCGATCCCTCGCTCCGTTCCGGTATTCCTTTTGTTTCTCACATTATTGCGCCGGGAACGCCATTCAGCATCGTCTACTCTATCTTGCAAGCCTGCCAGCTGATGCCGTAATTGGTCAAATTGCGCCGAGTGCGCTTTATGTTGCAGTGCCATTTCCGCCTGAAGCATTTTATTATTTTTCACCACTTCCGACATTTTCTCGCTGTCAGCCTTCAGTAATGTGAAGCTAGTAGTTAACGCGGTCACCTGCGGCTCTATTGCCTTCCTTGAGACGCGCACCTCCTGTAGTATCAGGTCAAATGTATCAGCATTGCTCCCCAGCGCCGTCCACGGGACATAATCCAGGCCTGAATTTTGCATTGCATCATCCTGCTCAGTAGTGTCCTGGCCCCCTACTATTTGAGTGTCAGTTTGTTTCTCTCTATTGTGTCCCATTGTTATTAGTTATGCAGCCTGTACTACCTTATATTTCAGTCTACTTCTGTGTTTTTCGCTCCTCAAAGCAATCACGCTGTTTTCAGGCTCAGTTTCCCACGTGTTATAAGCCAAGACAGGGCTCCGCAAATTTCAGCACCCCGTGATTTATATTTGTTTGGCGTGGGTTTGCAGTGTCCTCCCTCTTGCTTATGCAGTCTGTGTCAGTAGAACGCTGCTTCCAACCTGCAGATGGGCGGATTACCTCCCACGCTGGGATTCCAGTCACGCTGGATCGGCTCCGCACTAGGGGCCCAGCGCGGGCCTCTCGAGCGCGGTACTCTGAATCGGGGCGGTTATGCGGCCTTGCGGCATTCCAGGTCTGGGCTCCACCCGCTGCACTAATTTCACGTCCTCTCTGTCAGCCACAGCTGGAGGAGGCCTCACGAGCCACTTTAATGTCTCTTGCAACTTCTTCTTTGACCTCCCGGGAGACCGCGCAACGGGGATTCACACACTGTGGGTTCACCGCGATCAGCTTCACATTTAATGCAAGTACCAGGAGAAGGGTGGCGCACTAATGTCTGCTAGGGGCCAGGCCGCCTACCGCAATCACCGGTGTCTCTGGGCCTCATAGTCAGTGTCGTATCGGGCCGGAAGTTCCGTGGCCTTACATAATGGCCGAAGGTTCGATACCCACCTGCAGACTCCGCCTAATGCCGCAGCGCCCCTCACATCAAATTTCCTGTTCGCTGCTACACCCTCTGCAGTTCGTGGGGTGGGCTATATTTTCTAGTCACCCCGTTACTGTGTTGTCTCCAGGACTCATGTGGCTCAACAGCCGCCGTCCATGTGGTGTAGGCCACAACTGCAGCAGCCGGTTCAATATCTTTGGTGTCAGAGATGGAGGGGAATAAATTATGCTCCTGCAGTGGCGTCTAGCAGTGTCCAAGCCACACTGGACTGGCTAGGAAGTTAGATGGCCGAGCGGATGCGTAGTTAATGTCAGGATAACAGGCCTGGCTCGGAGCACAGCTAAAACACGTCCGCCATACTTGCCCTTCCCTAGTGTAAATAAGGGCTTACCTGGGTGCAGGTCCCTAGATTCGTTGTGAGACAAGATTCAATTTAAAGACCACATCAACTACTGCCATTTGGTCACGCTGAACTTCGCTGGACTTCATAAAGGGCTCGACTTCATCCCCCTGCTTGTTGCTGCATCGTCTGTGTCCGTGCTTCATACAGAATCTCTCCAAGGCCTGTGGAGCATCACGACACTTGAAGGATTCTTCCTTGATCTGAAGGAGTCACTTCCCTGCATTCGCAGGCACCTCAACACTGCTGACCGGTCTGCTGATCCCGAGCTCCTGTGGCCTCCAAAGCGTTCAACAACACAGGGGGTGGGTTTCTATATCCCATGAGGCCTGGGCTGTCCTCTCACTGAGTTTGAGGCCAGTATCCCTCATGGGGGCTGCAATACCCATACCCCTGTGCACAACATACTTAGTGCTTGTTGGCAACTTTGCAACAAGTGCATCGGGCTACAAGTAGCCCCAACCTCTGGCAACTATTTCCACAAAGATCTTCAGCCACATCGCATCATGTGCTCCGTGGCCTGCTGCTTTGCTAAGCTGCCAGAGGTCCTCCGGCGACTCCAGTGCCTTCGGCCGGTGGGTCCTGTGGAGGATCAACTATGAATTATTTGGGCTCCCCTGATTGCTCGGGCCTGCCTTGACTCCCTTGCATTTGATGAGTCTCCTGGACCTTGTTGGTCCCAACTTTGTACGTTCTTGACTTCCTACTTGAGCTGCGTTTACCAAGACTTGTTGGTGCTCCTGCTGGACACTGACCCCTCAGCACTCGACATCCTTTGTGGGACAGCAAGTATCTGGCTCCTGGTCATCCTCAGCATTGCCTGGTCCCCACAGCTGCAGAGTCAAGGTCCTCGTCATCTTCCCTGAAGCACCTGACATCGGTGGTCATTCATCTATTAAGCTCCTGGTCACTCCTAAGTGACCCAGACTCAGTCCCCTCTGCTTTAACCCCTTCCATGCTGATGACGAGCTCAGCTCGTCATCAGCATTACCTACCCTGTGCGGATGACAAGGTGAACTCGTCACTCAACATGTTGATTTTGAAATCCCAGCGCACAGCGGGAAAACCGCTAGCGTGCAAGTGGTTAAGGTACTCCTCGACAAGAATCCACATTTGGATTCCCATGGACACTTTCTCCTCTTCAAGCAGCGGCACTTTCTTGCAGTCCTCCATTGTGTTTGACTGCAGTTCCCGACACCACTCCACCCCTATGCACCCGGCTTCCCTGGTGTAGGCAACGTGGGTACCCGGGTATCCATGGGTGTGGTGGCTCTTCAATCTTCTGTCTCTCATGGAGTTTCTTCAGGGTCTGATGGGAAGGTTCCTTAATCTTTAGAAATCCAACTGCAACTTACGCATAGAGTTGTACAGAGCCTGCGGTCGTGTTACTACACTGCATGCGTCCTCCGTGGGTTCCCTATCTCCTTACCTTGGCCTGTAACGTGTTAGATAGTATTATATAATAAATACATATTTTTATAAATACTTTGTGTGGTTCTTTTTAATTTAATCTGTACTATAAGATTGCATTATGGTAAAATAAACTGCTTTACACTCATTTAAGACTTAGGGCCAGATATACGACCACCCAATTTGAGACTCGCAAATTGCGTCGCAATCGCGACTTACAATATGCGAGCCACAAATTGGGATGTACAACAGTGACAGAGACACTGTTTGCGATTCCCAATGGGGTCGCAAATTGTATGCCTCATGAATATTAATGAGGCACTCGCAATTTGTGACCCAGTTGGGAATGGCTGGGCCAGCCATTCCCAATTGGGTCGCAAAATACAGGTATGGTGGCCTGCTGGGGTCAGCAGACCTCCATGTCTGGGACTGTTTTTAAATAAAGCAGTTTGTTTTTTAAAATGCTGCCCATTTTCCTCAAAGGAAAACAGGATGCATTTAAAATAAGAAATATTAAATGTTTTTGTTTTGTTTTTGTACAAGGTAGTGGTCCCTGGGACACCTGCCTGCCCCTAAAAAATATTTTCCCCTGCATTTGCAAAGGGGAAGGGGTCCCCTGAGGGCCCCTTCCCATTTGTGAATGCATTAACTCCCTCTCGAAATGGGTGGTGGTTGGGAGTGTTTTGCGACCGCAATTGTGATTGCAAAACATTCATACATGGGGTAGAGAGTCGCTATTAGGAAGGGACGCCCTTGAAATGCCCCTTCTTAATAACGAGTTGCAATTCCTATTTAGCGAGTCGCAAATAAATGGTAACTCGCTAAATAGGAATTGTACATGGCACTGTATGTTTTTCCATGCGCAAACTGGTCGCTAACCCGTTTCAGCATGCAATTTAGGGTTGTATATCTGGACCTAAGCCCGAAGGCTGCTCTCCACAGCTACCACTTAGAGAGCTTTCTGTGGGTTTCTAAGACTTCTTTAATCACCATAAGGGTTGTCTGGACTGGTGCAAGGTGCCCACTTGCATTAGGGAGAATAATATACCAGGCTAGCTTCTCACACTTATTCTACCGGAGACTTGGTCCGCTAAAGATCTTTTTTGTGACGGTTGTATTTGTTTTTCTGTCCAGCAGCCCCTTCTGTGATGGGCAGGGCCCAGGCCGGACTGTGGTTCAAGACCTCTCTCAAATGTATTATTTCACCTATTGCTACCAACAGAAGGCTTTTTCGGGTATTTTCTGTTAAGTGGCCAAACACCTTAAATGTTGCTCTTATTCATTTTATAATGATAATTTTTCTAATTGTGATAATCCTAATTTTATGTCTATTTTGAAAGTCCGGATAGAGGTGAAGGTTCTTAGTAATGGAGGAAGCAAGTTCCAGATGCATTGCCTGAGAAGGATTGAGGTGGGAAGACAAGAAGGACATTGTTGCTGTAGGCAGCAACAATGTCCTTCCAAGGAACAATGGCCATAGGCTTACGTGGAAATCTCATAACTTGAACAATGTCCTTCATAGGCTCTGTGCCAACCATCTGACCCTGTATCTTGATTGCCTTACACCGATTGATGACTCTAAATGTAGCATGGACACCTTTATTATCCTAGGCAATACTATCAGATCATACGTTTTGAGAAATATAACCTGTACAAGAAGTTGGTTCACTCCTGGCTCAATAAGGCATGCAGAGAGGCACAGAAACATTTGTATAGTGCCCTTAAAGCAACTCCTAGGGATTTAGCAGTCATTGCAGCTAACAGGCAGGAGATCTGTTGTAACAGTAAATGAGGTCATGATACCCGTAGAGTAGATTGTAGATGATGGTTCATTAAGATTTAGTTGCAGGTTATCAATCTGGTAAGCTTCAGGTAAGTAGGTGAGTACATACAAGATAGCCCCGCCAGGAGCTGCCTCCATGCTGCTCATCCTGCACACTCCAATTGACACTCAGCACCGCACCAGACACCCAGGCCCTCCATGACATCAACAACCATTCAGCATTCCACTCATCACCAAGCACTTCCGCACTCATGCTGGCTGAGCAGTAGGAAAGGTGTAACCAAGGGAAATGTATATGGCAACACTCAAGTCACAACATAATCTTATTAGGCAGCCATCAGCCGGAGGAATGTTTAATTAAGGGAGGACGTTTGGACTACATTCGTCAATTCCTGTAGGGCTAGAGACTCTGGTTTATTTTGGCAGACAGTTAATACAAACAAAATCTTCCCAACTGATTCTAATTTGGTCAGTGTCAATATTAGCCCAGATACTCTGGGTAGATCACTTTAGTCATGTGAATCACGCCCTAAAAAGTGTTAGTGAGGTGCCCAACTCTAATATATACATTTTACCTCTGAGGAGAGAACTTTCAGTGGAGGAAATAGTCGAGGCCATCAGTGCAAGGTCTATGTATAAAGCCCCGTGCCCTGAGGGGGTCCCTATGGACCTCTACAGATTGGAGGTGGACCTGTAGGCTCCCCTTATTACCAATTATACAACTGCTGCGTCAAAAAGCAGCATCCCCCAGCCATGGTGCTCTGCCATCCTTGTGCCCATTTTTAAAAAAGGTGATAGGGCCTCTCCAAGGTGCTACAGAGCTATCTCTTGAAAAGATTCCATGGTCAAAGTCATTGGCAGGGTTATTCTAAATAGAATTATGACTTGGTCCTCTGAGGTTCAATATGGCTTTAGATCAGGTTTAGGCACTCCACAACAATGCCTCAACCTACACCTGTTAATTAATAAATACACTGTAGCATTAAAGGCCCAGTCTATCTTGCTTTCATTGACCTGGCCTGTCCTTTCAATAGCATGGTCAGGTCCAAACTTTGCAAAGTTTTAGAATTTAAGGAGATGGACTCTGGCTTTCTAGCTTTCTTTGGTGCCCTCCATATGGATTCAACTGTGTCTGCCCACTTTGACCTGAATGATGAGTCTACTATGCATTTTAGCCTGTGTTCTGGTGCCAATTATGTTCCTTTTGTATATTAATGACTTGAATTCCACACTAGTTGGTAAAGGTATGGACATGCCATTCAATTGGCTAGAACACATAATGGCCAGAGGATATTTTTAGATATCTTATTCAGCTTTATGGACAGCCTAGGCCTGGTCACTAATTTGTCTACAACCTTTGTCATGGCCCTTGGCTCCAAAAAGCAGGTGCTGCGAAGTGCCGTTCTACAAGGAACTTCTATCGCTAGAACCCACAACTTTTCCTACCTGGGAGTCACTTTTGACTTCCTAGGGTCTTGAGGCCCCTGTTTGAAACATAGGAGGCTTAAGTTCTGCAACTCAATTGACTTCCTTTTAGGTCTCGCCCTCGAGACCTATTGTCGTCGAGATGCCTCTCAAGGGAGACAGACCGGGGCACGCGCGGCGATTCTGGTCTGTGAACGCGCAGATTCTGGTCTGTGAACGCGCTTCTCAGACGCGCTTCCCAGAAACTGTGAACACGCACCAGCCGCCCCCACATGCACCAGCCGCCCCAAGCCGCGCACACACGCACCAGCTGCCCACACACGCACCAGCTGCCCCCGGCTGCGCACACACGAACCAGCCGCCGCTAGCTGCCCACACACGCACCAGCCACCCGAGCCAGTGCACGAGCCCCCACGGTGTAACCAAGTCCCACTCACCGGGTGTCATCTCCTCCGCGTCCATTGACGTGGCACACGCGGGGCTTCCCTCACTGATGGGAGCCCTGCACTTGCATCCACAGCCTCAGTCACCACTTTTCTGCCGCCACCGCCGGGCTCCCCTTCAGGCATGGGAGCCCCGCGTCACCACTTTCATCTCGGCGAGTCACTTTGTGCACAAGCTTATGGCGGAAGTCCCGCCCCACAACAAGCATGACGCTGCCGGACTTCCGGATTTTGCACCAGATCGGGCCGGCGGCTTGCCAGGAACTCAAGCGATTTCTAGGTACTTGTTATCTTCCTTGTTTAGCGGATTGTGTGCTATTTTGCCCCATGGTGACCTTCTTTCAAGCCCATGTTCAGTTACACCCTTTCCTTATTCTGTTTACTTATAATTGCTATCTTTGCCCATCTTTGCTGTGCATTCGGTCACTTTTGGCTCTCTTTAGGTCTGTCTGCGCTTGTCTCTTGGTTCTGGTCCATTCTTTGCACCATTGGTTTAGTCGCGTGCTATCATCACTTTCGTGTTTGATCATAAATTGATTTTCTCTTAATGTATTCTTCTGGTTTAGCTCATCGTTACCCCCTGCTTTTGCTTCCTTATCCCCTGCTTTTGCTTCGCACTTGTCTCTGTCCAGTTTCTCTTTTTCAGGTTCTTCTCTGGTCTTTTCTGGCCATTTTATTGTGTTAGTTTCCTTTTGCTTTTCCTCTCATGTTTGTCGCATCCGACGTTTTGTTCTAGGGTGTGGTATCTAGTCCTATCCTTTCCTCTCTGTGCTGCCCAATTGTCAGTTGTTGCTCTGTTTAGATTGCCTCATTCAGTAGATCCGTCCATCATGGGGATTTACCTTAGGATTTACCCCTGGTTGTCCCAATCTCAATCTGTGCTCGGCGGGTGGCTGTGTGCCTACTTATGTGGTTCTCTTTTGCCCCCGCGCCCATTCCCAGTCGATGAGTAGTTTGTTTCTCTCCTGATTTAGGGCCGCCCGTCATTTTTACTCTGTTGGGTCTCATGAGGTGCACAGGGACATCAACCTGGTCCTCGCTGTCGCCCCCACTACCCTAGATGGTGCGTGCGCATATTGCTTGAGGGGAGGTGGTGTATGTGGGGGTTGCTTCTGTCCTCTGTGTTCGCACTGCCTTCTGCCATCTTTACTGCTCCTAGCCCTATCACTTGCTTCTTAGCCTTTAACAGGAGCTAGCTGTTCCTGCTCAGCTTGCTGAGGGTGTGTCATGTGGCCCTTGTCGACTCCGCCCCCTCTCCCCACCACTCTCTCATGATGTTTTTTTTGGTTGGTAGGAGGCTTTTAAATGCATGCACGCGGGCCTCTGTGAGTGATAAATGCCATGCTCTGTTTGTCTGTGGATGTCACCACTGAACGTGTCACGGCCAGAGTCCTGGTACCTGAGTGTCTTGTGAAGCCAAGACAGAGTGATTTTTGCGGCTGTTATAGGTCTGGGCCCGGCACTCTTAATTTGTCAGCGGTACCTGGTGTTGCCCTGGTCCTGGCTGTCTTTCGCTGTTACTGGTTTCACTTGTCGCACCGTGGTTCTGTTTGGTTTCAGTAATGAGAGTTGAACTGGCTCTCTAACTAAATGTTTTGGGTTTTTAATGAAACTTGTTATGCGTTGATATTGTAATACATATTTTTTTTAATGCTAATGATGTCTCGGTCAACCTGCTTTTTCTGTGATCTCCTCCATTGATTAATACAAATATATTCCTTGATGTCCTGTGTTATTTTTTTCACTTGAAAGAACCTTAATTTTAGGGTAAAGATGTCACTCTGCCATTCATCCTGTCAGAAGATGGTTTGCTTTTGAATCTTGGTGGTTTTGATGTTGGTTGTGTTCTCTGATATCAAACCTCTAGTGCTCTGGCACTAGTCTTCGATTTGGTAAGGGGTGAATTAATGTATTTGCATACAGTTGCAATAGCTTGGGAGAGATTTCTGATGTTGGTATGCTATCTATACCGTATGTTCATGTTTTGTTACTTGTTCTGTTCTTTTTGTGCACCCAAAACCCGGACCAGTAGCGGCATGCTCCTTCAATGGAGGAATATTTGTCACTAATCCAGAACAGTTTTGTTTTTCTGGCTAGAGCCCAGCTTTAAAGTTGGTTATCTAGCGGTAAAGTGCAAATGACAGTCTGAAATGTGTTGGCCTATTTACATATTTGTAAGTATGAGTAAACATGAGACACAACTTGTAAGTGTGTTACTGTCCTAAAGCAATTGTAATTATCTGTTCGTTCTTGAATGTTTTCGGGCTACACAGTGGCAATGTCCTCCAGTATCAAGTAAGTGTCTGGTCTGTGCAGGAGTATTAACGATCTGGATGGAGCACCTAATGGATTGGTGCTGAAATGACTCATTGTGACTTCTCTGGGAGTAACGTAGTCTGAAATGATACTCCAGATGGGCTGGCACGGGGTTTTGATTGTCACTTAGGCCAGGAATATCCATAGTGTGACGGGAAACGTCAGCAAACTGTACAGAGGGGTGATTGTAACATACTCTGCTCTTCTAAAGATGTTGCAGACTGATGGAGGGATGATGGAAAAGAGCAGGAATGGAACTTGTATTTAAATTGGTTGCTTTTGGAGATCGACCTTATATAAGATACACACTGTCGTAGACTGTTCAACTTTTAATAAAAGTGCTTATGCGAGTTTATGTACTATTACATTCAAATCATCCTGCATATGCCATACCATGATATACTCATTGGTCAGAGATCTGACTCCATCTGCTCTTATCGCAGAATGCTTACATTGTTCAACATGTAACAATTTCACTCACCTGTTGCTGAATCTCACACCTTTATTATAAGGCCCCACCTTGGTCTTAATTTTGTTCTTATCCATGCTGCAAGATCTTCAACCCGGCTTCTTAATTTATGAAAACACAAGTTAAAACTTGTTGGTGCGCTCTTGCCGAGCTTTAGTTCAAATTTAATGCTTGACAAATAGCCTCTATGGGAACGTTTGGTTTTAGGCTGGACCAATCTGTCCTTTGTTAGATCTGGTTCATTCTTAGAGGAGGAAACCCAGGCCACACATCCATAGATTGTTAATTGTGTAATCTTGGAATTAGAAGCCGAATTCATTGGCAAGAACCCCCATCATCACACTAGAAAGTAAAGTATAAGAGGCCATTCATTAATGTCAGGGTGGATGTCTTATTATTGTATACTTATCTGTCCTAACAGTTATTTCCTGCAGTGGAAATCTACGAGAATTTCCCCCCAGCGAATGGAGCGTTGGCAGCATCCATTAGCTAATTAGCTCCTGGGATTACTCTTGCGCTCTTTCTTTAATACTGTCACTATTCTGGATACACACCCAAACTATCAAGATTCAGGTTTCATTTCAACACTGTGCCCTAAATGAAGTTGAAGCAAATTAGACCACAATGTACTTGGGGCTTTAGCAGTATTTATTGCTAGATCAAACGTTTGGATCAGTGGCAACAGTTTATTATTTCTGTATTAATGTTACACTGAAAGTGATCTCAGCCTCCGTTAGGAGTCACTGTCGCTCTCTTAGGGTGTGGGAGCAGTTTTGAGCTCCACCCTCTTCTTAAATATACACATATTAATTTGGGTAGAGCTCCTACTGCCTAATAATTGGGCACCATGGACATTATTTACTTGCATGTTAGTCTCGCCAAAGGACCCCTTAAGGTGCGGGACCTTGAGAGGCCTGGATGTTAATCCTACTTTGTTCGATGAACAATCATGTAATACTGGTAATCAGTTTATCAAGGTTCCTTATACTGTGTTCAGTATTACGATTTCACGCGCCACCCTCCTCTGACTGCTGGATGACCAGAAACAGCCAAAGTATTCTGTGTAAAATACATTTGAACTTGTACAGCTAGGTCAAGGCTATACGTAAAAGAGAATTTAACAAGTCATTCTTATTTAGATGGATTCTAATGTAGGAAGGAGGCATATACTGCCAGATTCATCAAAGACCCGTTTTGCGAGTCTTTAATAGCGATTCATAAGGAATCGCTATTAAGGACTTGCAAAACGGGATTCATGTAGGAATTGCAAAAAAAATCGCGATTCCTACATGTTCCTTATTTGCGATTAGCAAATTGCTAATCGCAAATAAGGAATAACTCCCCATGCATTCCTATGGGCCTACAGGCCCATAGGAATGCATGGGGAGTTATTCCTTATTTGCGATTAGCAATTTGCTAATCGCAAATAAGGATGCGATTTCAAGGGTGCAGGGGTGTCCAAAGGACACCCTGTAGCACCCCTGAAATGTGAATTTACACTGATGTTGTGCACACACATGTCCAAAGGACATGTGTGTGTGTAACATGCAACTTAGAAAAATGCATTTAAATGCATTTTTCTAAGTTTTCGCTATTTACCACGAGGTTTGACCTCGTGGTAAATAGCGGTCCTAAATTGCGAATTCGCAATTTTTAAATGTTTCATGAATAGCATTTAAGGAATCTCTAATAGAGATTCCTTAAATGCTAATCCTCGCAATTTAGCGAATTCTTTATTAGCGATTTTTGCATTTGGGATGATGAATCCCAAATGCAAAAATTGCACTCGCAAAAGGCAAGATTCTGAGAATCTTGCCCTTTGCAAGTGCAATTTAGCTTGATGAATCAGGCTGTTTGTCCCTTCATAGAAACAATACCCATTTGAACCATATAAGGGCAGAAACTGATGTTGCTCTCCGAGGCGACTGAAACAGTTTTATAGGTTGTTGATAGTGGGGTAACCCGTGTGATATCCACAGCTTAATTTTTTTGTTGTGTTTTATACCTGCTTCTGGACACAGCCTCTCAGTTTAGTTATGAAACTCGGCCTGGTTAAATCTTCCCAAATGATCTGGTATGTGGGTGGCCTGGCATATCGCATTTGAGTTAGTGATATTAAGGCTGACCACAATGTGCACTGGCGTGAGATTTGTGTTCTGAGCTGGACAGTTGATCTGAGATTTCTATAGAAACTGGCCGGAGAAAAAGCGCCTCTTGCGCTTTGAAGTAGAAGGATGGTAATGTCTGCACATGTTTTTTACAACCACTCAACTGTAGCAGTCAGAGAAAATGGAAGTGTGTGGTTTGGCCTTTTATTCCCTGCTGATTTGATAGAACTGCATCTATGTATTCTTTGGCGGTGCAGTGCGAGGACATCAATATCTAGAGGTATTCTTTATTATGGGCAGTGAGAGCAGATACGACCAAGTGAAGTTGGGATGCAATCGATGCATTCCCTGCATAGAGGGTATGAAGGCATTCTTTATTCTATCTAGCAATACAGTGACGGAACATAAATACGTAGAGTACGCCTTTATTCAGTACAGTGTGAGGCTACAAATGCCTTGATGCAGTGATAAACAATAGTTATTGCTTCTACTCATTTCTTATTCTGTACACAGAGATACAGAGAGGGAATGCAACCGTCTACAAGCGATCTTTAATTTGTGCAGTGAGAGTTTACAAATGGCTAAAGGCTTTCTTTATTGTGTACACTGAAATTGAACAAAGGTGCCTAAAGGCCCTTCTTTCTGCCATGCCATAATGAAGCTATAAAAGTGTCTAGAGGTGAGCTTTATCCAGTGCAGTCAAAGAGGATATAAATGTCTAGAGTTCATCTCTATCTAATGCACTGAAACAATGAGCTAGGATACAGATTCTTAGAAGATGTACTTTTGTTATGGATAGCAATCGGTGAGACATTTTTCTTTGGTGCAGAGAGAGAATACAAAATAAAATTTTTGTTTTGTTCTCTAAACCACTTTAGATGTGTAATTAAGGAAGTGGGTTGCAATATTAGAGACATCTGTTTGGGAATGTCTTGGTAGCATTAGATTTAATTAATCTTTATTCTGGTGCAAAAGTTCAGACATACGCAATAAAACACACAGAGTGTGCAGAAAAACGTATCTATAATGAAGACCGTTCTAAAGATACCTAATTAGTTTCCATGTCATATCAACCATACAAGAAAAAATACTGCATGATTATATTCAGATTTAGTTGCCATTCATTGAAATACGGGCTCAAACAGCAGTTCTCAAAAACCCTACGACAAAATCTGTATTCTTGAATAGTATTGCATTTGGTAATGCCCCATAACTCAGCCCTGTATGTAGCCATGGGAAGATGTTGCATTGTGAAAATTTGCAAAAGGAGCATGACCCCCCTCGCCCCCCTTCCCAATAAGGCTGCGGTAGGCTAAACAATGAGCCGATCACCTTGGAAAATGTATTTCTACAATGAGCAACAGGTGTTGTGCGAGATCCGTTAGCAGCAAAAACTTGACCTAGGTAAGAGGAAGTGCTAGTGCATTTTAAACTATGGTAGCCAACTGTAAGCTAGGACAAATTATGCTTCCTCTGACCACAAGCCATGATATAAGATTATGCTAAATTAGTACGTAGGTCGAGCTTGGCCATAAAATTCACAAATCCTTGGACTTAAAGACGCAGGGCCCTAGGTGTGCAAGCCATCTCCACTGCATCGTCCGCATACAACAAGGATGGTAACAAGGACTCTTTTACTTTAGGAACATCAGAAGTGATGGTTAATAAAAAAGGTGGAGGTTGTTACTCTATAAAATAAATGAGCTAAAACGCACCCTTGTCTCCCACCCCGAAAAATGCCAATATCTTCAGAAACCTCCCAGTGGCGTAACGAAACTTGAGGGGGCCCCCCTGCAAAGCGCAATGAGGGCCCCCCCCCCCCAGCGGCTCATCCCACCACCTACCACTTTGTTCCACCGACAAAAATAAGCAGTCACCTACAGCCTGATTCATCAAGGGGCCGTTTTGCGAGCCCCTAATAGCGAATCATAGCGATTCGCTATTGAGGACTCGCAAAACGGTATTCATGTAGGAATTGCTAAATAAATAGCGATTCCTACATGTTCTCTATTTGCGAGTAGCAATTTGCTACTCGCAAAAAAAGGAATAACTCCCCATTCATTCCTATGGGCCAAAAGGCCCATAGGAATGAATGGGGAGTATCCCTCATTTGCGAGTAGCAATTTGCTACTCGCAAATCAGATAGCGATTTTAAGGGTGCCAGGGGTGTCCAAAGGACACCCTGTAGCACCCCTAAAATGCACATTTGAACACGTGTTGCGCACACACATGTCCAAAGGACATGTGTGTGTGTAACATGCAAAAGAAAAAAATGCACTAAAGTGCTTTTTACACTATTTACGCAATTTACCACCAAGTCAGACTTGGTGGTAAATTGAGACCAAATATTGCGATTTCGCAATTTCTAATTGGTTGATGAATTGCATTTAAGGAATCTCTATTAGAGATTCCGTAAATCCAATTCCTCGCAAATATGCGAATTCTTAAATAGCGATTTTTGCATTTGGGATGATGAATCCCAAATGCAAAAATTGCACTCGCAAAAGGCAAGATTCTGAGAATCTTGCCCTTTGCGAGTGCAATTTAGCTTGATGAATCAGGCTGCTAAAGCCGTATTTTCAGCACTCATCTGTGCATACTTCAAACAGCAAATGCAAATAGAATGCACTTTAATTGTGTTCTAGGGCTGCCTTAATGATGAGATCCAGTACTGATAATTAAAGGTAACAAAAACAGAAAAGTCATATTAAAAATGAATACATACTTTTTTATTTATTTATAACCCTATGTAGTGCCAAGACGAGGTCTTTCCAGGCTCTTTAAACACATGGGTGGCATTTTTCTTTTAGCTATCCTACTTTATATTCCTTTTTTAGGTCGCGCCTGCGATGCAGGGGCGAAAGCCCCTGCTGTCGCAAAGCGATCTATTGTAATCATTTTAGTCCTTTTCCCGTTCAAGGACTAGGCAGAGACAACAGACTGTCACGCGCACGCAGCCGGCCGGAATCGGATCAGGTCACGCGCTCCGATCCCGGCCGGCTGTTCACAACACATGCACACGCAGGCACACACGCAGGCACAGGCAGGCACACAGGCAGGCACACAGGCAGGCACACACGCAGGCACAGGCAGGCACACACGCAGGCACACACAACACACACACACACAGACAGACGCACGCACACACATTCCCCCCCTCCCCCTGCGCTCCGATCCCGGCCGGCTGTTCACAACACATGCACACGCAGGCACACACGCAGGCACAGGCAGGCACACAGGCAGGCACACAGGCAGGCACACACGCAGGCACAGGCAGGCACACACGCAGGCACACACAACACACACACACACAGACAGACGCACGCACACACATTCCCCCCCTCCCCCAAACTCACCGGGCTCTTTTAGCGTGTTCCGTGTCTGTCTCTCGTCAGCCAGGGGTAAGTCTCGATCAACGATCTCCCTTCGCAGCGCTGGTCTTCACCCGGGCCCCCTCCTGGGACCCGGGACTTAAGATGCCGCACTCTGCTTCGGCGCCGGGGCTCGGGGCTCGGATCTCGCATGCGCGGGCAGCCCCCGCCCTCACTCTCAGCCCGGGCTCTTTCGGTTTCGTAGGTGAGCGATGTCATCGCTTTTTTTCACTCGGTAGCGTTTGAATTTTTTTTATTAACTATTGTCCACGATCCCAATGCTCTTGGATAATAATAATATGGGTTCACTTTCTGACCAACACTCAGAATATGAGACTATTCGGGCCCAGCAGAGTGGACTGTGTTACAATCGTCCGGTGACCAGAAATGCGTGGGAGATGATCGCTCCTATGTTCGCAGGCCTGTTTGATTAGAAATGAGTGGTCAATTAAGTGGGCTGTGCAAACATGGTCAGTGGAAGGGGAGATGGGGAGAGGGACAGAGGAAGGAAAGAAAGATAGGGACAGTGGTTGGTGGTCATGGTTAAAAATGTTGCCTTGGATGTGATAAATAAATGGATTATTCAGGTTGTGACAATAACCTATTTTAACAAAGAAAAGTGTGGTTACCCGATTACTAGTGATGCATTAAAACACACAAAACGACTTGCTATTTCCACCTACAGAATGCTTGGAGTAAAGTTTACAAAGCACGTGGCACTGGGGATACTACACATACTTTCTCATGTTTTCCTACAATACATGATAGCAATGCACTCATGTAAAAAAATCACCCTCCTGCAGTGACTAGACACTTAAACAAGCTTTAAAAATAAAAAAGGTCTTGCCTTTCATTAAGTTAAAGCCATTTGCTTTGCTATACAATACCATTAGCAAAGCAAATGGCTTTAATTTAATCACAGGCGAGACCTATTGCATTTTCAATGCTTGTATTAAATGCATTCTCACACTACAGCAGTAAATGTACATTTCAAATGGAAGGAATAGGCAGAGTGGGGGCCCAGGAGGTACTGGAACCAGAAAAAACTAAGCTTTGGTAACCAGTTTACAAAGGTATGTTGACTGTGCACCTCAGATAGAGCGTACAGCTGACTATTGTGTTGCATTGTAGCCCTCAACAACACTTTTCAATATTGTACATCACACACAGACATGTAATAGCGCACACTGGCTAGAGCTTATATAGCACATAGCTCAGAAATACCATATAGTTGGATGGCACGCAGCTCCCAAGAGCATTGTAAGTAGTTTAAAACGCATGCAAGCATCGAACAGAACACACTGGACAGACCTTGCAAACACCCCACATAGCGCAGATATACTATACAGCTGTATGCATATGTGGCCTTGAAGAGCACTTTTCAATAGCATGAAACACACACAAACTTCCAACACAACACATTAAATAGAACATTTTGCTTCAATCTAACAAAGCACAGACATGGCATTTGGGCAGTGGGCTATATTTTCCATAGAATGCATTATATAAACATAACTAATGTAACATAACATGTCATTGCTGCTCCTATAGTTGGGTAGCTCTATCTATAACTTGGTCATCAGAATGTTCTACAACAAAGACGACGATGCTGGGCTGGTAATCAGGAGAGAGGGCCAACCCATCTTCACTATTGAGAGGGTCAGAAGCGCACCATTTAATTTATGAGGCAGGCCGCCTGACCGCAGGACCGATATGAGGCAACTGGTGCACCCATGCTGCAGGTGCTACAACTACTGCCCTGATGGCCCGAACGCTACGCTACTCTACTCTATGCCACTGCAGTCTACTCTGCACCACGCCGCACCTCTCTAATCTGCGTCACTCTACACTACTCCACTGCACCAATGCACTCTGCGTCAATGCAGTCTATACCACTTTACTCAAAACCAATCCACTGTATGCCAATCTACTCTGCACCACCGTACTCAATGCCACTTCACTCTAGGCCACTTTACTCCACTCTGCTACACTCCACTCTTTGACGCTCTTCTCCACTCTATGTCACTCTATGACACTACCTGCACCATTCCACTCTATGCCATTGCATTCTACTCTGCACCACTCCACTCCATTCTTCACCACTCTACGCCAATGCACTGTATGCCACTCTACTCGAAACCAATGCACTCTATGCCAGTCTACTCTTCATTCTAGGACACTCTAATCCACTCCACAACACTCCACTCCATGATGCTCTAATCCACTCTATGCCACTCTGCGACACTGCTCCACTCTACGATGCTCTATGCTACTCCCTCTACGCCAATTCATGCCATTTTACTCCACTATATTCTACAGTACACTCCAGTTTACTTCACTATTCCACTCTAAGTCCACTATACTCCATGCCATTCCACTCTGACACTCTATGCCACTCCACTACACTACTCCACTCTATGCCATTTCATTCTACTACACTACTCCTCTCAATGCCACTTTACAACAATCTACTCCTCTCTACACCCCTCTGTAACACTGTACTCCAGTCTACGCAACACACTCTATGCCACATCACTCCACAACACTCTGTGCCACTCAACTCTATGGCACTCTGCTTCACTCTACAACACTCAACTATATGACACTCCAATACACTCTACACCCTTCCCATCTACGACACTCTACTACCTCCATGACACTCCACAACACTATGCAAATCCACCATAAGCAACTTCATGATACTCCACTCACCTTTACACTACACCACTCGATGACTCTACGCCACTCCATAACAGCCCACTCTACTCCACGACACTCTGCTTTACGACACTCCCGCCACAGCAGTCTTCTTTACGGCGCTAACTATCTTTTAGACATGCTATACAGCTGCCAAGTTGGTGTACAACAGGGTAAAACATATTGACAATGTGTGGTAAATGCTTTCTATATCTATTCCCATTTACCACTGCATCAGAATGTCCTGTGACATCATGGAATGTTGAGTGCCTGACTCTGGCTAAAGAGTTTGTCATCTCAGGCTGAGGAGCGGGTAGCTCGCTCCTGGTGGGGTTTTCTACATGTATCTTCTTATCCTGTAACCTGCCACTTAACTACCTACTAATAAAGAAGGATCTTGTACTACAAAAAAAAAAAAAAAAAAATGTAGTACATAAACAAGGATGCGTAGTCCAGTTGTAGTACAAGATCCTTCTTTATTAGTAGGTAGTTAAGTGGCAGGTTACAGGATAAGAAGATACATGTAGAAAACCCCACCAGGAGCGAGCTACCCGCTCCTCAGCCTGAGATGACAAACTCTTTAGCCAGAGTCAGGCACTCAACATTCCATGATGTCACAGGACACCACTCGGTGTGCGTCGTGCGGACGTACCGCCATCTTGGGATTGCATCACCCTTGTCAGTTTGCGGCAGCTTCCAGTGTAACTTTCAATAAAGTTTCAAGCGTCATGCAGTCTCGCAAGTTCGTTGGTGCCTGTTCTAAGACTACCGGAGTCACTATGGAGATGTTGCCATTGACTAAATTTCTATTCCTCTCCAATATTGACACAAGAACTATGGATATCTCGACTTTTGACAAACTCCTGCAGCTGTCTTCTGGTTTTGGTTAGAGGTTGTCTGCTCGTCAACCATCTCATCGCAACTAATGGACTATCCTGGCTAAGAAAATCTCGGGTGAGAAATCGCTCACCGGAGCTAAAAACTCTTGTTTTTTTGTTTTTCTTCATTTGCCTATGCTTTAACTTATTTGTATTTTGGTGTATATTGAAGATTGATGTGTGTGTTGGGCATAATGGATTGTTCCATTTACTTTTGGGGGGTTGTAGTATGTCATTGTAGTGAACTTTTTAGTATCTCCGTGCATGTTGTGGGTGAGTACATGTTTTGAGCATAATTTCTCTCTGGTTGATTTAGTACTTTTTGTAGTTCTCTTTTGTGGGGAGTTTAGTTTCCTAAGGCAACATCTTACCCTAAGGTGTACCCTTACTTAGGGCAGGGCGTGTGGCTTATCAATGCCATATTTTGAAACTAGAGCGAAGATGTACCTTATGGCGTACCCTGTATATATATAGAGGATGTTGTAGTTTTGGTCTCACAGGGTGTGTATCCTGTGTTCCACCCTGCTTGGGCAGCTAGGGTGTTTGTGTCTCATCTTACTCCATCCATGTACTTAGGGTTAGTACTCATGGTGTACCCTTACTTAGGGGAGGTTGAGGGATTATGGTGCCAGTCAGCGCCTACATTTTGTTTCTTAAGGTCTTGTTGTTACCCTTTTGTAGAAATTACGTTGCGCACTTTCACGTGGTGTACCCTTTTATTAAGGGAGGTTGTCTGCATGTAATTATTTTGCTCCAAAGTTTCAAAGATTAGATTTCTTTGTGTACCCTTTTCAGGGGAAGGTGGTATGCGTTGTCAGCACCGCCATTTAGTGATGTTATCTTGAACAATTCCTACATTGTTCAATGGTGTACCCTTTAGTTAGGGGAGGTTGTCTGTGTTGGTCTAAGTTACATCACTCTTTGTGGGTAGTCGAGGTGCGTTGTCAGCGCTACCTCTTGGTGTAGTTCCGCCACTTTTGTTAGTGAGTGGCTACTGTGAATTTTGTTCCAGAGGTGTTAATTTCCTCTGGTGTACCCTTTCCTGGGGAGTTATTGTGTTCCAAAGTTTAAAGGTTGCTCTTCTAAGTGTATCCTTAGAAGGGAGGTTGTTAGTGCATGTCATGCGCTAGTCTTTATTACAAAGCATACCTTTTATATGTAGGTTACCGTTTTATCTTATTGTGCTTTCTTCCATCTGCACACAAAATTGTCATTTAGTTGATACACCCTACTTAGTTTACCGGGATCGCTACCTTGTTTTATTAAGGAGGGTGGATGGGCATGTTATGTAATTTTGCATTTCTTTCTACATGCCTCTTTTAATTGTCTCTCTGCTTTCACGCTTGAGTTTCCTGCTTTTCAAAATGTCTCTTTGACTAACTCTTGTGTCTTCAGTCTTCTCTATATTCTTCAGTTCCGTCTTAACTTCTTTCTTGCTGTTGTTTGCTAACGGAAGAGGATGTGTGGTAAATGCTTTCTATATCTATTCCCATTTACCACTGCATCAGAATGTCCTGTGACATCATGGAATGTTGAGTGCCTGACTCTGGCTAAAGAGTTTGCCATCTCAGGCTGAGGAGCGGGTAGCTCGCTCCTGGTGGGGTTTTCTACATGTATCTTCTTATCCTGTAACCTGCCACTTAACTACCTACTAATAAAGAAGGATCTTGTACTACAACTGGACTACGCATCCTTGTTTATGTACTACAACAAAACCAATAGTTCTTGCCTTGTCGAGACCTATTGGCCATGCCAATGCTTGTTTAAGAGTAAGCAGTGGTACCTGAGGCCTTGCCTGCAGCTTCAGTGGCAGGCGCGAGCGGGCGTCAAAAGACCAGGCACGGTTAGCATTGACAATAATTAAATTTAAGGCCGCACCAGTCCGTCCTGGGCCGCACGGATCCTCTCAGCTGCCTCACCTCACACGCACTTTGAATTGTGCACCATTTAATTTATGATGAGGCGGGCCGGGCTTGCAAGTATGTCAAGCGTAGCGTAAGTTACGTAACTACCAGCACCCGAGTCGGATTGGATGTGTGGACTGCTAAGTGGTTGCTGGCTGCGTCGCCGCAGTTGGGACCCTGGAGCACAGGGCCCCCAGCACCACGGGGGCTACGGGGCCTGTGTTACACCCCTACATGTTCTTAGTTTTCACTATGAAATTGTTTTACTTATGTTTTTTTACCTTTTTTTCTTCCAATTCCTCTTTTTCTTGAGTATGTATTTCCTTTCAATTGTTTTCACCATATCTAGGCTTCCCTTTTTGTTTTTCCCCTTCTTTCTTCCTTCCTGCACACTCTTCTTTATTTTAGGTAACATGTGTTACATTTTTCCCTCTTGCATTTCATTCTTTCTTTTAGGGCTTTTAGTAATTGTGTTAGTTTTTTTCCGCCTAATGGGACATGAACTCCTTAGTCTTCTCCCCTTTATATTCCTTATTGTGGTATCCCCCACGCCTCCTCTTTTTACTCTGCCTCTTTGTCTGCCTGATCCCTCTTTTCTGCTGTGTGTTCCTTTCTCTTTTTTTCAGCATCTTGCAAACTGAAAACCTGCACTATAGCCAATTAAAATGTCAATTGTTTATTTATGTGTCACTTTAAAAATGTTACATTTTCAAGTGACACTTTGGAAGTGTTGAGGTAATACCAGAAGACTATAATGTGTATATCAAATCTTCCGGATTGTGACGAACTGCAGACCGTTCTTTGCGGCCTCGTGGCAGTCGGGAGTTACTTGGAAAGGAAGCTAAAAGGGGCCGGGTGAAGCGCACACTTTAGTAAGTGCTTAAACACTCATCGATTAGAAATATCCATTACAAGTTCACACTCACCTTTGCACTGGCGTTCTGGTGCTCTGGAGTGGGGTTTCGTTAGATTTCGCTTTCTAATATTCCTTGTATATCTTGCATTATTTTAGTTATATGCAAACAGCAAAGTAATAACGAATGAAAGTAAATACTACTACCTTAGCAGAGACCAGGGGAGCAAGGGAGGAGGAGCCAATGAGAACAGCTTCTCCTCTTGGAAAGAAGGAACGACACATTCCGCAAAGTCCTTACACGAACCAGATAATATTGCAATATGCAAACTGAACCAACGTGGCACAATTGTGTGCGACCACAACACACATTTACATGTCATGAACCGACATTTGCACCAAATAAAAAGTACACAATGATGTTTTTTTTTTAAATCACTGTCAATTATGCAAATACTGACGATGCAGATAGGTCTTGAAAAATACTTGACACCACGGACCCGACCAATCCTGCTTAGTATCGGACGCAGACTGACTCACCTGACCTCTGGGCTGGGCCTGGCCTGGTCTGCAGCTTCAGGTAGGCGGGAGCGGGCCTGGCAGGCAGCAGCAGACTAGCACAGAAGATAATGCACTGGGCCTGGCAGGGCAACTGGGCAAGGCTAGCCAGGCAGGGCCCTTGGCTAGTAATAATGTAAATTGTGGCCGGTCGGTGACGGACGTCGGACCTCGGGCGGTCCTTCTTAGCGTAGCGTAGGGGCTGCCTGGGTCTGACCTGGTATCGGATCTCAGCTCACGCGCACACGCCGCACTTTTAATTGCTCACAGCCATAAGCATGTTAGCATGACCGGCACCAGTAGTGAATTCAGTGCATTGGTCACAAGTCATGACACCAGCCCCTGCCCCACCCTGAAACCAGCGCAGGCAACTGCGCGCTGCGCTCACCCACTAACTATTTTAGCCTCAGAGGCCCGGCCGGGCCTGCGGCGTGCACCATTAACTATTGAAGAGTCTGAGGCCCGGCCGGACCCTGCGCGTGCGCACTGCATAGCAGTTGCGCACCAATATCTTGGTGGTGCAGAGTACTGGAGCGCCACACAAGAAAAGCCGGTGAATGTGGCATGAGGGTGTCCAACCAAGTATGAGTGAGTGTCGGTCAAATGGCTGGGCCTTTTGAGCTAATACGCTGGAGAGGTGTGTAGTGGCCTCCTCCTTTGGTTTAATGTTTTTGATATACGGTCACTCAAAATGTACTGTAAGAGCGGATCCCTACGCTTATCGCACATTATGTACGTCATTCAGTGTATGTTCTTGTGCTATGAACTGTCGTTTCTATCTGTTATCACTTTGAAACCCAATAAAATTAAGTATAAAACATAAAACCTGTATTGACACGGCGATAGGATGGGCTTCTCCTCAGCCCATTCCTTTATCCTAATGGATAGGACTCTTACCATAATTATCAATGTAGTATCTATTAATAAAATGGGCCAATAGCAGCCAGGTTGCAAGTGGTCTCCTTTAAAAAAAAAATAGGACCTAGAACTGAGGTTTATCCTGTGCTAAGTAAAGGAAAATGGGCCAGACTGTTGGAAACGTTCAGTAATAACAGAGCTCAGAATTTAGGCTTATAGCCTTTTCAACCTCACCCAAGGTCGGGTGCACAGCCTTATGGACAGAAGCCACATATTGCACCTAATCGGTGATTCCTTTTGTCGCATGCTTTCACAGCCGTCCAAAATAGGTTACTGTTTTTACTTGCTACCAAAACAAATGTTCCCCACAATAGATCCAGTATTTCCTTCTTCCTTGCTGTGGTGATCTCTTTATATTTTGTATGTAAAAGGGCTACTATCTCAAGGGGGTACCTAGGGTTGGTCATAAGGGCATCCGTAGTTGGCGGTTGGCAACAGGGCATTTGTGACTAAACCATCTAGGTCTGTTGACGGCTGGACTTGAGGGTCTCATTAACTCTTACTTAATGTGAGAACAGCACTGAGTAAATGCCTCAGCCGCTGGGTAAGCAATGTCGTTCTCAGACAAGCCATGACCAGGTCTACATTTTCCTTGATCACTTTGTGAAATAAGATTGCAGGAGCACCTGCTCTCCATTTTAGTCTAAAGCCACCGGTAGACGGTTCATGTTGTCTCTCTCCACATTCCCCTCTATAATAAGGCTTTGGGGACATCGTGAATGTAACCTCGATAGGGTTATGATCCCTATAATTTGATGAAACAACTTCGCCATACAGCAGTGGTTCCTCCAAATTGGATTATATAAAGAAATAATCAATTGTAGATGCCCAGTCTCTACCCCTATAAGTGGATAAAAATGCTTCACTCTACCCCTATAAGTGGATAAAAATGCTTTACTTAGAACAGCAAAATCCATAATATATTCTAAGTCATAAGCCGCTAGATGAACGACTCTGAACCTACTATTCTGGGCATGAGTGCAGTTATTTGCAGTGACTATGCTAAGCGTGTCCGAAACGTTGACCTGTGCAGTAAGCCTAGCGCTAAAATCACCTCCAGTTGCCCGATATCACTAACAGTATTTTGTAAGGAAGTGATATAATTAAATAAATTAGGAAATGTAGTATTGGAAATATTAATACAATCATTAAAAAAGTGTTTTGTACATTACATTTTTCTGTTAAATATCTTTCTTCCACACATAAGTTAATGTATTACCTCATCATAACACAAATGACAGAGAGAGGTTTGGCGCAGCGGTTAGAGTGGCTGACTCTGGAGTGCGGGGCTCCCGGTTTGATCACTAGCGGCTGCTCACCATCGTGTGACTCTGGGCAATAGATCACTTAATCTCCCCAACGGCCCCCTAGAGCCCCGATAGTCACGCTTTACAAATCTGGAATATGTCTGTTTAGGCCCATCCTCCAACTCCGGGTTGGCTGCATGGCCTGGCTTCTGGCTAGACACTCTTTGCCCATCACTGCCATTCCTTCACAATCCTACTCTGTGAACTGACTTTGACTACGCACAGCACAGTTTTTGGACAGGGCCTGCCTATAACACCCTCACAGTCTTAAACCGTGAGCAGTAGAGGGTTGGTCCCCTGCCCCAAATGGCCTTAACTTTGAGACTGTGCTCACCCTGCCCCTATATGGACCATTTCCGTTTTTCCTGCCCATGACACCGGGACCGATTTTGCTTTAATGTGTCCCAAACATTTTCTTCAGAGTTGTGGCCAGCCATTCAGATCACTTGGTACCGTAGTGATTAAATGGCCGACAAGACAAATCTCCCTTGGAACTCAGAAAGCCCCTGTGTGTGTTTTTTTCCCCTTTCAATTTTTTGGGGCTGTGTGAGCCCCACTAGACCAATCGTTCAGATATATCTAACTTCTTCTGAGCATTGGCTCCTCTCTAAATGCTAATTTCTCAAATAGCTGAACATTTTTTAACCAAATCACAAAACGGACACCTTTATCAATAAAGGTCTTTCTTTTTGCAGAAATTGGTAGAAATACATTAAGCTGTTTTTAGGTCTCGCCCTCGAGACCTATTGTCGTCGAGATGCCTCTTAAGGGAGACAGCCCGGGGCACGCGCGACGATTCTGGTCTGTGGACACGCACGTCCAGTCCAGCGCCGTGCACATCTCTTGCTCCACATTCACAGCGTCAGCCTCTCTCAATCACACGCGCACACACAGCCACACTCACGGAAGCACACACACACACACACGCGCGCGCACGCACACACACACACAAGAATTATGTATTTGTTGTCTTAGAAGTCCGACTCCACCCAAACATGTCTGAGAGCGCTGTACCTGACAGTAATCCAGGCATTGTCTGTGATAACAGAATCCTATTTTTACAAAAAGTGTATTGCTCATAATACATATATTAGTATGAAGATTAAAATAAGGAAGGTGCATAAAAAAGTGAATAAAACAGGCCACCGACAACAAGTTATAAATGCAGCCACACAAATGGTCCTTTGCAGAGGATGCAAAGTCATATATTAATTACCATGAGGTAACAAAACTAGCACTGTGACAGAGAGAATGCCACGGTGTGGTGGAGTCAGCATAAACTGCAGGTCTGCGTCGTGAATCATGACAAAGTTTACAGCAGGTAAATTACGTTTGTCTTTCTACCAACCCCAAAGAAGTTCCCTTGTCACTCACCCCTCCTCGAATATTTCCGTCGCACTGAAAACAGTGCAGGTGCGCGCCTGCATCCAACTTTTGGGAATCACCACACAGTGCGGAACATTGCGGCCTGCGCCAAGTAGGCCCATCAGTATGCACGTCCGGATGTGAGGCGGCAATACGTCCCGCACCGTGGTCATGAAGAGTAAGGGCGGGCTCCACTGCAGGCTCCAGAGCGACGTCAGTTAGGCTGTATTTCACTCTTGACCATCGTCAGTGACAGGAGTGGGAGCCATTACCTCACAGGCTCGCTGGGACACTTCTCCATCGTCGGTCTGCCCGCATTGAGGGCTTGTGACACTGGGGCTTTGCGCTGTGGAGTGCACTGTTGCCTGGGCACCTGGTCCCCCCGCTGTCGCCTACAACTCGCGGCCGCCGAGCGGGGGGACTACAGCCCCCACAATTCCAAGTAGCCCTGCCCACCTACGCCCTTGCACGCGCCCGGAGGCGCACAAAACATCAGCGCTTCCCCCGCGTTGCAGGATGCGCGCGGCCGGCGCCGGGCTAAGACTGGGCAAAGGGCGGGCCATCTGTGGCCATCAGGAGCCAGAGGAGGCCAGGACGGGCCACCACCCCTGGTTGAAGATATGGGTAAGCGTAAAAAGGTTAATCATGGAGAGGGGGTGTCAAAAAAAGCAAAAGTTCCCAGAAAATCAGAGTCCATTATTTCCTATTTGACCTCAGCTGTGGGGGTGCTGAGCGTAGAGATCGCAAATGCTGAAAAGGAACTAGTTCTGGTAACATCTGTCCCCCTGGATGAGACGCCCGAGAGTTTACCTGAACAAATCCTAAGACCCCCCATCCCTTTGGACCCAGTTGTGTTGATTAAGGACCCTGCACATGTGCAGTGGCGGTGCGTCCATTGGGGGCGTTGGGGCGTTGCCCCACTAATGACACAGCCACAAAATTGTTCTACTTCTGACGCTAATTGCAGCAATCAGGACTCCGAGTCCTGATTGGAGTTAGCGTCAGAAGTAGAACACAGATGCTGAAAGGGGGCGGGGCTGCCGCAGCACTCTCCTTGAGTCACTGTGCATTAATGCGCACGTTCATTTTTGGGCTGATCATTTTCATGGTCAGCCCGAACATGCGCACTGAGCCTTCCCCGTAAGAGACCGAGGGTTGCTTCATGCGCAGCCCCCGGTCTCCTAATGGGCAGAAATACACCTGCCCTCAGCCAATCCTTGCGCTGCTGAGAGGGGTTGCCAGCCGGCAGCCACTCACACAGAAGACGTGGAAGGCGCCAACGCACCGGACCCCGGCCCAGGAGCAGACAGCAGAGGGGGCGAGGACCCGCCCGATCAGGTAAGTTTAATTTTTACTTTATTTTTAAACACCCCTCCCCCCTCCTCCTGTGAGTATTGCGAGGCGCGACTGTGTTTTGAGTGGATTATGTAAAATATGTATCATGTATGCAGTTTACTTTATTTATGGGTGCAGATCCAGGGGTGCGTGGACCGCTCGGAGACTGGTGATAAAGTGACGTTACTAGTGTCCGAGACTCGCAGCAGGCCAGGAGCTCCCTGCTGCTGCGACTGGGGTGGTTCTGGAGTGTAGTTTTACTTTGAAAATGCCTTCTAGCAGCACTCTCTCTCCGCTTCGTACTGATCACCTCGTGCCTCCGTGTTTTATTGGTGTTGTTATTATTGTTCAGCGCTCGTTGATTTTCAAAACTCGTGGTTTTTTTTTTTATTAACAGATCTGACTAGGCTATGTTTTGCGTTTATGAGCTGCATTGCACATGCACTGTCAGGTTGTTCTATCGTGCTCGATTTCTTGTTGCTGCAGCCACTAGAGGCAGTGGACATCGATTGTCTTACTTTACAGCAAAATGACAAAGCCTTCTTAACCTGTCGTAAGGTGCTGTAGCACTTCGGCACACACCTAGCACCATTTAATCCCTCTACCTACACTGGCCAATCAAAATATCGCTGGCATGCTGTTTAGCACAAACATGAAATTATAACAATCGTAAAATGTCTGGGACCACGGCTATCGCACAATTTATGGAGCAGTAGATATTTGGTTTGTCTGAAGAAATGATCTGATAGGTCGTTTTTAACACTGAATCTTCCTTAATCTGCAAGGAAAGGGCTAATACAATCTGTATTAATCAATTGTTAAATCTCTTCAGTAAAATCGTTTGCTTGAAGATGAGTGAAGAGTTGTTAAATGTTTTTATGTTAATCCCCTCACTCTGCCTACGTTTCCTTTTTAGCACAAGAAGGGTGTTTTTCCTTTTCAGCAGGTAATTGAAGTCATTGGAACGCCTCAGGGGGTCAAAGGGCACGGGAATTTCCACTGGGTTTCCTATGTGCACAAACATGCTTGTTGGTGCTACTACCGAAGTCCACCCGTCCTAGAGTCAGCTGTATGCTACGAGGGGTGTTGGTTCCGCAGCTCTGCCAGATCACCCATGGGCCTCCCGCAGTGGCCTTCAAGCAGTTTGGTGGCAAACTAGAGACATGACCTCCAGCTTGGGTACCAGCAGAGTAGGCCGTATAGCAGGCTACTGCCACTGCTACAAGATTGGGCCGCCTTGAAGTGAGGCAGTAAACTGCAGCGGCCCCAGGGGCTCTGGGCTTTGGTGTCATCCTGGCCCGTGGCTTCTGTTTACCTGCTCAGGTGCTCCCCTGTGGCGGGTCTCCTGCCAGCATGCCTGTTATCACTTATGCCAGGAGTAAGTGAGAGGGCGTGGCAGGGTTGCTTTGTTGCTGCGCCCTGAGAGGTTGGCAGTTTTCTCCAGTTTTGGACGCTGCAGAAGTTCACTGAGTGTAGAGGCCGAGATAGCCACCTAATGGTATTGGTTTCAGGCACAGATTGCCTTACGCGATGCTTACGGCTGCTTCTCATATGAGGAAGGATTGGGATTGTTTAAAAGGACAGCAGAGGGAGCCGTGTGGGAACTTGATGAACGAAATTTACCTCGCGCTGATCTCTCTGGGTAAGGTAAGGTTGCACTATTGATCAATATCAGGGAACGCTGAGTGCATTAATGTAGGATTGTGAGAGCAGATGTTGTTGGATGTTCTGCCTGTGTTCTATCACACTCCATCTTCCAGGAGTATTGCTCTGGGTATGGTTTTTTTTCTGTGAAAACTTTTTATTTCATTTTCAATGACCTATACCCAACAACAAAAACAGGGCAGATCTATGCTGTAGTGAATTGCAACCTCCTCCACCAACATAAAGGTGCAGTTTAGAGATAGGTCTTCTGGCCGGCATCCACATCAGACTGTCTCTGCATGCCAGCGGGCCGTGGTAGCGGTAGGAGTTGACTGGGATGACAGAGGGCTTGTTTGGTGCTCCATATTGTTTCTTGCTTCTGTTTAACCAGCTGTTATTGGATTTGTTTCACATTGACCTGGTACATCGTTATTCGTGATATCGGACATGTATTAGGAAGTGGGTACATATGAGGACTCATGTGAGTTCCTTTCACGAGTTGATTTGTCTGACACTAGTATCTAATGAGAAAGATTTAAGTGGGTGCTTGGCCTCGCATGTCTAGTATGCAGGATTACGGGCGGGTGCTATTGACTGTAGGCATTTCCAACCAGTACGGAGGGCAATAGAGTGGTCAGTTCAAACCGTGGACACAGTACAAAATTGCTGACACTTATCCTGATCTTTTACGCGCCACTACTTTCAAATGTCACCAGCCGCCACTGCACATGTGGAAAATAACGATGATATTGGCACTAACAAAGAATTGAATAGAACTGGGGATCGTTTTCCACTTCAGATCTCGTGGCTTAAACTGTTGAAGTACCATTAGGTACGGATGGGATGCGAAGGGAACATCGGAAGTCAGCTAAAAAGTTAACACCTGTGGTGGTACCACAGCGAGCAGACATCACGGGAACTGACCATTTGGCGTCCCTGTTAGAAGAAATGTTTGAGTCACGTCTGGAGCCCATCCTAACTGACTTAGCTAAGAACATTGTGGACTGTTTGAACACCTGTGTGGCTAGTTTGATCTCTAAATGTGCTAACATTGACAATTTTATAAAAATACACAAGGACTGTTGCAGAACAAGTGGCCAAATACAGAAAGAGCTTACCAGTAGTGGGGGTAAAAGGAGACTGGGAGAAACTAGCATTAGTATTCTGGTGGATGCGCCCCTCATCCCGGCACAAAATACCAAGAGGGCTAGGGACTTGATTAAAACCAAAACCCCTCAGTCCAAAACCGATCAGTCCCAACCCCCCATTAACTGTACGACTAACACATCAAAGCAAGGGGCTATTCCACCCACTAGGGCAAGCCTCACCATCGGTATGGGCCAAGACCAGGGGAGGGGACACATTCTGGACAGGGGCGTAACACAGGCCCCTGCAGCCCCCACACGCTCCAGGGCCCCCTCCATTGATCTATTATGACAATGATTTTAATGGTGCGCACGGCACATCCCACCCGACCTCAATAAATGAAAGGGTGCACACGGCAGGGCGTAACACATTTGCGGGGGGGGGGGGGGGGGGGGAGGGGTGTGTGCTCCAGGGGCCCCCTCGCTGACTTTATTCATCAGGATTTTAATGGTGCGCAACTGCTATGCAGTGCGTACGCGCAGGGTCCGGCCGGGCCTCAGACTCTTCAATAGTTAATGGTGCACGCCGCAGGCCCGGCCGGGCCTCTGAGGCTAAAATAGTTAGTGGGTGAGAGCAGCGCGCAGTTGCCTGCGCTGGTTTCAGGGTGGGGCAGGGGCTGGTGTCATGACTTGTGACCAATGCACTGAATTCACTACTGGTGCCGGTCATGCTAAAATGTTTATGTCTGTGAGCAATTAAAAGTGCGACGTGTGCGCGTGAGCTGAGATCCGATACCAGGTCAGACCCAGGCAGCCCCTACGCTACGCTAAGAGGGACCGTCCGAGGTCCGACGTCCGTCACCGACCGGCCACAATTTACATTATTACTAGCCAAGGGCCCTGCCTGGCTAGCCTTGCCCAGTTGCCCTGCCAGGCCCAGTGCATTCTCTTCTGTGCTAGTCTGCTGCTGCCTGCCAGGCCCGCTCCCGCCTACCTGAAGCTGCAGACCAGGCCAGGCCCAGCCCAGAGGTCAGGTGAGTCAGTCTGCGTCCGATACTAAGCAGGATTGGTCGGGTCCGTGGTGTCAAGTATTTTTCAAGACCTATCTGCATCGTCAGTATTTGCATAATTGACAGTGATTTTAAAAAAAACATCATTGTGTACTTTTTATTTGGTGCAAATGTCGGTTCATGACATGTAAATGTGTGTTGTGGTCGCACACAATTGTGCCACGTTGGTTCAGTTTGCATATTGCAATATTATCTGGTTCGTGTAAGGACTTTGAGGAATGTGTCGTTCCTTCTTTCCAAGAGGAGAAGCTGTTCTCATTGGCTCCTCCTCCCTTGCTACCCTGGTCTCTGCTAAGGTAGTAGTATTTACTTTCATTCGTTATTACTTTGCTGTTTGCATATAACTAAAATAATGCAAGATATACAAGGAATATTAGAAAGCGAAATCTAACGAAACCCCACTCCAGAGCACCAGAACGCCAGTGCAAAGGTGAGTGTGAACTTGTAATGGATATTTCTAATCGATGAGTGTTTAAGCACTTACTAAAGTGTGCGCCTCACCCGGCCCCTTTTAGCTTCCTTTCCAAGTAACTCCCGACTGCCACGAGGCCACAAAGAACGGTCTGCAGTTCGTCACAATCCGGAAGATTTGATATACACATTATAGTCTTCTGGTATTACCTCAACACTTCCAAAGTGTCACTTGAAAATGTAACATTTTTAAAGTGACACATAAATAAACAATTGACATTTTAATTGGCTATAGTGCAGGTTTTCAGTTTGCAAGATGCTGAAAAAAAAGAGAAAGGAACACACAGCAGAAAAGAGGGATCAGGCAGACAAAGAGGCAGAGTAAAAAGAGGAGGTGTGGGGGATACCACAATAAGGAATATAAAGGGGAGAAGACTAAGGAGTTCATGTCCCATTAGGCGGAAAAAAAACTAACACAATTACTAAAAGCCCTAAAAGAAAGAATGAAATGCAAGAGGGAAAAATGTAACACACGTTACCTAAAATAAAGAAGAGTGTGCAGGAAGGAAGAAAGAAGGGGAAAAACAAAAAGGGAAGCCTAGATATGGTGAAAACAATTGAAAGGAAATACATACTCAAGAAAAAGAGGAATTGGAAGAAAAAAAGGTAAAAAAACATAAGTAAAACAATTTCATAGTGAAAACTAAGAACATGTAGGGTTGTAACACAGGCCCCGTAGCCCCCGTGGTGCTGGGGGCCCTGTGCTCCAGGGTCCCAACTGCGGCGACGCAGCCAGCAACCACTTAGCACTCCACACATCCAATCCGACTCGGGTGCTGGTAGTTACGTAACTTACGCTACGCTTGACATACTTGGAAGCCCAGCCCGCCTCATCATAAATTAAATGGTGCACAATCCAAAGTGCGTGTGAGGTGAGGCAGCTGAGAGGATCCGTGCGGCCCAGGACGGACTGGTGCGGCCTTAAATGTAATTATTGTCAATGCTAACCGTGCCTGGTCTTTTGACGCCCGCTCGCGCCTGCCACTGAAGCTGCAGGCAAGGCCTCAGGTACCACTGCTTACTCTTAAACAAGCATTGGCATGGCCAATAGGTCTCGACAAGGCAAGAACTATTGGTTTTGTCAATATGTTTTACCCTGTTGTACACCAACTTGGCAGCTGTATAGCATGTCTAAAAGATAGTTAGCGCCGTAAAGAAGACTGCTGTGGCGGGAGTGTCGTAAAGCAGAGTGTCGTGGAGTAGAGTGGGCTGTTATGGAGTGGCGTAGAGTCATCGAGTGGTGTAGAGTAAAGGTGAGTGGAGTATCATGAAGTTGCTTATGGTGGATTTGCATAGTGTTGTGGAGTGTCATGGAGGTAGTAGAGTGTCGTAGATGGGAAGGGTGTAGAGTGTATTGGAGTGTCATATAGTTGAGTGTTGTAGAGTGAAGCAGAGTGCCATAGAGTTGAGTGGCACAGAGTGTTGTGGAGTGATGTGGCATAGAGTGTGTTGCGTAGACTGGAGTACAGTGTTACAGAGGGGTGTAGAGAGGAGTAGATTGTTGTAAAGTGGCATTGAGAGGAGTAGTGTAGTAGAATGAAATGGCATAGAGTGGAGTAGTGTAGTGGAGTGGCATAGAGTGTCAGAGTGGAATGGCATGGAGTATAGTGGACTTAGAGTGGAATAGTGGAGTAAACTGGAGTGTACTGTAGAATATAGTGGAGTAAAATGGCATGAATTGGCGTAGAGGGAGTAGCATAGAGCATCGTAGAGTGGAGCAGTGTCGCAGAGTGGCATAGAGTGGATTAGAGCATCATGGAGTGGAGTGTTGTGGAGTGGATTAGAGTGTCCTCGAATGAAGAGTAGACTGGCATAGAGTGCATTGGTTTCGAGTAAAGTGGCATACAGTGCATTGGCGTAGAGTGGTGAAGAATGGAGTGGAGTGGTGCAGAGTAGAATGCAATGGCATAGAGTGGAATGGTGCAGGTAGTGTCATAGAGTGACATAGAGTGGAGAAGAGCATCAAAGAGTGGAGTGTAGCAGAGTGGAGTAAAGTGGCCTAGAGTGAAGTGGCATTGAGTACAGTGGTGCAGAGTAGATTGGCATACAGTGGATTGGTTTTGAGTAAAGTGGTATAGACTGCATTGACGCAGAGTGCATTGGTGCAGTGGAGTAGTGTAGAGTGACGCAGATTAGAGAGGTGCGGCGTGGTGCAGAGTAGACTGCAGTGGCATAGAGTAGAGTAGCGTAGCGTTCGGGCCATCAGGGCAGTAGTTGTAGCACCTGCAGCATGGGTGCACCAGTTGCCTCATATCGGTCCTGCGGTCAGGCGGCCTGCCTCATAAATTAAATGGTGCGCTTCTGACCCTCTCAATAGTGAAGATGGGTTGGCCCTCTCTCCTGATTATCAGCCCAGCATCGTCGTCTTTGTTGTAGAACATTCTGATGACCAAGTTATAGATAGAGCTACCCAACTATAGGAGCAGCAATGACATGTTATGTTACATTAGTTATGTTTATATAATGCATTCTATGAAAAATATAGCCCACTGCCCAAATGCCATGTCTGTGCTTTGGAAGATTGAAGCAAAATGTTCTATTTAATGTGTTGTGTTGGAAGTTTGTGTGTGTTCCATGCTATTGAAAAGTGCTCTTCAAGGCCACATATGCATACAGCTGTATAGTATATCTGCGCTATGTGGGGTGTTTGCAAGGTCTGTCCAGTGTGTTCTGTTCGATGCTTGCGTGCGTTTTAAACTACTTACAATGCTCTTGGGAGCTGCGTGCCATCCAACTATATGGTATTTCTGAGCTATGTGCTATATAAGCTCTAGCCAGTGTGCGCTATTACATGTCTGTGTGTGATGTACAATATTGAAAAGTGTTGTTGAGGGCTACAATGCAACACAATAGTCAGCTGTACGCTCTATCTGAGGTGCACAGTCAACATACCTTTGTAAACTGGTTACCAAAGCTTAGTTTTTTTCTGGTTCCAGTACCTCCTGGGCCCCCACTCTGCCTATTCCTTGCATTTGAAATGTACATTTACTGCTGTAGTGTGAGAATGCATTTAATGAAAAGGAATATAAAGTAGGATAGCTAAAAGAAAAATGCCACCCATGTGTTTAAAGAGCCTGGAAAGACCTCGTGTTGCCACTACATAGGGTTATAAATAAAAAAGTATGTATTCATTTTTAATATGACTTTTCTGTTTTTGTTACCTTTAATTATCAGTACTGGATCTCATCATTAAGGCAGCCCTAGAACACAATTAAAGTGCATTCTATTTGCATTTGCTGTTTGAAGTATGCACAGATGAGTGCTGAAAATACGGCTTTAGGTGACTGCTTATTTTTGTCGGTGGAACAAAGTGGTAGGTGGTGGGATGAGCCGCGGGGGGGGGGGGGGTCCCTCATTGCGCTTTGCAGGGGGGCCCCCTCAAGTTTCGTTACGCCACTGGGGTACCACCTCTGACTGGGGATACTAGAGAGTCTACACAAGATCTTATGGGTAAAGCAAAAAACTGGTGTACCCAAATGAGCAGTGGTAATAATGATATCTCCTCGCATATTATTATGGCAAGACGGGTAGGGTGGGTTGGCCAGCGAAAAAAATCCATTGCAGGGGACTGCATTGTAGTTAATTTTAACACTACAAATATTGCTAACAGGTTGTTCTGGGACGCTTCGGAAATAGGGGGGGCGGCATTAGGCCTCTCCCTCTGGGGTATTTTTACCCACCAGGTAATATGAAATCACACTTGTTAGCTCAGAATAATTTGACCCGCAGACCCAATCTATGGTCAGACCCCCACCAAAGGATGGGAAGAGCATACAAGGGCAGAGTAGTGGAGAAAAAGGACAACACAGGAGAACCCCTGGCTAGTATCCCCGGTATAGCCACATCAAGCTGGCTCACAGATATAGCTTTGTCAAATCCTTTTTCCCCTTTATCCAATTTAGAGGATAATGATTGACTACCTCAAAGTGATAAGAGTACGGGGGACAACGAGAATGGGTTGGGTAGTCCCCCCAGTTGTAAAATACTGAGTTGGAATGTGGCCGGTATCAGAACAAAACAGAATGATGAAATATGGGTAGATTTTCTTAATCATTATGAGATTCTAGCCCTACAAGAAACATGGGACACTTCAATAGACTTTTGCCTGGATGGGTACTCTAGTTTTGTTGTTAGTGCTATCCCGGGTTTAGGAGGTAGACCAAAGGGTGGCTTGATAACACTAACCTCGCTAAAATTAACTGGCTCCTTTATTAAATTGGAGTCCGGGTCTAATAACTTATTGATCCTGGAGTGGGCCCGGCCAGACACATGCACTATTTTATTATTTAATTTTTATAACGCCAGTGAGCAGGAATTCCGGAATCAACATTTAGGCTCCCTGGAACGTTTTTTATGGGATTATAAGTCAGCACACGATACTTTATTCGAAACCATTATTAATGGGTGATTTTAATATCCACCCCTGTGGCTGGAACTGTGTTTTGGACAATAATTTTGGACCCCTAGGTTCGTTGATCCCTCATTTTGAACATGACAGCCAGGGTGAGGCCTTAGAGGACCTTTCAGATAGTCATCATTTTTTGAGGTAGCATTTGATCAGGAAGTGGAAAGGGTCCCCACCTTTAAGGGCCGAGATTCAAACACGGTAATTGATTATATTTTCGTCTCCTCCGGGGTAATATACAGGGCTACACGGTATGAGACAGTTCCATCCGGTTTCAGTGACCACAACCCTGTGACCCTGGATGTCAGCTGGGGTGATGTCTTTAAAAGAAGAAACAATTTAACAATTGACTATACTCAACTGACCTCAAAAGATCAAGGAAGGAGACTGAAATGGGAGAAGGTGATGCCAGAGACCTTTATCGAGGGTTTGCTTCAAATGGTAGAGGGCCCATTAGGAGTTTGTCTAGATAGTGCAGCCTCAAGCAGTGATATTGTTGAGGCATATGTTACTATTTGCAACCAGATTGAAAGGGACCTAATGGTACAAAAGAAATGAGGTCCTAACAAACCTTTTAGATGGTTTGATGGTCACTTCTCAAAAGCACATGGTGCGCTTCTACAGGCACTAAAGCACAAGCCCAGAGACACAGAGTTAGTGGTTACCTTAAGGAAGGCCTATAAAGGGGCAATTTATAATCAGAAAATGGCCATCAAATCTGAGGCGTGGAATAACCTTCTAGCGGTAGAAGTTCTAAGGGACAGTAGTAAATTCTGGGCTATAATAAACCACCCTTTCTTTTCTGGACAAGAGACGTCTATTTTAGATTGTGTGATACCTGATGATAAATGGCAGTCGCATTTTAGAGGGATTTATGCTGGGGAGAGCAGTGATGCCCAAGAGACTGAGTACGAGCCCATACAGTCGGTGTCCCCTCTTCTTTTTAAAGAAGAGGACATCCATAAAGCAATACTGGAAATGTCCAAACACAAAGCCCCAGGTCCTGATGGGGTACCAGCGGATCTGTATAGCACTTTACCCAAATTTTGGGCAAAAATTTTAACTAATGTTTTTAATGTGTCAACTGTTAATGGGTTCTCGGCATCCTGGTCAACCTCTGTAATAGTTCCAGTTTTTAAAAAGGGCCGAAGGGATGACTCCTCCTGCTACAGACCGATCTCGTTGATTGACTCTGCCGTGAAAATCTTAGGCAGAGTCATTCTGTACCAACTTAGGGATTGTTTGGAGGAAAGAGGGGTCTTATCCAACTTACAATATGGGTTCAGGGAGCACAGAAGCACTTTAGACCAGTGTTTAAATCTCCACTTGTTGATAAGCAAATATACACAGGCTAAGGAAGGATTGCTTTACTTAGGTTTTATGGACCTTTCTTCGGCCTTTGACCTGGTGAACAGGTCAAAACTCTGGACTATTTTATTAAATATAGGGATTGACCCAGCGTTAGTAAATTTTTTAGCTGCTCTACACCAAGGGCTTTTAGCATCAGTTAGGGTTACCAGGGAGGGGGGTCGCACTAGTCACTTTAGCTCAAGGCGGGGCGTCAGGCAGAGCTGCATCCTGGTGCCCCTCCTTTTTACTTTATATATTAATGCATTAGACAAAAATCTGGAGGGCGCCTCACTGGATGTTCCGCGTATAGGGGGATCGGCTATACCGGTCCTCCTGTACGCGGACGATGCAGTATTGTTGGCCAGGACGGGCCTTGGGCTCCAGAGGCTATTAGACTCGTTTGGCACATTTATGGGTTCCCTTGATCTCAGGGTCAATAATTCAAAGTCACATGCCATGATTGTGGGTAAAAACCGGAGGGGCCTTAAATCTAAACGTTTTACCTGTAATGGTATGGAAATTTCCAGGGTATCTGTTTTTACATACCTTGGGGTTTTATTTGATGATAGAGGAACATGGGGCCCTCAACAGAAACAAAAGGCTAATGTGGTGACGAGGTCAACATGTGCACTTATGGCCTTTGCAAAACGGCTGGGAGCGAGGCCTATGGAGGCCCTTTTAAATATATACAAGTCAAAATGCCTGGCCATAGCCTCATATGGTGCCTCATTATGGGGCTATATACCCCAGGAAAAGATTCAGGTGGCTGAGAATAAATTTTTAAGATCTCTCCTGGCGGTCCCCAACTCAACCCCCACTTTTTCCATTCATTCTGAGGTGGGGTTAGGTTATGTTTGTGACCAACTGAAGGTGGCCCCGTTGATTACCTGGGTTAAGACCTGGCTGAACCAGGAGATTACATTGAACCACCTAATTTTGAGAGAATGTATGGCCCTAGAGAGGATAGATAGGGTACCTTAGTTAGTTTATATAAAGGCAATGTTTAGGAAATTTGGGCACCCTGAACTTTATTGGTCCCCGGAGCTCATTAAGAAGGAAGATATAGTATGGACAAAGAAGAATGCCTTGGGTATGCTAGTTTTAGAACGAGAGGAACGGGAATTGTTAAAACCCTGTGTCAGATCAAATTATGCTCTGCTGACAACCATGTCCCTAGAACCATATTTAAAAACTGTTACAATTCCGTTCCATCGGCATCTACTAATTAGGTTTAGGTTTAACCTGATCCACTATTCTTTAGGACATTTTCCAGTGTGGGGTAAACCGGATTCCTCCCCACCATGCAGCTGTGATAACTTCTCCTTCTAAACTGTTTTTATATTTGTCTATTTTTCTAACTGGTGAACCTTTTAACTGTTTTTAAATTTACACATGTGATGTATCTACAGGAACAAATGAATTGTTACATATTTGCTTTTATGATTTTAAATAATCGAATACAGTATTTTTGACTGACTGATTGACACTCTTGTATTTGGTAGACCCCGGGCTTTCCATTCCGGTGAATCGCGCCTTTGCGATGTTTTTACACGTTTACTTTGACTAGCTGCTTGATTTAAATAGTTTACTTTTCACCTTTCTTTTTCGTAGACCGCATACCTCTTGTGTGTGTTTCTGACACAGTTAAAAGAGGTAAAACGTTATGCATTCACTTTTTAGTCACGGTGGCCACTCCTTCATAGTGTTTGTATGACTCGTTAATCTATGACGTTGTGACTCTTGCTTACATCTGAGGTGCCGCTTTTGCCTATGTAATATCGTGCACTCACACTGCATGTGGAATTTAACCTAATGCTGTCCTTACACTAGTGCATGCTCTTGTTTGTTGGTTACTGCAGCCGGGGGTCTTTGAGATTCTGCAATCTGGAAGTCTGTTGTCATTGGTTGCGTGCTGGATGCAGCTCGGTCTCGAGCCTTTTGGGCTTTTGGTCTCTGGTCATTGCTTTTCAGGTTGGGAAGCCCAACCGATTATTTTTTGGGGCTACTCTGGACGGGGTCTCTCGGCACTCTCTCTGTTGCTATGGGAGTCTCCAGCCACTGACTGTGGGTGCGTCGCTGTTTTCGGGGGGTGTCTCTGGTCCTTCTGCGTGGTCACTTGGCTGCTGCTCTCACTGACCTGCTCTCCGCAGGATCCATGGGGCTGAAGGAGCTGTTCTGCTCATTCGACTATTGGAAGTGGGGCTGCTGCTGCTTCACCGACGCTGTGCACGAGAAGGCGCCTCTGGTCAGGTAAGGGGCTCAGTTGTGAGTGGGGCTGCAGGACCTATGCTCCTGTGATGGTGGTGGAACTTTCTGAAGCACGAAATTGTTTAATCCTCTTTCTGACCTGTACCACAAACCCAGGAGCCTACATATTCGACAAGCTTACTTGCATCCCTCCTAGGCACTCCCACCTTCCGACCGTCACTCCATACCCCGCTGCACGATCACTCTTCTTGTGCTCACAAAGCCCCCTCTTCCTTCTTTATTTGGGTTTCACATTTCACTCACAGGCCTTGCTACTCACTGGGTGGTTGTTGCCGGTCACTGATGTGTGAGGGGATCTTTCTGCAGTGGGTGGTTGTTTGTCTGCACTGATGAAGGTAATAGTTTGTCATTGTTGCAGAAGCTTCTGCATCTCTGATCTTGGTGGTTGTCTGTTGTTGATGTGGGTGGTTGCCTATGTGCCAGTCATCCGCTCAAGTGGGTTTATTTCTTCTACTGTTCTGAGTGCTTGTTTGAGTCTGCCATGAGTGCTTCTGTCTCACTGTCATTGTTACATGGAGATCTGCTTACCAACATGTGGTTATTCAATGTTTGTATTGGGTTACAGTGACTTTTATAATACAGCTGTTGCTAAGCTAGAAATCTAGATCTTCAGTCCTGGTACAGACCTGTAGGTGCACAACAGGAATTTTCTGTCCATGTTCTTCTATATTTGAAGCGATTTCTAAAACATTACAAATATCTTTAGCAGGATCCGAGGCAGTTTACTTCCATTTCAACCATCCATTTGTAAACTAGACACCTAACATGTCTCTCCTAACTTTACACAGCTAAAGAACCATATACATCCACTGGAAGGAAATTCTGGCACTGGACTAAAAGGGCACATTTGTTAAGTAAGTGCTTTGGGCTATACTAATGATAACAGCGCTATACAAATGCTGATAACATGGTTTGCCTTCCTGGAACTATGCATCACTGCAGATACAGGCACTCCGACCCTCCAGCTTCAAAGTTCACTGTCTGCTCCAGTGCTTTAAATGGGGGAAGCATATGTGCAGGTACTCGCCAAATGGACTTCTGGCAAGGGGTGGAGTTTGGGTCAGGACAGGGCTGTGTTACTAACCATCCAGCCTTTACATACACGAAATCTGCATGCATTGGCAAAAAGTGGACAAATAGAATCATCTCAGCAGTTCTACCAGGCAAGAAATATGACTGACACCCTATGTTCAGGCGCACACAAAATCAACATCTGGGCGTGATGGGGCTTGCCTCTCTAAATGAAACCTTCAGAAAACGATTTGGCAGTGCCAGAACGATGTTGGAATTTGCGAGTCACCAAATTCCTGAATGAAATGGCGACGTCCTAATAAATACTTACTACTGCATGTGTCCTTGTCTAGCAACGGCCCCCATTTAACCGTCTTGATAGAAAATGACCAGCAGAGGTCAGTAAAATACCAGAATCACTTCACCCAGGGTAATTTGCTTCATAGCTAAAAACCTTTAAGGTCCCAAAGGCGAAACCTATTGCATTGCAAATGCTTTCTTTTTACTGGAAGTGCGATAACTTGGTGTGAATACCTCAGCTTGAGGCTCAAAGGCTTTGTTCAGCTTGGCCGCAAGCGTGTTTTGTGTGGAGGTGTTCTTCAAACATGGCAGCGCTACGATCACGGGTTCTAAGCAGGGTGGGTTGTTTGTCTGGCACTTGCTTGAAGAATTCTCTGTTGGAAGATCACAGCTGCTAGAACACAAACTAATATACTCTAAAAGGTTTCTCAGTTTGACCACATGAGCCGTCTGTCGGCATCTGCGTCACTGTGTTCGCCCCCGCCCTTCGGTTCAAGCCCTCTAATATCCCTCTGCACGCCCCATTCTTCCTAACCAACCAGTAAGTGTACGTCATTGTCTTGCTTCATTATTTCTTTCTTTTCCTCCACCTAAAACAAAAAATGCCAACTGCCCGCTTCTTTTCCGCCCTCCTCGCTACAATGTCTGCGTGGAACAAGGGCCGCATTGTGTGTTTTGGACTAGCTGGTCCGACTTATGCTGCCAGCCTTTTGACTTTGTCAATGCATTAGCTTTCTCAATGCATGTTGGTTTTTGTAAAACTTTGTTTGAGACTAACAGTTACCTTAACCCCTTTTCATGGCGCCCTACTGAAAACAAATGCTCTTTTCATCCGTTTATAGCAATTGTGTAAGGCTAAATGACAAGACTTAATATAACAGCCAGGATAATGTGCTGCATAGGTAAATACTTTTAAGATCCTAAAGGCGAGACCGTTGCATTGCAAATGCTTGTTTGGTCTGGTCTCCAAAATTGGAAATAAATGCATAACCCCGATGGCTGAGATTTATAAGAGAAAGAGTCGCCCTGTTTTAACCCATGGCTCTAGTTTGTGGGGTTACAAGTCAGTAAAATTCCTCCAGGACGAGGAGAACAGCTTCTGTAGGTGCATTCTTGGTGTTTCTCCTAGGTCACCAATATATGGTGCGCACAAAGAACTTGGGCTTCAGTATGTAACCGACGATATCCTTCTGGCCTCACTGCTGTTATGGTTCTCCATTTGGTGCAATCCAGGACCTTTCTTGAACAGGGAGATTGTTTGGGACTGCCTTTCCTGGGACAGGTGACTTGCTATCTCCTGGTTAAAGTATGTCAGGGACACCTCTCATAGGCTTAGCAGACCCAAACTCTTCACCCTGCCAGCTGATATCACTTTGAGGGACAAAAATTGGATCAAATCCAGCTTTAGGGACTTCCGAAGGAGAGGGAGAGAGAGAGAACTGCTGGAGCTGAAGAAGCCTGTTAATAGGGAGTATCAGCTGGTCCAAACCACCTTAGGGCTAGACCCGTATTTAGAGATGGTACCTAAAACTTGGGATAGGGCACCACTGACCAGATTTAGGGTTGGGCAGATTAGGAGTCAGCTCTCTTTACCCCTGGACCCTAACTGATCTTGGTTTGCCCTTGTGATGAGCACTTTCTTTAGACTCTGGCACACTTCATGTTTTTCTGTAGGTACTATCGCCACTATACCAGATTTCTAATCGCACTCATCAAAGGTGCCTCTGTTTTTAGGTACATTCCGGCACTTTTGTATCTGCAGAAACTCCCTACCTTGGTAGTCTGTATAGGTGTGGCTACTTTTCATAGGCATTCACTATGGCGTAAACAAACACTATTGTTGCAGCTGACCTGATGCCTTCGAAGCTGTATTGCCCCAGGACCTTTTTTGCTTGGTCTGCACTATTGCAATTCGGCCCCAGCCTAGAGGCTTTTGCCCTGTGATGTTTGATTTTAAGTATTCTGTTGCGCACCATGCACTCTGAGGAACAACATCCATTTTAGCCTTTTTTCTATTCATTTGATGTTTCATGCTGAATTTTTGATACATGTTGTTGCTTATGTATACCTTTTAGCTGTCTATGTGTATGTACTGTTGCGTAATTTTTATATTGAAGTATTTTAATATATTTTTTTACTTTATGTGCTTTTATGCTTTGTTTGAACTGAATGAAGGAATTAAAGGTAAACTTTAAAGGACTGTTAGGTGTTCTCAATTCAGTGCTTAATTTGAGCGTGTGGGGAGCCACTGGCACTCATTTCTGGACTGTCACCTGTTTTTGCTGATCAGACATTTCTGGACACCAAGAGAGAGAAAAGACGCAAAGGGGAAAGAAGGAGGAAGTGAAAGATGACAAAACACCAAAAAGGAAGAAAGGAAGGACCTCAAGAGAGCAATAAATGGGCAGGGATTGTCTGGTAGTGGATTAAAGGAATAAACAGGCCTGAGGTGGATTGAAGATTACGCAGCCTTGGTATTCAGCGTGTTGATATTTAATAGCACCGGCCACAGTCTTCTGAGCAGAGCTTTAAGCATGGCACTCATTCTTTTACAAAATAAACACTGTATCCAGTTGTGCTCAGATTCCAGAAGGTGACCTGGTACTCCGTGGGGTTAGTTACAGCCTTACTCTGGTGCATGCTGGTGATTTCATATCCACCATAAAGATGAAATACTGTTTTATTATTTGTGCATGATACTGCATCTGCCTCGCCCATCCTAGTATTCACTGACCACTCATATATAACAGAGTGAAGGCATGAGCTGAGCTGAACTCTGACATCACAAGACACCAGTCAATAAAGAAGTGTATCTTCTGGCTTTCCTTTGTTTACTTCTCTCTTTTCCTCTGGGACCTGCCCCAGTGAGCCCTAGAGAGCTCTAGGGGAAGACTTCGTCAGAAGGGTGTGGTCTTCCTGACCCAATACTCACCAGTGTTAGCTAGTTATGACAGATCTTTCAGACACTCATAACTGCAGTTCCAGCCACACTCTCGCAGACAGCACCTTCAACACACTCAAACATGCATGCCTGCATCAGAAGTGAATACACTGGGGTGCTTGCAGAAATACCTTTAACGGGGAAGTACAAAGGCACATTTAATTTGCACACAATATGTAATTTACTGCTTAACTGTAGAGATAGGGTTACATATTCTGTACGATGTGCATGACCGGAAATGTCACATATGTTTTAGTGATATCATAAATGTGCACGCAGACAGTATGTTATGTGCATAAAGGCTGTGTTTCTCTTTCATATTTGGTTTGAAGTGCAGTACCCACCACCATGATGACCTGAGACAAATGGTGCCATCTTGACAGCCATAAAGCACGTATCAACATCTAATTTCTGATAGTGCCCCCTGAGGTATAAAATGTTGAATTATACATTGATATTATTCAGTGCTTAATTTGAGCCAATGGTTTCCGGTGCTTGGCACCTGCACTAAATTGTCAACAAGGGCACTTATTACACTCTGCAACATGGTGGCACTGTGTATCTAATTTAGAGATGAGCAGAACAACAGCTGTTTATAATTTAAACACACTTTAAAACAACTAAAACTGCCTCCCATGCCATTCTTATAGCTTTTGGGGCCTGAAATAGTTTGATTTGTCCCACTGGAAGGATTGTGATGGTTAGTGTTTGCGTAGGTACTGTCATTGGCAGCTCTAGCAGGGGCAAACCTGCAGTGGACTCCAGACGAGGGCCCGGCACTTCCGAATTTTCAAATTAGGCACAGGTTTTATGGAGGGTATTGGGCGTTTGTTAATAAGTGTGTACTTCCTCATAACATTTTTACATGGAACCGCCTTCAATATTGCCTGTACACTTTCCATGTATTAGTTTTCAGACATGACCTGATAGATCCATGAATTATAGTTGCAGACTTTGGTGAATACGGTTGGGTGGCCTGTCTGGGCACAATTATAGGCCCAAGAGACAATTCCCTGAAGCTCGCCGTTGCACACCAGTGGTCCTCCAGAATCTCCCTGCAATGGAATCAGAGAGATTGTGCATTAGTAAATGTAATATATTTATCTTGAACATAAACTGGGCTGCTGGGTAGACCGATTGATCTAGAATTATCGAAATATTTACATTTTCAGTGATTTCATGTAAAAAATGCGAGATACCATATTTATCGGTTAGTTAATTTATTAGCTACTCGATGTAGACTTCAGTCAGGCTCTTTCTAGCTTGTTACCAACAGTTCATACCAGGTAAAGTCGAATTGTGACCGCACTAGTCACCTGTAAAAAGGAAACCACATCACTTCTCGAATGTAATAAACTACACTGTGTCAAAGACATGTCACGTAGAAGAATTATAACTGCTATTTAACCAGTGAAAATGATGGCCAGCGTTTCAGACCCCTCTCAACTATTCTTCTCTAGAAAATTAACAACCATTAGTGTAGCAGGAAACATTTATGGCAATATTTTAAGCAGGAATCTTTCTCCTGTTCCCACACTTTCTGAACTACAGGCATTTTTGTAAGAAGCATATTAAACTGCTAAAATTGTGTTTTGTAAGAAATTATAGGTTGTATTCAAGCATGTGTATTATTCCTCATTTATCATCCAGTTCTCCAACCATACTAATTATTTCACATGATGAGAAAGAGACCAAGTAGTGGTTCGGGGAAAGAAGTATGGTATGACCATGAATTGCAAGGAATAAAATTACATTTGTCGTACATTAAAATATTTTGCAAGTCACTGCTGCACGACACTTCTATATATATGGCCCAGAACATCTCTGGCACTGTGGCATCCTTATAATATATGGCTGGGACATAACAGAGGGGGCCCCTTTACCCTCTAAGCCCTGGCATTGAATGCCTGTCAGAATGCGTGCAATGGCATGGAATAAGAAATAGTTAAACGCTCTGCTTTATAGAGCAGGCTCCTACAGTTTAGGAGGCGCCCAAACATTCAGGGTGCCCCCATTGAGCACATTCTGCAGGGAGGTCCCACCATTTTGCATTAGGCCACTGTGTATACTTTATGCGTTAGCACTGAATCAGTGATCATATTTTTAGCGTCGACCAAAAGAAAAAATGAAATGTATCATATTGTAAATACACAGCTTACAATTGTAGCACAAAACCAAACCCATATTCTCTATTGTGTCGTGTATGCAGTGTTTGCAGATGTTGAAGGCCTGCATTAACACTCTGACCTGACAAGTTGGGATGGGACAAGCGTCACTCCTCCCTCTGATCCTGTTTCAGAATGACCCATCAACATGCAGATGGCAACTCAGTCACATCTACCTTTCCTTTGCATGTGGCTGTCTAGTGGGAATGCAGGATGCCAGCTTTCACCCACTCCAGGCGTGTATTCCAGAGACAGGCAGAAGGCACCAAATGGTTTAAGTAAGAAAATGCTAACTTTCTAAAAGTGTCATTTTCAGAACTTCAATTTAAAAACCAACTTCACAATAAGTTGTGATTTTGAATTGTGAGTCAAGAGACACCAAATGTTGTTTTCCTATCTTTTACCAATTGTAAACTACAATGTAATAAGGCAGTCCCAGTGTTATCTTATGGGTGAGATAGGCCTTGCAGTAGTGAAAAACAAATTTAAGAGTATTTCACTACCTGGACATGTAACACTTAAAAGTACATGCCCTACTTTTAAAATACATTGCACTTTTTCCATGGGTCTACCTTAGGGATGACCTACATGTGATAAAAATGATGGTTTGGGACTGCCAAGTAGGTTAACTTGCCAGGTCAACAGAGCAGTTTGCACACACAGACTTTGCGGTGGCAGGTATGAGGCAAGTCTAAAGGACTACTTAAGCGGGTGGCACAATCAGTGCTGCAGGCCCACTAGTAGCATTTGATTTCTAGGCCTTGGGCACATGAAGTGCACTTTACTAGGGACTTCTAAGTAAATCAGATATGCCAAATATGCATAAGCCAAGGCTACCATGTTTTAGTTAAAGAGCACAATCACTTCATCACTGGCTAGCCGTGAAATAGTGCACAGATTCATACAGCCAGCAAAAAGAAGTCAGCAAAAACAGTAAAAAACAGGAGGTCAGAAGGCAAAGAGTTAGGGGAAACTATGCCAAGGATGCCAGGTCTAACAGACCCCTTGAAAGGGAGCTCACACTGATGGGGCCCGGGTAGACATGACCCCACACCACCGGGGCACGGCTTAAAGGGACCTCATACTGACCGTCCATTTGTGCCAGGCCTTTTCAAGAAATGTATGTGCATTGTCAGCATTGTCCTCAGACAATTTCTTTGATCTCTGTTACTCATGCTGCAGCCTTAGTTGTAGGTGCTCTCGGCCTGTGTATTTATAATTCTGTTCTGATCATTCAACATCAGTTTGGCAGGCAGAAGTCTGTTATGTCACACAGGATTATTGATGGAAGGGTGCCAGTTTCTGATTGAGTGTAATAGCTGGAAGGTGAATGGGGAATCAGAAAGATGTATAGGGCTCTTGCGTCCCTCTCAAGTATATTGAAGTGCAGCCCCAACCTGCGGAAGTTCATGGGGTAATGTTTGCTTAAACCCAACTGACCGCTTTACACCACTCATGAGAGAAAACCCACTGTCCTATATTCAAGGGCTAAGGTGGCAGAGCCCGTGTATCTCAGTTAGGAAGTACTGGACTAGAAATGCACCCCAGGATTATAGAATCCTGGATGAACTGATCTAATAAATAAACCCTGGATGACCTTTTGAGAGTCCCATTGGTAAAAAGAAAAGTAAGGTTGTTGTAATGGGAAGATACGACCATGAAATGCCTGCTCCCAATTTGAAGTGGGTGTTTGCCAAAGGCACCAACTGTTAGACAAGGTGGTGGCTCTTGGTGTGGGTATTTAACTCATCAGAGATATGCTGGTTTCGAAAGATAGTGCCGTGCCCAATCGTTAAAGTCTGTTTCTGTTTCCCTGTACCTGACACAAGAAAAAGTGTAAAATGTCATCAGCATGAACTGTTATTTGAAGAACGAAATCTGATTTCACAGCCTTAGGGTTACATTAAATGAAAGACACAAGCAATTTTGTGAATGTTGGCAACTCCCCAAAGACATGAAGTCTTATGTTTTGCTCTGGGTTCCAACCAGAAGGATTGTGAAGTACATTTTATGTATTGAACTGAAAAGCCAGCACAACAGAACAATGCTTCAAGCCATCGGTTCTTAACCTGGTGTCCAAGGACCCCGAAGGGACCTTTAGGCCTTCTCAGGGGGTCTGCAAATCTTTAGAACATTAAATAGTATTAGAAGAATAATAAAATATGTAAACATAAAAAAGCAACATTGAAAACTGAACATTCTAAAACACTCTGTAAACGTGAAGGAATGTGAAACGAAAGGCTAAACAATAAGGGGTTGATTTAGAGCTTGGCAGACAAGGTACTCCTTCCCTTATGAGACAGAGGACCCTCTCTGCCGAACTGACTATCCATCCCATTTAGAGATAGGTGAACTGTCAGCTTCCCATTGGCGGTGCCCACATTGGCTCTGTTGACGGAAAGCTACCTCCAAAGGACTTGACGTAGTAGGGCAATCAGAAGAAAGCAATCACACCACCATTTAGAGTGGGTGGCCTAATGGTGTTTTTTAGTGTCTGTCGCCCTAGGAGAAACCTGGCAGTGCGGGTCAGAACCCAGGGAGAAAACTCTTTAATTGTGAAGTTTAACATGTTACTGCTGTGGAAGTGATGTGAGCTTTCTTGTGCAGTCTTCTCTCTTTACGATGGGACACCTGCAGTGAGAACTTGTAAAAAGAGTTGCGTTTTGGAAAGACTTTCACATTCAGCAAAATAGTGAAATTGCAGTGAAAATCAAATAGAATCTTATTGTTACTTTCATGTTATTGTATTTACACCAAACAGTTAGTTTTCACTTATCTTATTCAGTGAACTGGCAACAGTGCACATCGTTTTTAAACCTAGCTCCTTTCCGTTCATTGGAAGAGTATACGAGGAGCAGCGTCCCACAGGAGTTCCTGCCGGTCTACAAAGGCAGATAACTTGTTTTGAAAATCCTACCTATGTTGCACTCTTTTTTGTAGAGGTTGTGTGCATTGAAGTCAGTGCACTGGACTCTGGTCCTTGTCTTTTGGGAACCGGTTGAGTGGGATCTATTGTTCCTGGACTCTTTGGTCAAAAATGTCTCTTTCACATTCTGCCATTTAAGGTTGCTTCATGCCTTTTCTGCATTTTTAGTGTGTGGTACCCCAGTCCCCTTCCACCTTTGTGCAGTCCCTATCAGTCCTTGTTCTGTTGTATCTCATGTGATTTGTGAGGGTCTCCTTCGATTTGTTTCAACTCAGCTCTCTGCTTGCTCCTTGTTTGCTGAAAAAATCTGTTTCTTCATTTGAAGTTGTTTTCTCTGTTTAGTAAGTGAAAATGTTGCATTTGTGGATAATGTTCCTAGGGTCCATTTTGGAACTGGACATTCTTTTTGTGGCTTTGGTATCTTGTACTCCTGTCTTTCTCTGTCTCTTCTATGCCACAGGGACCTCACTTTCTTGTTCTTTCATCCTTCATTGCTGGTTTCAGAGTATTCCTTGTTCCCCGGTGTCCTGCCATCCTCTCCAGTGCTGACTGGCCATGGTCGCCATTTTGTGAGGTGTGGGACTGTTACCGCTGTGCTGCTGGTTGTTCTGGGGATGGGATCTATGTCAACATAGACTCTACAATGGGACTCAATTCCTCTAGGTATTCTGTCTGAGGCTGCCTTGCTTGTTGAGTTGTCTCTTCTTCCAGCTTCTATTGGTGCCCGCTTTGTATATTGAGACTGTCTTCACATGTTATTGGGGTTTAATCCTTCCGTGTTGTTTCCCAGGTCCATCAGTTGTTTTAATGGTGTGGCTTTGTATTGGTTTTGGGAGTGCATTCCTAGTAGCTGTGGTCTTTGCTTTCAATCCCTTGGGTTGCATTTGGTAGTCCCAGTGGGTTATCACCTTTCGCTGGTCCCTCTTTGTTGACTGGTCCTTTTGGTGAAGACCGTCGGTTGGTTCTTTTGGCCAGCATAATGATTGGTCAACTGGACTACATTTGGAACTTCTGTGGCTCAGTTGCTATATTGTCCTGGCTTTTTCTGCTTGGGTTCTCCCTTGCAAACCCTCTAGGATTGATTATTGCAATGTTTTGTATTTAGGTACAAGGAAAGGCTCATTAGCTAAATTTCAATCATTGCAAAATGCTGCAGTTCGACTGCTCTTGAAAGTGCCAAAATTGTGTTCCAATACTAAGGAAATACGGGACGTTCAGTGGTTACCGGTAATGGACAGGGTTAGATTCAAATGCTCTGCATTATTCACAACGCTCTGTATGAAAAGGGTCCTCACTATCTTTGAAAAACCTTCTTTTGGTACAGTCCCCAACAAGCCTTACGGTCTTCGTCAGCCTATCTGATAAAATTCCCTAAGATAAAGAAATCTAGATGATAGGGCACAAGTTTGCACTACCTTAGCTGTAAACTTTGCAATTCTCCTCCATTTTCCTAGCGATCTCAATCCAGTCGGCCCTGTTTTAGGAAATTGCTCAAAACTTGGCTTTTTGTAAAGCACTTAAAGTAAGATGAGCACATGATACTAGCTGGTCCTGAGGTACGGGGTAAGCGGTAAGACACCTGGTATTTCCACGCTTAATAAACGTTTTACTTACTTACTTGCGCTCCTTCTGGAAGCTTTCTCTTGAACCACTACTTTACATGGTTAGTTCTGATTGGCCTCTTCCGGGTTCTTTTGTCTTATGTGGTCCCTCTTGTTGTGTGATGAGTTTTGTTTTGCATTGGCTATTTTGAGTAGTGTATCTCTGACTGCTCAGACATATGCTCTTTCTTTTCAGTCTTTTGTTGTGCAGGATAGCATGCAGGCTCTTCTGGAAGGGGTTTTTACTGCCTTTGTTTTCCAATGAGTGCTTCATTGTTGGTTGGCTGCCTCTTGTGTTTTTGGTCCTTGGGACTAAACTTAGTTGGCTTAGTTTTCTTTGTTGTTTCTGCAGTGTAATACACATCTGACTCCTTGCTATGTCCAGATAGATAAGGAGTTCAATGAGAAAGAGGGAGTATATGGCAATGCTCAGTCACTTGTGGTGTTCTTCAATAACTGGATCTACTGTACATCATCCCAGTCCTGCTTCCTCTCCAACTGTGACTGTGGTTGCATTCATCTGTTGATTTCTGTGTATTATCTTACAAACTTCTTGTAAGAGTTTGACCCTTTTCTTTTCCCATAGAGGTAGGTTTAGCTCATTTAAAAAATGCATTGAAACATTATGGTTACAAGCTGGCTATCTCAGGGGTTGAGTTACCATCACGGATAGGACTAACGTGAGGAAGAGTAGGAGCGAGTGTATAGAAGATTATCAGTAAGTGATTGGGGCATTATTTTTCCTTCATGTCCGCTCTATGATGCCTCTTGATGGTTTAACATGGTGGAGCATAAATACCCATCACGAATGGCTCTCAGCAAGTGGTTATGGGCTCAACTTCATATGCAAAAGCTAGAAATGATTTTTCTGCATATGCGAAAAATTGAAAAATGAGGGATATTTTCCAATAATGTGGTAAAATGACATTGATTCTGCAGCGGCACTCATGAAATATTCCAGTACAGTCGAGGTGTCCCAAGCATGTTCCAGGCACCGTGGTCTGTAACGTGGAACATGACCTAATGTATTGTAACCACAAGCAGCCGCCCCTCTTACCTGGCAAGTGCTCCATCCGCCCTGCATGTAGCCAGAGCACATCATGTTGTTTGTGTATTCCTTTGGATAGGCCTGCTGGCACTGCGCACTGGAGATGGTCGGCTGATTCAGGCACTGAAGAGCGTTTGGAATATTAACTGGAAGAAGGAAAAGACACAACTGTTAATGTATCATTTATTTGGGACAGGAGCATTTCTCACAGAAACACTGGACAAACTGAAACAGTGGGATCTAAGGATGGAAGCTGAGAAATGGCAGCATAGGCAGATGACTATAAATGAATAATAATAACGTATTTTACATTGTGCTCCATACCTCAGTTTGTTCCTGTTTCCAAGCAGTGGAAATAATAGACTATTACAGGATATAACAGACCTCAATTTTTCATCCTCCAAATCACTAAAGGCCGAGTTGTCCCTGTTACTCATAACCTACAGAACACACCGGATTACAGCACTAAGTACTACACTAACTGGGCCTGATTCACCAAGGTAAACTTACACTTTTGTGCAAGTTTACTATTTTTGGCATTCACAAACTACAAGATTTTAATTTTACTAATAGTAATGTTATGACTGCGGAGATTCCTCAGTCAGGGTGGAGAACTCCACACAAACAAAGATAAGACAGCCCTATCTTTGTATGTGTGGAATCTCCACCACAAGTGCTTCCGCACTAGTAAAATAACTATTAGTTAAACTAAACAAGTAGTTTGTGAATAGAAAAAAAATAGTAATTGCACACAAAAGTGTAAGTTTACCTTTGTGAACCATGAATGCTAAGCCATTCATACATCACTTTTATGAGGTGGATCACATATTTACACTATATACACTATTACACATTGCAATTTTAAGGATTGTACTACTGAATATTGACCCCAAATATCGTGGTACAAGAATATCCAGGTAAGAATATTGAAGAACCAAACATCGAGAGGTAAGTGCATATAGGAAAGTCTAGGTTTAATATTCTTAGCTCTACATCTACATACCTTGAAGATATAAGTGGAGTTACGTAAAGAAACTCTAGATTACTAACTTGACCATATTGTTTCTTGATGTTTTGTCCGATCGGTATTCTGGGGTCGATACTCGGGGTACACACCTATTTTAGGGGAGTCAACAGGTTCATAGAATGGACAGGGCTCAGCAGTGGGGCTGCTGTTAGAAGTAGGATCTGAGGGCAGACTTGGGTCAAAAGAGAGCGTTGGGATGAACGTTTCTGGGGAGGGAGGGAGGCCCACTGGAGGACCCAAGAATCTGAAAGGACCAGGTCTTCCCTGAGGCTCTGCATGGCCTGGGGACACACACGTGACTGAAGGTATCGAATCACAGTGAGACGTGTTTGAAGTTTAGAGAGTATTAGAGACGATTGGAAGAGTATGTTCAACCCACTGCCTGTGGATATTATAAATAAATTAAAACATGGGCGGGTTCTGTATTGCACACACGAGTAGTCTCGTTTGTAAAACTGTGGTCTTGAGATGTGTTTATAATAGTTTATGGTTTTTGGTGGGGCGATGCTCGAAATAGAAATGTAATGTCTTCCTAAACAACTCATTTTCTCCTTTGATACTCCACGTCCGTCTCCTGCCAATCTCATCATCCCTGAGAAATTGTCAGTGGGTAAGGGCTGTTTTTGCCACCATCCTCTTTAAGGAGTAAAAATCTGTTCCTGGGGTTTTGAACTTTGAAGATGCTCCAGTACTCATTGGCAGTGGACTGGTGATCACCTGCTGAAAACCAGACATAGGAGATGGAGCCCTCTTCCAGCAACGAGAAGACCTACATTTACAAAGAAGTGCGAGCACCGTTTAAAGTGCTTCATAGATATGGAGCTACATGCTGCCTGTTTCTTCAAGGCTAGAACTGAGCTCCCCAAGGCTCGGACTAAGCTTGATGCCCTGATACAATTACGCCGACCCGCCTTGTATTGCTCATCATACCTGCATTTTTTTGTTTAGAGTTTTATACAGATCGAACTTGACCCGAAGGTATCAGTATCAAAGCGCTTTACATGAGCATCAATTGCGTTACACAAGGACATATTCATCTTTGTTATGCAGGAGGAGATTAAGTTATCTGCCCAGAATCACAGGATGTTGCGCTCCATTTTAGAGACCCGAACCCGGTTCCCCAGATTTGAGGTCGACCACCCTAGCCATTAGGCCACATCCTCTCCACATTAAAGTCCGATGCAAAGCCTTCAGAAAAGGAAGGCTATTGCGGCTACTTGCCATGGGCCCCTCAGTTTTTTGGGCCCTGTACTCTTGTTACAATATGTGTTTTAACTAAAAGAAATGCAGGCCTGACTTGTTTCTTCATAATGCAGCTAACAGCCGCGGCCCGTGGAGGGAGTTCCGTGGGGCAGGCATGCAGGGCGGGGGAGGGGCAGGGTGGGAGTGGTAAACACCGGAATATGGATGCTTGCAGGTAAGTAAACAATTAAATTAATACAACAAATTTCATTCCTGTTGTGTCTTGAGCTGAGCCACGCGTACTCCTCGTGAACAGCTCGAGTACAAGACTAGGTTGGTATGTTTTGAATGTATGTTAGGTTCTAGAGTTTTCTGCTGAACTTTCGTGTAGTAAGATTCCTGCGGTGAATGGTGATTTGGGTGCGTGTTCTGATTCTGCTGTTTTGCCATTTAATGGTGCACACAATGGTGAAACCACTATTTCTAAACACATTAGTGTCAGACCTAAGAAGTTTGAAGATTATGTAACGCACATTTGTGACTCTTAGTTTACTTGTTGTATTTTCATTACATCTTTATACTTTGTTTCTTTTTGTTGTGAGTATTGTAGGGAAGGGAAAGTGTTGTGTCTCGAGCTGAGCCACGCGTACTCCTCGTGGACAGCTCGAGTACAAGACTAGGTTGGTATGTTTTGAATGTATGTTAGGTTCTAGAGTTATGTCGTGGTGGTTGTGAGGTGGAGTGTTGTGAGAGAAGACTGACCGGCGGCTGCGTCCGCAACTCCTGGATGCTGTGAGGTTTCAAGCTAATAAATGGATCTTATCTTTTAAATGATTGCGAGTAATTCTTCACAACAGTTCCGTGCCCTGCATCGCAAAATGCGAGACAGGGCACGCTACGAAATTCGTTTTATTAATTTAATTGTTTACTTACCTGCAATCATCCATATTCCGGTGTTTTTCACCCTCCACGTTGCCCCTCTCCCGCCCTGCCTGCCTGCCCCACGGAACTCCCTCCATGGGCCCCGGCTGGCAGCTAACATGGCCACACCACTTGGTGGTGCCAAATACTGTGTTGACTCTTTCCCCTGAAATTTTTTTCCTACGTCTGAGGTGTTCCTTAGATTTCAAACCCGGGCAGGGCTCGTCAATGTTTTTGCCCAGGGCCCTACAAAAGCTTCTGACGGCAGTCCAGAGATGGAGGCAAAGAGGACCACAAAACCCTCCTCATAGGTCTTCAAAGTGGGGGGCGCGGCCCCTTGAGGGGAGGGGGGCGCAGCTTCACCTCAGGGGGGGCGCGCACTCCACTTCACCATTTAACCTTCTATTGCTGCTTCCCACGTTGGTAGTACGTTTCCTGTCTGTGTTGCAGGCCCCCCATCTCGAGTTAGGGCTCTCTCTGATTGGAGCATTCAGAACAGCCAATCAGCATGTAGTTCCTGCAACACTGACGTCAACACTTACGTTTCTCCATAGAAATGGACAGCAGTGCAGATGCCAGGGAGTGCCGCGTATTTTGCATACAAAAGCTGCAAAATACTTCAGCTTTGCTGATAAAGCAGCGCTTCACCACTGCTGCCTTTTGCCTCCCGAGTGCTTAACTTCATATCGGGTTGCTGACCTGCTCCTCGCTTTTGAGGCCTTCCCCCGCGAGGTTATCATGGTTTGTAATCTCGCTGCTACTGCCTTTCGCTCCAAGGATTTGAAAACGGGTGAATTTTTCCTGAGGATTCTTCCTGAGGATTACATTCACCAGCACATAAGTCTGAAGAGTTTTTTAATTTTTTAAAGTCTACTTCATTTCTGTCTCAACCTCACATCCCTTTCACTCTGTCATCTTTACCTCCCTTCTCCAGCTACTTCAGTTCTCTCGCTTTACCAATTTTACCAATAACTTAACCAGACTCCTGTCTTCACCCTCCTCTCGTTTCTTCCACACAACACAGTCAGAAGTCATTGTCTAGCTAGAAAAGTGTATACATAGAAAGAGGGGCTGAGGGAAAAGGCAGAAAGCATCAGAATTCATCCGATGGCATGGTAAAAATCTTGGGAGCAGTGCTTTGATTTCCATTGTTGCAGAGTTGTGTATTGTTGCTAATTGTGAAAGGGGATCTATTTGTGATTTTGAATGTCCACCAATCAAAGCTACAATTTCAAGGAATATGTGCATATGTCTTATTTTTATGTTATGCACTAAACCCCTAAACATCCACTGGAACTACATCACCTTCCTGGATTTCTTACAGAGGAAATAAGAGGTTGATTAGACACTGAAATCCAGAATAATATTGTTATTCCAAGACAAAAAATATCTATATCAAGAAATAAACTAAAATGGCTTGATCAATGCCCGCTCAACTTTTACTTTGGTGCAGAGTGGCTAGCAGACACAAGTAGCTGGAGGTTTCTGCTGGTTTTGCCTGCCCCCATTTCTGAAAGTGTAGCATTTAATTCAATATTATTTGACCTCAGAGGGGCTTGAATTAGCTGACAATGGGTACTAAATTCAAAGGTGTTGCGGACAGTGGACCTTAAAATACATTTTGCCCAGGGTCCCAAAAATCCTCAACGTGGCACCACTGACTAAACCTGCTATTAAAATTCTCTGCTGTTGCACTTACCTCCAAGTTGGAGAATTTATGTCTAATCTTTCCAAATTTGTTTGTAAGGACCACAAGAATGTTGTGTGTTGAACAGATCCTGTGTTCACTTTTAATCATTTACCCTGTGATCATGCAGTTAGTAGTTGCACCTTAACTTTTAGAAGTGAAGTTATACTGAGAGCCTCGGAATAGATAACATCTGACTGGTAGTTGACTAGCAAGAAGTATCTCCTCTAACATGGAATTTTAAGGCATCACATCTTTTACACATTGTGGCAGTAGTAGACACTGGAGAAGTTTAATCAATTTGATTGCCCACACTTTCCTCGGGAAGCAGTGGTCAATTGAAGGGTGTGCTTATCTCTGAGACAAGAAATTCAGCCCACAAGGAGTGAAATGGGATTCATGGGACTTGCAAACTCAAGTTAGTTGAAAATATCAGTATTTTTCAGACCTGGTATGCTACACAACATTACATTATTTTCAACATTTCAGTTATAGAACAAGTAATTTGGAATACAAACTTTTTTTTTTATTTGCACGTCTTCCTGAAAGGCTATTGTGACTTTATTGTGTGGTACATGCCTAATGTTTGTTTTACCTAACCTGGTGGAAATCATTTATCCTGCTGACATTCAAAACTCTGATGTACAAGTGTTGGAAATTGCCCTTTATGCAGGGTTATCCCCAAACTTTTTGCTTCTTCTTCCCTTATTTTTGCTGATCTGTGGTTGTTGGCAATAGGACTCTGGGCACTTTACCACTGCTGACCAGTGCTAAGGTGCATATGCTCTCTGTATAAATTGTTATTGTGATTGGTTATCCATGATTGGCATATTTGTTTTACCAGTAGGTCCCTAGTTAAGTGCACTGAGTGTGCCAGGGCTGGTGATTCAAATGCTACTAGTGGCCTGCAGCACTGATTGTGCAACCCACATGAGTAGCCCTAAAATGATGTCTCAGGCTTGCCACCGCAGTGCCTGTGTGCAGTTGCTAACTGCCATGCTGACCTGACCAGTGTCCACACTGGCTAGGACTAACCCGTCCCTTTCTGTACACATTGGACACCCCTATAGAAGGCCCAAGGTACCTCCCTGGGTAGGGTGCAGTGTATGTGAAAGGTAGAGCATGTACTAGTGTGGGTGACCTGCTCTGGTAGTGAATTACAGACATTTTCGTTTTTCACTATTGAAAGGCTATCTTGCCCATAGGCTACATTGGGCTACATTGGGGAATGCTGTGTATAATGTTTACCTGCTTATCTTCCCATAGGAGCAAGATGGAAAATTGAAGACTGGTATCCCTGAACTCAGAATTTAATAACACATCTTTTAGGAAGGATGTTTTTTAAATCCTGTGTTTTAAAGCAGCGCTTTTAGAAAGTGGCTGCTTTCTTGTCTGAACTTTCTGTGTGCCTTTGCCTGTTTGTGAATTGACTCTCTGGTTTGTGAGTGACAGGAGCTGGGGTGGCTCCAAGAGGCTGGATGAGTCAGCACAGGGCTGAATAGCTCCATCTACATCTTGAGTGGTGGGAGGGGATAGCACTTGGGCCTGAGTAGGGATGTGCCTGCCTTCCACAATGCTGGCTCCACCTCCTGCTGGGCGGCTGATGACCCTGATGAGACAAGTAAACAGAGTGCTCCAGCACTGGCCAGAACTGGTTTGGACTAGGCAAAGGCCTCTCTGCCTTCAGAGAACAAAGGAAACATTGGTATAAAAAGGGATACCCAAACCCCAGAACTTTAGATCATCCTGGAATCAAGAAGGAACCTCTGCCAAGGAGAAAGCTGGAAGACTGAAGAAGAAGGACTGACCTGCTGAAAGGCTGACCTGCAGTTGCTTTGCTGCCAAGGAGAGGGGAAGGACTTTGCTGTTGATGTGTCCCCTTGCTTGAAGAGATCTCCATGGGCCTGAGGAGAGCTGGCCTCCTGTTAAGAAGTCCCAGGAACAAAAGGACTTCACCCCCAGCTTCCCCCCTGAACTGTGCTGTGTGAGTTCTGACCTGCCTAGAGTGCTTGATCCCTTTGTTGGGCCTTTGGAGGTTGTTCCTGCTGTTTGGGGAGCTGGACAAGAAGAAAAGAAGAAGATCTACAATTTTGCATGCTTCGCTCGCTTCCGGAGCGCATCGTCGACAGTGCGAGAGAATTCCCGCCGCCGCGAAGATCATCGCAGTACAAAAGGGGGTGGTGATGGGCGGAGCATCTGAACCAATCAAACACTTACACCCAGTCAACAGATCTGGTTTTAATCCATCACCGTTCTTTAGCCCACTCTGCCACCCCAGTTCAGACATGGCCATATGCAAATCAGTCTGACCCTGTGCCTCATGGGAACAGTCCAGCCTGAACTGCCAAGGCATGCCTTCCCAGGACCGGAAACAAGCTTCCTAGGACCGGTTTCTGGCATTTTAGCCGTCTTCAGCCAGGCTTGCTTGAATCCAGTGGCAAAGTGAGCAAGGGACTCACGTCTGAGCATACCCTGCCAAAGAAAATCATCGCAGCGCCTGTTGCTGCTGCAAGAACCGACGTATCATTCGCTTGCGGAGCATTGCCCCAGTGCGGGAAGACACCTGTTGCTGCAAATATCGTCGCAGAGCCTGTCGCCGCTGTGAGAATCGTCGTACCGCTTGCTTGCGGACCGCATACCGTCGCTGCGAACATCGTCGCAGAGTCCAACGCAATCGCATTGTGGGGCCGCGACAGAAGAGGATCAATGCTGAGCCGCGCATCGCCGCCGCACCGAATATCTTCGGCGTCCCGAAGATCGTCTTATCGTGCCTTTGCGAGATGCTTCTGACCAGAGAACTTGCACCCCGGAATCCCTACAAAGTATCGCATCGCTCCCCATACAGACTGAATTCGTCGCAACACGCCCGCTGCGTACAGTGGGGTTGTCGCATCGCCTCCCCAGGGTCTCAGGAGTGATGCATTGCTTGTTTTCTGACGCTGCAGCTGCCGCTTGGAACTTTTGTCACATCTAAAGGTACTTTGGGCTAAAAGTGACGTAACTGTGGATTATTTTGACGCAAACCCTTGAACTCTTTTTAAAATCATATTCTTGAACTGTGTATGTTGGATTTTTGCGTTATGGTCTTGTGTAGTTTAGATTAAATACTTTATTTTTCTAAACTGGTGTAGAATCCATTTGTGGTGTTTTCACTGTGTTACTGTGAGTGTTGGTACAAATACTTTACACATTGCTTTTGATAAGCCTGTCTGCTCGTGCCAAGCTACCAAGGGGGTGAGGAAGGGTTATTTAAAGAGTGTACCCCCTTGCCCTGACTAGAAGCAAGGGTCCCTATTTGGACATTGCTACCTACCTCTGCCAACTAGAGACCCAGAGATCTAACAACAAGTCACACAGATATCTCAGTAGCAGGGATACTAACCCAATGAGTTATTTTAGCAGCTTAGAAAGTAAGGGATTACTTGTTCCATTACAAGTACTGTAGGGATACCACACACGTACTACAGTAAAGTATGATATTAGAGCACCGGTGTCATTTTTATATCTCATGTGGGTAGTGAAATCACACTTAGACTGCTATTAGAAATGCAATAAATATTTTTATATGAGAATTGCAGACGTGTGGGGCGTACAGCTGTATGTGAGACAGATCAGCTTGGTGACAATCAGGGTTGGATCCTCTTGGGATGGGGAACAGCGTTTACAACGCAACTTTTACAACGCAGTACCTTTACCATGCAACTTTTACAATGCAAGTCGTTACAACGACTTGCGCTGGGGGGGCGCTCTAGGATAGGGAATAGTTAATTTACTATCCAAAACCTTCCCTACTATCCACGGGGACTGGAGTTGGAATAGTAAATTAAACTATTCACTATCCGGCACCCCCCAACGCAAGTCGTTGTAACAACTTGCGTTGTGAAAGTTGCGTAGTAAAGGCATGCGTTGTAAAAGCATGCGTGGTAATGACATACATCCTCTTGGGATATCAGAGGTTAAATATAGCCCAAGCTGGTACCCATGCTCACATATCAAGGTAAGACCAGCAAAGATGGCCGACATTTATGTGATGGAACAATGGGGACATTACCAGAATATAGCTATTTTGTAGCTCATTAGAAACATTGGTTACATCTCTTGTGAAGGCATTCGCACAAAACATGGTTTTGAGTATGTAACTAACAAAAACAGTTTACTAGGAAATGAAGATGCCTTGACCCTAGCTTCAGCTTGGCATGGAATAAAACTTTCAAATTCCCTCAAAGAGCCAAATGCTTTCCTTTGATGACTGTCAGGACCCTCAGATCATAGGTTGGAATGTCAGAAAAGGCAGCTCACCTTTCCATGCTTTTCAGGTTGGTAAATGGATTACCTTTGAATTGGGTACTAGTAATCAGTGGGCGGGATCGGAAGGGCAAGGCGTGCCCCTACTTTTATAAATGCTTCCAGTCCGATCCCCTACTTCTTTGTATAAATAAACCGTACCGGGACTGCAGGAAAAGCCCTACTTTAAAATTACAACTTTATCTTTCAGCCTCTGCAGTGCCCCCGACCTCCTCCCCTTCCCCCTGTATCTAGGGACCTGCAAAGCAACACTGAAAGTGCCATCAGTCTTAGGATAGCTCGAAAACAGCTAACTCTGATGGCCCTGCTGATGGCCCTGCTGTTGCCCTGAGCCCGTGATTCACACCTCATTTAGTTAGGAGGCTACTTCAGAAATGGAGTAACACTGCTGCTGGCTTTATCGACTTTCATTAGAATTCTTGCGAATTATTCAAATGCTTTAATGATGTAAGAGAAAGCAATCCAACTGGCTTCCGTCCTATTACATTCTAAGATGCAGTCATTATTATGCTGAAAGGTATGTGCCAGTTACTGATATCGCTGAAATATAAACTCAGAAAGCATGACAGTAATATATGGCCTCTTTTAAACTTGGCCTGTCATCCAAGACAGAGGAGCATGAAAGCGCTATTGGAAAATTCTGCTAGTCAGTCATGTGTTTGTCGCAGCACCCGTGTAATGCTGGAGCGGTTTCAGTTGATAAAAGTCTTATTCCTATTTAAACATGTCACAAAAAAGCAGATAAAGGGAGAAAGATGGTAGGGAGTGCCTAAAAGATATATTATCACTTATTGGTAGTCCGGTAAGGAAAGATTAGTGGTTTCTCGGATCCACTTTAAAGTGAAGGATCGATAAAGAATTGCAACCAATTTTCTTAATCTGAGTGCTATGCCAATGGAACAGTACAATGTATAAACTATTTAACTGTGTAGGTTTTACACAATACCCTTTCTCAACGTGGCCGGTGATGCTTGAGAGTAGTGTAGTGTAACGCTAGAGCTGAACTAGAGCATACAAAGCGAGTAGGCGTGTCTTTTTTAGGAGGATTTGCAGCCTGGGTGCTGCAACTCCTAAGAACATTTTGAAAAAACCTATAGGGTCAAATACTGCATTTTATTTTTAACACCTCATTTTTACACAAATTCTCTCAAAAGCCATTATTGTGCCAAGCCAACATAGCCTGATGCTCCCCAGGAGTTGACCACATTTATTTTCAAGAGGCACAATATGTTCCTTCCATAAGTAAATATTTACCTTCACTTTGCCAAGTACAGTATTTTGTCATGCTTCCTCACACGTTCTCACTCAGGTTCACTACCCCCATTATTAATTCTTATTCATTTCCCTTTTACTTAAAATTGCTCACTTGCACTCACTCTTAAACATTCGGTTTCACATTCTCACTCTTGCTCAGTCTCACTTTCTCCTACACTGATTACCAAATTCTAACTTACAGTTTCACTTACTCTATGTGGCTCATTCTCACTCACTTTCTTCCACATACACTCGTTCACTCATGCTATGTTACATTCAGGCACTTCAATTATTTACTTACTTGCACTCATTCTTCTTTGCAAGACACTTGAATACATATGTACTATACTATGTTTGAGTAGCTGGCTGACATGAATATGAAGGAGCACTTGTGGGTTACCATGAGTCATATCAGATTCTCTTGAAGAGTCCCTTTCTCTTCTGAGCCCTACTTAACCCATGTGTACAGGAGGAGCCATGTATTCATGTCCTTAATGTTTGAGACAAAAAATACTCCTTGATTTCTGAACAATGAGAGTAAAAGCTTTAAGGTAAAATGTTGTTCCTGCTTATATTTCGCATGCTTTACATAATCCTGCATTCCCTATGAGTGTTTGCTTTTTCCAAAATGCTGTTACTTTTTTTCAGGCAGTACATATTTTGAATTGAGTCACATCCAGATGTTTATAATGAGGAAGAATTGGTTTGTAGCTGCGCTGCAGGCAGTGCGAGTTTCACTCAAAGGGGCAGAAGGGTGTTCGTAGGGGATAGGATATGGTACTATGGCCAGAGCTACCAATTTGGAACTGGGTAACCTGGTTCAGGCTCTATGACATGTCCATCAGACCACTATCCAGAGGGAGCACATTCCTCTACTAGACCTTAGAAGGCCCTACCAGACCCTAGAAGCCCTGGTCTCTTAACACCAGCAGGTGAACCCTGCCGGTGGCTAGTGTTGGTTAACCTTGAAGCCCAGTCCACCACAATCCATACTCAAGTTTACCTCCAGTCGTGCGGGCAGGCCCACAAAGCAGCACACCCTAGAGCAGCAGTGACTTTGTCACTGAGGTCACAGGACCCTAGAGGCCAGTCCTCCTCACCCATTGGTGCCTCCATTGGCCTTGTTCCAATAGTACCAATGCAACTCACCAGGGATTGGCAGTGCCGGATTTGCATGCACACCAGACTAAGGGGCATGTTTACAAGGGCCTTGTGTCATGCTTGCACCTTGCAACGTGGTACATGTGCAACGCAAAGCTCCAAGTCATATTTTAAAAGCCAAAGTAAAGCCACTTTGCATGTCTTCGAATTGCTTCATAGATATGGAATAATGCAACACAGCACAAACTGCTGCATTGCCTTACTGTGTGCAAGGAAGGTGTTGCGGTAGGTGTTGCATGGGAGACTGGTTTTATAACTGGGGACTGTTTTTGCAGCAATGCTTCAAAATCGCCCCCCAGTAAAAAAAACAGCAGAACTGTGCAGCATAATGACTCGCTCTTAAAAATGCATATATCACTGCAGAGTTCCTTGTAAACCCAGTAGTTTTCCTGCAACAATAAAAGTCTCCCATGCAACTCCCACAGTTTTTGATGCGTTCACAGATTTACAAGGACTTGTAATCCTGAGAATGCGCCAAAATCTTGCGCCTCCCTAGGGGAGGCATAACTAGGAGAAATATCTTTATCTTTTTTTTACCTCTTTCAAAGTGTGCTTTATTCTTCAGCAGACATAGAAAGAGGAAAAAGCCTCTCAAGATTGTTTTTGTACAGGAATGGACCCCTTCCTGCACAAAAACAATCCTGCCTGCAACGGAGGCACCCTTGCACCATGGGGCAAGTGTGCCTGCATTGGCGCTAGGCTGTCGAAATGGCGCCTGCGCAAGGGGAAAAGACAGGAATACACCATTTTGGATAAATCCCGTGCATTTCTGCCCTTTCCCTGTGATACAGGGCATTGCAGCAAAGCAACTTGCTGCGCTGCCCTGTGCCACCATTTCCATAAATATGCCCCTAAGCTCACAAACTTCATTGTCTCTCTGCTTCATACACAAGCACTTTCAGCATGTGCTGCCTGCTTTGGGGCGCCTGCAAGTATGCAGCAATGGAGGACAAAATTATTTTGCAGTGTTGATTAAATTATCCAGCAATAAAGTCAGCAGTGTTATACAGTACATTTTCTGATACTTTATTATTTTGACATTTTTACACATACTAACAGTCTCTGCAAAGGGTTTGCCTCATTAATGCCAGTGTAACATGCAAATGCAGTGGTGGGAAAGGTGACCAGTCAACCTCTGCACACAGCCTTCCACTTCACAGCAACATAAGTCACATTATTTAGTAACTTTTGATCTGTTGGAGCTACACACAATTTTTGTGTTAAAACCTTCAGATTATAAAGGCAGCTGTATCACGTGGAGAATACGGCAGATCAATAATTATGTGGAAAACATCTGCAAACTAGGATATTTTACCATTCATGTTTGAACTTATCTCATGCAGTCTCTGTTGGGTGGTATTTCTGGACACCCTGTGTGCTCGCGGTGAGACAAAGGATGAATGTGTCTAATAGTGACTGAAGAGGATAGTAGTTTGAAGGGGAGAAAATAACTGATTGAGATAATCCGAGGACCACTACCTATGTCTGACCCTTCCAATGTTTGAGTCTCATTATTTCAGAATTGATACATTTGTATCTTATATGGTGAGGGAGAATTACAAAACCATTGTAGCAGGTTGCATGTATTTGATATTAGGCAGTATATCCTTGGTTTCAGAGAGTACAAACTAAATAGAAACTGCATCCCTGAAAGCCTGAAACCATTAGTGCCCATTATAGACACCTTTACCTCCACTGCTGAGCGTGAACGGGGCTTTAGTGTAATGAATGATGTGCTCACACCACGGTGGAACAGAATATCAATCAATTGTCTGTCTTCTATAATGTTCATAAAAATCATAGAATTTAAACCTGAATTTTATGGTCAGAAATGGTTAGAAAAAGGGAGAAGTGCCGATGAAAGAAACTGCTTGGCTTGGAGACAAATGGCTTATGATTCCACTTATAAGTGTATTTGGAACATTCTGTGATTGGCAACATGTCCCACATTGTAAATGTATTAAATGTAAACAACTTTTATATTAAACCTCAAATAAACATGTTTATGCATTATTTGAATTAAATACCGTTAGAAGCTGTAAATGGTCAGTGAAATGCCAAACGTACTAAAAATTGGTATGTTTTGCTATTTCTAGCCACACCTCTGACTCCTCCCACTGATCTAATCCTCTATTTATTCCCGCCCCTGATTCTCCGCCCACATTAACCCTACTTTTTTTCCCCACTTCGACCACTGCTAGTAATACTAGCTTTATGGAGCACCTAGAAAATATAGATGTGTGGCATGAAGCAATATATGAAAAACAAATAAATATTAAGATTTGATCCCATTAAATATTAACTTCTGTACTTGAATTTTATACCGAAGAACAAACTCATACAAATGAGCAGCAATGTGCACAGAAACAAGCACATCAGCTAAAATGATACACAAATACAAAACAGGCGTCATGCAGTTCTTTACACAGACATGAACATATAGAATTGCTTCATTTTACCTCCATTGGTGACCGTATTTCCCCATCCAGATACAGTGCACCAGGTGCCGGCGGGCACACAGCTGGATGGAAGTGGAATCGGATGGACGTACTGGTTGTACTGTGCCGCCTGGGCTAGCTTGACCAGCATGATGTCATTATCGAAAACTATTGGGTTGTAGTTTGGGTGCGGAATTTGCTTAGCAGCATTAATAAATTGTTCAGTGCCTTCATTCGTAGATATGATATGTTCACCAAGGCGGGCAACCATTGTACCAGGTCTACCAAAGAAAAAACATTGGTAAAAATAAAAGAGAGAAATGCATAGAGTGAGCGAGAGAACAAGATGTAGGGAGTGATAGAGGCATAGGGGTGAGAGGCAGTATTGAGAAAATACACTGTGGACCTAGAGAAATAAAGAAGACAGTAGCAAGCAACAACTTTTAAGAGGCAGAGATGTTCACTGGGTGAGGACAGGACTCATGATAGAAACAGATGGTACAAAGTTACATTTCAGAGTCAGAGGTAGGCATATAGAAGAAAGGTTGTGAGAAGAGGTAGAGATTGATGTAATGCATGCACACGGAGTTGCAAGAAAAGTAGGTAGTAATGTAGTGTATGTGGAGTCAAAAGAAAAGGAGGTAATAGTAGAGCATGTACAGTTTGGGATGACATTGTTTGAGAGTCTCTATAGGCCACCGTAAAATGTAGAACAATTATCAGAAACGCATCATTGCCCCAGTCCCGTTGACATTTTTCCACATATTTGTGGTATTAGTGAGAGTAAACTCCTGTTTTTAGCAGAAGCTGGATTCCATGTATCTAAGTTTCACCACACCTACATTTGCAGCAAAATGTAAATACCAGTGGAAATCATTCCCTCTATAGGCTTTCATATACAGATCATCTTCCCCCCACCCTGCTCTAAAATCTACGATCTGGGCTGATTTACAGGGATCTTGAGAGGTAGGTTCCCTGTTTGTGGTCTCTATTTGTTTTGAAGTCTACTGTTTTCATGGCCGCTTGGCTTTGACAACAATTCTACTGAACAGAGAATAGTCTGATGAATACTGTTTTCAGAGTAGAGTCAGTGTTCTTTGTGCTCAGAAATTCTGGCTCTACTTAAAGTTCAGAGTCCTAGAGAGAGGGGGGTCGTTACTGTGACCTTCTCCAACACCCATGTATGTGCAGTCAGTAGACTGAGACTTCAGTACATACAGATTTACAGGCAGTTTAGCCTCAAAAGGGGCTTTGGTTATTTGCCCTTCCCTACCACATATGTCTGGGACATGAATTAATATTTATGTATTTCCATACTGTGAAATACATAGGGGATTAAGAGCTTCCTGAGTATTTCTGCATATGTGGACAATGGGTCATGTGTTCAGGGGGTATGCATTTTTCCTCAGTGTCGACCCACAGAGTGTTGCATCTTATAGCCTTTGCCAACATCTGTTTGATCACGAAACACTTACAAGATCCATGGGAATAAATCACTTCATTGACAAGTTCTTATGTGAGGAAGTCAGACCATAAATGGCAGCCTTTGAGAAGTAGCGCACAGAAGGATACAAAGTTCCCCGGGGGTAGAGGGGAAGGGGTTTTACTTAGGTGGAGAGAGTATCAAAGAGAGTGTCTCAACAAGGAACTAAGGGGTTCCTATATCGGAATTAGAGAGCCTCACACACCCAGGGCGTTTAGGTGTGTAATGCACCTTGACCGTAGGGTGTCCAGTGTCATCATTGGCTCACTGCTCCTCGTCAGACCGGCAGCCTTTGAGAAGTCTCATGCTTTTTCAACTGCTAATTTGTAGATGTGTAGCTGTCAGCAATTTGTAGATGTTATGAGAGTGTGCTAAATTGAACCAGTCGGGGAGGAGAAGGGTGGTGGGGAAGTAGTCCTATTTTTCCAAATCTACCAGGTAAGGGCATGCCATCGCAGGGCAGTGTGGCCTGGATTTAGTTGTTTTACGCCCAAGAGGCATAAGTGTTAGAGAGCACAGTGAACCCAATTTGGGGGCTCGGGGGAGGGGTTGTAGCCCCGCATATAGGAGAGCATTAGAAATAAATGACTGCCTGCGCCAGTGTCAAACATTCACTCATCGCTGTCCAACCGCCTCCTCTTGTCTGGCCACAATGTGCATGAGAGAAAACAGAACATTATGGGATTGAGGAAGGGAAAGGAGAAGAGGATAGCCAGTAAGGAATCCTTATCCGCATAGTTGTTTACCCCAAAAAAGTAAATGATTAACTTAAAATAAAATGTACTGGTTGGTGTAGGTTTGATGCTTATAGTCACCCCCTCTTGCCTATGGACATTCTAGTCTGTTTATTATTATGTACTTTTAATTATTTGTGTTTTTAAACAGAATAGACAAGACCCAACAGTGTTTTGCATAATGACAGTTAATATACGTAGGCATAGGATGGATGAGCGACTGGATGCATAAATGTAGAGTTGACTGATTATATATATGAATGGGTGATTGCGTCAATGGGTGAATGGGTACGTGAATACAAGGACAGATGGCTGGATGACTATAAGGATGAATGATTCAATAAGGCAATTTGTGAATGCATAGATGGCTACACTGATGTTGGTGGCAGCAGACTATTCTCCACTCCTGCTGCTGCTGGTCATTTACCCACCGACTCACCTAGTCGTACATCCATTTAATTGGACTCATACAATTTGAAACATGAGTCTTTACTGTTCTCGCAGCCTGCATTTCTAGCACTTTTTCCCGTCACTATCCCTGCTAAAGACAGAAATAAACTGACCAGGAGAGCATCTGCAATAGAGACAGATTACCACCACATGATCAAAGAAAAGATACTAAACATCGGCCTATGCTAAAAATATGTGAACTACGCAACTGTGCCCAGCCATATATAACAACTGATCTCACGATTAGCATATGCATAACATAAAAACCTATTCATCACATGCTGAGGAAAGAAACACTAATCAAGAGAGCATGCTCGGAGAGAACCATATGTACTTGACATGAGCAGGCCTTCAATATTTGCAGGTATTTCTATGTTATTTTGAGGCCAAGCTCTTCCATGAGGAGCCCTTTCATGATCAGTGTCTGCGTCCAGTTCATTCATTTCTGACATGACTCAATGGCTACAAAGACCCTCCATAGATGGACTCATACAACATCTGCCAGTGATCACTACAAGTTCATGTAATACACCTATATAGCATATTCAAGAGAAACAGCTCCTTACGACATGATCACAGTATAAATGCTAATCACAAGCCTGCGCTCAAACTCAAGCAAGGCAAAAATAGAAGCACACCACAAGATAGAGAACTCACGGCAGAAGAAAAGGTGACTACGTGCTCAGAGCTAACACACTCATCATGAGTGCACACTCAGAGAAAACTCACAGGCACTCGATATAAACAGCTCCTGGGCATTTGCTGCTAATTTTAATGAGTGAAGGGGGTGTCCCATGCGTGGTACATGGGCATTCCCAAGCAACCACCCATGGAATTTGATACAAAGACTTCTAAAAAAGGCAGACAGGACTTTGCACCACAAATGTACACCTGCTCGAGGCAGGGATACCGTTTGAGAAAGGTTTACTTTTCCCAAAACCTTTACAACTTTGCACGTGTGCTGTAATGTTTTAAACTATGTCAAAGCAAAGTATTTTCTACTGGAAGGGTATACCATCTGTACAAAACCTATGCTAGACATCATGCAGATATCATACTAGTTGAAATAGTGGAGTGAGGATTAGCTACAGCAGAGAAACTATGGGCCATATGTATCAAGCAAAATTGCGAGCACAAATGCCGAAATTCACAGAATTTCGGCGTTTGCGATCGCAATTTTGCTCAGTGGTATTAATGAGGCAAATCTGCGTGCAAAATATGGAATCGCAAAAATTTGCGATTCCTTATTTTGCGATTGCATTTAACGCCTTAACCGCGGCTGTTTTTCCGCCGCGGTGCGGGCGTTCTAAAGGGTGGGCGGGGCTGCGTCGGCCGTTGGCCGACGGCAGCACTGGGGAGGTAGTGCTGGCCGACGGGAGCACGGAAGGGGTTAAGGAATCGCAAATTTTGCGATTCCTTAAATGCAATGTAAGAAGCACCAAAAAAGTGCAATTTGGCCTTAAGGAATCGTAAATTACCACCAACTTCAAGTTGATGGTAATTTACGATTTCTCACTTTTTTGCATTTTTCAAAGTGCAATGTGAAGCACATACATGCCCTTAGGGCATGTATGTGTGCCACATGTGCACCCACGCTTATTTCAGGGGTGCAACAGGGTGTCCTTTTGACACCCTTGCACCCTTGAAATTGCATTCTCATTTTGCGATTCTCTAATTGCTAATCGCAAATTGAGAATGTCTTCCCATTCATTCCCATTCATTCCTATGGGCCTCTAGGCCGATAGGAATGAATGGGGAGGTATTCCTTAATTGTGAATCGCAATTTGAAAATCGCAATTAAGGAATATGTAGGATTCGCAAAATGTTTCGAAAATCCTACAAACATAGCATTCTGCGATTCTCAAATAGCGATTCGCAAAAATTCGCTATTGATACATATGGCCCTAAAAGTCTTATGGGGTGTTGCACTAAAGCTGGATCGAATAGAAGTCACGTACATTCTGTTATCAAGGCGGAGATTTGTAAAAATCTTTGTAGCTCCATCCAGAAGGCTGAATCTGTGCAAGAGAGCAGAAGTGTTGAAGTCCAGGTTTGACTACATATCTATTTTGTTGATACTCTATAGTCATTGCTGATTTTCTGTAGGTGATCTTCTTCAATACCTACATTTAATTTGTGTTTTGTTATGTGTGCAGCCTCGCTATCCTAAAGAACTACCCTTTCCTCTCTCCCACAAAAAGCATTTTGTTTCATGACCTTTGCCCATTAGGAAACCTTACTGCCGACTCAACTCTAATGTATCTGCCTGAAAAAACATCTTTGCTTAGAGGCTTTCATCAAGACCTTGCATTACCATGTTCATCTTCACAAATGTTTGAAGATACAGGTGTGTCTCACAGACAATCATTGCTCTCCAAGGCAGGGTACATTCTGGGAAATATCATATGTATAATCATAAAATAATCATTCCAATAACCGAGCAGTGCTACTGGTTCAGGCACTGGTTCTTTTTGCCTTTATCAGACCAACCAAGAGCTTTAATAAATGCTACCTATCAGGAAGACACAAGAAAATGTCTCAGGGAAAAATGTGTGATATAGCGCGGATCTTGTCATTTTTATAGAGCACATTAAAACATATATATTTCAATGACACTTATCATGAACCGAGTTAAAGACACTCACATGCCCTGACAATGTGCAGCTGATACGATCCACCATTGATTGATCAAGGATCCTCCACAAAAGTGATCTCCTTTGTCTGTCTTGTATGTCAGAAGTACCTGCCAGGGGATGCTCCCATAGGCACAGGCATATCCATTGATAATATCATTGATATTTTCGACCTTTTGGACCTTTGTTGGGTAGGCAGCTGTAAGACAAGAGAAATTTCAAAGGACATGGGGAAGCAGTTTTCAAGGTGCTTAATTCTTTTTCTACACTTAAATTCAGATTAGATCAGTGCTATATGAAGGCGTAAGCGGCAGATCACGATGAAGCAATCATCATTTGCAAACATCTACAAATTAAAGTTACTACTAGGGATATACGCAAGTATGGTGGATATTGTGCAGTGGTAGGTTTAGGCGCTATATGGGTTTGGATTGAGGGGAATATGGTAAGCTAGGCCTCGGTGAAATTTTGGTTACAGCAGTATAATCTTGTGTAATTTTCAGCATATCGCATTACGATTGTTGCAAAACGTGTGATATTGTGCTATTACACAATGTTGCGTAATTAAGATTGCATTTATATAGTTATTGCTATCAAAGGAGGTCTGGACAAACAAGAATGAACCAAACGGCAGCGGCTTTTGTTCCCATTGCACATGGTTTTGCACTTTTGCTTTTGCCACAAAATGTCTTTATATTCAAAGTGGACACAAGGATGCAGTTCGTGCTATTGAGCAAAATGCTAGACCCACATCTCAATTTTTGGGGCATTTCGTGTAATTTCCTCAAGAAAATTAGTCACATTTGGCCCAATCCTATTATAAACCCATCCACAATTCGAGCTCTGGGGTTGTTTACAATGGTTTAGCTCATCTTTTGGGGCAATAAATGTTAATTCCGAAAAAGGACGGAGTTGATCATATTTACTGTGAAAAACCCCTAAACACCTCCATATCTACCGGGGTGTATAGAAAGACACAACTCCACACTGATAAACATCTCAGTTGGAAGAAAAAGTGAAAAAAAATGAATGGATATTTTTGACTTTACCCCATAATTAGGGGATTTTCCTTCTGCAAAAAATCCACTGATTTATGGTTAGACGTTCAAATACAAGAGTACAATTTAGGTGGGGACACCTAGGGATATTAGATATCCCTAAAATATGGTAACTTCGTGAAAATCGTAGACATAATTTCAAGACTGACAACGTTGCTACTTTGTGAATCCGTCCTGTGGCATTTTAAAACAAATGATTGATTTGTTCGGCTCTTGTCCTGTAAACTACCATATTTACCTTCCTTTAGAGCCACGGCAATCGGTGGAAAGTCCAGCTCCCCTTAACACAATCAAAGGCTGTGGGGCGTGCCTAAGGAGAGTGACTACATGCGAAGTGATCCTGACTTTAACACTGGGACTGCTAGGAAGGACTGTCTCATGGGATTCAATTCATTCATACAATAAATGCTGGAGATGCAATATCGGAACGGAACCACTCGTCCTTCTCAAACATCTTTGGAAAATAATTTCAAAGAATGAGCACAGACATCTCTGGAGTGTATCCCGATGGCTACCTCTGGCACCTGACGTCATTTCCTGCTGAGTGAGGATCTTTCTTCCAAAAACTTAGTAGTGGTGGGTGGGGGAAAGCTGTTTCTTTAAATTTAAACCCCTTTAAAAATACATTTCGTGGGCTTCACTCACCTGGTATGGATTATTAATCTTGCTCTTTTTGGTTATTGATAATGTTGTAACAGACTTTGTGTAGGCCTTACAGCTGTCATGCCGGCATAAGTAACAGCACCTTGGCACCTGCACTAGAAACCATTTCATCTAAATCCGGTGCTGTCTTTCAGGGCAAAAGTCTGTGTTGAAGTACTCTCACCTCACCAAAACCTCTGACTGCCCGTGAAAACAAGGCCAAAGACTTACTATCAATGCTTGCCCCACAGAGTGATTGACAGAAAGCATGCTGCCTGCCTGGGGCAAACCTGCTCAGATCCCTGTGTTCTGATGGGCATTGAGTTTCGCTACTTATTCAAACTCACAGACCCTCACCTCGCCAATGCTGATGCTGTTGCAAACAAAGACATTTTGCTATTCTTGAAAAATCCTCAAAGCCTCTTGTTGTTCACACAGTGCCTGCTAGCCATGACACCCCTCCGAGTCACACCTGCCCAAGTAGAAAAGGGACCCACCAGGATTCATTCAGATGCTCAATATTAGCTCATTTACGACTGTGTAGGAAGATGATAGGTACATTTTCTAGAAGCTGCAGAGTGTAAATATAAATCTTGAGTAAAAGTTCTAAATAAGACCCTGGATTCTTACAGCTCTCAGCTATTGATGTCCTGGTTGTCATGCTAGTGGTATGTTCCTAAGCCTTCTTATAAATGGCGCATCGCATGGACAGTCTTCATCAGCTTACCTGCATGATGCCAGGCTGCCAAGACCAGCAGGAGAAAGAGCTTCATCTTGACGCTACTGGAGTCAGCGAAGTTGTACAACTACTACAACTGGAAGAAAACCTTTATATACGTTTCCTTATCAGATCCTGTGCGTCAGAGGTGCTTAGAATGTGTACAGTGCAGGCTATTTATGCCATATCTTTGTCACCTGCCCATTGAAAATATGACCTGGCAAAGTGAATTCCCACCAATATATACCTCTTGGGTGATAATGGTCCCATTAACACTAGACATCAATGGAGCACAATCACTTAAAGGATCTATATATCAATTACTTCGCAGTGCATACATTGACAGTAAATAATCTCAGCTGAGGGTGACATTGGCAGCAGGCTATCACGATCCGGTGCATTAAAAGTCAAGGGGTTCTCACTTGGTGAAAAGATTGAAAGATTACACAAGGAGGCCATTTTGCGAAAACTAAGTGCTTTGTGTTTATTTAACAGGTGAATTTGGGGTCAGCTTTCGAGAAACATAAAATGTAGAATATTAAACAAACCTAAATCTTAATCTATACAAATGATATATTTGGGCTGATTCTACATAGAGCCTTATAGTATTACTAATGATTCTTTCAAAATTATCAAAATTAACCACTAATACCTCATGATACTAGTGCAGTGCACCAGGCCCTGGGATCCAAAGCCTTAATAACATGTATGGAACGTTAACCATGTATTTGACCATAGACTTGACCATGTATTTGATTTCTTTGTTATACACACTTGAATGCCTATTTTCATTGTGAGATGTGAGGATGCCCCTCTTGATCCACAAAACTCAAAAATAAATGAATGACAGTAGAGAATCCATGAAGCAATATAAACACTGCACATGTTTTTATGTTTTTCTTGTGGTGTGATGTAGGGCACCTTTTTTACTCGTGGTAATGTTGGGCAGTACATAATTGATAAGAATCTCCAAATAATCAACAACAGACCCTAGTCACAATAAATAACACTAACCATGAAATATATATTGTGTATGCCTTAACATGTGAAACCAATATTGGCAATACAATTCCTAATTTTCATTTAATTTACTACCATAAGTGACCAGGCATATGCCCTGCAAACAAGGCTCGTGACGTAATTAAAAACAAACAAAAAGTGTTGTAGAGAAAGCATACAATGCTGGTCATTGGAAGACAAGATTAATCATAAAATCCAGATTTTGTTGTCTGGATTTCTCATTTAGGAGATTACAAGATATATCTAAGATAGTTTATGATGTAACTGTCATTTGTGCAAGATCCCATAGCATTGTTCTTTGAGGTGAAATACCGATACTGGATGAGCCAGAAAGCAGTGTTCAGACAGAAGACAAGATACCAGAGACAGGCCAAAGTTCTAAATCAGACTCATAACAACGCTACAGGAGGAGAATGGAGTTTTAGATTGTATATCACGAATGCAAGAATCGTAACAATGTTAGATTTTTAAAATAATAATTAGTAATTTCATTTTGTAAAAATAATTTTTATTTGAAAAAAGTGTGCTGTTGAATTTTGTCCTGATGTTAGGTTAACACAGACACAACCTGTAGACATAAAATGATTCATTTTCATGTTCTTGCGATACTTCTTGCACTCTTATCAATGTCAACATCATGATTTTGCTTGGTAAAAAGTGAATTAATGTATGTTCAAGTCCTATATTTCAGAATTTTAAAGCACTGTTGCATTGGCTAGGTACATTATTTCAAGGACGTCTGAATGGAAACAATACCTCATTGTCATACTTTATGATGTTCATCAATTCAAATGATCACATGCTTTTCAAAATCAATATCGACATATTGTTCACTGTCCAAATTATGTCAAACATGTCAGGAATATTGAAATTGTTGATTATCTTTGATTATTATCCTAGAAAAGCCATGCTTACTTTCTTCTGAAGCAAATATGCTATGTTAGCAACTGTCGGTGTTGCTTTTGTGGTGAAGATGTCAATTAGTTATACACTTCGAAATATTACCCTTTGATATTTGTGTATACCAGGTAAGTAGTTCAACTTTCTGTGTTGCTGACTTCGATTTTGCTGGATTTAGGAATCTACGCACTTTACCACTGCTAACCAGTGCTAAAGTGCTTGTGCGCTCTCCTTAAAACCTGGTAGAATTTGCTTATACCCAACTAGCATATATATTTCTTTTATATTTCTTTTATTAAACAGTTCAACCAAATCACATCAAGCTCACTCTTTCTCACTGACTTTCACTCTCTCTCCCTGACTGGCTCACTCTCTCTCACTGACTCTCTCTCACTGACTCAGCACCACCACAGCATCACTCAGCAACACCACAGCATCCCTCAGCAACAACACAGTATCAATCAAGGACAACACAGCATCACTCACGGCCAACACAGCATCACTCACAGCCAACACAGCATCACTCAGCGCCACCACACCATCACTCAGCACCACCACAACATCACTCAACATCGTCTTTGCAATAGTACACCACCACATCATCATCACTCAGCAAGACCTAAGTATCATTCAGCATCGTCTCAGCACAAGTCACCACCACCACTACCACCTCAACATCCCTCAACACCACCTCAGCCTGCTCTCAGTATCTGCCATCTGTTGATTCTCCCCTAGCGTCTGGCCACTGCTATTGTTATAATACAGGTACTAGTTCACAACCTCCCATTGTTTATGCCCCCTCAAAAAAACCTTTAACAAGCATTGCAAGAACAAAAGAAAAATGAGGACATTTTTTATTGTACATAAAGTTTTTAATATGGTCGTTCTGTTGGACATAATGCCTTCTTGGTCATATATAAGGTAACAAAAATGCTTCTGGCACTTTTTTATTCCAACTTTTCAGCATGTAGCACAGCAGCCACACTTCTCTACAGCACAGCTTAAACACATTGGCAAAGTCAATAGCTCTGCCTAAACACGTATAAGGCCCCAAAGGCGAGACCTATTGGCCATGCCAATGCTTGTTTGTTTTGTGTTTGATACCACTTTGTTAGACCTGACAGCCTTAGGGTGGTCTTCTCCAAACATTTTGCCTACTTACCTCCACTGTTTGCTGTAATCTTTTAGTTGGCCTTAGAACTCTGTGCACTTTACCACTGCTAACGGATACTAAATCCCTTGTGCTTCTCCCCTAAAACATGGTTTGATTGACATCCACAACTGGCATATTTAATGTACCTATACGTCCCAAATACAGTGCACTACCTGTGCCTAGGGCCTACAAATTAAATGCTACTAGTGAGCCTGTAGGACTGATTGTGCAACCCACACAAGTAGCATTTAAACATGCCTCAGGCCTGCCACTGCAGAGCCTGCATGTACAGTTTACGCTGTCATGTCGACTTGGCATTTAAAACCCCTTGACAAGCCTTAAACTCCCCCTTCTTTTACATATGTCATCCCTACGGTAGGCCCTATGTAGACCATAGGGCAGGGTGCTGTATAATTAAAACACAGAACATGTACTTTTAGGTTCTGCATGTACTGGTAGTGAAAAACACCCACATTCATTTCTCACTCCTGTGAAGCCTACCCCTCTTATAAGTTCACATTGGAAATTCCTTATTACTCTTATAAGCTGTAATTCCTGATTGAGAAGGAGTAGCTCTGTCATCTTTCATATAATTGTAATTGTAATGATAAGTCCTCTTTACTGGCAAAGTTGGATTTAACTTTATTATTTTAGAAATGGCACTTTCCGAAAGATGTTTCAACCAGATAATGGAAACCCAAGGATACCTAGGAACCTAGGATATTATTAAAGATATAAGGAAACAACAGTAGCCCCGAACTGAACCTTCTCATTTGACGGGCTTCCAAGTCAAAGTTCCAATAAATTACAGGAAGCCCAACACCTAACTATCCATGGCAGTCACCAACTAGCTCCAATATTAAGAAAACAGGACAATAACTGTTGCCAGGAATCATTAGCTAAGGACATGTGTATTCTAATAAATGAAGGGAAACTGAAAACATAAATGTCAAACACAATGGAAATAGACATTATTGAGGAACGCTGGTACCATACAGGAAATCCGGGTTTGTGCATGGTGCACCAAGGAAAGTCCTCCTATTACGCCTGCCATGCTCAAGACTTAGTACTAGATGTATATTTCCATTGTGTTTGAACTTATGTTTTGGATTTTCCTTAATTTATTAGAGTCCACATGGGCTACTGTTAGTTGGACAATTGTAACCCCTTCGTCCCGCAGAGAAGCCCTCAATTGAGAGGTTCATTCTTTGCTTAGTTGGAATATCAGCCCCTGAAACCTTTCCCCTTGGTTGGGAACGGGGCTGTAATTCATATTACTTTAGGTTGTAACTTGTATATACCGATTTGTTGTACATGAATTATGTAGCCACACAAACAGTGTATTGCACTGATGATAATCCCTGAAGTTTAGGGGATCGAAACGCCAGTGACTAAATCACTCTAACGGGCATGAATATGAAAAATTGCTCTTTGGGTGCATTTCTTTAATAAGAAATGTGACTTCTTTTTGATTCTATATAATTCTTGATGTCACAAACCTGTCCTTTTGCCTGTTTGTTTGTGCAGTACCTGTTGTGGTGCGCCTCGTAGAGGATTCATACCCCTAAACGAACCAATTATAACTTTTTATACAGATAAACTACTGATTGATCCTAATTCTCTCTGTACATTATTATTGTGCACTTTGGGTATTACTCCATTACATATGTACACTTAGAGATCCTTGTTTCTTATAACCTTTCAAAAGATGACATTTCTTTGCTCTTAAGCTCTGTGATCCTGCAGCATGTCTCCAATACATGTCTGGGGTGGGTGACAGCTGGACCTTATGCATTCCCTCTAGACAGTCACACAAAAAGGAAGGTTAAGTGTGACTGTGTGTCCATTTGCATTCTGATGGGTCATCCTGGGCAGGATGGGAGGGAGGAACTGACACTTACACCTGAATGGGAAGTACACTGTCACCACACAAAGGGTTGCATACCCTCCTGTAGTTAGTCCGGAGCCAGGGCTGGGAAGGGAGGTCCTCTGTGCACTTCAAAGTCCCACTTTGAAGTCACATCCACTTCAAAGGCACAACTGAGTGCAAATACTGTGCACCCCCTCCTGGGTGCACAGGTGATTCCAGGGGCCCCTGGGGAGCAACCCCCACACTAAGGCGGCTCGTGGGCCCCTCCTGTGCCTGTCTACGTCCGGTAACTCTCGTTGTTGACTCTCTTCATTTTTGAAACCATTCATTTTTATTTTTTAAATTTATTTATTAATTTAGTGCCTGAATCACCCCCTGAGGGGTATCTCTGCGCTTATGAACAGACATGTAGGTGCTGATACTGCGTGAGGAGTCTAGAACAAAAATATTTTCAGGGACTTTCTAAAGTGAAGATTGGCCTAGCACTGCCTCAATGTCATAGGGAGTGAATCCTAGTTCCAGGGGGCAAGATACGAGAAGGCTTTCCCCCCAGTCCTAGATTTATTAATCCAGGCAACTTTGAGAAGGGATTTGGAGCTAGATCGAAGGTCTCTGAGAGGAGTATATTGGCAAGTTTCTCTGCGAGATATGTTGGACCATTGTCAAACACCGCCTTGTGGATGATGCAACACACCTTGAATTTGATTTGTTTACGCACCAGAAGCCAATGAAGCTGCCGCAGCAGCGTACTCATGGATGATCTGTAAGGGGTGTTCAGTACCAAAGCGCAGCTGTATTTTGGACTACCTGTAAGTGGTCTAACGAGGCCTTGTTAGCCAAAATCAATGGAGCATTACAGTAGTCTGATCGACTCAGAACTAACGTCTGAATAAGAGTCTTCCGTGTATGGTCTGGGAGGAAAAAAATTCTCGTCTCAACAGACTGAGCACATGAAAACATGAGCTCACCGTATGGGTCACCTGCTCCTTCATGTTCAGATTCTGCTAAATGCGACCCCCAAGTTTGTTACTGATGCCTTAGGGGCGGGAGAGACACCCAGCTCCCTTGCCCACCTCTCTTGTGCCCACACAATGCGGCCTCTCCGAAGAGCATAATCTCTGTCTTCCTGGCATTTAATTGGAGAAAGTTGCTACACGTCTACTGGGATATTGCTAGCATGAGGGAAGAGAAGGTGGTCTGGGCTGTTGTGGAGGATTTGTCAAAAGAGAAGGTAAGCTGGGTATCATCCGCGTATGATATTGGCACAAACCGATATGCCCTTAGAAGATCGGCTAAGGGAGCAACATATATATATTGAATAGGGTAGGGCTTAGACAAGATCCCTGGGGTACTCCCTTGGTCAGCTTCTTGGTCTTGGAACTGTAAGGTCTGAGGTTAACTGTCTGAGAGCGATCAGAATGGAAGCTAGTCATCCACCGCAAGGCCTCTCCCTTTATACCGGATTCCTCTAGTCTCCCGCGCAGAATCTGGTGGTCGACCGTGTAGAAGGCTGCAGAGACATCTAACAACACCAGTAGAGGTGATTGCCTCTGTCTAGTGCTAGTCTGATGTTGTCTGTGACAGCCACTAGGGCTGTCTCTGTACTATGTTTAGGCCTGAAGCCTGTTTGTGACACATCCAGTGTACCTGACACTTCGACATGAGCTGGAAGTTGTTGGTTAGTGTGCTTTTCAAAGATTTTGCTCAGGAGCGGGAGGAGGGATATTGGTCGCGAATTTGACAGATCTTTCATAGAGGCCTTGGTGTTTTTGCGTAGTGGGATGACCTGTGCTGCCTTCCATTCAGATGGTAAATGACCTTCCTTTAACGACACATTCAAGAGGGAACAAATGGGAGCAGACAGTTGTTTTGCAAGGCCCGCAGATATTTTGGCCGATATAACATCGAGTGGGGAACCTGATTTTACAGTATGTAATAAGATTTCTACCTCTTCACAAGTCAGGGGGGGAAAGCTCATCAAGGATTTACGCCACTCATAGGTCATGACCGACTTTGTGTTACCAGCTGTAGTGATCTTATTGTAAATCAAATTGATTTTCTGCTCAAAGTATTCTGCAATAGTGTTGCATAAAGCTTGAGATGGAGATTCTTCCAGATCACACGCTTTGGAGTTTGTGAAAGATTTAAGAATCTGGTACAATGCTTTAGTAGCATTTCTTGCCTGAGTTATCTGCTGAGCAATACAAGTTTTCTGGGTTATTTTTATGATATTGGGCAAGAGATATCCTATATTTTTCTCTGTCCCTTGTAAAATGGGTCTGTTTACACCGCCTTTCAAGATTTTTGCAATTGCCTTTCCCAGTTCACAATTCAGTGGTAAACCAAGCTGCTTGGACCTGTCTTGGCTTGCCCGTAGAGGTTTTTAAAGGTGCAAGTTGGTCAATCGCAGCTTTTGCCAAGTCAATGAAGCGGACTAACCCCTCCTCTATCTTTTCATGCTCTCTATCTCCCATAACGCTGGAAAGGTGGCTGAAAAAGCCTCAGGAGTGATTTTATGTCACTGTCTAAACAAATGTTTGGAAACAGAGCTAACATTTTCCCGGCCTCCGGGTCCCTGAATCTTAAAATCAACTACCGAGGCCTACTTCAGGCCTAAGCTTCCACTGTCCCTCATTCATCTGGGGCCTCCAGCTCAGGATCTGAGCCATTTTTAAGCTGCGTTGGGGGAGCAGGCTGCTGCCACATCCTCACCTCCACCCGCGATGTTCTGGTGCGGCAGCGCTGTAGCCTACTCTGTTGCTGCGGAGGTCTTCTCAGGCTTTTCGGGCCCTCAGCACCACCACCACAGCTGCCTCGGGGTACGGGCGCCAGCACGACGCCGAGCACAGCACCAGGACCTCCCTGGCCTACAACCGCCTCGCAGCAAATAGTTCAGGTGGCTGCCGACCCCCCTCAGCGCAGCCACCACTCAGCTATACGACTGACAGGCCGCAACTCCGGTTCACACGTCTAGGCATCGGTGAGCACATGCAGGCCTTCACAGCAGTGGGTGACTCTCCCCATTCTATGGTGCTTCTCCCTGGCTCTAGGTGTCGGCAGAATGGTGCTACCTACTGCTATTGTTTGGCGGAGTCTGAGAGACCCAAAGGCACATATCATCCAACTGCAATCTTGGCCACACCTGCCCCTCTTTTTTTGCAGAAAGACTGACTTGAAGATCAATTTTTAAAATAAGACTTTTACGTCTCTCCTCCGAAACAGTGTTATCGTTATCCAACATGCAAATAGCCCTTTGAGCTCAGTTAGATAAAACATCAGGGCCAGCCTGCGAACCCTCCATTTTAGCTTCTTCTGCTAAATCCATAATTCTTGTTAATCGACCAACTCAGTCTAAGACTCTATCCTGGCAGTTAAACCAGCTCTGTCCACTCTTTTTTGGGATCTTTAACAACATTGAAATAAACAGAATAATGTTCGGGTTAAACACAGGAGTGGCAGTAACATTGCTGGGAAGGGAAGGATGTGGACACTCAGAACATAATTTATTCCTGATAGTTTATTCTAGTGGGTGTCTTAGATTGAACAAGACATAGTCTGAGACATGCTCAGATGGGAACCATTCAGAGTGAGGATGATGAATTAGGGTAGGGTCGAACATTGGTTCCCCAAAATGGTCCACCAAGTCCTAAGACCCTGGGTGAAAAGTGTCACCCCCAATAGGAAGAGACATTTTATGCCTGTTCTCTGGAGGCTCGTGCATAGATAAATCGGAATGTTTGTCCAAATCAAAAATTTCATCAGAGACATTATCATCCTCATTATCAGTGTCTCGTAGATGGGTAATATTAAGAGGAGTAGAAGGAAGTAACCCCAAAATTATCACCTTTAGGGTGGGAGGACCAGGTTTGAGAGAAACACCTTTAGAAAAAATAGCTGAGATACTGCACGTTTCGTTCCCTTTTTAGAGGTAACCTCAATTGATTTAAACAATATTTTTGCCATAGAGGCTTTGAAACATAGAGACTGAAACAGCATGTTGGAGAGAGTTTTTAATAAAAGACTAAAACTTATTCTTAAACAACTGAGACTCCTCCTACTCAGTCATAATTAAATCTGAGAGGAGTTATAACCCAAGAAGAGTAAATGTAAGAAGACAAAAGTTCCTCAGAAGGTTTCAAAAATACGTAAAGGCTGAAAGCAACAAAGAAAATCCCAAGAATACCCAACAAAGGCTTAATGTACTTCAGAAAATAGAGCAGGCTCTTTTAGCAGGAGGGTTGAATAAATGAAGGGTGTGCTAAAGGTAAAACAGAGATGAAGGGCGTGGTAAAGGTCAACAAGAGATGATCAAAGTGTTGGAGAATCCTGAAGCCGGAGGAAGTCTTCCGGAGCTGGAGATGGAGGCCGCAATAAAATATTCTGCCAAAGCGTCGAAGCGTGCAAGTGTCCAGCAGGCGTCCACGGACCTGAGTGGTGACAGCTGCAGTGACAATGCTGCTGAAGTGCAGAGAGAAAAGAGAGAGCACACTCTGGAAAGCAGAGCACGACAGAGGAGTGCGCGGGAAGCTGATTTGCAACTAACAGGAGACCCGCTACTGAAAGCAGGTAACGAAGTAAATAAACACTGTAAATACTAATAGTAAATATACACTAAACACCTCAAAATAAGAATTATAAAAATTTAGCAACAGTGAAAGATACTTATCTTGACTGCTAGTAGCAAGAAAAGAGGGTTTGTTGCTCTCAGTTATGATAATTATCTGTATACTCGACGTCCTATTGATTAAGCTATTGTAATGTTCTGTTGGTAGTTCTTTTCCCAGGTTTTTCTGGGTAATGTGGTTCATTCTTTTTCTTGACTGCTGTTCAATAAAATGGAATAAAAGAAACACAATAGTAGCCTCTGGTCGTGTAATAAAATTAGGCTTATTAGTTGCAAAACTCTCATTTCCGTTCTAATTTAAGCTTGTATCTACTTGAACAGCATTAACTTGGATTAAGGAACCCCAAGATGATCATGTTTACAGCAAAGTGCTGCAGGAGAAGCACTTAAATTACATTTATATTTTTCTTGTTTTTGTTTGAAGGACACAAGTGTAATCCTGGGATGGTTTGTTTGCTTACTTACTGAATGATCACTTCTAATTGCTCAGTTCATCCTTGCATCTGGATTGTCCTTGACTTGTTGCCATCTGTCTACCATCGGAAATTAGTAAACCTGTATGTTTTTTTAATGGCATGTTGTAAATATTGGCTTAATAGTTGGAGAAAGGGTGACCTCTACCAACTTCATAAACACAATCTGGGATGGTCAAAGCACTGTTCTTTAATAAACACAATATGGTTAGGTCAAAGCACTGTTCTGAACAAATCTTGGTAGCTATAGTACAAGCAGCTGTCAATCCCGAGAGAAACGTGTTACCTTCCAGAGGTAAAACAACTTTTACAGTGTAGAAAACATCACAATAAAATTCCACATCCAATTTAGAGGAACATAGAAAAATAATGAATGATCAAAACGACAACAAGATCATCAAAACTGGATAAAGGGAACAAAGATATCACTTTTTAAAGCTGTAAAAAAAAGCGCCATTGACAAACAACAGTTTGCGGTTGACCAGGTGCTACTTGAGTTTCTGGCTGACTGCGATGGAGCGGAGGTCAGATTTATCAAGCAGGTTGTTCCGGTCAATGATTTTACTATCAGACTCTGAAATGGAAGTCAAAATCCCTTAGCAGGGTAAATCTCAATGCTGAGATCACAAAGGATTACTCAAAGTCAGATACACTGTGTTGGAGCACTAGCTGAAGCCATTCATTGTTGTGCCGAAAACTCAGAGTAGGACAAAGCTGGATTTGTAGCAACCTACATCACTTCACATTTCAAACAGACTTAACCTTTGGATTGAGTAACTTTTTTGGTTCTCACAATCACCAGGGCAAGGGCAAGAGCAGAGCAAGGCTGGAAGCTGTAACTAGGCAAGGCTCAACAAAAGGCTCTGCGAGTTCCTGCTGTACCAGTTTTCAGTGTGGCATTAAGCTCCATGCAAGACCAATCTGTTTTTTTGCACACCTTATATGCATCTTCCCTGGGCAAGCTTTAGCACCATGCCCTGGTCCTCAAAAAGTGGAACAAAGACTAAATACCAGTTTTCTTCAACTGCTGAGAAAGATCTTTCCGGTCTGTCTTTCAGCCAATAGCTCCTCTGAGCAGGCTATTAGTCACCTGGTCTCTCACCAGCCAGGTCTCCTGTGATGTCTAGTCCACTGTGGTCATCTGGGTTCCCTCGTAATCAGGAGTCCTTCTGCTTTTTGTTTCCCTGAAGCACTCAAACAGGAAGCCAAACCCCTTGGTCCTTGAAAGGCTGTTCCAGTACCTGTGTCTCATCAGGTGCCAGGAGTGGTTGAGTCCTTTTCTTCCAGAAAGAGATAGGGAGTTTTATTTATTGCAGCAGGGCCTTATTTTTCTGGTGTAGACTACCCTGGTCCAGCAGTCATTTGAGGAGGTTGTGGTGAAGTGCCTCTCTTATCCTGTGCACTAACCAGTGATTGTAGATTTTCCCTCCAATACTTGCTACTCTCTCTCCCTCTACCCACTTCCTTTTGTAGAACGTCCTTGTCACCTTACTATAATATTAACCAGGAAGCTCTGTTTAAAAAATGGCAGAACCTTTTTGCAACAGGGGGGACTCCTGTTTGCCTTCTTATCCACTCCCCTATTTAACCCCTTCGCCGCGGGGGTAATTTCCCCACGGTGCGGGGGGGGGGGAGTGGCCGCGAGCAGCGCCGCTGTGCTGATGACGAGCCCAGCTCGTCATGAGGCACAGTTGAGCTGTGCTCATGATGAGCTGGGCACGTTATGTCTCCGCCCACTCCCGTAGAACGTCCGCACAGGTGTGTAAATAGCCGTGCGGGGGAGTGGCGCGGCCGTTATGACGAGCCCAGCTCGTCATGAGCACAGCTTTACTGTGCCTCATGACGAGCTGGGCTCGTCATGAGCACGCAAGGGGTTAGCACGCAAGGGGTTAATGAGCTATCTCTCCATTTTAACAAGGTCACAATGGGTCCTTCCTTCTGCTGAGATTGGTGCCAAATGATTTAGCAGGGCTTTGGAAATGAATGGGAGCCGATACTATCAGCTGCCGTTGAGATCAGCAAAGTAAAAGAATAACTTTAAGGTTGCCCATTGTTCTCACACTTGTCCTACACCCCTTCCACATGTCTAGTCCATGCGAAGTGGCTAGTAGTTTACCCCAATCAGTTATTCTTGGCACTAGTGGCAGACTATTGTCATCTGATTCAGAGCCACTAACTCTTCCAACCAAGGATGTGTATTCAAGTTCTGGAGGTGTGACAATTCACACAACTGTTTTTAAAGCAGCAGTGGCTGAGGTAGCCTAAAGTACATTTATAAAAAGTTACATTTGCAATAAAGTTATTGAACACATGATTTCCATTTTTCACCTGCGGAAACTGATTTTGAAGGACTTTCTAACTTTTCCTCAGGCAAGCATGAGAAATAAATATTTTCATCACAGCTAAGTCGGTCTTCTTGAAAATGTACAATAACCCACACAATGGAAATGAGGTTTAGGTCATTAGTCATTGTGCGGGAACAATTTTTAAATATATATTGTGCCACTTTTATATATTTTATACATTTGATATCATATATATTGTGGGCTTACAAGGCACTTTTTTGGGGTGATGCATTAAAATATAAAATAGGTCTTCCTGGATGGCACCTTTTCTTGCCATGTGGTACTGCAGTACCTTTAAACTTTGAACTTAAACTTAAGCCACAGTGGTGCTCCTGGCAGCCATATATATTTCTTATATATTTTGGTGGTGTAGAGACTGCAGTTCATGTACTAGGCTTATGCGAGATTTAAATTGCGCTGAGACACAAATCCCTTTTGGAATGTACTAAACCCAATTAACAATTCGGAAAAAGCTTTCTAAATTGTAAAATGGGATAAGCAAACAATAAAGAAGTGTTATTTGGATGGGGAGTATTTAGGACGTCCGTTCCAAATATCAATTCCTGATAGAATGTATGATTAGGTATTTTGTAAACTGATCTATTACATAGTTCAGTTAACAACATTTCAATGCATTCAGTAGATGTTGGTGCAGAAATTACCACTCTTTTACTGAATCAATTTTATTACATTCTAAATAAGAAACTGCAAATTGTGACTTATTATTAGTCACAATTTACGATTTCGTATTTTGAATCTTTCTACATTTGTTTCCTGTTCATTATGTGCCATATGTAGGTAATTGCCAAATACCTAATTCTGAATACCAAATTTTACCGATTCGGTATTAAGAATTTGGTATTTGTGATGTAGGTAAGTAGTCGGTAAAAAATACCGAATCATTAATATCCCTTATTACCGATTCAGTAATACGGATCCTACCCATTCATTCCTATAGGCTTGGAGGCCCATAGGAATGAATGTGAAGACATTCGGTATTACCGATTCGGAATACTCGGAGGTATTTCAAGGGTGCCAGGGTGTCCAAAGGCGCAGTGGTGCTCCTGGCAGCCATATATATTTCTTATATATTTTGGTGGTGTAGAGACTGCAGTTCAAGTACTAGGCTTATGCGAGATTTAAATTGCGCTGAGACACAAATCCCTTTTGTAATGTGCTAAACTCAATTAACAATTCGGAAAAAGCTTTCTAAATTGTAAAATGGGATAAGCAAACAATAAAGAAGTGTTATTTGGATGGGGAGTATTTAGGACGTCCGTACCAAATATCAATTCCTGATAGAATGTATGATTAGGTATTTTGTAAACTGATCTATTACATAGTTCAGTTAACAACATTTCAATGCATTCAGTAGATGTTGGTGCAGAAATTACCACTCTTTTACTGAATCAATTTTATTACATTCTAAATAAGAAACTGCAAATTGTGATTTATTATTAGTAACAATTTACGATTTCATATTTTGAATCTTTCTACATTTGTTTCCTGTTCATTATGGGCCATATGTAGGTAATTGCCAAATACCTAATTCTGAATACCAAATTTTACCGATTCGGTATTAAGAATTTGGTATTTGTGATGTAGGTAAGTATTCGGTAAAAAATACCGAATCATTAATATCCCTTATTACCGATTCAGTAATACCCATTCTACCCATTCATTTCTATAGGCTTGGAGGCCCATAGGAATGAATGTGAAGACATTCGGTATTACCGATTCGGAATACTGGGAGGTATTTCAAGGGTGCCAGGGTGTCCAAAGGACACCCTGTTTCGCCCCTGAAATGTGCATGTGTGCATAGAAGGTTCCTATGTCCTCTTGTCATGCATCAGAGGGTCTAGTTCATCAAGCAGGTCATTTGTGCAATGAGCTGCACAGATATTGAAACTTGGTTTGAGCAGATGGAAGGAAGGCTGTTTATAGCCATGAGAACAATATCCACATTTTGAGTACAAAATCAATGGAAGAGGTAGCCAGGCTATAGGAGATGCTAACAGGATACTGAGGACCTATATCATATAGCTTGGACAGTTTAGAGGTTGGATGCCAAACAACAATTTTCCCCCGGAGACCTATATTAGCTGGAATAGGTGGACCCACTGAGAGACTTTCACAATATGTGAAAGTTTTTCTTAGACCGTATGTGAAGAACCTTCCATCCTATATTCAGGATTCCAAACATATTCTCAACCTACTGAATGATGTTACATGGGAAGTAGGAATGACAATGGTGACCATGGATGTGGTGTCACTATATATTAATATCTCACATGAATTTGGTGTTGAATACTCGAGCTATTGATTACACAAATTAGGTAGAACATGTCATATCATGTCAAATACAAAGGGGACCCTTTAATGAATGTTCGAAATTAGTTTTCAAAATGTATTTTGCCTTGTAGTACCATAAAGGGTGGTTTTTAAAATTATGTGTTATAGATTCACCAATTTCTGAGAGTATTAGAAATTGGGTTTCCGGTTGGCAGTGCTATGCACCCTCTCCAAGCAGAACCACAATCCTAGCCAGGGTAAACCAGACACTCACTTTAAATTAACCCATGCTCACCCTCGGGTAGCTTGGCAAAGAACAGACAGACATAACTTAAGAGGAAATGTGCAAAATATTTGTGCAACACTTCAAACAATAACACAGGGAAAATACCACAAAAGACTCTACATCAGTTTAGAAAAATAGATGATGATTTTATAAATAAAACAAGATCAAAACGTCAAAAATCCGATGAGTGGAAGTTCAAACATACATTTTTAAAGAATGAAAGTGTTTATAATGCTTAGAAGCAATAAGCGCCTTTGGGGGTTATCTGGTTGTGCTGGACCTGGGCAAAGTCAAGAGTTCCAGCCGACCTTGATGGCGCACAGGCCTGGTACAGGAGCCACACAAGGCCCACTGAACAAAGCACTTTGATCCTGCTCGCAACAGCGAGATGCGGGTTACAGTCGAGAGAAGCGTCGGTGTCGATCGCGCAGTTCAGGTGATGCATCGATTTTCTTCATTCAATGATGGCGATGAGCGAGTTCCGTAGATGAAGCGCCGGAGCTGAAAGGCATTGGTTCTAAAGCCTATGAGCCTATTTTCTCCACGCAGTCGAGGGGATGAGTCAATCGTCTCTCACTGCAGCAGTGGTCCTTCTTTCTGGTGGAGTTTCTTTACAGGTCCAGCAGTGTCTGACTTGGTGGGGTCAGAGACCAAGTAATTAACTCAGTTGTGCCTGTAAAGTGAAGGTGACTTCAAAGAGGGGCTTTGAAGTGCGCAGAGGTCCTCCCTTTTCAGCCCTGTCTCCAGACTAACTACAGGGAGTGACAGGACACTTCCCATTCAGGCTTAAGTGTCAGCTCCTCCCTGCCCAGGAGGATCCATCAGGATGCAGAAGGCCACTCAGCCACACCTAACCTTCCTTTTTGCGTGACTGTCTAGAGGAAATGCATAAAGTCCAGCTGTCGGGCACCCCACACATGTATTGGAGACAGGCTGTAGGAGCACAGAGCTCAAGAGAAGAGAAATGCCATCTTTTGATAAGTTATAAGGAATAAGGGTCCCTAATTGCAAATGTAACTGAGTAATACCCAAAGTACACAATAATAATGCACAGGGAGAATTTGATCAATCATTAGTTTATTTGTATAAAAAGTTATAATCGATTCTTTTAGGGGTATGTACCCCTACGGGTGCGCTACAACAGGTATTGCATAAACAAACAGGCAAAAGGACAGGTTTGTGACATCAAGAATTATATAGAATCAAAAAGTCAAATTTTTTATTAAAGGAAACACTATTGCATCCAAAGAGCAATTTTTCATAATTACGCAGGTCAGAGTGATTTAGTGAAGGCGTTTTGATCCCCTAAACATCTGGAATTGTCATCAGTACAATACAATGTTTGCCTGGCTACATAATTCATATACAGCAAATCCGTAAATACATGTTGCAACCTAATGTAAGATGAAGTGCAGCCATGTTCTCAACCAAGGAAAAAGGATGCTAAGGGTCTAATATTCAGATTAAGCGAAGAATGAACCTCTCAATTGAGGGCTTCACTGAGGGGTGAAGGGTTACAATTATCCAACCACCAGTAGCCCATGTGAACTCTAATAAATTAAGGGAAATCCAAAACATAATTATCAAACACGATGGAAATAGACGTCTAGTACCGAGTCTTGAGCATGGTGGGAGTAATAGGAGCACTGCCCATGATGCGAGAACTAGGACTGCCTGCTAGCCTAGTTCCCTCATGGTACTAGTTCTGTGCACATACCTCAGTGATGTCTATTTCCATGGTGTTTGATACTTATGTTTTGGGTTTCCATTAATTTATTAGAATCCACATGTCCTTAGCTAATGATTCCTGGCAACAGTTATTATCCTGGTTTCTTAATACTGCGGCTGGTTGGTGAATGCACTGAATATTTAGGTGTTGGGCGTCCTGGAACTTTGACTTGAAAGCCCTTCAACTGAGTAGGTCGAGTTCCAAGCTACTGTTGGTTCCTTATAACTTTATACCTTAGGTTCCTAGGTATCCTTGGGTTTCCATTGTCTGGTTGAAACATCTTTTTAAAAGTGGCATTTCTAAAATAGTAAAGGTAAATTCAACTTTGCCAGTAAAGAGGATCTATCATTACCATTCCAATGATATTAAACATGACATAGCTACTCCTTCTCAATCAGAAATACCAGCTTATAAGTGTAATAAGGAATTTCCGATGTTAAACTATGAGAGTGGTAGGCTTCACAGTAGTGAGAAATGAATTTAGGTGTTTTTCACTACAAGTGTATGCAGAACTTAAAAGGATATGCTCTACCTTTTACTTACACATCACCCTACCCTATGGGCTACCTAGGGCCTGCCTTGGGGATGACTAATGTCTAATAAAAAGGGATTTAAGGCTTCACAAGGGGTTTTAAATTGAATATAAAGTAGCAGAATGCACACCGTTTATAATCAACTTTCTTCAAGCTTTCCATTTTTATTCCACTTTAGTGTGCAGACTGGAATAGTGTCTCACCTCAAAGCACCTATGAGAAACTCTTCAACAACTGCAGCGACAAGGCGCTCCATTTCCAATCGCACAGCATGTACAACAAAGTCATAAACTTCTCTTGTTCAAAAAAGTTCATGTTTATTCCATGATGTCAGAGATTATGGAAATATTTTATTAATGTTCTTATTTCAACTGATCGTTTCTAAGGGCGACAATAGTCCCAATTTTTTCAAATGACACAGTTATGCCTACCCGGGCCGTTTACTGCATCACATGGGCAATACTAGTCATTTTAGGCAGCTATAATTTCCCTGCCAAGATTACCCCATTCCACCATGCAAGCCTTAGTCATTTCACTACCCAAACCGGGACAAGACGGAATCGACTTATCTAGTTGCCGGCCCCTGTCTCTGTTAGCGACCGAATTCAAGATCCTAAGTAAGGTCCTAGCTAACCAACTCCTACCCTACCTCACTACCCTAATTCACAAAGACCAAAGCGGGTTTCTCCCTACACGCAGCATCTCCCTGAATCTCAGACTCTTACATTATATCACGCTGGCTACCCCAGCGGACTATGACAATGCTGGATGCATCGCATTAGACCTGCGCCAAGCTTTCAACTCCATTACATGGAAATATATTTTTGCAGCCCTGCGGCGCTTCGGTCTCCCGCCACAATATCTTAATTGGGTGCGTGTGCTGTACACTGGCCCCATTGCAAGAGCTCGCACCGGAAATCATATTTCACGAGAATACACTACACACAGAGGCACGCGACAGGGGTGTCCCCTTTCTCCTCTGCTCTTTGTCCTTGCCTTGGAGCCATTTGCAATAGTATTGAGACAGGATGCTGGACACCTGGGGATACCAATAACCGGCACCACACCTTTAATCTCAATCTATGCTGACGGCATAATCCTCTACCTAAATGACCTCTCTGCCTGGGCGGATCCTCTACCCGCCATTTTTTCGGCCTTTGAACGTATCTCTGGGCTTGCAATTAACTAAGGGAAATCGAACACCTTCTATCTCAGAGACGGTCCTCACCCTAACAAGCTCCATTTTGGCACATACACCCTACCAGAAAAAAAGTAAGAACCTAGGAATACAGATATACAGATCACAGGCGGACCAATGTATTCTTGGTTTTAACCTAGTCTCTTTTTCTTATTTCTTCACTGGAGGAAAGGAAGGGACCCTTCACTTTTCAAGCACTTCACGGGTTCAGGATCGATTCTGCACTTTCACTTAAGATAAGAGACTTTTTGGTACACTAGAGCACTCTTTAATTTTTATGATTCAAAGTTTTCTGTTTGTTGTAACTATTGTTATGTACCATTGGTTGAGGACCCTTCCTACTGCCACTGGGTTTTTCATACAACTGATATCCCATCCTTTTCCTGCAACCACAATTTTGAGCTATCATGTAATTCATTGGGGCACTAGACTGTTCGATAGCTGTAACATGTGGTTCTCTGGGGCACTAGACCTCCAGCATCTTTTTATTGTGCAGGGAAACCTTAACACAGAACCTTGAATGCGGTTTACATTGCCTTTCTATTATGATTTGGTTTGTAACCCTTGTAGGGTAGCTCTCCGCGACATGTTCTTACAGCGGAAAGCCGCCTTCAAACTACACCTATTATGCCTCTGTGTGGGATTTTAAACATATCGAATTCCGTTTATCAATTTGTGCTTGAATTATTTAATTGTGAGCATTGTTTGGTTTTCTGTCATGTTCATTTTCATGATATTATTTTTGCAGTCTCTGTGCTTGAATCTATACCTTGCGCACAACAGAATCTTGTTAGGAGAAAGATATGTAACTTTAGCTTCTCCAATATGTCTGCCAAGTATGACGTCAGAAGGGGTTGAGAATTGGTGCCTCTTCTATGTTTATTTATTATTTATGCACGTCCGTGTAGAGCTGTTAAACTTGTGTGATCAAGACACATCTGTGTGTCGAAACGTGTAGCGGTTTGAAGAATTAAAACGTATTTTCAGCATCCAAACGTCTAAGTGTGCATTTTACCTTGTCGACTATTAATTAAAATTTTTGAACCAGCATTGGGTACTGCCGGCTAACGCACCACCTGACAACGGGACTGACCCGGAAGGACCCTCTCTGTTTGGCTTCAAATAAATATATATATCTATATAAGTAAAAATGTAACTGTTCGTTTGTTCAAAATCTCAAATCTCAGATTGTTCTTCACCAATTGCTTTGAAATTTTGACACAACGTTGCATTCGATTACGCGCGTGTTTTTATATACACACCATTGGATTCGAATACACGCATGTCGAATACACGCGTGTTTTTAATCAAAAGCACAAACAGACACATAAAAATGTCAATGTGCGTTTGATAAAAATCTTTAATCTATGAAAGTTCTTCACCGATAGATTTGAAATTTTGACACAACGTTGAATTCGAATAAGCGCGTGCCTATATATACACACCGTTGGATACAAAAACGCACGTGTCAAATACGCGCGTGTTTTAAATCTAAAGTCGAACAGTCCCTATTGATTAGGTTGCTGCGCAACAACTACAATAGACGCATAGAGACAATAGTCTACATATATTAGGATGGACAGTTGGTGTCAGGATGGCAGACCGGGAAGTTGGTGGAGGGAGGGGGGAGGAGTTGGTTCACTTGGCAACATTAAGAAAGGCCGCATAGAGACAATAGTCTACATATATTAGAGTGGACAGTTGGTGTCAGGATGGCAGACCGGGAAGTGGGTGGAGGGAGGGGAGAGGAGTTGGTTCACTTTGCAACATTAGCGCGTGTTTATATATACACAACCTTGGTTTCGAAAACGTGCGTGTCCAATATGCGCGTGTTTTTAATCAAAAGGCCGAACAGACCCTATCGATTTGGTTGCTGCGCAACAAATATAAGGGACGCATATAGATAATAGTCTACATATATTAGGATGGACAGTTGGTGTCAGGATGGCAGACCGGGAAGTGGGTGGAGGGAGGTGGGAGGAGTTGGGAGGAGTTGGTTCACTTTGCAACATTAGCGCGTCAGACCGGGAAGTGGGTGGAGGGAAGAGGAGTTGGTTCACTTGGCAACATTAAGAAAGGACGCATTAAGACAATAGTCTACATATATTAGGATGGACAGTTGGTGTCAGGATGGCAGACCGGGAAGTGGGTGGAGGGAGGGGGGAAAATTAAACATATTAGAAACGTGCGCTTACTCTTTTCTTTGTCTACCAATTAACCAGACTGAGCCACAGCAACGCGTGGCCGGGTACAGCTAGTATATATATATATATATATATATATATATATATATATATATATATATATATTCCACACTCCTCCGAATTCACGAAAGTAATGGGCGCACACGCGCTGCCTTTCCACAATTAAATTTATTAAATTATTCCAGCTTGGAAACAAACAAAACGATCAACGCGTTTCAGTGCTCCTGGCACCTTGCTCACGATCGTGAGCAAGGTGCCAGGAGCACTGAAACGCGTTGATCGTTTTGTTTGTTTCCAAGCTGGAATAATTTAATAAATTTAATTGTGGAAAGGCAGCGCGTGTGCGCCCATTACTTTCGTGAATTCGGAGGAGTGTGGAATATTGAACGGCGAGGTTCCGCCGTAGGGAAACGCACCCACATTGAGCGCTCGCAGTGGCTGGGAAAACAGGAACCGGCGTGTGAAGATATATATATATATATATATATATATATATATATATATATATATATATATATATATATATATATATATATATATATCTGACGCACAGCAATCTTCTTCAAAGAAGGACTCGCGCTCAGAAAGAAAGAAAGGTTACACTTTTCAACAGCAAGCTGTCTTGATCCCACCAAATGATACTAGTTGCAGGAAGACTTTACTTAGGTGCTGACACAAAGGATGGACTATTGATTGACAAGTGGTGGTAAAAACCACGGCGGCCATTACTGAGTGTTGCATGAACAGTGAGATACATACATACGCTTTCAATGGATATCCACTCAACATGTTATGGTACATCACATACTAATAGAAATGATATTCAATACACAGTGTCATGAGTAGTAATGTGGTGTACACTAGGAATAGCAAACGTGATAATTCAAATCGCATTGCCATTAATCCAAACACTCTACCTACACGCGCTGATGTCAGCGCTGCCTTGGCAAGATGAATGCTTGGACAACTAAACAAACATGAACGGCCATAGTGCCTAAAATATGCAAAGTGGGAAAGGAAGCAATTTTAAAAAACATGCCATAGGGTAGCATATGTGGTGCTACCCATAATAACGCAACTGCGATAAAACAGCATAGTGCCATACCACATAGACTACATGTGACATAGCGCCCTTATTAAAGATACCCAAATTGCATGTCATAATGTTACAATGCATGTGATTTACTCCCACAATAGCGTGTATGTGATGAACGCGTCTTAGTGCCATAACGCCCAACTAATTTGCGGCATAATGCCCTAATAATTTTCTACGCATACCATTCAACGGAATAGCACAAGGCAACCAATTTATGAACAGGCAATGCACCAATATTGTATATGGACATGTGACATTGAGATTTCCAGGCAGTACTTGTAGACCGACTACATCGAGTCAAGATTCATAGAATCATACCAAACAGCAATCTACACAAGATTGCTAAAACAAAGAAAGTGCCCAAAGATTAAAACTATGTGAGGACAGAAAATCTTATTTGAGATGGACCCATAGGACTGGGGAAGAAAATGGTAGGGTGTCTGGAACGGATGAGACAGTCAGCAACTGAGGCAACCCTTCCTTTCCGCCTGTGTAAAGAGAAAAAATGAAAAGTGATAATAAAATCTAGTAGTTCAAAACTATTACGTCATAGTTAAGTACCAATAATGTAAAACATTACTAACAGTTGAATACATGCCATGGCAATCATAACAAATCAGTGTCAATCACAGCGTAGATGTGCACCTAGTTCCTCGTCAAGAATATGGCCCTTCGGGTATTTGGTCTCGAGTTCAATTATCCACCTGGATTCTCGTTTACGTAGGAGAAAAGTTCTATTTCCTCCTCTGGGACCAGTATGGACTTCTTTCAATGTGAAGTAACTAAGCAGGGAACTGTTAGACAAATGGAACAACTCGAAATGTCTGACAATAGGGTAATGAATGTCTTTTTTGTTTATAGCACGCATGTACTCAAATACTCTTTTCTTTGCCATTAATGTGGTGCTGCCCACATACCACATTTGACATGGGCACACTGGAATGAACACACAATAGGTAGAACTACACTTTAGAAATTGATTTATGGTTTTGGGTGAACTATAACCTGGGATGGGAACTGTTTTTACCATGCAACTGTTATGGCGGGCTTTACAATGCCCGCAGGGATAAAAACCTTTTAGGTTGTGTTCACTGATAGGTTTGCTGGGTGTTATGTCATTGTGGACAAGAATATCCCTAATGCTGCGGCCTTTTCTGTAGGTTATTTTGGGTCTCCGTGGGAAAGTTTGTCCAATAATGGAATCACTTGTGAGTATGTCCCATTTTTCAGCAAGTATTTTGCGTATCTGCCCAGAATTCCCATCGTAAGTGAGAATAACTCTATTTGTCTCCTCTGGAGTATTGGTGTTTTCAGTGTTCTCTTTATTTTTAGGGATCAACGTTTGAGCACAATCAACTTGGTTTACTCGGTTGATGCCTTTTTGTAACACCCATTCGGGGTATCCCCTATCTCGAAATCTCTTAGTCATGGTTTCTTGCTCCTGTTAAAATGCTGCAGTGCTACTACAATTTCTTCTAGCTCTCAGCAACTCCCCATAGGGTATGCTCCATTTAAGGGTATCTTGGTGGCTGCTGAGAGCGTGGAGAAGTGTGTTGCGAGCTGTTGTATTGCGAAAGAGACTGGTTTGACGAGTATTTTCTTCAGGTGTTATGAGAAGATCTAGGAATTCAATGGAGTGCCTGCTCATATTACTAGTCAGGGTAATGTTGCTGGTGTTAGCATTGGGTTTCTTGATAAACTCTATGGCCAACTCCTCGGTATCTGTCCAAATGAGAAAAAGGTTGTCTATGTACCGAAGCCAAAGCTTAACTTTGGCGAAATATGAATGTAGTGTGCAATTATGTCTGATGTCCTCCTCCCACTTGCCCAGGAAGAGATTGGCAAAACTTGGGGCAAAACAAGTGCCCATAGCTGTGCCAAGGGTCTGTTTATATATGGTGCCATTAAACATATAAATTTTTATTAGTAAGGCGCAGTGACATCATCTCTAATAACATGTTCGTGTGTTCCAGATATTCAATGGGTCTATTTTGCTAATAATGTTAACATGCCTCAATGCCTTCAGTGTGGTTTCTGATAGTATGAAGCGAATTAACATCAAGGGTGATCATTAGCTCATTACGTTCCCAATTAATGCCTTGAAGTGTCATAAGGAAATCTGTGCTGTCTTTTTTTTTTTTTTTTAAATCTGTTTATTGGTTTTTCAAGACAGGAAACATAAAAAGAAAAAACATACATACATGGGATTGGATCATTGAGGCATTGAAGTCACATAGGCAAATAATAACAGTGATAGTATACTGCAGTTCACCATCATAAAGAATACTAACATTCTGTTGTTAGGGTGAGTACAATGCATGATGATATGGAACAGTGTCAAAGGAGAAATATGCATACAATGGATAGAACTCTAGAGACCTACAGGATGTGGGGGCATAACGTGAGCAGCACCAAGTATAGTATGACCTGGCAGACGGTATTAGCAGGCTGTGCTATCCAGCGGGATACAGACTAAAGCATGGGGCGGGAGAGACAAGTAAGGATGATGTTAGTGGTGAATGCTTTGGCGGGCGAAGCCGCCTACCCATCAAATGTCAGTAGGAGTGCCGACGCCATCTCCCTCCGGGCTGTCTTCCCCATCTGTCTGTGCTAGCAGGTACCTGACCAATGGTCCCCAAATGTCTTTAGGCCGACTCTTAATAGGCAGTAGTTCAGCGAAGGTTATGTGTTGCTCCTGGCTATAAGTCATGTCTGCTAACCATTCCTTGAATTTAGGGGCTCTGCCACGGCCCCAGCGACACGCCACTCGCCGCTTCGCCAAGAGCAGTGCAATATCTAAAAATTTCCTGCAGGTTTTAGGGATGTGCAGCGTGTGCCCAAGGAGCATAAGTAACGGATCGAGAAGTATGGATTCACCTGTCATAGATACGAGGGCGTCGCGCACCTGTTGCCAGTAAAGGTGAACAGGGGGGCATTCCCAAGCGAGATGTAGGAACCCCGCATGTTCCGCGCGGCAGCACTCGCATCTGTCATCAGCAGTCAGTCGGAACCTATGTTTCTTAACTGGGGTGTAGTACAGACGTTGTAGGAACTTGTAGTGTATGAGCTTAAGTCAGCAGCTACCCGACATTTGGGCCGTGAGGGTGCAACAATACTGCCATTGCTCATCACTGAGTTTGACAGCTAGGTCTACGTTCCAGTGCAGTCGAGCCCCGGCCACAGGTAGTGGACCGTTCGCCCTGAGATGACGGTACAGACCTGACACCAGATGTGAGCCATCCTGTGAACATAACATGAAATGTAGTGGACTTGAATTTTCAGGTTCCCTGGGGAAATCAGGCAGGATTACCCTCATTCCTTGGCGCAGGCACAGATAGTAAAATACATCGAGTGGAGTACGGGCGTGAGAGGCGAAGAACACCTCCGCGGTCTTGAACTGACCATCTGTAAGTAGGTCACCCCAGCAGGTGACGCGCACGCGTTCACAGAGCAATCAGAAGCCGCGTTCCTGCAGAAGTGCAAGGTTAGGGTGATATGACAATGGTAGTCGAGAGGAGTACAGTAGCCTGCAAGACAATCTTTTTGCAATGCGACGCCAGGCGTCCAAAGTACATGAGACGGAGGTAAGCGGAGTCATTATAGATGTTTCCGGACAATGGAGGAGCCCATTGAGCGGGAGAGGATGAACAATCCAGTCCTCCACCGCCAATTGTGGCATGAAGGGAGTAGGGGCCATCCAATGGTAAGCATAATGTGCCTGCGCACACAGATGCGCACACAGATAATAACCCTCGAAGTCGGGGACATCGAAACCGCCTTTGTCGTATGGCTGTATCAGTGTAGCCCATTTCAGCCGTGGGCCTTTTCCCCCCCAGAACAGACGGCATAGTTCCGTCTTTAGCGTTTTAAAGAAAAAGGCACCTGGATAATAAGGGATATTAAGGAAGAGGTAGAGAAACTGAGGCAGGACTATCATTTTGATAAGGGATGATCTACCCGCCATGGAGAGCGGCAGGGCGATCCAGCGGTCTACCGATGCAGTGAGTTTTGTGATTGCCACTCCGTAGTTGGAGCGCAGCGTTTCATCTTTGTCTCGCGAGATCTGTATCCCGAGGTACCGCAGGTCCGACCTACACCACTCAAGGGGGTAATCAAGGGGAAAGTCAGCAACAGCACCCGTGAGTGGAAAGAACTGCGACTTGGCCCAGTTTATATGCACACCAGACATCCTGCCAAATAGAACAAATTCTCTCAGTAATGGGTTGAGGTTCAAGGCTGGGTGTTTAACAAAAAGCGTCATGTCATCAGCGTATAGGGACACGTCAATCTGGCGCTGAAAACACCGTATCGCGCCGTCGCGATGCAGCTGCCGGAGTCTACAGGCAAGGGGCTCGACAGCAATCGTGAATAAAAATGGGGACAACGGGCACCCATGGTGGGTACCTCTGGTGATGGCGATGGAGTGAGAGAGGCGACCGTTGATGAGGACCCTTGCCGTCGGTTGGGTATAGAGCAGTTGGACCCAGGAAATGAATAACTTGGGGAATCCCATGCGTGACAGGACAGTAAACAGGTACGGCCATTCGACCGAGTCGAAGGCTTTGGTGGCATCGAGGAAAACCGCAGCCACTGGGAGGTCAGGGTGCACCGTGCGAAGTAGGGAAAATAAAGTGCGCAGGTTATGAGAGGTGGACCGACCCGAGACAAAGCCAGATTGGTCAGGTAAGACAATTCTGGTCATCAAGAGGGACAATCTAGTCGCCGATACCTTCGCAAGTATTTTAACGTCGCAATTCAGAAGGGAAAGGGGGCGATAGGAGTCGCAGGAGCCAGGATCTTTACCAGGTTTCAGGAGCGAGGTGATAACGACCTCACGCATGGAACAGGGGAGAACACCGTCAGCGAGCGACTCCTCGAAGATCTCTCGAAGAACAGGGGCCATGATGTCGATGAATGTTTTATAGAATTCGGCCGGGATCCCATCTAGCCCGGCTGCCTTCCCGTTTCTGAGAGACATGATGGCTTCACGGATTTCGTCTATTTCAAAAGGGGCTTCCTCTTCGAACTTTGTCAGCTTATCTCTAAATTCCGCGTGGATGGCAGCACTGCCCTCCACCACCATTCGGACCTCTAAGGCCTTTAGTTCACCTTCAAGTGTGTGGATAGTGCGTTGAATGTCGCGCAGGACCCCGAAACTTTTGGAAATGCAATATCCCCTGATCGTTACTTTGAATGCCTCCCAGATGTATTCAACCGAATCAACAGACCCCTTGTTCCTAGGAGAGAAAGCAGTAATTTCCTCTCCGAGTTCAGTGCAAAACAGAGTGTCCAGCAGGGCTGTAGGCTGTAATCTCCATCGTGATCTAGGGGCGTCCCAGCCAGGTATTCGCATGTGTAGCAAGACAGGGCTGTGGTCAGAATATGTTCTCGGTAAGTGTTGTGCCTTCTCCACCCCAGTAGATGTCCCCCTGGTCATAAAGAAATAATCTAGCCGTGCCCATGTGCCCGTCTGTGAGGTGAAATGCGTACCTTCTCTTCGGGAGGGATGTAAACATCTCCATACGTCTACCAATCCACCCTCTAAGATCACATCCCCTAGTGTCTCCCTGGATCTGGGCTTGTAATGCATTACTCCATCTGCTCTATCGAGGTACGGCTGCAGGGCCAAGTTAAAGTCCCCCCCCAAATAATATGTCGTGACCCTACGTCCACAATTTTACCCCAGAGCATAGCGAAAAAAGAGGGCATATCGATGTTAGGTGCATAGCAATTAACTAGGGTGACAGTGTCATGACCCAATCGCCCCCACAATAGGGTGAAGCGTCCCTCCTTATCTGTTAGTTCGCCGCACATTTGAAATGGTACAGTGCGTCTAATGAGGATAGCAACCCCCCTTGCATACGTAGAGTAGGAGGAAAAGACTCGGGTACCAGCCCATTTACCAGCAAAGACAGCTCTTGTATGCGAAGGCAAGTGGGTTTCCTGTAACATGGCAATGTGGACCTGGTGACGGTCTAGATAGGCAATCACATTCCGACATTTCTTTGCATTATTAAGCCCTCTAATATTCCACGACATGCAGTTCAATTGTGCATCTGTTCTTATATCAGCCATAGATTGCGACACATCATACCTTTGAAACTCACCCCTACGAATGCAGTAATACCTTTCCCGTTCAAGCGATATGTATAGTTATGACATTCTGTCGCTCTGCTGTCCATTCCATGTAATAAACTTCCCTCCCAAAAAGAACTCAGCCCCCCACCCACTACTGCATCCCAATCATGCCAGCAGCCGCCCATCCCCCCTCTACCCCTCCCCCCACAACTCAGTATCAGGAATGGGGTATACCCGTGAGGGAAACAACATCAAGGGCGCACAGCCTCTTCTCCCCCCCGTTAGCCTCCAGTACTGAACCACCCTCGGTGGAGGCCAGGGTAGGGATCGTGGTCCCTGGACTACGTTACCACTGGAGGGGATATGTAGTCCCATTCTGTAACATGGTGTCCGAACAGTCCGGGATCGCGTACCAAGGACAGAGCCCAATAGTGCAATATGACAGCAGTTCCGATCATGTGGAGTGTGTCCGGTCAATGGTCATCAGCAGCCGCAGAAGGGTCATCCTCGGGGTTTGCCTCAGCACCCCGGCCATTTCTCTGCGTCTTGCGAATCGACTTCAAATAGTCTTCTGCCTTTTGTGGATTCGTAAAAAAGCGATGTTTACCCTGGTGAGTCACCCGTAGCTTTGCCGGGTAGAGCAAGGCGTATTCTAGTTGGGCTTCCCGTAATTTCTTTTTGACTGCCAGGAATTTGCGTCTTTCCTCCTGAACCATAGGAGTGAAGTCAGGGTAGATGGAAAATGGAACTCCATTGTAGTGCAGGTTTTGTTGAGTCCGCGCCGCTCTCAATGCCACATCTCGGTCGCGATAATTCAGTAGTCGAGCGATAATTGGCCTAGGCGGCATGCCAGGCTTGGGGATGGGGGCCAGTGATCTATGTGCCCTATCGACGATAAATTGGGGTGAGAATGCATCGTCTCCCACCGATCCCCTGAGGAGCTTCTCCACGTACAGTTCCATCCTGCCCGTGTCTGTGGACTCCGGAATTCCCTATTTATTTCTATTTTCTATTTAGGGAGTTTTGTAAAGCGCTTGATGACGCACAACGGCGTGTCTCCGCGCTAAGGAGAGAAATGTACTGGGATCTACTGAGCGGCCTACCTTACTGAGCGAATAGTATAGTTTTAAGCTTGGCTCTGATAATTAGCTCAGATGGTTCTAATCGCAGTGCCATCTGTAGTTTGTTCCATCTGGAGGCTGCAAGGTACCTAAAGGACCTTCCACCCATCCGCACTCTAGACACCTTGGGAACAACCAGGAGTCCAGAGCCGGCGGATCTCAGAGTCCGGGACGGCTCATAAGACGTTAGTAGTCCCTGCAAAGGGAGAGGAGACCGCCCGTTGATGATCCGGTGGCACGTGCATAGTGCTTTGAATTCTACCCTACTTCTGACCGGGAGCCAGTGCAGCGACCGGAGGGCAGCAGCGGAAGCGGCTCTTCTGGGTAGTTTAAGCACCAATTGTGCGGCGGCATTCTGCTGAACCTGTAGGCGGCTGAGATTCTTCTCCAAGGTCCCTAAATAGAGGAGATTGCCTTGGTCCATCTTTGATGTAACTAATGCATGCACCAAAGTTTGTCGGGCTTTTAAGGGTAAAAACTTCAGAGTCTTCCTAAGACTTTTAAGGGTCCCAAAACAGGATCCGACCACCTGGTTAATCTGGGGGCCAAAAGTGAGGCCAGCATCAAACCAGATGCCCAGGTTCTTAGCTTTCTGGCACGGGATGGGTGTTGGACCAAGGCAGGATGGCCACCATGCCGACGTCCACGCTGAATGGCATCCCCCCACGACCAGCACCTCGGTCTTGCCCCCGTTGAGCTTGAGACAATTGGCGGACATCCAGGCTGCAAGATCTTGCATGCAAGCTCTGAAGATGTCCGCTGAAAGACCGGGTGCACGCGTCAGGGAGATACCCAACTGCGTGTCGTCGGCATACGATACTAGTCGGAGGCCGTAGCTCTCTACTAAGGTGGCGATCGGGGCAACATAAAGATTAAAAAGTGTTGGACTCAGGGACGAACCCTGCGGCACTCCCTGGTCCAGAGAGATCCGTCCAGAGTAGTAATCACCCTGCCTCACTTGAAAACCTCGGCCAGTAAGAAATGAGTATATCCATTTCAACGCTGCCCCTCTCACCCCACCTTTGCTCAGACACTGTAGCAAGATGGAATGTGCTACAGTGTCGAACGCAGCACTGAGGTCTAATAGAATAAGAGCCATGGTTTGTCCCTCATCTGCACCCTGCCTGAGGGACTCGGTAGCCCTGAGAAGGGCAGACTCCGTGGAATGACGGGGCCGAAACCCAAATTGGGTAGGGTGAAAGAGATTGCTTTCCTCCATATACTTCATTAGTTGTTTATTTACCACTTTCTCTGCTACCTTAGAAAAATAAGGCAGCAGCGATATGGGGCGTAAGTTGTCCAATTTCTCGAAGCTAATGTTCGGCTTTTTGCGGAGGGGGAGCACCACAGCCTGTTTCCACTCCTCGGGAATTAAACTGGATCGGAAGGAAACATCTAGCAAGTGCCTGATATAAGGTTCAAGGGTCTCCAAACTGTCACTTAGCCTTTTTGGTGATACGGCATCTCGGGGGGAGCCAGATTTAACTGACCTGCAAATTTTGACTAAATTTTCCGGTGAGGGGATAGTAAAATTAAGTAGCAAATTTAGATCATCTTCCTCTGCTACTATATCTGCAGGTTCTTCCGCTGCGGCTGGAATTTCGGGAAAGGCCAAGTAAATCCTAGACACTTTTTCGCCAAAGTAGTTAGCAATGCGATTGCATGCAGCTACTGAATGGTCTTCACCTTGAGTGGTGGTTTTTAGAGTGGCTAAAGATTTGTATATGCAGAACAGTTCCCTGGCTGAATTCTCTGCTCCGTGGATTTTGTCTGCATAGTAAGTTGCTTTCTCTATCCGAATTTTATTATGATAGGAGCGCCTCTTAATGAGATAAGCCTCTCTCATCCGGATATCATATGCCACTCTCCACAATCTCTCTGCACGTTTGCAATCCCTTTTTGCACAGCGCAGCGTCTCGCTGAACCATGGAGCAGTTCTTTGTCTGTGGACGCTTTTAGTTGGCTGGCCTAGAGGGGCCGTGCAGTCTAGAGCAGCCATGATGCGGTCATTGAGCAATTTGTTTGCCATTGACACGTCATTGCCACCTGGGGGTCCTTCCGCGGTGAGAGCCTTATTAAACTCTTGCAGAGAAAATTCCGCCCACCTGCGTTGGGGGTAATTGAGAGGGGTTGGATTAGTAGCCTTATACTTGGACAATTGAATCACGAAAGGGACGAAGAAATGATCTGTCCAGGGCAGGGGTACCGGGGAAGCAACTGAAACATCCTCCCAATTAGCGAATATGGGGTCCAATAGATGCCCATGATTGTGTGTAGGGAGTTGCCCCTTAAGCTCTAACTGTAGGGTGTGAAGTTCTTTCCGGAACTCCACCGCTCCTTTGTCTTGAGGGTCTTCCAAATGTATGTTTAAATCCCCCAACATCAGAAACTTGTCTCTTCTTATAACTGTTTCTGTAACACATTCTAGAAGGTTGCCTTTAAACCTGGACATAGGTCCTGGTTGGCGGTAGACTAGCAGCCCATTAATAGTCATGCTTCCATCAATTGTTATAGTAAAGATGCCCGCCTCACATCCTGCCAGAGTGGTTGATTCTAGTTTGCAGGCCCATTGTTGTTTAAAGGCGATTGCAATTCCGCCTCCTCTGCCTACCGGTCTATCCAGGCGTACCATCTGATAGTCATCTGGCAGAGCCTGAATAATATCGGGGTCAGAGTTGGCATCTAGCCAAGTTTCTGTGATGAACAACAGATCGGGGTGTTTATCAATAAGAAGGTCATACACATCGTGTTTATGACAGCTTAGCGATCTCACATTAACAAGGCCGCAGGATAATAAAGAGTAGCGAGGCTTGATATCTGCAGTCGCTGTACAAAATCGAAATTGGCAATAGCGACATCCCTCATTCTCTCCTACTATAATGCTGTGGTGCCCAGGGATACACCCTATAGAGGATAGACTTACTAAATCACTCCTGCTCCAAGTGCGTCTTAGAGCTGGGCCAGGGGTTGGGGCCCTGGGCCGTATCCGGTCGCGGACGGGCGCAGACGGGCTTGGCTTAGGCGCGGCTTCGGCGCACATCCGGCGCGCCCGCTGCGCCAGCCCGCTGCGCCGTCTGGCCGGAATACACATTTTATAGTGTATGAGGAGGGTGGGAGGGCGGCGCGACTAGAGCGCAGCCCCAGCCCTACCTAAGATGGCGCCCACCGCCGCAAACAGCAATTCCCAAAAGACGGCTGGGCGAGGCAGGGCAAAGGAAATACAGCGTGAGAGAAGGTGTCAGTGTACCTGTTTCAATTCCCCAGCTAAAATCACTATTTAGAGCCCCCCAATTTAAAATTCATAAAAACGCTATTTTTGCCGTTTTACACACAAATTCACCAGTACATATGCCAAAGAGTAAAAGCCAGTAAAATCGCTCGCAGCCCTAGTGTCTCTCGCTAGGGAGAGCTCTAAAAAGGCAGCGAGGGCTTGGAAGACCGGCTCTAAATAGCCTGGGAGGGCGGGAGGGCGGCGCGACTAGTGCGCAGCCCCAGCCCTACCTAAGATGGCGCCCACCGCCGCAAACAGCAATTCCCAAAAGACGGCTGGGCGAGGCAGGGCAAAGGAAATACAGCGTGAGAGAAGGTGTCAGTGTACCTGTTTCAATTCCCCAGCTAAAATCACTATTTAGAGCCCCCCAATTTAAAATTCATAAAAACGCTATTTTTGCCGTTTTACACACAAATTCACCAGTACATATGCCAAAGAGTAAAAGCCAGTAAAATCGCTCGCAGCCCTAGTGTCTCTCGCTAGGGAGAGCTCTAAAAAGGCGTATGTTATTACGTCTACTACGGGCTTCCAAGTCCTCGTTCTTGGCTGCTATAATGCGTAGAAGATTATCCATGCGGGCAAGCTGTGAAGTATGGGATGCGGTGATGTCATCATTATCGGAAATCCGTTGTTCCGTGGTCGTGATTCGCTCCTCATGCTGGTCTACCCTATGTACCAGGGCGTCCATCCTGGAGGACATCCTGTCCACCTTTTCCACCACTGTTGCAAAGCCCTGCCTCATTTCCTGAAACAATTGCTGCAAGTCTAGGTCATGGGCGGATCTAGCGGATCTCGCGTACGCGAACTTGCGGATTTACGGATTCGCAATCCGCGAAGATCCGCGAACTCTAGCGGATTTGCGGATTTTCCCGTTTTTTGTGTTTGCGCGCGTTCGCGCCGATTTTGGGACAAGTTCGCAATTGCGAACTTACTTTTCGGCTCGCAACGGCCGCGACTATGTTGTTTCTACGTCTGGTTTATCATCACAGGTTCACAGCACCCTCTGTTTCACCACTGCCACCCTCTGGGACACCCATGCCACCCTCTGGTACATCCTCACTGCCACCCATTAGGTTTATTTATCACTGTAGATTATGGTGGTTGAAAAAAGCAAGCACACCTGCCCTTCTTCAACTGCCATCAATTAATTTGTGTTTCATTAATGTGTCAGTAATTTTGAAAGTTCCAGTCTGGCTGGCACCTGCTTCCTTCCTTATCTGTAATTTGCTTTTTGTTGCAGTGAAAATTTTTTTTCACAGGACCTTTATGGTCTACTTGTAGCTATTCTATGAGCCTGCTGTTTGGGTCATAGCAGGGTCATAGAATAGTTGCAAACTCTGGAGGGGCCCATCAGGAAGCACTACCTTGAATGTTACTAATGTTAAGTTTGAACTTTTGCACCCGCTCATTGCTTTCAGTTTAGCTAAAATCGTTTTTTTCTGCAATTTCGCGCGTTTTTTGGGGCGCGAATCCGTGCGAGATCGATTTCGGAAGCCGCGAATACGTGCGAATACAAAATTGTTTTTTTTGCGACGTGTATGTTCGCGTGATCTTGCGCGTGTTCGCGAGGCGCTTCTAGCTATACGTTTGCCAAGTTACCCTATCGGTCGTACACGGGCGCGGCCATCTTGTTTGCGTGACGTATTCCGTTTCCGGCCGCTATGTGTAATCTCGCAAAGTGTGCTGCTCGCTAGTACAATTTCGCGCGTACTCGCGAGGAAAATCTCGCGCGAACTTACCCACGCGGTCGTGAACGGGCGCGGCCATCTTGTTTCTCATTCATTGCTATGGTTCTGGGCATGCTTTCTCTATCCTCTCTCAATCTCTGCCATCCTTTGCTTGTTTGAAGTTTTTTTGATCTAATTTTACTTATTATCTATCCCTCTATTTTTCTAGCTCTATATTTTTGTGTTTTCTGCAGCTTTTAGTTACTTTTAAACTACTTTTTTAAACTCTTTTCTTTTCTTCTTCACTATTCTATTTCTTGTTTATCATTTAACTCTAATTCTGCCCAGACCATGGTAAAGGGAGCCGGGAAGCACCCTGAGAAGGGGAAGGGTCCCGCACCCCGTGCCCGGCTCCCGTGCGGGCGTTTAAGGGGGGAGCAAGTGGTCCCGCGGGAGATCTTCAGCGCGGAGGAAGTGGCGGCACTGATCTTCCACGTCCAGCGCCGCCTCCCCAAGACGATCCTGGGAGGCGGCAAGATCGCGACTGGCTATGGCATCCGGGAGCGTCGCAAGCGGTGGGAGAAGGTGTGCCGGGCCATGTACAAGATCTCTGGGGTCCGGCGCACATATAACCAGGCCACCCACCGCTGGACCGATGTCATGGACCGGGAGCGGGACTTGCTGGACGCGCTCGGCGTAGAGGTCCCCGGGCTTGGTGAGTAGTAGTAGTAGTACATTTACTACTCTGTTTTATCCTGCTCTGTTATTTGCAAATCTTTGTTCTTTACCAAGAGCAATAATGCTGCCGATTACATTGAGGTAAATTATATTTCAAAATCTTCTATGCATTTCAGGTGCACTGCTCTCCTTCTCAGTAGCCTTGCTTGCTACTATGCTTCTTTGTTTTGTATGTTGTGTTCAGAAGCATTTCATTGGCCTGAGAAATTATGTATGAGTGTAGTGTAAAGATAAGAACTGCGTAATGCTAGACAGTAAGGGTCATATTTTCAATTACCGGCGCATCCCTGCAAAGTAGCAGGGATGCGGCAGTAATTGTGTGCCATGCCACCACCACCCATTGGCCCAAAACGTCACAGAAGCCTTACGCATCTGTGCCGTAAAGGCAGCGCATTGCTGGAGTTGCGTGCCAACGATGGCGCAGCTCCAGCAATGCTCTGGGGTACCCTATCTCCCCAATGCTGCATCAAGCCGTACGTCGGCTTCAAGCGTGCAGGGTTTGAGTCATGCATCATTGTCCTAAAAGTGACTGATTGACATCTTGTAGATTTCCCTCTGCCACTTTTAGGATTCGTTCCTGCGCAGGTACGTCCTCCCTTGCGCCGGAACGCCCCCTGATGGCGCAGGGCTTTACAACGTGATGCATCGCCCATATGCCCATATGTGTTTTTTTTTTAATATATACGCCGCACCAACACCATGGCGAGTCTTTTGTTCTGCCGCTGCGTCACAAAAGGCACGCAACAATGGAGGAAAATGAGCCGCAACTTCCGCAAGGGACTTCTAAATAAGCCCCAACAGACTGAAGTCCAGTCCTTCCTTTAGACACATGGCTATAAGAAGAAATAGTGGCGGTGGTGGCGGGTGGATTGATAGTTTGAGTATTCACTGATCTGCAAGCAGGATGGACTTTGTCGGTCACTTCGCGTGCTGCGCACTGCTGCCTGCAGTGCCAGGCCTAGGCAAAACTCTTTAGTAGTCTGTTTATTGAGTTACATAGGAACTTTCTAAGTCAACGTTCCGCAAATCAGGCAATACGAATAACGTAGTATACCACATGAGATAGATCCCGTGGAATAGTTGTCTATCTATTTGCTATTTTTCCAAAATATTTTGTTATTGTTCTTTTGAAATGTTTGATTTGGTTGAAAAATCTCATCCATGTTTTCTGGTTTTTCTTTCTTTCATGTTGTACATCAGCTCCCCCCAAGGGCAAGAGGACACAGGAGGAGGGTGCTGAGGATGCAGGCCAGGATCGGGCAGGCGAGGGCTCCTTTGCTGGCCCCAGTAAGTTTACATTTTAATAAACAGTACCTATTTTTTCCTAGCGTTCCTCATTCGATTTTTTCTAAATCGTCTTTGATCTTCTTGTAGACTGGATATAAATTCTTATCCTGCCTCGAATATGACTCCCTGTGGTATTACTAGACTATTCTTATTAGTCTGTCTGTGTAGCTAACTAAGATTGGACATTTGGCAATTCCATTGGACTCCCATTCTATTCAGCAATACCTCTATGCACTGTCTCCTTACTGACTAGATAGTGTGGCAGAGTCATTCAGCTCCCGAAGTCACCGATTATAGATCCCCAATGATCTCTAGATTATCGTACGCAGGACAAGAGAGTAGTACGGAGTCACAGCACAGTCAAGAAGTGTCAGAGGCACTCATGCTTGCAAAAATTCCAAAACCTTTAGCTCATCCCCTCTAGTCTGGAGGAACAAAAACCACAGAGTCTATTTAAGTTTAAAAGCTTTATTAAAAGTAAACACATTTATTAAAATCTACTTTGTCATAAAACTATTTAACTGAAAACGGAAAAGTGGTTAGTGCTGACGATTAATTGGACACATTTCTTGTGGTCGAGCCGAGCTCTCACCTGGTTTGAACTTGATCCTGGTCGTGTTCTTAGGAGTCAAGCTTCTGTCTGTTAGGAGAAAAAGTGGTGCGTGTTAAAAATCAAAAGCAAGCATTCATCAGTTGTGCATAAAAGTGCAGCAAGACAACAGCCTTCCCTGGAAAATGGGACATTTTTACTATGGAGTAGACAGTCACAAATTATTAATTGTATTCAGTTTTTTTAACATTTCTCCTAGACCAAATATTATATAGTAGTGAGTGGTGTATTCTAACATTCTTAAATGTACTTTGTAGGTGTAACATCTGGTGACGGGGCCAGCGCGGAGGTGGCTGTGTTGGGCGAGGACTCGGAGGACTCTGGGGAGGAGGCGGTGCAAGAGCCGGCGGACGGTCCTGTGGGGGTTCAAACGGTGGTGGCGGAAACAGGTAAGCTATATATTCCTTACTTATTGAGATTGAAGACTGCATAGTGTGCTTTCTGCACGGGTGTATTACAATTACAAATCAACCAGGTAGTAGCCTCCTCGAAATGTACTTCGACTTAGCTGTGAAGTTTTTGGTGAGAAGAATCCCAATAAGTTCTTAGACGAACGTGATGGATGGGATGAACGAAAAGCGAAAGAAGGGTGTAAGTAAGTGGGACGCGAACTTGTATGATGGCTGGCAAAGAAGAACGATATGTGTTTGCTTGGCCCCCGAGGTGGCTGGGAAGGAAAGAATATGGTATGGTGCATGGCTGGGTCAATGATGAAGCAAGGATGGGTGGAAGGACAGCAGCCTGGGTGGGTGAAACAGAAACTGTATGTGTGCGTATACTTTGACTGAATGGATGCCTGGAGCATGGTATTCTCTGACTCTTAGATAGCACATGTGTATCTAGAGAGAGTAGATGGTCGCCAGGTGAAGTAAGTGTTACCTTGAAGAGCATGTACCACCACACCCGCACGTCCGTTCCAGTGCAGGGAAGGCAAGGAAAAGAAATTGTAAATGTGTCCAATACTACCATGAATAGTAGCAGTACTTTGTATTGCGTTTGCAATCACAGCATATATCTGGTTATTACGGTGGACACTCCGTACCTCTCTTAATACCTTTAGTTTACTTGTAGTACGTCATTCATGTGTGGGTGTATCACTGTTCACTCAATATTAAGCAAAGCACCTAAAGTCATCTCATATGTCATCAAATACGTCCCATGTGAAGTGATAGATAATCAAATTAGTTAGCTTCTTCATTTTCCTTTTCTAGTACTCATTTGCACTGTAGGGTGAAAGGTAAATTAATTAAGCAGTAGCCCTTGTAACAGAGTATTCTCAGTGCCACCCGTAATAGAAAAGTAATAGCTTCACCACCTGCATGTACTGTACCGGTACAGTAACGCAAGTCTGTCTCACTCATCATGGTGTGCAACTTTTTTTCTCGGGTGCAAGTTCACTGTGCTGTCCATGTCATTCTGCCGGCTTGCATAAGATAACGTACCAATTTCCCTAAACAAGAGAGAAGAAGAAGAATAAGACTGGTGTACTGTCATAGTCGACTGTAATGGAAGTCCATAGTGGTCGTAGAATTTGTTCATTAAACTACCACTAATGTTAGTGCAAGGATGCAGAAGTGGGAGGTTACATAGATACTGTCCTCAATAGTTATGTACTGTGCTTTCAATTTGCTACTTGTACTCTGTGACCCAACTTTCGGCTCAATCACTTTGTGTTATTAATAAGGAGCATTGGTTACAGACTATGTCTTTCTTTCTTCATATAGTTGCTCCTTCCAAATCAGCAACACGGAGGGAGCAGGCTAGATTGGCCCGGCAACGGAGGCTGGAGGCCACTGTCGCCGAATATCGGCGGCTGGTGGCCCTGGAGGAGGAGGAGGACACGCAGTCGAGCGGGGCAACAACGACATCCTCGACTGTGACCACTGCATCCTCCTCCGTGACTAAGCCAGCGGGACCGAGCCGGGCTAAGAAAGACGACCGCCACCGCCAAGCAACCGAAATACCAGCTGCCCCCCACAGTAGCTGCAAGGAACGCCAACGCCGCCTACGAGTCCGCATGTCCAACCTGGAGCAGGAGGTCCTGAAGTATAAGAACTTGGTTAAGGGCCTCCGCTCCGAGCTTGCCACCCTCCGCAAGGAGTATGATGCCCATGCCGCATCATGCACCAGCACCAGCACCCTCCAGTAGTGGAGTGTCCCTTGCCCTTTTTTTATAGACTTTTGGGGGGTGGGATTTGGGAGTTGGGATCGTTTTGGGACGTTTCAAAGACAATCGTTGGGGTTAGGGTGGGTGAGGGAGATTATTTTGTTAGGGCTAAATAAATATATTTTTAAACTTTATCTGACCATACCTGTTTTTTACTGCTTTTCAGTCTGGTGGGTGGGGGGCGGGGGTGTAACAGTAACTTTGTTTTCCTGAACAGTCGTAGGACTTTAGTAGTACAACCGTCAATCTCTTGTCTACTCCGAAATAATACTCCATTATAATACTACCTCCCACCAAACGCTTATCTTACCTGTAATTTGTGTTAGAAATTAGTGCTAGGCCCAGGGCTGGCTCCAGGTGAAATGGGGATTAACGTTGTCAATCCTGGGCGGGTGACATTTCCTCATTGCGGTGGTACTAGTGGTGTGACACAGTGGCAGTTGCATGCCTATGGAAAAAAAGAAAACGAAACCTTGTTTGTCCTCCTTACTGTAGCATTACAACGGTTACGGTACGATCGAGAAAATAGCAGGTGACAGTACACTAGAACAGTGCCATAATGTAGCCTAACAAATGGTAAAGTATTTGCTTGCAAGTATAACTAGTACTTGCGTTGAATTTATTTGACATTGGCTACTACTACTAGAAGATATAGTACTGAAGCTGAGTAAGTCTAGAAGATATCCTCGTATTCCTTCACCAGCCTGTTGCTATGACCTTATCCTCCCCAGCAAGTGTGTGGAATTATTGATGTCATTTTAGTCAGACATCAAGCAAAACAACACAGCCCGGGGGAAGAGGGTTAGGGTTTGTAAAATGGATGGGAATGGGGGTTTCTTTTTGGGTAGGTTTTGTTGAGAGAAGAAAAAAAAAGCAGAGCATGGACAAACAATAATTGAAGATACAGACAATCTTTGGTTACAAACTAAAGGTAAGCACATGCAGTCACACTCATAGAATAAAAGACAACAATGGATACTGTATCTGTATTGCGTATGTTGTTGGAGTTGTCCTGTTGAATTTGGTAAGTAAGTTGCATGCAGCAAACAATTCCTCTTATTGGCGGCACTCCTCCATTCCAGCTGACGCTTCGTCCATCAATGTGGCTGGTGACCACTGACAGAAGACACCCTGTCCACTGCCTGCCTGGCGGATGTTGACTGAAACCCGGCCTGTAATTATTGAACGGAAAACAGGAAGTGCTATTACAATACCACTGATAAATAAATAAAAGGTATGTACGCTGTGTGGTTCAAAAAGTGACACTTTGATTTCCCTAATAGACAGTACAATATTTTTGAAATTGCGTGCTCTGTCTGAGTCACCTTTTTAAGGATCAATAAGTATGGCCAAAATATTATAGCGGATCTTTCCCCTCAAGGTAGGTGTACTGTAAACTGTGTTTTAGAACAAAATTTGACCTTCCCAGCAATGCTCCCACCAAGACCCTTACTAAAGCCAGTCGCAAAAATGTAGAAGAACCCCAATCAGATCTCCAAAAACGATGCCTAGCAGAAAAATGGTTACAAAACGTACTTTGAAAGTAACAGTAGGCCCAAATACAGACCGTGGATTGTATTCAAACCACTTGCAAGCAAGCAAAAGTATCCATAGCCAGCATCGCTCCAACAGTGCTCTACAACAACAGAACTGCGTTGCAATAGAACCCCCCGAAACACATGCAATCCTGCTGCTAGGGCTAACCCTAACGAACCCTAACTTACAAAAAGTGCCAAAACTGGTGTTTCCTTATGGATTTTGTCCAAAACACTTCTATCCGGTATTAGACCTTCCTAGGAATGCCCCAGGCAAGACCCGCCAACCCACCCGCAAAAAAACACCCGACAACACCCCCAAACAGCGAAAAAGCTAAATCTCATACTTACAATGTCTCTCGGCCTTCGGTCCAAACGCGGCGCTGTGCAGCTAGGTCATCATCATCATCAATCATCATAACTCCTGTTTTCCACCACGGATTTCCTGAAAAGCAAATGCAATCAAGATTAGACTGTCGCAGCAGTGCTTCGACAGAGACCCCGGCCGCAACCCACCCACGAACAGCAGGAAGCCCCCCAAAACGCTACATTGAGCAAGATGTCAGAAGAAATAGCAAAAAAAAAGGCTGTTCCTTATGGATTTTGTCCAAAACACTTCTATCCGGTATTAGACCTTCCCAGGAATGCCCCAGGCAAGACCCGCCAACCCACCCGCAAAAAAACACCCGACAACACCCCCAAACAGCGAAAAAGCTAAATCTCATACTTACAATGTCTCTCGGCCTTCGGTCCAAACGCGGCGCTGTGCAGCTAGGTCATCATCATCATCAATCATCATAACTCCTGTTTTCCACCACGGATTTCCTGAAAAGCAAATGCAATCAAGATTAGACTGTCGCAGCAGTGCTTCGACAGAGACCCCGGCCGCAACCCACCCACGAACAGCAGGAAGCCCCCCAAAACGCTACATTGAGCAAGATGTCAGAAGAAATAGCAAAAAAAAAGGCTGTTCCTTATGGATTTTGTCCAAAACACTTCTATCCGGTATTAGACCTTCCCAGGAATGCCCCAGGCAAGACCCGCCAACCCACCCGCAAAAAAACACCCGACAACACCCCCAAACAGCGAAAAAGCTAAATCTCATACTTACAATGTCTCTCGGCCTTCGGTCCAAATGCGGCGCTGTTCAGCTAGGTCATCATCATCAATCATCATAACTCCTGTTTTCCACCACGGATTTCCTGAAAAGCAAATGCAATCAAGATTAGACTGTCGCAGGCTCGCAGCAGTGCTTCGACAGACACCAAAAATTACCCACAAACACCCGGAACCCCGCCAAAGAGCACCTCAAAGGCAAGCAAGTCAGCAAAAACGGCAAGAAATTTCCACCTCATATTTGGTACAAAACACTTTTGTCCATTATTAGAGCTTCACAGCAATGGGCCCAAATCCGTCAACTCACCCGCAAAGAAGTACAACACCCCCACAAGTGCTGAGTCTTTCTTCATTGGGCGTAATCCAGCACTCTGCTTGGAGGGAAATCGCAGTCTGGAGGAGGAGGATAGAGGAGCATGTTCTTCAGAACTTGTGAACCTGAGGAATGTAGACTGCGGCACCTTCAAATCAATAAGCAAACAAGTGAAGACAGTTCTGATGATGGTCTTGTTTTTGGGATTAGGTGATTAAAGTTTGAATTAAATTAACTGTGCAAAACAAAGAAAGAGAGACACAAAGCACACAGGAATAAAAGTGAAAAGGACGAAAAAGAAAGTTCTTGATTGATTGTCTCATTTTCAGGGCTCGGTGTCAGGGAATAAGAACAAGATTTCGTCATCATACTCTGCGAATTCAGGCTGGATGAGGTCAGTGCCACCGAACAGAGAACAAATCCCCTCATCTACGTTGCCGTCCTCCTCGTCTTCATGCGGCGTGCTTTCTCGTACTTTGTAATCTGGTGGTATGAGGTGCTGATTCATCTTGATCATTGTCAGCCGCTCCACATTTTTGGGCGAGAGGCGGCTCCGTTTGGGAGTTACAATGCCACCAGCAGCACTGAAAACACGTTCAGAAGACACACTTGCGAGTGGGCAAGACAAATAGTTTATAGCCAGGTTGAAGAGCTGTGGCCACAATTGTTTTTTGCCATGCCAATACTGCAATGGCTCATCATTAAGAAAGACCTCTGTTGAGTCATTCAGATAGTCCTGCACCATCGACTCAAGGTCATCAACGGTTCCTCCACTTTGCTTACTTTTTGCTGTGGCTGTGACATTTTTTCGAGAACCATACCCAAGCAAACTTAGCCAATCCTCTACAACAGCCACTGTTTTTGTTGTGTGTGGTGCAGATGATCCAGTTGCCGGTGTCTTTAACGGCTGAGAGGTCACTTGTGCCCCAGCCACAGGTGCAGAAGTGGATTCTTGTGACTGGGGATGGCCTGCTGATGCTGATGCTGATGTACTGGCTTCTCCTTCAATAACCTGCCGTTCTTTTTCATACCTCTTGGCTGACCAGGCTAACCAATGTTTGTACTTTTGAACATCTGCATCAGCAAAAGGAAAGAATGCTTCGCCTGCCAGCGCCTTTTTGTAGCGTGGATCCAGAATAGTAGCACAAATGTAATGCTGATCTGACTTGATCTTTTCAAGACGTTCATCACCACGTAGGCGCTCTAATAATTTCTCAGACAAAATAAAATGGTCTTTTTTTTTTTCATCTTTTTCAAACTCAGAAGACACCGCCATCAGTTGGTGCTCCAGCATGCACAACAATGGGATAGCTTTTCCCAAATTACAGTCCTCCTGGCTGACTGCACGCGTGAAGAACTCAAAAGGACGAAGCATGTCTGTCAGGCTTTTAACTATGTCCCATTGCGCCGCACTCATCCGCAGGTCCTCCTTCTGAGATGTACCCTCTGTGAAGAAATAGTGATCGAGTACCGTATACTGCTCATACAGACGCTCAAGCATGTAGAAGGTTGAGTTCCAACGTGTTGCCACCTCCTGGATGAGTGCTTTCACTGGCATTCCACGTATAAATAGCAGTCTCCGCAGATGCTTCCGGGCCTTAAAAGAATGGCTGAAATGGTTGCACATTTTGCGGCAGGTGGCCATTACCTCGAACGCTGTACTCTGTTTATCCATCAAGAATTTTTGAACTACCAGGTTGATACAGTGCGCCAAACACGGCACTCTAACATGGTCACCCTTCAACATGGCCTTAACTACATTGGCGCCATTATCCGTGGAAACATAACCAATCTTGAGTTTTAGGGGGGATAGCATTTTCAACACCTTTTTGTTAAACTCTTCCAAAAGGTTTTCTGCTGTGTGACTTTTCTCCAAGCCAAACATGGCTAGTGTTGCATGTTTCCGAGCAGCTTTGAAAACTTTGTCCGGGTCAACACCTGCGTTTAGCTTTGCTATAACACCTGAAAAAGAGACCCAGTGTGCAGTGATGCACATGTAATCAGCGCCTGCGCCACTGGTCCACATGTCTGTTGTCAGATGTATTGTGTGAACAGCACTCTTCTGCAAAGCTGCCCCAATCGCCTCCAGCACATCTTCATGTAGTGCTGGAACCGCAACTCTGGCAAAATAGAACCGGCTCGGAACCTTCCATTTAGGGCAGAGCGTTGCCACTAATTCAAGAAAACCTACCGCTTCTACAAAAGAAAAAGGTAGAAGGTCCACAGCTAGCATTTTAGCCAGCTTAGTGTTATACAGACGCGTCAGTGGGTGGTTGCGTTCATATGGCACGTCTGAAGTAAGCATTGTTCTAATGTTGCCCTGGACCAAGCATTTACGGGCTGATAATGACTTCGTTGACCCAATTTTGCTCGCTGTTGAACTTTTGTGCGTTGGTGTCTCACTCGCTCCAACACTCTTAGTGTGCCTCACATTGGGTGTGCTGCTGACAGGGGTACTGGGTGTAAGGGAAGTGTTTGACACGTCTTCTTCCTGCTCGTCATCATCAGATGAAACATCAACGTTTCCTTGAATTTGGCCTTTCTTGATCGCATCTAGGTGCGCAAACCATTTGACAGTGTGCTGTCTCCTAAGATGACCTCTCTGGCCTCCGGTACCATAGTTGGTACCTGGCTTACCACGACTAACTGCTTGCTTACAAATGGTAAAAATGGCAAACTTTGGATTTTTTGGACAAACAGTAAAGAAGTCCCAAACTGGGGACTTGAAGTGTCTGTGGGACATGGAGGAGGCGGCGATACTGGTGGTGGTGGTCATGAAGCTAATGCCAGATGAAGTGGAGGATCTGGATTGCCCAACTTTTGTACGTTTTGCACTTTCACCGCCACTAATTAAGGTCGAGGTTGACGGAGGTCTCTTCTTGCCAGAAAGAAATATGGAAGCGGGACGAGTTGGTGTACTACTTAACTCCAATGATTGTGGTGTTTCCACTGCCTCCTCATCGACAACATTATCATCATCATCACACTCAGCAGCTCTTCGGGCTAGGGTCAAAATGTCTGTTTGCTGCATGCCCGATGGGGCTGCAGTGACCTTTATGATGACTGGGTCGTCGTTGGCAGAGTCTTCATCAGCAGCAGTATCCGCCACTTCTTGTTGAGACTCATCACACTCCATAACTCTGAGACTTTGGACGAGCTTCCTTTTACGCTTAACTACCTTTGTCGGATCATGGTGTGCCTCACTCTCAGACGGCTGTGGTGCTGGTTCCCAAGTTTGATCCGTATCATCAGAAGGAGGTGTGCTTGAAGAAGATGTAGACACGACCCTTGATCTCTTCCTTGCTAGGGGTGTGGAAGACAATGAAGGATCATCAGGAGGAGTGGCTTCCTCAAATGATACCTCGCCTTGATTGTCGATTTCCTGATGTGCCCCTACTTCGGGAGGAACAACTATTGTGGGCACTTGTTGTGACCCTCCATGCACCTCTGCTTGCGCATCTCCTTGCGCTGCCTCTCCTTCCACATGTACTTGGGCTTGTACTTGCACATGTGATTGTTGTTGCGGCTGTGGTTGTTCAACACTCGTCAGATGAGCTACAACAACCTGTGTTGATTGAGGGACATTGCTGCTGCTTTCTTGCGATGAGCCAACATCACTGGTCGATGGTGATTGAACAACTATACTGGCTGCCTCTGCAGCACTCAAGGGCTTGGACTTAAGTTGGCGTGGTGGTGGTGGTGGCACTGAGCCCAATGGAGCGGGGGTGCTGCTGCCAGCTTGGTCCCCAGCAGATCCCGCTGCTGCTGCTGCAGGCATACTTTTTTTTTTACTCCCAAAAAAAGGGGCGGGCAGCACACCAGTGTCCTTGGTAACTTGCTTCTTCTGCTCCTTACTGGCACCTTTCTTGCTAGAGGAGCTACGGGTTACTTTTTTGGGGGCCATCTTCTTCAGAGCAGGTCAGCACGGCAGCAGTTGCACGAGTTGCAGAGGGTTCTGTGTCCAGACGTGACGTCGCGTGACGTTATGCTGCACACACACACCGCTGCAGGACTTCTTCCTGGCACTGGTGGTTCTCTTGAGTCTTTTTGTGCACCTAAAAGCAATGGAAGACAGAGGAACATCAGTTCAGTTATACACCCCAAAAAATCGACAAAGCACAGAAAAATGAGCACAATCCCATGCCATCCATGATGTTTACATTGAAGACACCCCACAGAAAGACTAGGGAGTGGGACATGCAAGTATGCAACACTCAGTCACTACCCCTGGGCATAATGGATGAAAAGTAGGCAAAATAAGTGCAGGCCTCAGACACTGCCTCTCCTCAAAATGGCCCCTTACACCCCAAGCACATGTTGCCTGTACCAGCCAGCACTCAAGATGGCCACCACCACCACCCACATGGCCAGTCCACATCAACAGTACACCCCCAAAAAACAGAAAAACAGCCAGAAATCACCACAATCCAATGCCATCCATGATGTTTACATTAAAGAGAGTGAGACCACACCACAGGCACACTCAGTCCATGCACCACCACCCCTGGGCAAAAGGCCACACCAGCAGCCCCCCAAAAACGACAAAAAACAATAAAATCATCACAATCCCAGCCCATCCATGGCCTCAATGGTGTTTAAATTCAAGAAGACACCCCTCAGAAACACTAGGCCCATGCACACTCACTACCCCTGGGCATAATGGATGAAAAGTAGGCAAAATAAGTGCAGGCCTCAGACACTGCCTCTCCTCAAAATGGCCCCTCCCTTACACCCCAAGCACATGTTGCCTGTACCAGCCAGCACTCAAGATGGCCACCACCACCACCCACATGGCCAGTCCACATCAACAGTACACCCCCAAAAAACAGAAAAACAGCCAGAAATCACCACAATCCAATGCCATCCATGATGTTTACATTAAAGAGAGTGAGACCACACCACAGGCACACTCAGTCCATGCACCACCACCCCTGGGCAAAAGGCCACACCAGCACCCCCCCAAAAACGACAAAAAACAATAAAATCAGCACAATCCCAGCCCATCCATGGCCTCAATTATGTTTAAATTCAAGAAGACACCCCACAGAAAGACTAGGCCCATGCAACACTCACCACCCCTGGCCAAAGGGCCCCACCAGCAGGCCCAAAAAAACGACAAAAAACAATAAAATCAGCACAATCCCAGCCCATCCATGGCCTCAATGGTGTTTAAATTCAAGAAGACACCCCTCAGAAACACTAGGCCCATGCACACTCACTACCCCTGGGCATAATGGATGAAAAGTAGGCAAAATAAGTGCAGGCCTCAGACACTGCCTCTCCTCAAAATGGCCCCTCCCTTACACCCCAAGCACATGTTGCCTGTACCAGCCAGCACTCAAGATGGCCACCACCACCACCCACATGGCCAGTCCACATCAACAGTACACCCCCAAAAAACAGAAAAACAGCCAGAAATCACCACAATCCAATGCCATCCATGATGTTTACATTAAAGAGAGTGAGACCACACCACAGGCACACTCAGTCCATGCACCACCACCCCTGGGCAAAAGGCCACACCAGCACCCCCCCAAAAACGACAAAAAACAATAAAATCAGCACAATCCCAGCCCATCCATGGCCTCAATTATGTTTAAATTCAAGAAGACACCCCACAGAAAGACTAGGCCCATGCAACACTCACCACCCCTGGCCAAAGGGCCCCACCAGCAGGCCCAAAAAAACGACAAAAACAATAAAATCAGCACAATCCCAGCCCATCCATGGCCTCAATGGTGTTTAAATTCAAGAAGACACCCCTCAGAAACACTAGGCCCATGCAACACTCACTACCCCTGGGCATAATGGATGAAAAGTAGGCAAAATAAGTGCAGGCCTCAGACACTGCCTCTCCTCAAAATGGCCCCTCCCTTACACCCCAAGCACATGTTGCCTGTACCAGCCAGCACTCAAGATGGCCACCACCCACATGGCCAGTCCACATCAACAGTACACCCCCAAAAAACAGAAAAACTGCCAGAAATCACCACAATCTAATGCCATCCATGATGTTTACATTAAAGAGAGTGAGACCACACCACAGGCACACTCAGTCCATGCACCACCACCCCTGGGCAAAAGGCCACACCAGCACCCCCCCAAAAACGACAAAAAACAATACAATCAGCACAATCCCAGCCCATCCATGGCCTCAATTATGTTTAAATTCAAGAAGACACCCCACAGAAAGACTAGGCCCATGCAACACTCACCACCCCTGGCCAAAGGGCCCCACCAGCAGGCCCAAAAAAACGACAAAAAACAATAAAATCAGCACAATCCCAGCCCATCCATGGCCTCAATGGTGTTTAAATTCAAGAAGACACCCCTCAGAAACACTAGGCCCATGCAACACTCACTACCCCTGGGCATAATGGATGAAAAGTAGGCAAAATAAGTGCAGGCCTCAGACACTGCCTCTCCTCAAAATGGCCCCTCCCTTACACCCCAAGCACATGTTGCCTGTACCAGCCAGCACTCAAGATGGCCACCACCACCACCCACATGGCCAGTCCACATCAACAGTACACCCCCAAAAAACAGAAAAACAGCCAGAAATCACCACAATCCAATGCCATCCATGATGTTTACATTAAAGAGAGTGAGACCACACCACAGGCACACTCAGTCCATGTACCACCACCCCTGGGCAAAAGGCCACACCAGCACCCCCCCAAAAACGACAAAAAACAATAAAATCAGCACAATCCCAGCCCATCCATGGCCTCAATTATGTTTAAATTCAAGAAGACACCCCACAGAAAGACTAGGCCCATGCAACACTCACCACCCCTGGGCAAAGGGCCACACCAGCAGGCCCAAAAAAAGGACAAAAATCAGCACAATCCCAGCCCATCCATGGCCTCAATGGTGTTTAAATTCAACAAAACATTTGTATCATGCACCCCTAACCAACCCTGGTCCTACTGGATACTGTGGCTACCCACAATATAATTTATTTTATGTTCTGAAAAAGTTCCAAAATTTTACTTGCAGCAACTGTAATGCCCCAAACAAACTTACTTGTGAAAGTTGATTTCTAATCCAAAAGTGATCCAAAGACAGTCAAAAAGGCCTCAAATCCAAATATCCAGCAGCACCCACAAAAAGTAATCCTTCCAGCTCCAGATCCAAATGAAAGTGACCAGGAGATGGACAAAGCACTGGGAGGAGCCTGCTGGACAGGAACAGGAAGTTGGAGACTGTGGGGCACTTCCTTCCTCCCCCCCCCCAAAATGGACTCCTTGCAAAAAAAAGGCCATGCAAATGTCAACCTGAGGAGTGATTCTGATAAAAATCATAATTTTCTGAAGGTTTATCCTGTTTGCTGGTGATTTTCTTGTGCGAAATTGCAAAATCTCTATTTCGCAAGTGCGAGATTGTTCCTTTCCGCCGCAACTACGTGTTCGCAATTGCGAACTCTCGCGAGGTGTGCTGTGCAAGGTGGCAAGCCGCGAGTACGTATTCGCGGGCGCTAAACTCCCGCGGGAACACGCAGCAAGATCTAAAATGGCGCGTCACTCGCAAAGAAAAACAACTCGGCAAACGCTAAATGACGGAAAGTGAACGCCGTGCACCACGCCGCGCGCCGCAACCAAGCAAAAAATCCGCCGCGAGCGGATTCACGGATTTTCGACAAATTCGCGAGAGTTCGCGGATTGCGAATTTGCCGAAAATCCGAAAAATCCGCGATCGGAGCGGATTTTACGCCCATGCTTACTTAGAGGGAGATGCAGAAGTGGTTGGTGCCACATCACTGGGCCCCGGCTCGGCAGCATTTGTCCTCGTCCCTCTCTTTGCGCTGTCGAAGTTGATCTTCGTCTGGCGATTCTCCGGGCGCACCATCTTGCCCCCGTGTCTTTCACCTCCCCCTGCCACCAGATCCGCCGAAGTTAGTATAAGCGCCTCCGAGCCAAGCGGGACGTCGCGTGGAGAAGAGGCACACCCTGCGGCGAGCACTCCGCCTGCACCACGCCCGGCTTCTCCTATCGTCGGGAAAACCTCAACTCAGGACAGGGAATTACCGCCAGACGCCCAATCAGTCAGCAAGTGGCAGGACAGCAACAGCGAACAGGGCTATCCACTAGGTATCATCAGCAACGGTAGGTGCCCCTCGGCACACTGCACGGGCTCCACTCAGAGAGCATGCATTGAGTGGAGGCATGCACAGGTAACGCCTCCGACTAGATGGTGTACGGCCGTGAATACCGGCGGCAACGTGTAGAATATGCTGCGGATGGCTCGAGCCGCTCCACAGTGCAGGAATGCAATCCAGGCTGTAGACCCAGGCAGCCAATTAGCGATGTTGCGCCAGATCTGAGCAGCGCCGAGCGTCGTCTCCCCTGCTCCCACTCCCGCCAAGAGTCAATAAGGCCAATGGAGCTGCCGGATGCGCTTGGTCTACATATGCGCCCCTAAAGAGACGCGGGGGCAGCAGGACGGCAGGCGCAGCCCAAACACACTCACCCGCACCCCGGCAGGGCGTCAGCACACAATCGGCAGCAGCGGTAAGTGCCGTCCGCAGCTCTCCAGCTGATATCACGCACAGGCGCACTCCTTCCCACAAAGGCAACAGGGGACAGGTCGATAGTGGCCCCCTCGTCTGATGGCCGTCTCTCAATGCGTGCCGCACAGCCCCTTTTGTATCGCACAGCGTCCAGCAGCGCTCCTCCCGTCCGGTCACTCAGGCTGCACCGGGTGAATGGCCGCAGTGGAGATCCAGCGGGTGCGGGAGATAGGTAGCGCTATCAGGGGTGCAGAGCCAAGGAGCGATGACTGGGTCAGATGGCAGGCACGTACCGGACACCGTAGGCAGGCAAGCAGGAGGGGCCCAGCGCCTCGTGGCGAGCACCGGCCTCGAGTGCCGGCCCGCAGCCGAGCTCCTCACCTCGTGAGCTCCGAGGGCGCAGCCGGTCAGATCTACGAGGCCGATTTCTCCGTCACAGGAGCCGCCAGAGGTCCGAGGCTCGGGTCGATTGTAGAGGGCCTCCTCCTGTATCAGGTGAGCAGTTTAGATGGGACACTTCTCTCCAGTTTTAAGAGACAAGGGTCCTTAGCTTATCGAAATTAAAGGTAAAATGAAATATAGACCACGATGGGAAGCTATATTAATCCTCTGTCCAGCCGGAGAGGGTATTTATTTAAACACAGAAAATAGGCATTTTCATGAATCGTATTAGGCACAGTCCTGTACCTTACTCATAGAGAACACACAACAGAAGGGATAAGGAGAAGAATAAAAAGGGTTTTCACAGGCAAAAGAAAAGAGCAGAGTTGGCCACTTATAAATGTTGAATTTAGGTGTGTGCCAAGCAGCGCTAAACACAACTAGAGTAAAACACAATGGTCGCGTTATGAGAGCACTATATACAGTCGACGTTTCGATCCCTTTAAGCTATAATTATATAGGAATCATCATCAGGACTACAGTTTGACAAACATTTGCCTGCCTGGTATTGTGAAACAACCGCCTAACATTCATAAAATGGCGGTCCATACATTGAGGGTCGGACTCAGAGGTCCGTATTTAAGCCAACGAGAATTTTCTGTAGTGCAATAACCTCGTTGAAGGGGGTTTTTTAATTCAACCCGCGTGGTCCGGTTGGGGCAGTGTAAATGGAACTGCGAGTTTCGAATTACTGACAGCGCCTTGAACGTCCAGGGACTAGGTTATGGAGAGTTTTCTGGTGGCCAAGGGGACCGGTATCTCCTTTTTTAAAAAGAAACCGGTAGCGATCGAATGATTGTCGACGCTGTATCTTAGTAGTTCAAGGACTACGTTGTCGGTGGTGTTCAGGGGGCCGGGCAATCGAGTGGATGTCGACGCCGTCCCTCGGTAGTACAATGACTACGTTGCCAGTGGTGTTCTGGGGGCCGGGGGAACAATCTCCTATCCGACCATTGCTGCTGCACATCCTATGAGCAAGACACACTTAGTGTCGAAACGCGTAACGTTTTTTGAGGAATAAAATAATTGGAACCTGTACCACCGAGTGCGCGCATTGCTTATCAGCAGACTGTGGATTGATATATATATATATATATATATATATATGATTCACCAAATTGCCAAAGCTTTTGAAAGGCACACGACAGTCCTCTGCCATCCGGGCTTCCCAAGTTTTGGCACGTCTTTCCACTCACATGTTCATAATTGCGCCCGACGCGTTTCGGGGTGAGAACCCCTTCCTCCTGGGCTGGCAAACATCACACTCGTAAACAGGTTTGCTTTGCATATCCGGTTTTTAATCAATTACAAGCCCCGTGGTGGGCGTGTGCTCAGTGCATGCTTTCACCAACATCTTCTGGGACTTGTAGTCCGTGTATGCACAAATGTTATTCTCCTTTAAGTAAGGTCGAGTTGTTTTGTTCATTTTCTGCTCAGTCTATATTTAACCTTCAGTAGGCTGCACAGCGGTCCGACGCGCCCCAAAAAACACAAGGGTGCCTTTCCTTTCGGCAGGGTCCAGCCGATCATAAATTCCACAAACTTCCAACACTCGATTGAAAAAATTAGGAAAGCACACACTCGAGTGTTTTTCAAAGAATTACAGCGACTTTATTTACGCTTGCCTGTTGCACAAGGCGTTTCACCTTCTCCAAAGACTTGCTCACGGGTACTGAGCTCTGACAAACAAGCTTTTTTTATATTTTCACCATCAGCGTGACATCAATTTCAGACCAGTTCATTCTGCCTTTTTATCTTTTTACTCTCTGGTGAGTATTTCATCATTTTTGTGTGAGTGTTCAAAATGGTTTCTTTTGTATAGTCGTCCATCTGTTCATGATTTAATCTATAATTTATTTGTTAACTGAAGTTTGCGCTCTCTAGTGAGCAGAGTACTACAAATTTACAAATATGCAAATTTACAACTGCTTCCAGTCAAGGGATTAATTTAATCCTTTTTGACTTCCTCTTGTATGTTATCCTCTCTGGTGAGTCGATTAAACACATTTTTAACTGTATTGTTGTTTATAGATGAACGTACAGTTCCTCATTTTGATTCAATCCTCTCGGATCCAGGGTTCCGAAAGTGAGAATGTGCTTCGATTCCCATTGTCGGAGGTTTTTGATTGGATCTCCTCCTCTTTCTGGTACTGGTACTTGTTCCAATGCACAGTATTTCAGTGTTTCCCAATGTCCTTCATGGAATTGCTCCATGTGTTTAGCGACAGCATTTGTATGATCTTTGTGGATCGTGGTACGAACATGTTCTAATATTCGTTTCTTTGCTTCAAAAATGGTGCTCCCTATGTATTTTCACAAGAACTAAACATCATTAATCTGTCACGAAGAATATTAAACTCAACAGAAGAAGAGACACTTAAGAAAGGCCTAAACGTCTGTCCCACCTCACATCTGAACATAGCGGACACCCGAGTAGACCTATATAAATACACAAGAAAACTGAAACAAGCCACACTTTATGCAGAAAAACAAAAACAGAGCAAAATCCCATGCATTGAACACAACAACCAGTCACCACTTATAGTTGAAGATTTGGAAAGTCTACGAACACTAACAACAATGGGCACTATAACAGACTCCCAAGAAGAAAATGCGCTAATGGAACTGGAAGAAATAATACCAGGAGAAGGAGCGAGCGAAAGTGGCCTCAAGCTGAAGTCTAAGTTTTACCCAAATTTACCACCGGGGAACAAAATAGACATTTTCCACGAAGTTGTAGTAGAATTGTAGTAGAAGAACTATATAAGATGACACCGCATACTGAAAGGAAAAATAATCTGACAAAAAAACAAAGAGAAACACCAAAACATTTGAAAGAGGATAAAACAATCAAAATAAAACCGGCAGATAAAGGCGGAAATATTATGATTCTTGATAAAAAGCAATACATCATGGAGGCTCAGAGACAACTCTCGGATGAGGAATGTTATCAACAGCTACAGAAAGACCCAACCAAAGAACTACAAAACAAGTTACAGAACCATCTAACAGAATGGTATCAGAAAGGTCTAATTGATATGGAAGAACAAAAATATCTAAACAAGAAACATCCAACATTACCCACCTTTTACTGTCTCCCAAAAGTGAACAAGAATCAAGAAAATCCACCTGGTAGGCCGAGAGTTTCTGCAATTAATTCTCTACTAGAACCAATATTAAACTATGTGGACCACTTTCCATCACCGCTAGTGAAGGAACTCTCCTCCTATCTCAAAGACACCACGGATCTCCTTAAAAAACTAGAGGATGTAATTTGGAAACCAACTTACAATCTAATAACTATGGATGTGGTATCACTATATACCAACATAGAACACACTATAGGAATAAATGCCTGCAAGTTCTATTTGGGAAAACGTAACATCAAATACAGAGACCATAAAATCATGGTAAATGAAATGATCTCATTGTGCCTAAATAATAACATCTTTGTATTTAACAAAAAAATCTACAAACAAATAAGAGGATGCGCAATGGGCTTTTCATTTTCCCCAAACTATGCCAACCTAACAATGGGCTGGTTTGAGCAACATCTGGCATGGAATACAGAGAACTACCAATGGAGAGAAAAATGCATCCTCTGGTTCAGATTTATAGATGATCTGCTAATTATTTGCGACAGGACCAAAGAGGAATTTGAAACATACTTCAAAATATTAAACAATACTCCAACAAATTTAAAATTCACATTTGAAATCAGCTCTGACAAAGTATCATTCCTGCACACAGAAATATATATTGAGCAGAACTCCCTACAGACAACATTACATAGAAAGAACATAGCAACAAATTCTACGTTGCATGGTGAGAACTTTCACGAGGAAAATCTAAAGTGGAGCATCCCATATGGGGAGTTCTTCCGGCTTAAAAAAAACTGCTCAAATGAAAAAGAATTTATGAAATACAGTGAAAACATGAGCAAACGATTTCAAAGTCGGCACTATCCTAATAAAATGGTTGCAAAGTGTCTATCGAAAGTGATGAGTCAAAAACGGAAAGAAGTCTTGCACAAAAAGAAAGAAATGAAAAATGAAACAGACAACAAAATAAGATTCATAACCACATACAGTGCAGAAACCCAAAAACTAAATAACATCATCAGAAAACACTGGAGTATTCTCAGACTGGACTCAACCTTGGCGGAAATTATAGGAGATCATCCGAACATGACACTTTGGAGAGCAAAAAATATAGGAGATCAACTTGTCCACAGCCACTTCACGGAAAATCCGAATAAAACATGGCTACAAAGAGAGGGATTCTGGCCATGCAAAAACTGCAAAGTGTGCAAGATTGCGGTTGCGACAAAGAAGATACTAATTGGAAAGGGAAAAAAATGGAAGATTCACCAACACCTAACATGTAGGATCTCATATGTAATCTACATGATAGAGTGCCCATGCTCGAAAAAATACATAGGGAGCATCATTTTTTAAGCAAAGAAACGTATATTTGAACATGTTCGTGCCACTATCCACAAGGATCGTACAAATGCTGTCGCTAAAAACATGGAGCAATTCCATGAAGGAAATTGGGAAACGCTGAAATACTGCGCATTGGAACAAGTACCAGTACCAGAAAGAGGAGGAGATCGAATCAAAAACCTCCGACAACGGGAATCGAAGCACATTCTCACTTTCAGAACCCCGGATCCGAGAGGATTGAATCAAAATGAGGAACTGTACGTTCATCTATAAACAACAATACAGTTAAAAATGTGTTTAATCGACTCACCAGAGAGGATAACATACATGAGGAAGTCAAAAGGGATGAAATGAATACCAGGACTGGAAGCAGTTGTAAATTTGCATATTTGTAAATTTGTAGTACTCCGCTCACTAGAGAGCGCAAACTTCAGTTTACAAATAAATTATAGATTAAATCATGAACAGATGGACGACTATACAAAAGAAACCATTTTGAACACTCACACAAAAATGATTAAATACTCACCAGAGAGTAAAAAGATAAAAAGACAGAATGAACCAGTCTGAAATGGATGTCACACTGATAATTGCCAAACCTGAACAGTGTATAATAACTTTTCTTTTTCAAAAAATCACTGAGCACTGAAAATGTAAAAATGTATATCACATACTACTAATACCCCAATGCACTTGTAATCAATTTGGGAAAAAAAGAGGAAGTGACCTCATGGTGAAAATATAAAAAAAAGCTTGTTTGTCAGAGCTCAGTACCCGTGAGCAAGCCTTTGGAGAAGGTGAAACGCGTTGGGCAACAGGCAATCGTTAATAAAGTCGCTGTAATTCTTTGAAAAACACTTGAGTGTGTGCTTTCCTAATTTTTTCAATCGTGTGTTGGAAGTTTGTGGAATATATATATATATATTCACTGAAAAAACCATAGGTTTGACACCAGTTATAGTTAGCTGGAAATTTTACTCGCATAAAACCAATGAAATTCCCACGTTATAGTTAGTTGGACTCACTATAACTTGCGCGTGCAATGCACTGCTGATGACGTCACATATTACATCACTCATGACATGGTCAGTGACATCACTCATGACATCACTGATGACACCACCCAGTGAATGTGTGTCTTTTTAAAAAATAAATATGTGTTATATATGTATATGTAAAAGTTGATGGAAGAATAAATGTTTAAATAAGTGTTTACATGGATGTTTTAAAAAAAAATTGATTGGTTAACTCGCTTATTAAGTGTATCTTAGTGAATACATATATTAGCGAGTAATGTTTAAATATTTAAATATATGTATCAGTGTTTCACTTTGTGTATAAGTGGCTGCATGGGTTGGTGAGTAGCTACATGTGTATGTATATGGGTTATTAGATGTTTTTCTTAGTATCAGTATGAGTGTTTGTATGGTTTGGTGGGGTATTACTTAGCACATAGATGCATGAATGACTGACTCTCTCTTTGTATGTGTTTTGAAGACAGCATATGTGCAGGACTGTATGGGTGGATGAGTGTGTATGTGTGTGTGTTAGTGAGTGAATGCCTGTCTCACTAGTGTCTTTATCAGTAACTACATATGTTTTAATGTAGTATATGTGAATATTGATGTATATAAGTGAGTATATGTGAGAGTGAGGGATTGTAAGAGTTCCTGTTTAAATTAGTATGTGTTTCTATAAGTGATTGTTTAAGAGAGTAAGTATGTGTAAGTTTCCTTAGAAGTAAAGTGGTAGTGTGTGTATAGCTGTATATGCAAATAAATGGATGTTCAATAGTTTATTTGCATGTGTGAGTATGTGTGAGAGTATCTTTTGGATGACTGTCGGTGTGTAAGAGGAAGTATAGGTGTATCACTACATATGATGAGTGAGTATATGTATGAGTGACTATATAGAACTGTTGGTGAATGAGTGGATGTGTATATAGATGGTGGAATTATTGAATTGGTTGTTGTAACTGGTATGGATATCTCCATTTTTTTGAAAATTTTAGTTTCTATTTTTGAATATGTGTTTCAAGGGTTACATTACAGTGAAAAGAGGTCTGTCACTCTGTCACAAGGATGGTGTCATCAGTGATGTCATGAGTGATGTCACTGACCATGTCATGAGTGATGTAATATGTGACGTCATCAGCAGTGCATTGCACGCGCAAGTTATAGTGAGTCCAACTAACTATAACGTGGGAATTTCATTGGTTTTATGCGAGTAAAATTTCCAGCTAACTATAACTATTGTCAAACCTATGGTTTTTTCAGTGAATTTGATAGGTTTTTTAAAAACTAATTCCTAACTATAACTGATGTGAAACCTATGGTTTTTTCAGTGAATTTCATAGGTTTTTTAATAGCAAATCTCTATAGGTATGAAATGTAATATTTTTTATAATGAAGTTATACTATTTTTTTAAATGTTTTTTTTTTTTTTTTTTTTTGTGCCCCGGAGCGCGTACCGGGGAGCGTCCCGTTAGCGCTATTGCCACGAACGAAAACAACATTGTGACGTATCTCGTAGCCGCGTGAGGCGTCATATGACGCACAGCGTAAGCGCACCCGGAAGCACGCGAGCGCATACGATCGCGCAACGTCCTGACGAGCTTACGCAACGCGACCCCAGGCGCGCCCCGGTGCTCGTAGCGTAAGCGCGTCGGGTCATGTGATCTGAAAATAACACTTTTCATTGGTGCAGATCAGTTTTGGTTTCCAAATGATGAAAGCCCGGATCATGTGACTTGAAAATAACACTTTTCATTGGTCCAGAACAGTTTTTTTTCCAAATGATGAAAGCCCCCACCTTTTTTCCTTATTCTGACTTTGTCCTTTGACTGAGGAAGACCTGTTTGGAGATCTGTCCCTAATCTTTTGTACTTTAAAATGGCTACAGTAGCAGCAGCAGCTGGAGCATCTGCACCACCACCACCACCACCACCAAGAAGACCACCACAACATTACATTGGTGGTCAAGAAGAAGAAGAGGAGGAGGAGGAGGAGGAGGGAAGAAGGACATTCCTGCCAGAAGACAATACCCCATATAGGCCAAAGGAGCACATTGTATGGGAGTTTTTTTCCATCCCAGAGGGCAAGAAGAAGTGAATGCGCCCAAGGTGACTTGCCGAATCTGTGGCTCAGAACTTTCAAGGGGGAACCCTAATAAAAATATTAATTTGGTAATTACACCATGATTCGGCATATGCAGCGCAAGCATCCCAACAACTATTCTGCTGCAGAGATCAGAGAACTGGCCAGTAACCCTCCCCAATCTTCATCCCGCACCTCCAAAAGAAAGCAACCCACTCCATCGGGACCAGACACAAGGGAGACGATGCCCATCATACAACCACGGTTTGGTGAATTCAGGGTCACATGTATTTTTTGTGGTAAGACCATCAGCTATGGTGAGCAGAGCGTAAAGCTCATCGTCCTTGCTGGTGACAACCACAATTGCCCCAAAAAACGCTAATTTTTTCCTGATTTTTTTTTGCTCCAGTTGAGCCGTTTACAATTCCCTGTTTTTTGTTTCTCCCCCAAAAAAATACAAAAAAATATAAAACTGTTCAGAAAACCCCAAAAAAGTAAAAAAATTCAAAAAAACAATAAAAAAATATAAAACAACAAAAAGAATAAAAAAACTGTTCTTTTTAGAACTACCTCCAATTTATAAAAAAATTCTACATTTTTTAAAAACTCTGTCATTCTTTTTTCCTTAGGGTACGCGCACCGGGGCGCGCACCAAAAAAAATAGAAAAAAAAATAATATAGGAGTGAGCATGAGGAAAGGAGACAGAGAGAGTGATGTTAAGAGAAAGAGAGCTAGAGGGAGCAACACAGAGGGACTGTGTATTACATAGTAAGACAGAGAGAAGGTGTAATAGGGTGTAAGTGAGAAAAGGAAAATGAATAAGGGAGCGAAAGAAGTAAAGAGACAGGAAGAAAACTAAAGCAGAGGTACCGGGAGAATGTGAGTGGGTGTTGAAAGTAAAGAGAAGGACAGTAAAGGATGGGGAATGAGGGGTAGTGACGGAACCGGAGTAAAGGAACAACGGTGATGGAGGGTTAGAAAAGAGCAGTGAGTGTAAGTAAAGAGGGGTGAAAGAGGGTGGATAAAAGTGAATAAAGGTAAGACATGGGGAGTGACAGAGAGAAAAGAGAGAGAGAGTAAGGGAAGGAGTGACTAAAAGGTAGTGAGTCAAAAGCAGGAAAGAAAGGTAAGTGAGAGAGTGTAGGTGAGTTGTAGGGAGTGAGCATGATGAGAGAGTATTGACACAATGAGGGGACAGAGACAGCGACGATAAGAGAGACAAAGTGAGGGAACGGAAGTGAGGAACTGTGAGAACAGACGGACTGAGAGAAGGAGTGACAGGAGTAAAGTAAATGATTAAGGGAAAGGGAATGAGTGAGGGAGCAAAGGAAGGGAACAGAGGGTAAGGGAAGTAAAGCAGGGGGACTGAAAGAAGTTGAATGTGGGAGGGGAGTTAGGGAAAGGGGAGTAAACATGGAGGATAAGAATAAGTGAGGGAAGCAGAGTAAAGAAACAGGAGTGAGGTAGGGTGAGAAAATAGTAGTGAAGTTAAAGCAAAGGGTGATGACAAACTACATTTTTTTAGTCACACTTACCATATAATTAATGTAACTTTAATTACATTTTTTACTACACTTTGTATCTGTTAAAGAGAGAAGAAAAAATAAGTTATAATTAGTAAAATATATATTTTAAAATAAAAGATACAAATGAAGAGGTTAAAAATCATAACAGTGTATTTAGAAATAAAGTAAGAGTGAAGGACACAGAAAGGGAAATAAAGTAAGGTAGAAGGAGAAAAAGAAGGAAAAAGAAATAGAAGGAGAGCAAATTACTAAGAGTAAGGCATATAGATTCACTGACAGAGAGGAAGAGAAGAAGAGAGAAATGAACTGAAGGTAAGAAAGATACTAAAAGAATGTAAGTTAGCAAAACTAAATCCGGAAACAGGAGTAAGTAAAAAGATAATGACTGAGAGGGAAAGGAGTCTAATTAAGGATGCATTTAGAAGAATGAGGAATGGAAGATAACTGAGAGAGTAAGTGAAGCAGAGGGAGAGTGGGTTAGTTATAGTGATAAAGTGCAACAATAATGGTGAGTGAGTAAAGAGGAATTACTAAAAGAGCAAAAGAGGAAAAGACGGAAAAGGGAAGTAAAACAGAGAGACTGAAAGCTGAAAAGTGATGCAAGGGAGAGAGGGGATGCAGACACTTGAAATGGAAATGAGGGGTTGTGAAAGAAGTGCAGTAAACGAATGGATTTGAAATAAAGTGAGAGAAAGGCAGTGTGAGTGAGTAAAGAGAGCTGAAACAGAGAGGAAAAAGGAAAGTGAGTGTGAGACAATGGGAATACAATATAAATTACACAATACAAACTATAGAATAATTTATACAACATGTTAGATAGTTTATTTTTGCTGTTCTCAGAACATATTGAATTTCACTAAAATCAGTGAGTTCAAACTATTCATCATATTACAGCGGGAAAAAAAAACACAATCAAAAAGATTGTGTTTAAAAAAAAAACATATAAACTTACAAATCACATATGTACACTAATCTTTGATTCACTTACTTTTCCTTTAGGCCAAATAGTACATCATGAAGGTCCTTTTCATTGGAAGGTACTCTGCTGTTCTCTAAAAAATCCATTTCATCGACTCTCTAGAAAAAAAGCTCCAAGAACATCTGAAATATGTTTCAATGTTTGCATATACTCCTTCTGTTCAGTCATGACTCTTTCCTCATTCCTTCACCTTTCCTTAAGGCCAAATAGTGTCAGATGTATCAGTATATTTTCAAATTACTTAAAACAAACTCTAAAATTACTGTTTTCCCGACGTTCTGTAAGAATGGCTCAAACAACATTTTCACAATATTTAAATATTCATAATTCCAGCTCTGGCTCTCTCATGTTGAACATTTCCTATAATACTCATATCACTTACTATGCGATTCACTTACCGTACCTTTATGAGAACTATAATTTTTATATTATCTTCATCACATTTACTCACAATATAGTTTTAAACAGCAAACTAACTTTTATCAACTGCTTCCGTCTTCATAGTGCAATTACCTTTACCTAAATTTTGGTTCTAAAAACACTAGGTATGAATTTTTTAAGTCAAAAGGCAAACGTTGTTTGAAAGTCAAATGAGTGTCATTACACATAGTCCAACCTTTTCGACATTTTAAATAGCATGTGTAATGCCCTGATGTTGAAGGACCGTCATGATAAATAATAGCTACAGTTGCAAAAGTTCTTCCTGATATTGATAACTGAGAAGCCACGAAATTTTTAATAGAAGTTGCCAATTTACTTCCATCAGCTCTACATCGTTGAAACATTAAAATGACATACTGACCATAGTTTTGTATAAATAATGTGGACAGCATTGCAGACTTACATTGGGTACACACCATATTGTGATCAGCTGCTTTAACTAGATTATTAAAAGACACTGATTTACAGTCTGGTAAAGTCAAATATATAAATCTTTCAGTGTCTATTGTAGTACTACTTGATAAACTACAGTTGTCGCAGTCATGCTGCCATTGATAAGAAAGGCTAAAAAGATTTTTTATATCTACACCTTCATCTTCCAATACATCAAACATATACATTAAAAATTCCTGACAATCCTGCTGAATATTCTGTGAAAATTGATTTTGACCAGAACATATGTCTAGAAGATTTCGAATTTCTGAAACACTTTCTATTTTTGCTCTATCACTGCTACATTTCTCAAACACAGAATTAAAAAAACAGCAGAACGTTTGATCCCGATTTTCAACAATCTGTTCTTGTAAATTTTGAAGAAAAAAAACCAACATTAACCACTACATTAGCATAGCAGTTGACACCAGAACTGTTTTCAAACTGAAATCCAACAACATCTTCAACAGAATCCTTTTTCCTTCTGCTTACAATTACAGTTTCATCTACTTTTTGTCTTTTTGCTACTACCTCACTGCAATTATTCTCATTTCTTCTTTTTCGGCCTACCACACGTTTTTCAAACAGAGGATATTGAGGCAAATGTGGAGCATACTCTCTTCTTAACCTATTGTATTCTTTAACACAATCTAGATCTGCACAGATTTTTGTTTCATCACACTCAATCAAGTACAATCCTGATAAAGTTCTGACTCGTGATAATGCCACATATGCCATACCCTCTTTAAACACAGAACTTCCAATGTTCACCAAATCACTATCTACACTTAAACCTTGAGATTTATGGATTGTCACCGCATATGCCAAACAAACAGGAAACTGTTTTCTGCGAACATATAAGTCTTTCACAAGCAAAAATCTAGCTGAACAACGACAAATTTGTTCTATTTCGTCAATGCCATCAATTTTATTTTTAAAATTTCAATTCCATCTCTATTTTTGTAATTCACAAAATCAACAACATGACCCATTGCTCCATTTACCAGACCTCTTTCAACATTTAAATTCCTTCTCAAAATGATACGACAATTTAAACACACATTCAGAGTCTTTTCAAAACCAGCAGTTTTAGATATAGTCTTCTCTAATGAATCCAATTTTGATTTCAAATTTTCAGACAAAATAATTGTTGCTCCCATATGCTCTATTTTATCTATTGCTTCCAGTTTCACTATCTCTTCATTTTCTAACTTTAACATTTTGTTGTTGAACATGGAACATTCTTTCAGAGTTGGCATCAAACATATGCCAGATTTCTTCTTGTTAATTTTCTTAAAAATATTCTCTGGAAGAATGTTTTCATTTGGGTACAAATTTGAAATTAATCGTCCATGTAAAGCTTCTTTCCCATGCTGACTTACTTTTCCGATTCTTACATCTTGTAGAATATTTTTATAATCTTCATCCTTTGCCTGCCGCATATTTTGGAGTAGTTCTGCATATTTGAAATTTAACCATATATTAACGTTTCCAATGCTTCCTAGGCACTTCCTGGTATCTTCATGCGTGACCATTTTAAACACTGGTTGTCCTTTCACTGGAGTCAACTGCAGTAGATCTCCAAAAACAATAATGTGTTTCCCTCCAAATAACACATCATACTCTGTTCTAAGAATTTCTTGCATTCTCAAATGCACAAAAGCAAGCATTAGATTTGAGACCATGCTTACTTCATCAATGATAAGAAGTTTCATTTTCTTCAGGACTCTCGAAACTTCGGAACACGCATCTCCAGATAGCTTGTGGTATTGCAATTTGTTATCATGCTCCACTGGCAGCATCAGTAAATGATGTAAAGTAATCCCTTTAATATTATGTGCTGCCAGCCCAGTTGGAGCGGTAACAACACAATATAGCGGTGATTCAGTCCTTTTCTGCTGGTAAGTTGCAATTGCTTTAATCAGAAAACTTTTTTCAGTTCCCGCTTCTCCACTCACGTACAGTTGGACAGGCTTAAATGATGTACATGAGCACTCTTTTTTCTCATGACTGAATCCATGTTCAATCTGTTCTGTGACTTCGTCCTATATCTGCTTCTGCTCAAGGTTTAGTTGTTTCACCAAATCTTCTAAGTTAACTACATCATCTTGAGCTTGTTCCATAGCTCTTTCCACCTCATCCATGGCTGTGGCAGCTTCATTTAGGATAATTGGTCCTCCTAGTGGATGCTGACTCAATGAAGTAGAACTCTGACTGTCTTGAGAACTGTCTCTAGCAATCTCTACAGCAATTGTGGAGTCTTGCTCTATCTCTTCGTTCAACATTTGCAGATAATTTGTAAAAACAGGACATTCTATGGTATCCTTGGTTGCATTAAAAGAATCTTCATAACAGAGAAAATCTCCAAGTAGTTGCTCTTCTGCACGCCATGGTTTAAAGAGTTGCAAAAGAGCTAAATAGTAAAATTCCCTTTTCTCTGGATTTTCGCAACTCAATTTTCGATGATTAATCAAATGGCCTTTTCTCTGCTTCACTAGACATCCTTCACACCCAAGGACAGCATATATTCCAATATTGATATCTTCTCTGATGTTCCTCTTATAAATATATCTTTGCAGAACTTCATAGAGACAAGCGTTCTCAAGGTAAGGACTTATATTTGGATAGTATGTATCCAACATGTTTGTCTTCAAAATATCTGTACTTTCTGGTTCTTTCTCCGCCAAATACTCTATTTTTGTACAGATTTCAAAACTCGGTTTCGTGTTGCAGCAAGACCTAGACTCACCCAAATGATGGTTCTAGATTTGGCATATAGACTTAATCACTGGTCGTGGAAACGCGAAACGACATTTTGTATAGAACTTGTCCTTGTTTCTGAATTTTCGACGACAGTACTTTCCACAACGATGGGATTGAAAGCGTAAAACTTGTTGCCTTAAACTGTTTTCGTCGGTAGTTTTCGGAACAGCACATGTTGAATACTCTTCAATGAAGCTCATCACTGTCTCATCCAAATCTGTTCCAAATTTGGGTGCATCTTTAATCCACAACAACATATGTATATGAGGAGCACCTCTCGCTTGATACTCCTTTCTCCAAAAGAAATCCAAAACCTCTCCAAGGGGAGGATTTTTTTTGTTGGTAATAAAAGACATCATAGCTTCAAATCTATGATTGAAATATCTGCATACATTCACTGGATCCATAGAACACAGTTCTCCAGCAGTTTTGAATTCTATATTGTGTATATTTGCATTTGCCTCTCGTAGAAATTAAAGTAAGTCGTCCCATGCATACTCAGCACAGCTAAGAGTGAGGAACCATGTAGGAGTTCCTAAGTTTCTTAGCATACATTTCAATTCCCCATGACGATGGTACCAATACTCATTTGTACCACGCTGACATGCCATGAGATTGATTAGATGAGATTCCAAAATATTATCTTGCAGATTGACTTTCTCCATAAAGTCCCTTGCCGAAACATTTTGCAGATGTGCTCCACTTTTCAGTATATGGTTTACTGCATAAGAAAGCCCAGACAAGTCACTTTCATACAGTAGATGAAACAAATATGGAATGCATTGACGAAACCTTGGATCTTCAGCATATAATCTTAAAGTTCGATATTCAGATGCAGGAATTTGAAGTGGTCGATCGTAATATCGTCCACCTCGACCTGTTGGAAATAAATGTGGAAAACAACGAGCTTCCAAACTTTCTTCCCATACACTAATGGGACTTCCTTTTGCTGCTTTCATTTGAAACAAGTCAATTGCATTCCCCATCACTTCTTTGGAATGCAAAGGATGAACAGTATAATGTTCATATATTTCTTTACTTCTAGACACATCAACTTTTTCAATTTGGCCAGCTGAACAATCACTGTCTTCCTCTGCAGCTGTTTCCTCTGCTCCAACACATACATGTTTGTAGAATTCATTGTTTTTGACCAAATACAACGTTGCCTTTTTGACTTTCCTAACATCCACTAAATCTTGCCAGATTTTCTTACTCTTTGTCGGAACCCCATTAACTAGAATAACCAGAGGTTCCTCTTCCACTTTCTCTACACCAATTGTATCAATATTTTTCTTGAAATCTAGAGGCAAATAAACAACTCTTCCCTTTAATCCTCTCTGTAAATCTGAAGGAGACAATTTCCCTATCTTAGGCTCCATGCGAACAATTGCCTGAAAAGGATGGACACATTGAATCAAAATAGACTCATATGTATTTAAATCCATCAATTCAGGAGGAATGTCTACCAACTCCAAATTATTATGAACAGCTCTAGCAGGCATTCTGTTTTGATTTAATTTATCATAACAATATTTACAAATACGCTGATCAGAACTCAAATCAAAAGAATTCTCCACCCACAAATAAGTGGCAAAATCCTTCCACTCATAATTATTTATCTTTTCACTTTTTACGTATAAATCAACTAATCTAGTTTGATGCTTATAATGAGTTCGTCGACAACACACACAAGTAAAATTCGGCCTTTCACTTGATTTCACCTAAACCTGGTAATTTCCTGGTCAAACTTTTCTGTACTTGAAATCTGTACATTGTCTTCCACATTACCTTGAATTTCTGTGTCAATTTCTACACTGTCCTCTTTATCACCAAAATAACAAATCTCAATTTCTTCACAAATCTTCTTCACATCTAATTCAGTTCCATGCAAAAGAGCACTGTTTAATTGTTTAAGTTTAAGTGCTGGACTTTTTGCATAATACAACCTTCTCACTAATTTCCTCATTTTGTTATGATGCACTGCTAACATCCTAAAATGATGAAAAACACTCTGACAGACTTTTCGAGAAAGACAAGCCAGTGAATGCCCTTGCAAACCTGTGTTTTCTCTCACTCTACAAGGATCTAAGTCTTGCAACATCTTCATTTTCTGTTTTAGACTTTTCTTACTATATGTACGTAAGAAATTACAAAACAAATCGATTGATTCCTGTCGCACACTACAAATACTACTACACTTCCAAGTGTACACTGGACCCTTAGTACGTCTCCCTAAAACTTCATCAGTTAACACCTCTTCTGGTTCTCTAGGCACAAGTTTCTCTTTTTCAATCGGACAACCGTCTTTCACCTCATATGCTCGACCACCTGTGTCAACTGCATGCACTAAATCATTCTCCTGGAAGTAACTCTCCTCATTGAAAAATGGCTCACAACTTGAACCGTGCATCCATTCTCCAGAAAAAACTTTACAAAAATTAGTCCGATTAATTACTCTTTTCCATCTACTGTTTGATTTGAAAACATCAATTGTCTTGTTAAGTGTCCTAATTCTATTGATTATTTAAAAAAAAAAAAATTTCTTAACTTCATAAGCCTGATCAGCAATCTTCTCTACACTTTTCTTTTTCTTATAAAAAGCAGATCTCTGTTTACCTTTTTTAATATTTTTAAAAAAATTTAAAACCACCCTATTGCGAAACATTCGTTTACGAATGTCCCTAAATTGGTTTTGCCTTCTATTCCTATACATAATATTCTCTCCTGCTCCAGTACTAACATTTTTGGGGGGCCTCTCCTTCCTTTTCAAATTTGCTCTCTCCTTCTCTTTTTCTACATTCTGTCCAACATTTTTTTTTTATCTACATATGTTCCGTAAGAAAGACTTAGTTGTCTTACCAGGAGCTTTTTTGAAGTATTTGTTGTAGAGGAGTACTGTAATTCCGTTGCTGTTTTTGATTTTTTCCGCTTCGCATCTTTTCTTCTCCTCTGCCTTGAGGGCATATTTCCTTACTATTGAAATCTTGATTTCAATCTGTGGTAAAGAAAAAAATAACACATTATAGACCACTATTACCAAACAACAAAGCAATGACAATAAGCAAACGGTCTATTCAGGGTTACACATGAGGTGAGGATTGTCCAGGGGTGCAGAGGAGGTGAGGTCTGTATTGAAAAGTGTAGTGCAAGAGAGATCTGTCTAGGGGTACAAAGGAGGTGAGGCCTGTGTCTAAGAGTGCAGTGGGGGATAGGCTTCATGAAGTCTAGTCCACTGCACTCTTAGACACAGGCCTCACCACCTATGCTCCCCAGGAAAGGCCTCTCTCCCACTACAGTCTTGAACACAGGCCTCACCTCCTCTGTACCTCTGGACATGCCTCACCTCATCTGCACAATCTACTTCCTAATCTGACATAACACAGGTGACATCATTGTGAAAGGTTGAAATATATTTATTTAATCATGCAGACACTATTTATTCCTTCCTAAAAATCTAAAAGCCATTGATTTGCCCCAAAATCGTTTTTTAAATAACATTTTAGACACAGAGCGCAGGTCCTATGTACAAGCATTCAGTGTCCATGAGTAAAGTGGAGAGGACTAACCTCCTCTGACCGTTGGACAAGCCTTACCTCATCTGTGTCCTCTGGACAGGCCTCAATGTATTGAGTATAATTCATGGTAACTGGGTGCAGATGAGGTGACGCATGTCCAGGGGTGTAAATAAGCTGAGGCCTGTCTAAGGATGCAGATCAGTTGAGGTCTATTCAGAGTTTCAGATGAGGTGACGATTGTCCAGGGGTGCAGAGGAGGTGAGGCCTGTATTGAAGAGTGTAGTGGAAGAGAAGTCTGTCCAGAGGTACAAAGAAGGTGAGGCCTGTGTCTAAGAGTGCTGTGGGGGATAGGCTTCATGAAGTCTAGTCCACAGCACACTTAGACACAGGCCTCACCACCTATGCTCCCCAGGAAAGGCCTCTCTCCCACTACAGTCTTGAACACAGGCCTCACCTCCTCTGTACCTCTGGACATGCCTCACCTCATCTGCACAATCTACTTCCTAATCTGAGGTAACACAGGTGACATCATTGTGAAAGGTTGAAATATATTTATTTAATCATGCAGACACTATTTATTCCTTCTCAAAAATCTAAAAGGCATTGATTTTCCCCAAAATCGTTTTTTAAATAACATTTTAGACACAGAGCGCAGGTCCTATGTACAAGCATTCAGTATCCATGAGTGCAGTGGAGAGGACTGACCTCCTCTGACCCTTGGACAAGCCTTACCTCATCTGTGTCCTCTGCACAGGCCTCAATGTATTGGGTATAAATGATGGTAACTGGGTGCAGATGAGGTGATGCGTGTCCAGGGGTGTAAATAAGCTGAGGCCTGTCTAAGGATGCAGATGAGTTGAGGTCTATTCAGGGTTGCAGATGAGACGAGGATTTTCCAGGGGTGCAAAGGAGGTGAGGCCTGTATTGAAGAGTGTAGTGGAAGAGATGTTTGTCCAGGGGTACAAAGGAGGTGAGGCCTATGTCTAAGACTACAGTGGGGGATAGGCTTCATGAAGTCTAGTCCACTACACTCTTAGACACAGTCCTCACCACCTATGCTCCCCAGGAAAGGCCTCTCTCCCACTACAGTCTTGAACACAGGCCTCACCTCCTCTGTACCTCTGGACATGCCTCACCTCATCTGCACAATCTACTTCCTAATCTGACATAACACAGGTGACATCATTGTGAAAGGTTCAAATATATTTATTTAATCATACAGACACTATTTATTCCTTCTCAAAAATCTAAAAGCCATTGATTTTCCTCAAAATCGTTTTTCAAATCAAATTTAAGAAACACAGCACAGGTCCTATGTACAAGCATTCAATTTCACTACTGAAACCTCACTATTTCACAAAATACAAATCCTCTATCTTGCAAATGTTGATACCAGGCATTATCTAAAAAAATGACACAAACCAACAGCAAAGATGCTCAATGTGCTTCCTAGTATGAGGTAACACAGGTGACATCATTGTAAAAGATTCAAATGTATTTCTTTAATCATGCAGACACTATTTATTCCTTCTCAAAAATGTAAAAGCCATTGATTTGCCCCAAAATCGTTTTTCCAATAACATTTTAGAAACAGAGCGCAGTTCCTATGTACAAGCATTCCATTTCACTACTGAAAACTCACTATTTTACAAAATACATTTCCTCTCTCTTGCAAACATTCCTACCAAGCATTACTTAAAAAATGACACAAACCAACAGCAAAGAAGCTCAGTCTGCTTCCTAATCTGAGGTGACACAGGTGACATTATTGTGAAAGGTTAAAATATTTTTATGTAATCATGCAGACACTATTTATTCCTTCTCAAAAATGTAAAAGCCATTGATTTGCCCCCAAATCGTTTTTTGAATAACATTTTAGAAACAGAACACAGGTCCTATGTACAAGCATTCCATTTCAGTACTGAAAACTCACTATTTTACAAAATACATTTCCTCTCTCTTGCAAACATTCCTACCAAGCATTACCAAAAAAATGACACAATCCAACACCAAAGAAGCTCAGTCTGCTTCCTAATCTGAGGTAACACAGGTGACATGATTGTGAAAGGTTCAAATATTTTTATGTAATCATGCACACACTATTTATTCCTTCTCAAAAATGTAAAAGCCATTGATTTGCCCCAAAATCGTTTTTTGAATAACATTTTAGAAACAGAACGCAGGTCCTATTTACAAGCATTCCATTTCAGTACTCAAAACTCACTATTTTACAAAATACATTTCCTCTCTCTTGCAAACATTCCTACCAAGCATTACCAACAATATGACACAAACCAACAGCAAAGAAGCTCAGTCTGCTTCCTAATCTGAGGTGACACAGGTGACATGATTGTGAAAGGTTCAAATATTTTTATGTAATCATGCACACACTATTTATTGCTTCTCAAAAATGTAAAAGCCATTGATTTGCCCCAAAATCGTTTTTTGAATAACATTTTAGAAACAGAACACAGGTCCTATGTACAAGCATTCCATCTCAGTACTGAAAACTCACTATTTTACAAAATACATTTCCTCTCTCTTGCAAACATTCCTACCAAGCATTACCAAACAAATTACACAAACCAACAGCAAAGAAGCTCAGTCTGCTTCCTAATCTGAGGTAACACAGGTGACATGATTGTGAAAGGTTCAAATATTGCATTTTCAAAAAGCATCACTCAAACCAACAGCAAAGAAGCTCAATGTGCTTCCTAATCTAAACTCTCTATCTATATTGAATGAATCATAACTCACCTTTACAAATGCTTTGGGAGATTGAGAAGAGTGTCAGATACACACACCAATATTTCTTTAGCAGAGCAAAAGGTATGTACTGCAGGCACTGCAACCATGAATGGCACAGAAAACCTCTAATTCTACACACATATTCCTCATGGTAACCAATCAAAACTCTTCCATCTCTATTTTCAAACCAACACCCTTCCCCCCCTCAGCCCTTTCTACCTGTTACCATAGCAACTCCCTCCTCACTGAGCTCTCAGGGTTAAACGTTTATTCTACAATGTTGCAAATGAACTCAGCAAGGATGTTTGACCTCTCAATACACCAGCTTATCAGGTGCAATCTTTCTTTTAATTACTTTTTCTTAACCATTCAAATTACTTCATTTACAGAACAGAAACATGCACCCTAACTTTCAGCTTTCAACTATCTGAATCCACCCATCATTGCTTGTGATTCAACAGCACTGAAACTCCACAGTTTTTTTTTGCAAACTCCTACTGTTCCAACTGCCATTTTATTCATACACTTCATCTGACTGCACCAGAACCTCCTCTCACCATGTATTCTGTCTGGATTATTGGACATAGCTACATCCACTGGGCTCAAAGGTATGCAGCTCTCAGAAATTTTCACAACCTTGATTTACCAAATGTGCACATCAAATGGATTGGCCAAAGAGGATTGAGATGTCATCAATTGATACCATTGGTGAAAACCTTTCACCATCTGCCACACCCTGACCTTATAATTTTGCACTGTGGTGGAAATGACCTAGGCACTTTGACTGGGGTAGGTCTGGAAATGGTTTTAAAGGACACCTTTGGGCAATTGATGACACTTTTTCCACAAACTACCTTGGTATATTCCAATATATGCCAAAGACAGAAATGGAAGTGGTCCAACCAATTTTGTCCACAATTTGAGAAAGCACGGAAACATGTGAATAAATCTGTTTCTGCTTACATGAGAGACTATGGAATGGGTTCAATATACAACAATAACTTGCGTTACAACATGCAAGATATCTACAGAGGAGATGGTGTGCACTTCTCAGATGAGGGGAATAGAATATTCCTTCTGAATTTAAGACTGTGCATTGGAACCTACTTGTAGGTACCTAAATCAGCCACAGAACCCAAAAGCTCTTTTCAGGGCTACCCTACCTCTGATCACTCAAAATGATTATTTTACTCTAACTTTTTTCACTGTTTTTCACCAAAGTACGCTCCCCGGTACGCGTACCGGGCACTCCCCCCGCGAAATTTCTTTTGGCCTATATGGGCCTCCTAAGCCCCCCTCAGAAAATTTAGGGGGTCAGGGGGTGTCTACCGTGCCCCCTTTTACCCTTTCCCAACGTTGTTTGTCCTCCATCTTGTGTCTCAAATCTACGAAACACAAGATGGAGGACTCCCGTTTCGCTGCCGGTACGTGTACCGGGGCGAGCACCGGTAAGGGCTCCCAAATTTTTTTTAAAGTTAATTTACATAAAAACCACTGGAGAGACTTTCACCAAATATATAATAGGCCCTACTACATACCAGTCCCTACCACTTTCCCAAATTTGGTGGAATTCCATTGAGCCATTTGAGCTGTAGCCCTGTCTAAATATCCTGAGGTAAATTACATGACAAAAACACATATGAAGTGCTGGGATTTACAACCAATTAAAATGTTACTCTCATTTTCTACTTTTTTTTCCTGACATTTGATTGGTTATGTACATGAATATAAATGAAAAATGAGAGGGAAACACGGCCATTTTGACTACACCTACCTGAGGTACATCTTGAAAAATGTTTCTCCATTTATCTTCATCACCTTTTAATAAGGTAAGTTGTTAATTTGTAAGGGGCACTTTAAGTTAGTTTGTAAAAACGTTTTATGATAGTTATTTACTGTCCCTCTGTTATAGTTATAGATTGAGATAGGCTTCTCTGTTATAGTTATGGATTGAGTTAGGCTTCTCTGGTATAATTATCAAATTACTTAGGCTTCTTCACATACACTTTTTTGATATTTCTACTTCCTGCCTGATACCATACACTGCCCAAAGATAACTTCACTGGTAAAAACTCAGAACTACCTGTCTAAACTTAAACCCAACACTGCCCTAACTCTACTGATATATTTATTTTTAATGCAATTTACAGCAAGAAAATCGAAGGAGAAGCAAATATTTCTTTCGAAATAGTTCTTCAAAACAATCCTGAGGAAGACTTTGACTTTATGGATCAGTCTCTAGACGAAGAATTAGTTAATTGTGTGGAAGAAATGGAATCATGGACTGAAAATGAGGACATTCCTGACGATATAATGTTGGAAGTGTTATTAAATTTTGAAAAATCAGAGCAATAAATTTGTATTTAATAATTAAAAATTGTTCGAGACATTATTCATTTTTATATGGAATTCATGAAATAGTACCAAAATGAATATAATATAAAGTGAGATTTACAGTATACTGTCCAACTTTTTTGTGATACATAGTAATTTTGCTCATAGTTACTTCCTTTCTCCCACTATATTATCTCCCATGTGTATTTGACATCTCTTTTTCATCTCCTGCCTCCATGTTGTTTCTGCTTTCCTGATTTTGGAAAAGGGGGGTGGTGATGGACAGAGCTTCTGAATGATGCAGAATACTCTTACCAAGTCAAGAGATCATGGTTTTAATCCATCACCGTTTTTTAGCTCACTGCACCATCCCAGCTCAGAACTTGGCTATATGCAAATTAGTCTGTTCCTATCCAGTGCATGATGGGAACAGGGCAAACCAAACTACCAAGCCAATTCTTATACTGGGAAGGAAACAAGCTTCCGGGGACCGGTTTCTGGCATCACAGCCTTCTTCGGCCCGGCTTGCCTGACAGACTATGCTATGGATTCCATATACCACAATAACTTCTGTAACAACATGCAAGATATCTACAGAGGAGACGGTGTACATTGAATTTAAGACTCTGTATTGGTACCTACATGCTGGTACTTAAATCACCCACACAACACAACAACTCTATGCAAAGCTACCCTACCCCTAAGCACTTTAAATTATTATTTTCATGCTTCACTGGGTTTTCCCTTTGGTACGCTCCCCGGTGCACGTACCGGGCGCTCCCCAACCCCCCCCCCCCGTGAAAATCGGAATTTTTTTTTTATTTTTTTTGCCCCACGGGGCCCTTTTATGGCCCCCACATCAAACCTAGGGGATCAGGGGGGCTCTACCCTGCCCCCTTTTGGTCATTTCCCCCTTTGTTTTTGTCACCTCTTGTGTCTCGATCCTACCGAGACACAAGATGGCGGCCGCTCCGGACTGTTTGGAATGTTGACAGACACCCGAAAGCCAATCAACTTTCCACGCGCGAACTCGCCGGGTGCGCCCCCCGGTGCGCGTACCGGGGCGCGCTTATAGATATATATATTTTTTTTAACCTAAATTACCCAAAATCCACTGGAGCACATATCTTGAGACATAGCAAAGGCACATCGGGCTACCAGTCCCTACAATTTTGCCAAGTTTGGTGGAAATCCATTCAGCCGTTCGGGCTAAAAGTGAGTCCAACCGCCCTATGGAAATTAACATGGGGAAAACACGTTCTGGGACCCCCCTTTTATCTCTGCCCCCGCTTGACGAATCCCCCCCAAACTGTCAAGAAAGGAGCGGAGCGCAGCGAGGCAAATTTGAGGAAAATTACAGGCAGATCCCTCAATCTGCGCCAAAGGTATTCCCAATAGAATGTTGCGGATTTCCTATGGAAAACAATCCTAACTATAACTACCTACTGGCGACCGCCAGTAGGTAATATATATACGCCCGAAACGCGTCTGTTCGACGTTCTTTTTTGTACCCCTGCACTTTATGCTTAAAGAATAAAAACAAGAACAACTTGAAGACTGGCTTTGGACTTTGATTTTGAGTCTGCGTACTGGTGAAAGTGCATTGGACGTTTCGTTGCACAGTAACCGGTTGGAGGAGTATATATATATATATATATATATATATATATATTACCTACTGGTGGTCGCCTGTAGGTAGTTATAGTTAGGACCCAGTTACCATAGGAAAATCGCAACATTCTATTCACAATAACTTTGGCGCCGATTGACGAATCTTCGCGAAATTTTCAAAACTTATGGCCCGCTTCGGTCCTCTGCTATCTTATAAGTTTCGGGGTGATTCGGCAAGTGGGGCTAAGAGAAAAGGGGGGTCCCAAAACGTGTTTTCTCCATGCAATTTTCCATAGGAAACTTTAGACACAGCTACAGCCCGAACTGCTGAACGGAATTATACCAAATTTGGCAAAAAGGTAGGCCTTGGTTCAGAAAGAGCCCTTTTTGTTAAATGGTGTAAATCCATTCAGTAGTTTTTTTAAATATTAATGGAAAAAGAAATATATATATCTGGGCAGAGCCTAACCACCCATCTCATCGTGAGATCTGATTGGCTGTCAGCACTTCATCCAAGAAGTGTTGGCAGCCATCTTGGGACCAATATACATGATAGCTCCTCATTAAAAAGCATTGCAGTTAATAGAAGGTTTTAAGACTTTAGTTACATTATAAATCATTTGTTGATGGTACCATACTCATTTTAGGAATTGTGGTGTGTTCTAAGGTGATTTTACCATGTGAAAAAGCCTTCTGCTGGGATATCATGAATCATGTTTGAGAGAAAGCTATTTTCTTCGGCTTTTCCCACAGAGGTTTGGAAGGTGATCTATAAGCTAAACTGAGACCATATTTTCTGTAAATTCACATTATCTTTCTCAGTCATGTGAGAATGAAGTCTGACACTTTCAGTAAAACATTCAAGTGCAAGAGTGGCATGAGTAATTTCATAGAATGGACCCAGGATACTGGCCTTGGACGTAACAGTCCTGATCCTATTATTTCTTCTAATTTCTTCAAGAACCAATACCACGATTAATCTTTCTCGAAACTGTACACAAGCGTAGTTGGAAAAGAGGGTATATTGAAAGAGGCAATGGTAGCTAGCTGACCATAATGGGCAGACAGGAGAGAAAGCTGCAGCATAACAGACCATAAAGGGTAGGAGGGACGGATCAGGGGCATTACAATGGAACAGCCAAGCCAGGAGGGAGGTAATAGGGGTCTCCACATGGAAACAGAGGGCTGGGGGCAAGGGGGCAGGGCAGGAGCAGCAATAGGACCATGGAGGTCAGGCAGGATGGGCCCAAGAAGCAAGACACACCATGGAGAGCAACAGTGAGACTATAATGGCATACACACAGACCATGGAGGGAAGGTGGGAGGGGGTCAGGGGCAGCTAGCTGACCACACAGGGATGGTGGGAGTGGCAGTGGCAGCCAGAAGACCATGCATGGCAAGCGGGAGGGTTAATGGCAGCACAATGGCTATGATGGGCAAGAATGAGGGTGCAGGGGCATGCACAAAGGACCATGGAGGATAGAAGGAAGGGTCAGGACCTGGGCACAGACAAGAGAGTTCAGGGGAAGGGGCCTCACAACCAACCATGCGGGGCAGGCAGTTGGAGCAGTTGCAGCACAACAGACCAGGGAGGGCAGAAGGATGTGGCAGTAAAATGGACCATGGAGGACAGGAGGAAGGGGATAGGGGAATGGAATGTGGACAGGCAGACATCGGAGGGCCGGGGGAAGGAGAATAGGGGCAGCAAGCTTAGTACAGAGGGTAAGCAGGAGGTCAATGATGGGGCATAGAATTGAGCAATGGAGGGCAGGAGGAGTGGACTGGTACATCATGCTAAATGGACGGCAGTGGCAGCACATCAGACCATGCATGGCAGGCGGGCGGAGGCTAGTCCATAAATTCAGACAACAGAGGATAGGGAGGAGGTGGATCGGGTAGCAAGCTAACTGTTCAATGAAGGTGGGAAGGCCGGTGGCAGAACAACGGCCACACAGGGCTGTAATAAGGAAACAAGGACATGGACTTGGATAATGGATGGCTAGGAGGAGGGAAGGCAGGGGAGCAGCAAGCTTGGGTGGGGGCTGCACAATGCCAGGCCCTGCTTCCAACCCCCCACCATCCATTGTGATATGCATATCTTACTGAACGTTAAAAAATAAACTAGAAATTCTCAGAAAAAACAAAGATCACAGGGACGGTATAGGTAGACTCATACACAACCAGTGCTGACCTAACTATAACTTACGACCCCGCAATGTACTGCTGATGACATTACATCATTCCTGAGATGATCAGTTACATCACTCATGACATTACTCTTGACATCTCAAATGAGCTGTGAATCGAATGGAACTATAATCGCTAGAACTTTATTTAGGGATAGTGTGTGTACATTAACACCCCTTATTTTTCTTTTCTTACGTGTAAGAACTATTATAATACGCAACGTGCCCAGATTAATATGGCCGATAGCCTTTCACTTTAAACTAATGTGTAGTCCATTGTTTATGTTGATGTTTGCAATCCTAAGTATGTTTATTACGAATAAGTCACGTTGACGAACATACAGGTATGGCGGTCACGGGGCAAGATATGCTGAAATGACATTGTGTGCATATTAACAATTGTTTTCTTTTCTTTATTGTATCAATTCCTGAATTTTAACATAGTGGCCAGGCCAATATTGCCTCCAGCTTTTTGGATTAAATTAATATGTAGTCCTTTGTTAATGTTGGCAACTTTAGGCATTTGTACATTTAAATAAGGATGCTACAATGACGTCTTGTATCGCTATTAAGGTGCGAACAAGCCGAAACACGTGGATCACGTCCTTTGCAGAATAAATACTTCCAAACTACAACCTGAGTGCTGATCCCTTCCTTGTAAGAGTGAGAGGAGATGAAATATATATATATAAAATTCACTGAAAAAAACACAAGTTTCTGGGACATTATAGTTAGAAATTAGCATTTAAAAAACCTCAGAAATTCACTGAAAAAACCACAGATTTCATGGATGTCATAGTTAGTTGGACATTTCACTCGTACAAAACAAGAGAAATTCTGCCGTTATAGTTAGTTATAGTTAGTGTGCGCCCCTGTAATACACTGCTGATGACGTCACATATTACATCACTCATGACATGGTCAGTGGCATCACTGATGACATCTCAAATGACATCAGGGATGACATCATCCACATGATCATCTGATGCACCTCCTCACACCCTAAAATACAGACTACCATTCTCGAAACCATAGACACACCAATACTAGTAAAGCTACAATATTCTGTGCACTATGCATGCAGACCTCTAACTAGCTACATACTATTGAGACGCTCTTCTAAATACCCAGTTAGAAACTATGCAGTCTAGGAATCCTTCTGCCTGTCCCATGCACTTCTCCATTCACCCATCCAGCACTATCTACGTATCCTATCACTCCACCAATACCTAAGCACTGATAAATTCAGCACTCACTTTCTTTGCAACACTGAAATTACTCCAGTTATTAGTTGTAATCTTAAGGAATGGCGTAGTCACTAACACAAGTGCAGGTACAATATTTTGTACACTATGCATGCACACCTCTAACCAGCTACAAACTATTGATACGCTCTTCTAAATACCCAGTTAGTACCTATGCAGTGTAGAAATCCTCCTGTCTGTCCTATGCATTTCTCCAATCACCCATCCAACACTATCTACTTATCCTATTACTCCCCCAATACCTAAGCACTTATAAATTCACTATACACTCTGTTTGTAATACTGTAATTATTCTAGTTACTAGTCATGAAGTTATGGAATGGCCTAGCTACTAACACAAGTACAGCTATAATATTTTGTGCACTATCCAAGCAGACCTCTAACTAGCTACATACTATTGATACACTCTTCTAAATACCCAGTTAGTACTCATGCAGTGTAGGAATCGTCCTGTCTGTCCCATGCACTTCTTTAATCACGTATCTACTTCTATCTACTTATCCTCTCACTCCGCCAATACATAAGCACTTATAAATTTAAATGACCTAGGCACCAACACAAGTACACATAAAATATTCTGTGCATAATCCATACAAAGCTCTAAGCAGATACATACTATTGGTTCACTCCATTAAATACTGAAGTAGTACCCATGCAGTGTAGGATACCTCCTGTCAGTCTCAGGCAGTTCTTCAATCACCCATCCAGCACTATGTTCTTATTGAATCAGTCTGCCAATGCCTAAGCACTCATGGGACAGATTTACAAGTACCCTGCGCCACCGGTACATCACTTTTTGTAACGTAGTGATAGCACCAGGCACTCCTTCATATTTACAAGGAGAGGAAAAGCCTCCCTGCATGGTTTTTCTTCTCCTTGTAAATAAGACCCCTTCATACACAGAACTTTGCGTTGAAGGGGCATTCCATAGGTGTTGCTGTGGGTGTTCACACGCAACATCCATAGAACAAGACACATCTTCAGATTTATGAGAAATCGTAAATCTGGAGATCTGTGTGAATGCTACGCCATCCTAGAGTTGGTGTAGCAAGGCGCAGCGAGGAGAATTGTTTTCATTCCTCCACATTTTTTCCTCTTTCAATTCATGCTGCATTCCACAGCATACATTGAAAGAGGAAAATGCCTTTACTGGTGTCCCTTCCTGCACAAAAACAATCTCCACAGGACACAGACATCCTTGCACCATGGTGAAAGGGGGCCTGTGTCACCACATGGCTGCAGTTTGTGCAGCAGTGCAGAGGGAAGCACAGAGTGGCAACATATTCATGTACATATGTCACATCCCTGTGCTTCAGAAGTGCCACAGTGTAGTGCAGCTAAAGAGCTTGCAGTGTCACGCTGCAGTACTTCCTCATAAATCTTCACCTATAAATTCACCATATACTACTAATGCATTCTTTCAGTCAATCATGCTGTATACATATATTCAACCAAACTTTCACACATTACCTTGCAATTATTGGTGTTATAGTTAGCTGGACATTTCACTCGTACAAAACCATAGAAATTCCTCTGTTATAGTTAGTTCTGCTAACTATAACTCGTGCACCCACAATGCACTGCTGATGATGTCACAAATTACATTACAAATTATATATATATATATACAAAAAAGAAGGAGAGAACTCTGGGTAGTTCTCAAGTTTAGGTGGAAAGCAGCCCCTGTTAGAGCACTCTCAACACCAGCGACACTCTAGATCTGCTCACCTCAAATGTCTGGTTTCTATCAAAGTTTTTAAGCATAGGATTAGCACAGTGCTATCCACGCCGAGATAGAAAATGACAAAGTCTTTTGCAATTTATACAGCAAAGTCTTTAAGCATAGGACTAGTACAGTGCTGTCCTTGCTGAGCTGTAAAATTACAAAAAGCCATTTATCACTCCAGGCACAATATTACAGCTTTGAATTAGTGAAATACCAACTCAAGCCAACCTGAAATGAGTAAAAGCAACCCCTGACACAGTGTTTCGCTCTAATTAGAGCTCTTCAGAGAGGTATAGCTTTGTCCAGACACAAGGGAGCATATATATACACAAATCTGTGTGAGTGTGTGTGTGTGAAAAACACAGTTCTTCACTGTCGTGGTATAGAAATGAGTTGCGCTCCTGGTTACAATACAATAAGTTGTTTAATACTTTAACACAGCATCAGCAATTATCCCCAACACTTTCCAAGACCTTTCTGGAACTTGATCACAGAAAACTTCATTTTGGTTCTACTTTGCTTGTGACCATAATTGCTGGTGCTGTGTTAAAGTATTAAACAGCTTATTGTATTGAAACCGAAGGCCATACCGGCGTCACCAAATGGGAGAAGCATTGATAAGTACAAAGGCACTTTCGACAGATGTCTGTGTCATGTGCAGCTGTCCCATTCTCTCCATTTTCTGTATCCACTTAGTTTACCTGTTGTTTTGCTCTTTGGCAACAGTTTGTGTGGCTCCTGATTTTGAGAGACCCTTCAAACTGCACCTCAAAACATGTCTTTGGAAAACCATTTTGGTGTAACCACCGAGGGTATAACTGTGTAGTCATAGGAGACTACACACCTGTAATCAGGGCTTTCAGTGGGATGAAAAAACTAGAGGGTCTCTCAAAGGGGCGTGGCCAGTGTAATTAAGGGTGTGGCTTAAAAAAACATAAGCTAAAAAATGTGTGCTTAGCATAGTGTACCGCCCGACTTGTATTTTGTTGTTTCTGTCATTGCATCTAGATATATGATACAACAAGTAACATCATACCTACAACAAGTCAGGACTATTGGCTTTGACAATGGTTGTTAGTTGCATTTGATAAATAAGCAGCAACTATGGCTTGTTGTATATAATATTGAAAAAGCTTCCACTTAGAGCCCTGGTGATACCAGGACAGTGTTGCTGCTCCCGAGTTCCAAAAAGAGAAGAGAAATCCAGAGAGAAAATAACCCTCTATAAGGATTTCCCTTTTCCTATAATGCTCACCTGGCATGACATCATGCCGTATCTTCTCCACTAATGAGAAGTGAGCAGTGTGAGCACGCGCACATCGATGTGCATGCACTCACTGCAGTCCGGAAAAAAACGCACCGTCTGTGCCAGGGCACAAAACAGAACCCGATAGAGACCCGTTTCGAGGCCCCCTTTAAAAACTGCAGATGCTCAGACCCAGTGAGACCCGGCCCACTTAAAGCTCTGCATGTAACCTTCCTGCACATGCTGTGCCGGTTGGCAACATAATTAAAGTGTTAGGAGGAGAAGATCTGCCCTTAAAGCACAGCCTGCTGGACTGCTGGACTCCCCCTGTTAGTTAAGTCCAAAAAATTGGGACTCATGTGACCCTTTTTTTTTTCAGGAACATTATGAATAATGTCTTTTGCTTTAACGGGTTGCTAACATTTAGTTAGTGTTACTGTAACTATTCACATTTATTTCGCAAAGAATAACCATTGCAAGATGAAGATAAATGCTGCCCACAGAGGACACCCCTAACCCTTGTATCATCTTTTCACTGCTATTCACTATTCACTATTTCCAGGGGTATCTGAGGGAGTAGCCAAGGTTTCCCACCATTGCCACCCATGAAAAGTATAACGGTCACCAGCACACATGTAGTGACCACTGCAATGTCTGAGGACAAGAGCTGTGCCCCAGCAATCCCTGGACGTTCGATTTAATTATCAATTCACGCAGGTCAAGGTCTGACTCCAACTCACTCTCATTGGTGGGAAGCCTTGAGACCCTCACAGGTGAGTAGCGCGCTTTACAAATGTCTGATTGATTGATTGATTGAAGGGCGGCTCCAGCTCCACCTAATGCATATAGGCGACACAGGCATTTAAAGGAGATTGGATGAGAGTCGATTCATAATGATGGTATCATTTAGGTCATAAAAATCCCTCTGTATGGTACAATCTTCTTTTTTTTTTTTTACTAATACCCTTGTAATATGAGATACATGCTTCACCCCCTGCTTTTGAGATTGGGCAACTTGCAAACTTAAAATATAGATTGGCGCACATTTTATGTTTCTCGAAAGTTAACCACAAATTCACCCTTTAAACAAACACAAAGCACTTAGTTTTCGCAAAATGGTCTCCTTGTGTAATCTTTCAATCTTATCACCAAGTGAGAACCCCTTGACTTTTTAATGCACCGGCTCGTGATAGCCTGCTGCCAATGTCACCCCCAGATGATATTATTTACTGTCAATGTATGCACTGAAAAGTAAATAATTTATAGATCCATTAAGTGATTGTGCTCCATTGATGTCTATTATTAATGGGACCATTATCACCCGAGGTATATATTGGTGGGAATTCACTTTGCCAGGTCATATTTTCAATGGGCAGGTGACAAAGATATGGCATAAATAACCTGCACTGTACACATTCTAAGCACCTCTGACGCACAGGATCTGATAAGGAAACGTATATAAAGGTTTTCTTCCAGTTGTAGTAGTTGTACAACTTCGCTGACTCCAGTAGCGTCAAGATGAAGCTCTTTCTCCTGCTGGTCTTGGCAGCCTGGCATCATGCAGGTAAGCTGGTGAAGACTGTCCATGCGATGCGCCATTTATAAGAAGGCTTAGGAACATACCACTAGCATGAAAACCAGGACATCAATAGCTGAGAGCTGTAAGAATCCAGGGTCTTATTTAGAGCTTTTTACTCAGATTTATGTTTACACTCTGCAGCTTCTAGAAAATGTACCTATCATCTTCCTACACAGTCGTAAATGCGCTAATATTGAGCATCTAAATGAATCCTGGTGGGTCCCTTTTCTACTTGGGCAGGTGTGACTCGGAGGGGTGTCATGGCTAGCAGGCACTGTGTGAACAACAAGCGGCTTTTAGGATTTTACCAGAATAGCAAAATGTCTTTATTTATATGGATTTGAACAGCATCAGAATTGGCGAGGTGAGGGTCTGTGAGTGTGAATAAGCAGCGAAACTCAATGCCGCATCAGAACACAGGGATCTGAGCAGGTTTGACCCAAGATGCCTAATGTGTGCCCAGGTAGGTAGCATGCTTCGTGTCAATCCTTTGTGGGTTATGAATTGATAGGTAATCATGGACAGTCAGTGGATTTGGTGAGGGTTTTCTATGAGAAAAGTAGGTCAACAGAGACCTTTGCCCTGAAAGCCAACACAGGATTTAGGCCCGAGCCTTGAACTTGAGAGGGTTTCTACTGCAGGGGCAAAGGTGTTGTTACTTGTGTGGGTCCCTCTGTATGTGGGTATGGAGAAGAGCAAAAACATCCTGGCCCTCTGAAGGGGCTTCAGGATGACAGCTGTGAGGCCTACATACAGCCTGTTACAACATTATTAAATAAAGAAGAGCAACATGAATAATCAATACCATGTGAGTGAAGCCCACAAAATGTATTTTAAAGGGTTTACATTTAAAGAAACAGCTTTTCCTCAGCCACCACAACTAAGTCCTTTATTACGATGTCAGCGGAAAGCCATACGAAAGCTCGTTGGAGGCTTTCTGCCCGACATCATAGGTTTCTGTCTGACTGCCGTTTTATGATACTGGCAGTCGGAGATTAACCCATGGGAGTATTCTACTCCTCTTCCGACGGGCTCCTTGAGCCCGTTGGGTGGCGGGTGGAATTGTAATCCCAAAATAACAGCGGAGCCACCCCAGCTCCGCCATCGGGATTACGATGTTGCTTTCTGCCTGTCCTTTCATGGCGGTCTGCTCGCCATAAAAAGGCAGGTGAAAAGTGAGTGTGGGGGCTTCTAGCTGGGCCCCCTTTCACCTTGGCCCCTTGCCATGGGATCTGGGGGCACTTACGGTGCCCCCTAAACATCCCTGCACCATGTGGCAGGCACCACATGTGGCCTGCCACAATTGTGCAGGAATGTTTGAAAACATCCTTTTCTCTATTGCAGCTTATGCTGTGGCCCTTTTCCGGCACAAGCTGCAATAGAAAAATTTATATTTCCTGGCCCATAGGGCGGTCGCATCCTAATACTGTGGGTGGAACCATGACTAATAGTCACGCAAATCCATTCCCGCTGCGGTGTCGGTCTGACGCATCGTAATAGGGCCCTAACTTTTTGGGAGAAAGATCCTCATCCCCCAGGAAATTTGCTCCACATGCCAGAGGAAGCCATCAGGATACACTCCAGAGATGTCTGTGCTCATTATTTAAAATTATTTTCTAAAGATGTTTGAGAAGGACGAGTGGTTCCGTTCTGATATTGCATCGGCAACATTTATTGTATGAATACATTGAATCCCAGTGAGACAGGGTGCTTGCACTCTTCCGTGACACAATCATTCATAGTATTCCCAGTGTTAATGTCAGGATCACTTTTCATGTAGTCATTGTCCTTAGGCAGGTCCCACAGCCCTTAATCGTGTTAGGGGAGCTCGGTTTCCACCTATTGCCGACCGTGGCTCTGAAGGAAGTTATACATGGTAGCTTATAGGGTGTCGCAAGAGCTGAACACATCAACCATTTGTTTTAAAATGCCACAGAACGGATTAAAAAAAGGAGCAACTTTGTTTATCATGTTCCCCTCAATTGAAACCCACAAGGCCTGCAAAATATCCACCATATCTAGTACTAACTTATATAGCACTGATCTAATCTGAATTTAAGTGTAGAAAAAGAATTAAGCACCTTGAAAACTGCTTCCCCATGTCCTTTGAAATTTCTCTTGACTTCTGTCTTACAGCTGCCTACCCAACAAAGGTCCAAAAGGTCGAAAATATCAATGATATTATCAATGGATACGCCTGTGCCTATGGGAGCATCCCCTGGCAGGTACTTCTGACATACAAGACAGACAAAGGAGATCACTTTTGTGGAGGATCCTTGATCAATCAATGGTGGATCGTATCAGCTGCACATTGTCAGGGCATGTGAGTGTCTTTAACTCGGTTCATGCTAAATGTCATTGAAATATATATGTTTTAATGTGCTCTACAAAGATTGCAAGAATCACACTATCTCACACATTTTTTCCCTCAGACATTTTCTTGTGCCTCCCTGACAGAGAGCATTTATAACAGCTCTTGGTTGGTCTGAGAAAGGTAAAAAGAACCAGTACCAGAACCAGTAGCACTGATCGGTTATTAGAGTAATCTTTTTATGATTATACTTCTGGATTTTCCCAGAATTTACCTTGTTTTAGAGAGCAATGCTTGTCTGTGAGACACACCTATATCTTCAAACATTTGTGAAGATGAACATGTTAATGCAGGGTCTTGATGAAAGCCTCTAAGCACAGATGTTTTTCAGTCAGATGCATTGGAATTGAGTCGGCAGTAAGCTTTCCGAATGGGCAAAGGTCATGAAACAAAATGCTTTTTGTGGGAGAGGGGAAAGGATAGCTCTTTAGGATAATGAGGCCGCAGACATAACATACCACAAACTGAATGTAGGTATTCAAGAAAACCACCTAAAGCAAATCAGCAATGATTATAGGGCATCTTTAAAATAGTTATGTAGACAAAACTGGATTTCAACACTTCTGCTCTCTTGCACCGATTCAGCCTTCTGGATGATGCTACAAAGATGTTTTACATGTCTCTGCCGTGCTAACAGAATGTATATGACTTCTATTTGGTCCAGCCTTAGTGGAACACCCCAGAGCATGCTTCAGACTTACAGGCTTTCAACTAGCGTGATGTCTGCATGATGTTTAGCATAGGTTTTGTACAGAAAGGATACCCTTCCAGTAGAAAATATCATGATTAGGCATAGTTTAAAACCATTTTACCTTCACATGTGTGCCGTACAGTACATCACACGTGTAAAGTTATAAGGTTTTTTGGGAAAAGAAAATCTTTCTCAAACGGTATCCCAGCCTCGAGGAGTTGTACATTTGTGGTGCAAAGTCCTGTCTGCCTTTTTTAAAAGATAAGTCTTTGCATCAAATTCCATGGGTGGTTGCTTGGGTATGCCCCTGTACCACCCATGGGAGCCCCCCTTGACTCATTAGCAGCAAATGCCCAGGAGCTGCTTATATCGAGTGCTTGAGAGCTTTCTCTGAGTATGAACTCATGATTAGTGTGTGAGCTGTGAGCATGTAGTCACCTTTTCTTCTGCCGTGAGTTCTCTACCTCGTGGTGTGCTTCTATTTTGACCTTGCTCGAGTTTGAGCACAGGCTTGTGATTAGCATTAATACTCTGATCATGTCGTAAGGAGCTGTTTCTATTACATATGCTCTATAGGTGTATTACATGAACCTGTAGTGATCACTGGCACATGTTTTATGAGTCCATCTCTGGAGTGCTTCTGTTGCCACTGATTCATGCCAGGAATGAATGGGCATGAATTGGACGCAGACTCTGATCAGAAAAGGGCGCCTCATGGAAGAGCTTGCCCTCAAAAGAACGTAAAATTACCTGCAAATATTGAAGGCCTGCTCATGTCAAGTACATAAGGTGTTCTCTGAGCATGCTCTGTTGATTAGTGTTTCTTTCCTTAGCATGTGATGAATAGGTTTTTATGTTATGCATATGCTAATCGTGAGATCGGTTGTTATATTTGGTTGGGCACAGTTGTTTGGGTCACATATTTTGAGCATAGGCCAATGTTTAGTACCTTTTCTTTGATCATGTGGTGCTAATCTGTCTCTATTGCAGATGCTCTCCTGGTCAGTTTAATTATGTATTTAGCAGGGCACAGGGAAGGGAAATAGTGCTAGAAATGCAATCTAAGGGAACAGTAGTGACTCATGTTTCAAGTTGTATGAGTCCACTTATGAGTGCATTCTTTGCCAATGATTCATGCTAGAAATGAGTGAGCATGGACAGGAGAAATTCACTTATTAAAAATTGATGCCTCATTAAATGGATATATGAATAGGTGAGTTAGTGGGTGAAGGAGCAGCAGCAGCAGGAGTGGAGACCAATATATGCACTCACCAATTGCCTTATTGACTCATCCATCCTTACAGTCATCTATTCATCCAGCCTTCTGTCCTTGTATTCACGTACCATTCACCCATTGATGCAATCAACCATTCATATATATACTCAGTTGTCTCTACATTTATGCATCCAGTCGCTCATCCATCCTATGCACAATAATAAACCCCCTCGCTCTGGGACTCTGAACTTTAAGTAAAGCCATAACTGCTGGGCACAAAGAACACCGACTCTACTCTGAAAACAACATTTATCAGACTATTTTCTGTTGAGTAGAATTGTTATCAAAGCCAAGTGGTCATGAAGATGGTAGACATTATAACAAACAGAGACCGCAAACGGGGAACCTACCTCTCAAGCGCCGTGAACATCAGCCAGATCATAGATTTTAGGGTTCCGCTCTTGACCATTATCAGTCTTAAATTATGAGGATGGTTTCCACTGTAGACAGAGTTGGTATAACCTTCACGTGGGGTTGATCTGTATATTAAAAGCTTTAGAGGGCATGAGTTGCACCGATGTTTGGATTTTGCTGCAAATCTAGGTGTGGTAAAACAGAAAAACTTGGAATCCAGCTTCTACAGGAAACAGGTGTTTACTCTCACTGATACCACAAGTATGTGGAAAAATCAGGAAAAATGTCAATGGGTCTTGGGCAATGATGCGTTTCTGAAATATTATCTACATTACACGGTGGCATACAAAAAATCTCAAAGACTGCCATCCTAAAACTCTACATGCTCTTCTCTATTTTCTCCTTCTCTTTTGACTCCATACACACTACATTACTCCCTACTTTTCTTGCAACTCCGTATGCATGCATTACATCAATCTCTACCTCTTTACACAACTTTTCTTCTATATGTCTATCTCTGACCCTGATATTTAACTTATTACCTTCTGTTTCTACCATGAGTCTTGTCCTCGCCCAGTGAACGTCTCTGCCTCCTAAAAGTTGCCGCACTCTACTATCCTCAATATTTCTTCAGCTCCACAATGTATTTCCACTATGCTCCCTCTCCCTCCCTATGCCTCTATCACTCCCTACATCTTTTTTCTCTCGCTCACTCTATGCATTTCTCTCTTTTATTTTTACCAATGTTTTTTCTTTGATAGACCTGGTACAATGGTTGCCCGTCTTGGTGAACATATCATAAATGCGAATGAAGGCACTGAACAATTTATTAACGCTGCTAAGCAAATCCCGCACCCGAATTACAACCCTAAAGTTTTTGATAACGACATTATGCTGATCAAGCTAGCCCAGGCGGCACAGTACAACCAGTACGTACATCCGATTCCACTTCCATCCAGCTGTGTGCCCGCCGGCACCTGGTGCACTGTATCCGGATGGGGAAATACGGTCACTAATGGAGGTAAAATGGAGCAAATATATATGTTCATGTCTATGTAAAGAGCTGCATGATGCCTGTTTTGTATTTCTATATTATTTTAGCCATTGTGCTTGTGTCTGTGCACATTACTGCCCATTTGTTTGAGTATGTTCTTCAGTATAAAATGTAAGTACAGAAGTTAAGATTTAAAGGGATCAAATCTTAATATTTACCTGTTTTTCATATATTGCTTCATGCCACACATCTATAATGTCTAGGTGCTGCAAATACTTTTTCCCTGCATGGAATCACAACGCGGTCATTACAACGGCCTCGTTGTGATTCCGCATAACATTACTCCGGCAAGTCGGAACAACGACCTGCGGGGGGGGGGAGGGGATTTAAAATCCAACACCTTCCCTAGTGTCCGCACAGACTGGAGTTGGAATAGTACATTATACTATTCCAACATCCAGCACCCCCCCCCTCAAGTCGTTGTTCCGACTTGCGGAGTAATGGTATGCGAAATCACAACTCGGTCGTTGTAACGACCGCATTGTGATTCCCTGCGGGGAAAAAGACTGTGGGATAAAGACATAGATTTGCTGCAAATAGCTGGTATTACTAGTACCCAATTCAAAGGTACTCTATTTACCACTCTGAAAAGCATGGAAGGTTGGGCTGCCCGTTCTGGCATTTCGACCTATGATCTGAGGGTCCCAACAGCCTTCAGTGGAGAGCATTTGGCTTTTTGAGGAAATTTGAAATTTGTATTCCATTCCAAGCTGAAGCAAAGAACAGGCATCTACTTTGCCAAGTAAACGGTTTTTGTTTTGTGCGAGTACCTTCACAAGATATGACCAATGTATCTAACAAGCTACAAAATATACTGGTAATTTCTCCTTTGTTCCGTCACATAAATATCGGCCATCTTTTGCTTGTCTGACCTTGATTCGTGAGCATGGCAACCATCTGGGCGTTCCTTTAGACTCTGATATCCCAAGAGGATCCAACCCTTATTGTCCCACCAAGCTGATCCGTCTCACAAAAAGCTGTCTGCCCCACATGTCTGAAATCCTCATATAAAACTATTCATTGTGTTTCTAAAGCAGTCTAAGGGACAGATGTAGGAAGGCAAATACCGGTCAGTAACGGACGATTTCGGCCGTTACTGACCGGTATTTGGAGTTTGGGATGTAAGGGCATGTTAAAATACAGATTCAGTAATTTTACCGAATCAGTAAAATACCGAATCGGTATAATTACCGAACCTGTATTTTGACATGTAGGTAGCACTGTAATCAGTGCTACAGGGGTTTAAGAATTCTTAATTTACCACCAACTAGAAGTTGGTGGTAAATAATGAAAACCCTTTAAAAAGCATTTCTTTTGCTTTTTAAACAGTGCCATGTTGCAGACAACATACATGCCCTAAGGGCATGTATGTCTGCAACATGTGCACCCATGCACAATTGAGGGGTGCAACAGGGTGTCAAAGTGACACCCTGCCACCCTTCAATGTTTCCCCCAATTACCGAATCGGTATTTACCGATTCGGTAATTGACATTGCCCATAGGAATGAATGGCAATTACCGAATCGGTAAATACCAATTCGGTAACTACCGAATCATACCGATTCGGTAATTAAATCGGTAATATTACCTACATCCCGATTGCCAGTTCTTAAATACCGAATCGGTATGATTCGGTATTTAAGAATCGGTAATCTGGGATTACCTACATCTGGCCCCTGGTGTATTATCTTCACATAAGCTCTGTGGATAAAGCAGCAAGATGAGGGAAAAGGATGGGGGATAAACTGTCAATGACACTTCTCTGGCAGCAATTGCCATGCTCACTGTTCATGCGACTTCACTGTTCCACTTATTAACTGTTATAGCAAATACAATCAACCTAATGCTTGTACAGATTCACAGTCATCAAAAAAATAAAATAAACATGTCATTAAAAAATAAACACAATTATGCCGTTTCTAGGAATCACTGGATTTACAATTTTTCAGGGATGATGATATTGGCAGGAGACGGCCGTGATGTATCTAAGGAGAAAAATGTGTTGTTTAGGAAGACATTACATTTCTATTTCGTGCATTGCCCCACTAAAAAAACATAAACTATTATAAACACATCTCAAGACCACAATTTTACAAACGAGACTACTCGTGTGAGCAATCTAGAACCCGCCCATGTTTAGAAGTATTTATATTATTCACAGGCAGTGGGTTGAACATACTCTTCCAATCGTCTCTAACACTCTCTGAACTTCTCCAAATACGTCTCACTGTGATTCTATACCTTCAGTCACGTGTGTCCCCCCAGGCCATGCAGAGCCTCAGGGAAGATCTGGTCCTTCCAGATTCTTGGGTCCTCCAGTGGACCTCCCTCCCTCCCCAGAAAAGTTCATCCCAACCCTCTCTTTTAACCCAAGTCTGCCCTCAGGTCCTACTTCTACCAGCAGCCCCACTGCTGAGCCCGGCCCCTTCTATGAACCTGTTGACTCCCCTAAAATTGGTGTGCACCCCGAGTATCGACCCCAGAATACCGATCGGACAAAATATCAAGAAACAATATGGTCAAGTAAGTAATCTAGATTTTCTTTAACTAACTCCATCTATATATACCTACGCAGTACATATATCTTCAAGGTTTGTAGATGTAGAGCTAAGAATATGAAATCTATACGTCTCTATATGCACTTACCACTCGATGTTTTGATCTTAAATATTGTGACCTGGATATTCTTGTACCACGATATTTGGGGTCAATATTCAGTAGTACAATACTTAAAATTGCAATGTTTAATAATGTATATAGTCTAAATATGTGATCCAACTCATAAAAATGCTGTATGTATGGCTTAGCCTTCCTGGTTCACATAGGTAAACCTAAACTTTTGTGTATGATAATTTTTTTTTTTATATTCACAAACTACTTGTTTAGTTTAACTAATAGTTGTTTACCAGTGTGGAAAATCCGCACTTGTGGTGCAGATTCCACAAATAGAAAGATAGGGCTGTCCTATCTTTGTATGTGCGGCGTTCCCCACCCGGACTGTGAAATCTCCGCAGTCATAAAATTACTATTAGTAAAATTAATCTTGTAGTTTGTGAATACCAAAAACAGTAAACTTGCACAAAAGTGTAAGTTTACCTTTGTGAATCAGGCTCAGTTAGTTTATTACTTAGTGCTGTAATCTGGTGTGTCCTGTAGGTTATGAGTAACAGGAACAACTCGGCCTTTATTGCTTTGGAGGATGAAAACTTGAGGTCTGTTATATTCTGAAATAGTCTATTATTTCCTCTGCTTAGAAACATACTGAGGTATGGAGCACAATGTAAAATAAGTTATAATTATTCATTTATAGTCATCTGCCTATGCTGCCATTTCTCAGCTTCCATCCTTAGATCCCACTGTTTCAGTTTGTCCAGTGTGTCTGTGAGAAATGCTCCTGCTCCAAATAAATGATTCATTAACAGTTGTGTCTTTTCCTTCTTCCAGTTAATATTCCAAACGCTCTTCAGTGCCTGAATCAGCCGACCATCTCCAGTGCACAGTGCCAGCAGGCCTATCCTAAGGAATACACAAACAACATGATGTGCTCTGGCTACATGCAGGGCGGGTGGAGCACTTGCCAGGTGAGAGGGGCGGCTGCTTGTGGTTACAATACATTAGGCCATGTTCCACGTTACAGACCACGGTGCCTGGAACATGCTTGGGACACCTCGACTGTACTGGAATATGTCATGAGCGCCGCTGTAGAATCTATGCCATTTTATCACATTATTTGAAAATATCCATCATTTTCTCAATTTGTCTTCTCAATTTGTCTTGTGCAGAAGAATCACTTCTAGCCTGTGCATATGAATTTGATCCCACAGCGCTTCCTGAGAACCATTTGTGATGGGTACTTATGCTCCACCACTTTCAAACATCAGTAAGCACCATACGGTATCCCTGGTCTGGTGGCTCAGTGGACTAATTTATCCACTACAGGAGCCTGTGTTCGACCTCATGGTCACAGGTTCAAATCCCAGCGGGTCCACTCAGCCTTTTATCCATTTGAGTTTGATAAAATGAGTACCGTTGGGTAACAATATACATCTGTTATTTCAGCGCCAAGATGCCCTGTTCCTGGGGTGAACGTGCGCTTTACAAATACTTATGTTATGAAGGAAAAATAATGCCCAATTTCTTACTGGTAATCTTCTACACACTCGCTTCAACTCTTCCTCATGGTAGTCCTTCTGTGATGGTAACTCAACCCCTGAGATATCCAGCGTGTAACCATAATGCTTCAATTTATTTTTAAAATTAGCTAAGCCTCCCTCTATGGGAAAACAAAGAGGGTCAAACTCCTACAAGAAGTCTGCAAGTTAATAAGCCAAAATCAACAGATCAATGCAACCACAGTCACAATTGGAGAGGAAGCCGGACTGGGATGAGGTACAGTAGGTTCCAGTGTATTGAAGAACACCACAGGTAACCGGGCATTGCCAAGTAGTCCCTCTTTCTCATCACAGTCCTTATCTATCTGGACATAGCAAGCAAACAGAGGCGTATTACACATGTAAGATGCAATGCAGAAACAACAAAGAAAACTAGAACAAATAAGTAGAATCCCAAGGATCAAAAACGCAAGAGGCAGCCAACCAACAATGAAGTACTCAGTGGAAACCAAAGGCAGGGAAACTCTCTTTCAGCAAGCCTTCACAGTGTCCTGCACAACAAAAGACTGATAAGAATGAGCATCTGTCTGAGCAGTCAGAGAGATACTACTCAAAATAGCCAATGCAAAAGAAAATACGTCATACAATCGAAAGGTCCACATAAGGCAAAAGAGCCCTGAAGAGGCCAAGCAGCCCTACCATTGTAAAGCAATGGTTAAAGACTAAAGCTTCTGGATGGAGCACAAGATAGAACCCAAGCAGAAAAGACCGGGACAATAAAGCAACTGAGCCACAGAAGTTCCAAAAGTAGTTCAGCAGATCAATCATTATGCTGGCCAATCAAACCAAGTGACGGACTTCACCAAAAGGACCGGTCAACGAAAAGAGACCAAAGTAGCTTGATTACCCTCTGGGACTAACAGCAGCGACCCAAGGGATTGCGAGCAAATGCCACAGCTGCTAGAAATGCAAAAAGAACAATTGATGGACCGAGTACTGAACAATGTCAAACATCCACCCCAGTACAGAGATTGGGGCCCAAATCCATTGTTTTTTTGCTCACCATGCCATTTCAGTTTAAACCCAATCATATGCAAATCTGTCTTGACCTTGCTCCCCATGGGAACAGTCCAGTCCGAACTGCCAGTCCAGGTCTTAACTGGAGCAGAAACAAGCATCCTTGAATGGTTTCCGGGTATCACCACTCATCGACCAGGCTAGCTTGACTCCAGTGGCATTGAGAGCACTGGACCCACGTTGGGACATACCCATCCCACTCGAGGGGCAAAATGCAAATAGAACAATTGATGGACAGAATGTCTACCATCCACACCAGTACAGAGATCTGGACCCAAATCCATTGTTCTTTTGCTCATCATGCCATTCCAGTCGTACGCAAATCAGTCTTTACCCTGCTCCCCATGGGAACAGTCCAGCCCGAACTGCCAGGCCAGGTCCTCACTGGACCGGGAACAAGTATCCTGCGACCAGTTTTAGGGTATCACCCCTCATCAGCCAAGCTAGCTTGACTCCAGTGGCATGGAGAGCGCGGGAACAAAAAGAAAAATTGATGGACAGAATGCTGAACAATGACAAACATCCATCCCAGTACAGAGATCTGGGCCAAAATCCACCGTTTCTTTGCTTACCATGCTATTCCAGTGTAAATCCAGCCGTAGGCACATCAGTCTTGACCCTGCTACCAATGGGAGCAGTTCAGCCCGTACTGCCCAGACGAGGGTCCCCTGCTCTCTGTGCCACTGGATACAATATAGCCTGGCTGATGAGCAGTGATGCCTCGAAACTGGTCCCAGGATTCTTGTTTCCGGTCCAGGGAGGACCTGGCTTGGCAGTTTGCGCTGGACTGTTCCCATGAGGACCAGGGTCAAGACTGATTTACCTATGGCTGGGTCCAATCTGGGGTGGCGCGGTGAGCAAAAGAACGATGGATTAAACCCAGATCTTTGTAACTGGGGGTGAATAATTGCATTGTTCAGCATTCCGTCCATCATTTGTTCCTTTTACAGCTGGTAGGAACGAACTCCCAAAAGCAATAGAGAGCCACACCACTTAAACACCTGATGGACCTGGCAAACAACAGGGAAGGATTAAACCCCTAATAACATGTGAAGACAGTATCAGCATTCAAAGCGGCCACAACTGGTAGCTTGAAGCAAAGATAACTCAACACACAAGGCAGCCTCAGACAGAAAACATGGAGGAATCGAATCGTATAGTCTATATTGACATAGATCTCATCCCCAGCACAACCAGCAGCACATATGGAACAGTCCCACACCTCAAAAAATGGCTACCATGGCCAGGCAGCACTGGAGAAGATGGCAGGACATCGGGCTACAAGGAGCACTCTGAGAGCAGGAATGAAGGATGAAAGAACAAGAAAGTGAGGGGCCTGTGGCATAGAAGGGACAGAGAAAGACTGGAGTAGAAGATATCAAAGCCACAAAGAAGAGAGTATCTAGTTCCAAAGGTGACCCTAGGTACATTCTCCACAAATGCAACATTTTCACTTAGTGAACAAAGAAAACAAGTTCGACAGAAGGAACAGATTCTCTCAGCAAACAAGGAGCAAGCACAGAACTGAGTTGAAACAAGTCCAAGGAGACCCCAAAAGCCACATGAGATACAACAGAACAAGGACTGATAGGGACTGCACAAAGGTAGAAGTGGACAGGAGTACCATACACCAAAAATGCAGAACGGGCTTGAAGCAGCTATAAATGGCAGAATGTAACAGTGACATCATGACCAATGAGTCCAGGAACAATAGGCCCAATTTAACCAGTTCCCAAAATGCAAGGACCAGAGTCCAGTGCACTGACTTCAATACACACAACCTCTACAAAAAATAGAGTGTGACATGGGAAGGAGTTTCAACACAAGTTATTTGCCTTTGTGGTCAGGCAGGAACTCCTGTGGGACGCTGCTCCTTGTATACTCCTCCCATGAATGGAAAGGATATGGGTTTAAAAACGATATGCACTGTTGCCAGTCCACTGAATAAGATAGGTGTACACGAGCTGGTTGGTGTAAATACAATAACATGAAAGTCACATTAAGGTTATATTTGTTTTCCACTGCAATTTCACTATTTTGCTGAACGTGAAAGGCTTTCCTAAACTTAATCCTCTTTACAAGTTCTCACTGCAAGCGCCCCATTGCAAAGAGAGAAGACTGCTGAAGAAAGCTCACATCACTGAAGTTCCACAGCAGTAACATGTTTAATTTCACTATTAGAGAGTTTTCTCCCTGGGTGTGGGGAAGTTTTTTTGCTGCCTCGCACCACCAGGTGTCTCCTGGGGTGACAGACACAAAAAAAACATTAGGCCGCCCACTGTAAATGAAGTGGGTGGTGTGATTGCTTCCCTCTGATGGCATCTGCAACGTCAAGTCCTTTGGAGGTAGCTTTTCCTCAAAAGAGCCAATGTGGTCTCCGCCAATGGGAAGCTGACAGTTCACCTATCTCTAAATGGGATGGATAGTCATTTCGGCGGAGAGTGTCTCATTTGGGACGGCTACCCTGTCTGCCAAGCTCTAAATCAACCCCTTAATTGTTAGCCTTTAGTTTCACATTCTTTCACGTTTACAGAGTGTTTTAAAATGTTCAATTTTCAATATTGCTTTTTTATGTTTATATGTTTGATTAATCTGTGAATACTATCGAATGTTTTAAACATTTGCAGACCATCACCCCCCTCCCACCGATCCCCCTCCCCCGGTGGACCCCAGGTTAAGAACCGATGGCTTGAAGCATTGTTCTGTTTTGCTGGCTTTTCAGTTCAACACATAAAATGTACATCACAATCCTTCTGTTTGGAAACCTGAGCAAAACACAAGACTTCAAGTCTATAGGGATTTGCCAAAATGCACAAGATTGCTTGTGGCTTTTATTTAATTTAATCTTTCAGGCTGTGAAATCAGAATTATTTCTTCAAATAACACTTCCTGGTAATGACATAGCACACTTTTTCTTGTACAAGATACAGTGAAGCAGAGACAGACTTTCACGATGGCCACAGCACTATCTTTCCAAACCAGCCTTTCTCTGAGGAGTTAAATACCCACACCAAGATCCACCAGATTATCTAACAGTTGGTGCCTATGGCAAACATGAATTACAAATTGGGAGCAGGCATTTCGTGGTCTTATATTTCCATTACAACAGCCTTACTTTTTTTAACCAAAGGGACTCTCAACAGTTTATTTAGGATTCCATAATTTACAACAGTTTACCCAGGATTCTATAACCCTGGGGTGCATTTCTAGCCCAGTCCTTCCTAACTAAGAAAGGCTGGCTCTGCCACCTTGGGATTTAACTATGTGACCGTTTCTTCTCATGACTGGTATGAGGTGGTCAGTTGTGTTTAAAGCAAACATTTCCCTGTGTACTTCTGTAGGTTGAGGTTGTACTTTAAGATACTTGAGAGAGCTGCAAGAGCCCTATCCATCTTTCTGATTACCTATTTGCCTTCCATCTTTTGCACTCAATCAGAAACAGGCAACCTTCCATGAATAATCCTTTGTTACGTAACAGACAAGGGGTCCATGTATACCTGGCAAGTGAATTTACTTGCAAGTCCCAAACCGTCCTTTTTAATTACATATAGGTCACCCCTATGGTAGACCCTGGACAGACCATGGACAAGGTACAATGTATTTAAAAAGTAGGACATGTACTTTTAATTTTGACATGTACTGAAAGTGAAATACATTAGACTGCCTTTTGACATTTTATGAGTGTAGTTTCCAATTGGTAAAAGATATGAAAACCAATTTTGGTTTTTAAATTGCAGTTCTGAAAATGCGCTCCATCGTGGGGGCCTGACTCTTCACTTTGTCCCGGTCCACTGTGACCAATTAACTCTTTGAGCACTATTTGTTTCAAAGTGCTATTTTTACATTGATTCATTTAAAATTCATATCTCGACTTCTACTGATTGTATTTTATTTGTTTTGGTCTTGTTTTATTTTTAAAACCATGCTCTATTTTCGTAAACTGATGTAGAGTATTTTTGTGGTGTTTTCACTGTGTTACTGTGCATTGTGTTGCACAAATACTTTACACATTGCTTCTTACATAAGCCTGCCTGCTCTGTGCCAGGCTCCCAGAGGGTGAGCACAGGTTAATTTACAGTATTTTACTGACTTACATGACTAGGATTGTGGTTCCTGCTTGGACGAGGTGCATACCTCTGCCAACCAGAAATGCAATTTCTAACAGGGTACTACTGTAATTCTCTGCACAGTAAGACAGTGCCAGTCTGTGCTGTTGCCAAGAGTGCCATGGCATTGATGAGTTCAGCCCCAATAGCTGCTGAGGTGGTGGAAGCACTTTCTGCCACCACCTTGTGGCATGTTCCGAGTTTATTTCTGGCGCAGCAGGGATTTATCAGCGAAAAGCATTAGCCAGCAAGATGGGAGGCCTTTTAGTAAAAACACACAGCAGGTAAATTACTAATTTTTCGCACAGGTGCCCACATGGATCATGATGAAACAAGGAACACGAGCAATTGGCAAAGGAGGGGACGGTCTTGTTAATAGATACATGGGTTTATGCCATTATGCATGGGGGAAGCTACACTTGTCCCATCCCGACCTGTCAGATCAGAGTGTTAATGTGGGCCTGCAACATCTGCAAACTATGTGTACACCAACACAATGGAGAATATGGGTTTTGTGCTACAATTGTAAGCTGTGTATTTAGATTATATTCCTTGTATATATGGTCACACCATGAACCTTTCCCAAACCACTACTTGGTCTCTTTCCCATCATATGAAATAAATAGTATGGTTGGAGCATTGGATAATAAATGAGGAATATGCAGAGTGAAAATAAACACGTTTGAATACAACCTATAATTTCTTTAAAAATATAATATAAGCATATTAATATGGCACTGACAATGTCTGTAGTTCAGAAAGTGTGCCAAAGGAGAAAGATTCCTGCTTAAAATACTGCCATAACTGTTTCCGTATCCACTAAAGGTTCTTAATTTTCTAGAGAATAATAAGTCAGAGGAAAGGGGTCTGAAACCCTGTTCATCCTTTTTATTGTTAAATAGCAGTTGTTATTCTTCTACGTGACATGCCTTTGACAGAGTCTGCTGGCTCTAGTTGTAGGCTTTGACCTCACAATTCAACAGTGATAATTTATTAGAGTAGTGATGTCACAATTCGACTGCACCTGGTATGAACTGACGGTAACAAGCTAGAAAGAGTCTGAATGATTACATTGATTAGCTAATAAATGAGCTAACCGATAAATAAGGTATCTCGCATTTTCTACATGAAATCACTGCAAATGTAAATATTTAGAAAATTCTACATCAATCGGCTACCCACCAGCCCTATTTACGTTCAAGATAAATATATTACATTTACTAATGCACAATCTTTCTGATTCCACTGCAGGGAGATTCTGGAGGACCACTGGTGTGCAACGGCGAGCTTCAGGGAATTGTCTCTTGGGCATATAATTGCGCCCAGACAGGCCACCCAACTGTATTCACCAAGGTCTGCAACTATAATTCATGGATCTATCACATCATGTCTGAAAACTAATACATGGAAAGTGTACAGGCAATATTAATGACGGTTCCATGTAAAAATGTCATAAGGAAGTACATACTTATTAACAAACGTTTAATACCAATACCCTCCATAATACCAGTGCTTAATTTGAAAATTCGTAAGTGCCAGAGCCCTCATCAGGGGTCAACTGCAGCTTGCACCACTCTTTGCCCCTGCCAGAGCTGCCAATGACAGAGCCTACGCAAACACTAACCATCACAATCCTACCAGTGTGACAATTCAAACTATTTCAAGCCCCCAAAGCTATAAGAATGGCTTGGGAGGCACTGTTTAGTTGTTTGGATGTTTGCTGAATTGATAAACAACTGTTGTTCTGCTCAACTCTAAATCACATAAACAGTGCTACCATGTGTCAGACTGTAATAAGTGCTGGTGTTGACAATTAAGTGCGGGTGCCAAGCACCGGAAAGGACTGGCTCAAATTAAGCACTGCATAATATCCATGTATGATTCAACATGTTATACCTCAGGGGGCACTATCAGGAATTAGATGTCGGTACGTGCTTTATGGCTGTCACGATGTCGCCATTTGTCTCATGTAATCATGGTGGTGGGCATTGCACTTCAAACCCAATGTGACAGAGAAACAAAGCATTTATGCACACAACATACTGTTGGCGTGCGCATTTGTGATATCACTAAAACATATTCTGACATTTCTGGTCATGCATACCGTACAGAAGATGTAACCCTATCTCTACAGTTAAGCAGTAAATTACATATTGTGTGCAAATTATATATACCTTTGTACTTCCCAATTAAAGATATTTCTGCAACTAACCCTGTATATTCATTTATGATGCACCCGGAGCATGCTTGTGTGTGGTGGGCTGCAGCCTGAGTGTCTGAAAGATTTGCAGGTAGTGTAAGTGAGGAACCACAAGCGTATGCTTGGGGGACTGTGAGTTCTGCATATTTAGAGTGTGTCACAACCTGTTAACACAGGTGAGTATTGGGTCAGGAAGCCCCCATCCTTCTGACAAAGTCTGCCCTTGGAGCTCTCTAGGGCTCACTGGGGCAGGTCCCGGAGGAAAAGAGGAAAGAAAACAAGGGAAAGCCAGGAGACACACTTCTTCATTGACTGGTGTCTTGTGATGTCAGATCTCTGCTCAGCTCATGCCTTCACTCTGTTATATATGAGTGGTCAGTGAATACTAGGATGGGCGATGCAGATGCAGTATCACGCACAAATAATAAAACAGTATTTTATATTTAAGGTGCATATTATAATCCCTTACCAGCATGCACCAGAGTAAGGCTGCAACAAACCCCAAGGTGTACCAGGACACCTTCTGGAATCTGAGCACCACTGGATACAGTGTTTAATTTGTAAAAGAATGAGTGCCAGTGCTTAAAGTTCTTCTCAGAAGACTGTGGCCGGTGCAGTTAAATGTCAATACACCGAATACCAAGCTGCATAGTCCTCAATCCACCTCAGCCTGTTTATTCCTTTTCTACTGAGAAGAACTTCAAGCACTGGCACTCATTCTTTTAATTCATCATGGGCTACCATTACATGCTGATAACACCTAACTATTCATCAAAGTGCTCATAAGACCCATGGCTCCCAGTTGCCCTATTTGCTGGGTCTATTTTTCACGTGAGAAAAACCTGCACTACTTGCCATTCGTTCATGTGAGAAAAGCTTACACTGCTTCTCTCACCACTGATCCTGGTCTGTGTTTGAAAGAATGCTTGCACTAATCCTGTTCATTCTGCAGCTTTGCTTTGCATGTAAGGGAAAACATTTAATGTTGCTGCCTGTGCTGTATACAATATTGAGCATACATGACACTTAGGATCCGATTCCAATCTCAATCAGAAGGGCTCCTGACAGTATCAGTCAGGAGCATATCCGAGTCGCGCATGCGATTTCTAACCAACTCATCCCACCGTACGAGCGAGCTAGTACGGTGTGAATATCGCCTTGCGCTCCGAGCATCTCGTACCCGTAAGCGAAGCCCTTTGGACGACTACAACATGACTGACTCATGCAGCGCAAGGAGTCTGATTTCCGATCGAGCAAGTACGAGGTAAGATTCTGGCAGCCGATTCGCCTCGGTCTCAGCGAGACGAAGCGACTGTCAGAAGCGTATTTCGGGAGGCCATAGCAGGCCCCCATTCACCCAGGGCCCTCCAAATCTGTCATGGGGGTGTCCCCATGGGTCCCCCTGATCCAGTCATGCACAGTGTGGGGGGTACCATGGGGTGCCCCTCACAGGGTGTACACTTTTCCCCACCCACCCCTTTTCTGCTATGGAAGCCTGTGTACGCATCTGTACACGGGCCCCCATTGAGTTCAATGATAGTCCGAGCGAACCGAGGCTGTACGCACATGGCAGCATCGTACTCACTTGTTTGGAGGGCTTTCCTAACGAGATCGGAATCGGGCCCTTAATGTTTGGAGGGCAAGATGCAGGTGTGCACCATTGTATGTTATGTTTACCCTGCTATCTTTGAGAATGATGCCAAATATACCTCTTTATATATTTGGTGGGGTCCAGGCAGGTTTTAGTTAGTGAAGGGTATTTGGCATTAAATTGTTTGAATAATTATTTATTTATTCGTTTTATATAGTGCTAACTAGACCCGAAGGTATCAGAGGGCTTTACATTAAATGAGAAATATAATAACATAGCTTTACATAGAATGCATAAAATGAGAAATAGAGTAGCATAGCTCTGCATATGATGCCAGACACTTAGGGGCAGATGCACAACCTTTATTGGCAGCTGTAAACGAGAAATTGGCCTGTTTACGACCACAAAATAGGTCTGTACAATGTACACACCCTATTTTGCGAGTCGGTAACCTATAACAGACTCGCAAAATAGGGTTTGCAACTCACTATTAGGAAAGGACCTGCCAAGGGCATCCCATCCTAATAGCGAGTCGCACTTCAATGTACGATTGTTTTGCAACCGTAAATGCAGACGCAAAACACTCGCATTTACCAACTATTTCAAAAAAGTGATAAGCCACTCGCAAACGGGAAGGGGTCCACAGGGGACCCCTTCCCTTTTTAGGTTTTGCCTAGCAATGCGTACGAAGTACGCATGCGCTAGCAAAACCTCTTGAGTTCTATGTCGGGTGATGACCCGCCTCTGTCTATCATTGGCTAGCTCCATAAATGGAGGCTAGCCATTGGGAGACAGAGGCTGTCAATCGCGCTTTCTCTTGAAAACGCGATTCGGGGGCGTTTCTGGTGCTTTTTTTAAGCCCCGCCCCTTTGTCCCGGGCCGCGCTGCGATTGGCTGCCGGCCCGGGACACCCCCGTGACGTCATTCCCGGGCCGCGCTGTGATTGGCTGCCGGCCCGGGACACCCCCGTGACGTCAGCCAATCACAGCACGGCCCGGGACCTGACTGCTGTCGTGCTCTGTTAACACCCGAACAATTGGCCGCCCTAAACAGAAGGGAGTTAAAAACCCATACCGTTAAAATACACTTTCCAAACGAAATCTGTAGGGGTGTGTGCTGTGGTGCGCAACGAGGGCAGCCCTGTACGTCACACCCAGAGGCTTAACGCATACCTGAAAACTAGGTGGCATAAAAGACTGGGTACACAAGTCAGACTTTTGCATTGGTGGAATAAGGAGGCGGGACCACGATCAGCTGCGCTTGGGAGGCAGTGACTCAGGGTGCAGGTGACACACTTGTGACGCATTGCTCCTGCGTGGCTGTCAGCGTCTCATACCGTCAAGTAACTTACTACGGGGCGAAAACTATGCGGTTAGTCCTAGATTTCGTTCATCTGGTTCCAGGAACTACAGCAGCCAATGGTGCAAGTTCATCCAGAGGCTTAAAAACCTGGATACGATTAAAAGACAAATGCTCTGCTGGTGGAAAGACCGGTGCACGTGTAGCGTCCGGAGAACCATAGCCAATGAACAACCGGCAAGCATTTTTCCACCCAACCCATAAGTTCCTTACAAGTTCTGATACATAACAGCCAATGAGTGGAAATAACGTCCCTAGCCTATGCTATGAAGCGTCTCTTTAACCAATTCTACGTCATCGGGTTTACTCGCTGTGCATAGAATATGTGTCCGTCTTCGTGATTGGTTTTGAGCACCTGCGAGGGTGCCCTCATCTCTGGCCCTGCTAGCCGTAATTACGGGACAGAATACGTCAGTCACTTAAAGGAGTGAAAACGCACAGCAGATTTCAGTTTCATATAACGCACAAGGAAATTCTGGACAGGTGGGCCACCCTACCTGCAGTGGACATGGTGCCCGGCGAGGAGCAGCAGCTGGTGCCCAGAGAGGTAAGAAGGGGGAGGGGCTGGTACGGAGCAAGCACAACTATGGAGCTGTCTCCAGGCATTTTTTCTGATAGTGAGATTCGGCATAGGTCGAAACCACTTTGTCAGAGTACTGAACAACCAAAACCTCGATCTGTGAGTTCAAGAACAGCAAGACTCAGCTGTGAATGTGATACTTCCAGAACAGGCAAAGCAAGGGTCCCACGCTGACTTTAAGAATAGGGTCAGCAATAGTCAATTCTTTGACTGTCCTGACCGACACAGACAGGTATTGTAATAACTGTTAGGCAGCGTGGGCAGCTGCTCCAGTACAGGGTTTTTTAATTGCATTTCGGGCTTTTTTAGTTCTACTTATCCCCTTATAATAACGATGACTTCAATTCCTTCCTGATTGCAAAGAAAAACCTGGACTGGATGGCCTACTCTGGTTGGGAGGTCGGACGTTCTGTGGCGCGAGTTTATGAAATTGGCACTAGGGCGGTTTAATGGCTCTGTAATGGCCCAGCGAGATGATGTGTGGTTCTTTAACTTGGTATATGGCGCATGAAGAGCCTCGACTTCAAAGTAAGCTACTGATGGGCTGGTTGTACTACAGAGGGAACAAGTGGCGCTGCACTGAGTGCGACCAATTGCTCCCGCCGAAGGTGAGTGCCGGCAGGGAGGATGTTGCTCCATGAGGCCACAGGACGTGGATGATAAAAACCTGGTGCTGGCCATGCCCGGCTGTGCTCTCTCTCCGCTTTATCTGATACGCGCTGGCTTGGCTCGCTTAGTCGCTGAGACTCCGACTCATGTGTTTGCTTCTTCCTCTGCTCTCACAGTTGTACCGTTAAGGAATGCCCCTCTCCTGTGTCTCCCTTCCACCGTCTTCAACCAGCGGACATGGCCGCTCCGGGATGCCTGTTTGAAACTTTCGAGTTCGTATATTCCTCCAGTCATGTACCTTTTGCTACCTCGTGTATTTTGTAACGTCTGCTTTTGTAATTTGTTCACTCGTAATCTTCTCATGTATCATTTCTGTTTCTATTGTGAAGCGCTGGATTTAGCAGTGTCACTGTTGTGTTATAGAACTCGTCTGCAAGTAATTGCTGTCTGCTGAGCTCGTCCAGTAGGGTACAATAGGTCTCACATTTGCGAGAGATTAAGCTATTGGCAATGTAAATGACAATGCCATTTATTTATCTGTTTTCAAAACCAACACATAAATAAAACAAATTCATTTACAATGCCAATAGCTCTAACTTTTGCAAAGGCGAAACCGTTGTATTGTAAATGCTTGTTTGACTGGCAGCGAAAATATTTTTGAAGAGCAGGCAGTGGTCCCACGGACCACTGTTTGCGCTTAAAAAAATTAAACAGAAACGTTTCATTTTTCTTTTTTAAATGCATCCCGTTTCCCTTTAAGGAAAAGGGGCTGCAAAAAAAATTAGAATAATCTGCTTTATTTAAAAAGCTGTCACAGACATGGTGGTCTGCCGACCTCAGCAGGCCACCATCCCTGTGCGTGCTGGCCATTCCCAATGGGGTAGCAAATTACGACCTGCCTCATGAATATTAATGAGGCAGGTAGTTTGCGACCCCATTGGGAATCGCAAACAGTGACTGAGACACTGTTGTACATTCCATTTTGCGAATCGCAAATTGCGAGTCGCAAAACAATGCAAAGGGTCGTACATCTGGCTCTTACGTTCAAGAGGAAGCAAAGATTGAGACAACGGGAATCTGTATGAAAAAAGGTCTGTCTACAGCATGCAGAATAATTAAAACAGCATAAATTAAAGGAGTAAATGACAAATTATACAGCTGAAACAATAAAACAAAACAACTATCACAAATCGTCAAGTCATGGAGAGAGTGAGCTTTTGGAGCCTAGTTCGGTTGGCATGTGTGGTGAGGTATTTGTTGAGGAGAAGGATTTTCAGTTTCCCTTTGAAGTAGGAGAAGGAGGGGTTGCATTAGAGATCTGGAGGGAGTGTGTTTCATATCCTGGGTGCAGTTCCAAAAAAAGAACAAGTCTCTGTGGTTTCCCTTTTCAGTTTGGGAGGTATGAAAAGAAGTGAGTTGGAGCTTCTCAGAGTTTTTGTTCCTGTTTTTGTAAGTTTAAGGTCCAGATAGTTGGGGGTTTGTGTTTAAAGGGCTTTGCGGGTGATGCAGGCAGTCTTGTAAATACATCTTCCTTCAATGGGAATCCAGTTGAGGATCTTGAGGGCTAGTTTGATGTGTTCAACCTGTTTAACACATGTTATGAGCCAGGCTGCCATGTTTAGAACTGACTTTAGGGGGGGCGAGGTGAATTTATAGCGTCCCGCCGAAGATGGTGTTCCCATAGTCCAGCTCAGAGAGAACTAGAGATTATACTACTGTCTTGAAATCATCGGGAGAATGAATGGTTTAATTTTTTTGAGGTGTTTCAGTGTGTAAAGTGCTCCTTTGGCTGAGTTTTTGATGTGTTCCTTCATTAACAATTATTGTCCAGGGTGATGTCTAGGAACTTTACGGAGTTGGACAAGGTGAGGGAGTAATTTAGAGTATACAGGTTCTTGAGCCAGTCTTGAATTATTAGGTGGTTATTTTTAGGGGAGAGCAGTATTAATTCAGTTTTGTTCGGATTCAACTTTAAGTAGTTAAATTAAACCAAGTTTGTATCTTGGTTAGTGTGGCAGTGTGTAGTAAGATGTCATAGATGATTTGATTTTGTAGTAGAGTTGCGTGTCATCAGCACATAGGAGATATTTGACCCTGCTTGCTTCAGGATGATTGTAAGGATTTCCATGAAGAGATTGAAGAGGGAAGGGGAGATAATTGAGCTGCCTTGGGTACAAATAGAGTAACTCGTGTGGGTTTGGAGAGACAGGAGTTGATTTTAATTTGTTGAAATCGGTTGTTGAAGATAAGATGTGAAGCATTTTAGTACAGTGCTATTAAAACTAGAGCGGATTTTAAGTGTCTCAAGTAATGCTGAGTGATTTACGGTGTCGTAAGCCATGGATAGGTCTTGAAGGAGGAGCAAACATTCTTCACCTTCATCTAAGGCTCTGTTGATGTCATCTGAGGTATTGAGCATGGCAGTTTCTGTTCTACAGCCTTGCCTGAAACCTGATTGTAAGATGTCATGGAGTTTGAAATCACCTATATGTTGGTTAAGCGGTTGAAGAACGCATTTCTCCATAGTTTTGGTTAGGAATGGGAGGTTGGAGATAGATCTTAGGTTGTTGAGATAGTTTGAGTCTTCCACTAGTTGGGTGTGATTTATCCTATTTGAAGGGAGTCAGGTAGACAGCCTGAGGTGAGAAATGTGTTGATATTTTTTGTCCAGAACAGGGCAATAATGTGGTTGAGATTTTGTACTATTGTGGATGGGAGGAGATCTGTAGGGTGGGAAGTAGGCTTTAATTTCGCAATTATATTGATGACTTCTTTTTCTCGGTACACTGATATAATATCGACACTCAAAAATATCGATGTAAAAAATATCTACATCCTATACTTATGATGGTAAGTGCAAAAATATTGAAAAAAATATCGAAGTCAAAAATATAGTTGTACAAAATATCGTTTATATATATATATATATATATATATATATATATATTCTCTGGAAAAAACACTGGTTTCAGGCATGTTATAGTTAGAAATTAGCGTATGAAAAACCTTAGAAATTAACTGAAAAAAACATAGGTTTCAGGGGCGTTATAGTTAGTTGGACATTTCACTCGTACAAAACCATAGAAATTCCCCCGTTATAGTAAGTTCAGCTAACTATAACTCGCGCGCCCGCAATGCACTGCTGATGACTTCACATATTATATAACTCATGACATGGTCAGTGACATCACTCATGACATCACTGATGACATCTCAAATGACATCACTGATGACACCATCCTTGTGATAGAGTGGCAGACCTCCTCTCACCCTAATATAACCTTTGATACACACACTCAAAAATACAAAGTAACATCTTCAGAACAATGGACATACCAATACCAGTTACAACACACCTATTCAGTAATTCCAAGATCTACACACACATCCACTCATTCACCAACAGTCCGTATACAGTCACTCATACATGTACTCACTCATCATATGTACTCATACACCTATGCATCCTGTTACACACCGCCACTCATCCATATAGTTACTCACACACATAGTCACACATGCAAAGTATCAAACATCCATTTACTTGCATATACAGTTATACACACACTACCACACTTACTTCTACAGAAACTTACACATACTTTCTCTCTTAAACAATCACTTCTGGAAACAACTACTTATTTGTACATGAACTCTTCCAATCTCTCACTCTCACATATACTCACTTATATACACCAATACTCACATATACTAGTTTAAAACATATGTAGTTACTCAAAAGACACTATTGAGACAGTCTTTCACTCACTAACACACCCATACACACACTCATCCACCTATACAGTCCTGCACACATGCTGGCTTCAACACATACAAACAGTGAGTCACTCATTCATGCATCTATGCACTAAGTAATATCCCCACTGAACCATACACACACTCATATTGATACTCAAAAAAACAACTAATAACTCATATAGACACTCATGTAGCTACTCACCAACCCATACAGCCACTTATACACAAAGAGAGAGACTGATACAGATATTTTCATATTTAAACATTACTCACTAACCTATGTATTCACTAAGATACACTTAATCAGTCAGTTATACAATCAATTTTACAAAACAAACCCCCATTTATTCTTCCATCGACCTTGAGATATACATAAATAAAACATATTTAATTTTCAGAAAACACACACATTCACTGGATGATGTCATCAGTTATGTCATTTGAGATGTGATCAGTGATGTCATGAGTGATGTCACTGACCATGTCATGAGTGATGTAATATGTGACGTCATCAGCAGTGCATTGCGGGACCGCGAGCTATAGTTAGCTGTACTAACTATAATGGGGGAATTTCTATGGTTTTGTGCGAGCAAAATGTCCTAATAACTATAACGCCCCTGAAACCTATGGTTTTTTCAGTGAATTTCTGAGGTATTTTAAATGCTCATTTCTAACTATAACATGCCTGGAACCTATGTTTTTTTCAGTGAATTTCTAAGGTTTTTTAAATGCTAATTTCTAACTATAACGTGCCTGAAACCTATGGTTTTTCTAAGTGAATATATATATATTTATTATACTATGTATACATGTGAAAATGTTTCGGTCTGCCTGTTTGCCTCGGTGACACAGAAAAAATGGGTGGAACTGAAGTCAGCACACCGGCGAGGTCCTCTTATTAGGCTCTGATGACGTCATACGGTGTCGCGAGTGGAGCCGTGCTATTATGACATCCTCTTCGATGTGGGAGAGCTAGTTAAGAATTTCTGTGGAATGCTGGTGCAGGGGATATTCACCGAAGTGTTCAGGCTAGTCCTGTGGGAGCAACTGTTTATGTTGCCACTCCAGAAACCGAAAACAGTGATCCGAGGGCAGAGGCCCTGCAGATGGCACACAAGGTTTAGTGACCAGTCGTGTGCACCGGCGGGGCAGCGACGTGACAAGCACCACAACCCACAAAAAAGGTAATGAGGGCACTGAATAACACAGGATCTTCTCTTTGTATCTGGCAGGAACAACGAAGTTAAAATGCCCTAGTACCAAAATGTAGAATTAGTGCTACAACGGTCTTCAAGAGGACCTGCGATGCCGCTTCTGCCTCCCGTACCTGGAGGCGGCACATGGGTCACGCGGTACGGTCATACTGCGGTGGGACGCACACTCGTTGACCTCTCATGGCCCTGCTCCACACTTCAGGGAGGATGCTTTCTGTGGACGTGTCGCACCGCCCCCATCCAACAACAGAACTCCTTTAGATACAAACAGACTCTTCCACTCTCTCACCGGAAGTGAAACCAGGCCACGCGGACATTTTCACAATACAACAGCCGGGAATGCACTTTTCGGTAAAAAAAACACATTCCTTCCTCCTAATTAATCAAATAAACATCTCACTGAAGAAGAGGGGCCAGCTTCGATCGGTAAACAGACGTTACAACGACTTTTTTACTTTGCGATACCATTACAACGCATGAATTACCATGCATGCATTGTACATCGCGAAGTCATTACTACGCATATTTTTAGAACGCATGGTCATTTACCACGCATGCCTTTACAACAAATTTTGCTGTAAAGGTATGTATGGTAAATGACCATGCGTTCTAAAAAACATGTAGATGATCCACGTCGTTGTAAGGAAACAGAGGCTGTTCCGTTTCCTCACAATGACGTGTACCACCCCTCAGAGACGACTTGAAGCAGGAACCACGAGGAGAGAGGAACCACGAGGAGTGAGAGGTAAGGGGATTGAACATGGGGTGGGGGTTTCTTTTCTAGGGTTTAGGGTAGTGCTGTGGTGTATTGGTAGTGGAGGGGGTCATGCTGGGGGTAGTGTTTAGGGTTTAGGGTAGTGCAGTGGTGTTTGGGTAGTGTAGAGGGTCGTGCAGGGGGTAGTGCTTTAGGGTTTGGGGTAGTGTAGGGGGTCGTGCTGGGGGTAGTGTTTTAGGGTTTAGGGTAGTGCAGTGGTGTATGGGTAGTGTGGGGTCGTGCTGGGGTAGTGTTTTAGGGTTTAGGGTAGTGCAGTGGTGTTTGAGTAGTGTAGGGGGTCATGTTGGTGGTAGTGTTTTAGGGTTTAGGGTAGTGTGGTGGTGTTTGTGTAGTGCAGGGGGTCGTGGTGGGGGTAGTTTTTTATGGTTTAGGGTAGTGCAGTGGTGTTTGGGTAGTGTAGGGTGTCGTGCTGGGGGTAGTGTTTTAGGGTTTAGGGTAGTGCAGTTGTGTTTGTGTAGTGTAGGGGGTTGTGCTGGGGTAGTGTTTTAGGGTTTATAGTAGTGCAGTGGTGTTTGGGTACTGTAGGGAGTCATGCTGGGGGTAGTGTTTTAGGGTTTGGGGTAGTGCAGTAGTGTAGGGGGTTGTGCTGGGGTAGTGTTTTAGGGTTTATGTTAGTGCAGTGGTGTTTGTGTAGTGTAGGGGTTATGCTGGGGGTAGTGTTTTAGGGTTTGGGGTAGTGCAGTAGTGTAGGGGGTCGTGCTGGGGTAGTGTTTTAGGGTTTAGGGTAGTGCAGTGGTGTATGGGTAGTGTAGGGGGTTGTGCTGAGGGTAGTGTTTTAGGGTTTAGGGTAGTGCAGTGGTGTTTGGGTAGTGTAGGGGGTCGTGCTGGGGATAGTGTTTTAGGGTTTGGGGTAGTGCAGTAGTGTACGGGGTCGTGCTGGGGTAGTGCTTTAGGGTTTAGGTTAGTGCAGTGGTGTATGGGTAGTGTAGGGGGTCGTGCTGGGGTAGTGTTTAAGGGTTTAGTGTAGTGCAGTGGTGTTTGAGTAGTGTAGGGGGTCATGCTGGTGGTAGTGTTTTAGGGTTTAGGGTAGTGCAGTGGTGTTTGTGTAGTGTAGGGGGTCGTGCTGGGGGTAGTTTTTTATGGTTTAGGGTAGTGCAGTGGTGTTTGGGTAGTGTAGGGGGTCGTGCTGGGGGTAGATTTAGTGTTTAGGGTAGTGCAGTGGTGTTTGGGTAGTGTAGGGAGTCATGCTGGGGGTAGTGTTGTAGGGTTTAGGGTAGTGCAGTGGCATTTGTGTAGGGTAGGGGGTAGTGTAGGGGTAGTGTTTTAGCGTTTAGGGTAGTGCAGTGGTGTTTGTGTAGTGTAGGGGGTCGTGCTGGGGGTAGATTTAGAGTTTAGGGTAGTGTAGTGGTGTTTGTGTTGTGAGGGGTAGTGCTGGAGGCAGTGTTTTAGGGTTTAGAGTAGTGCAGTGGTATTTGTACAGTGTAGGGGGTTTCGGGTAGTGCAGTGGTGTTTGTGTAGTGCAGGGGGTCATGCTGAGGGTAGTGTTTTAGGGTTTAGGGTAGTGCAGTCATATTTGTGTAGTGTAGGGGGTTGTGTTTTAGGGTATAGGGTAGTGCAGTGGTGTTTGGGTAGAGTAGGGGGTCATGCTGGGGTTAGTGTTTTAGGGTTTAGGGTAATTTAGTGGTGTTTGGGTAGTGTAGGGGGTCGTGCTGGGGGTAGTGTTTTAAGGTTTAGGGTAGTGCAGTGGTGTTTGTGTAGTGTGGGAGGTCATGCTGGGGGTAGATTTAGGGTTTAGTGTAGTGCAGTGGTGTTTGGGTAGTGTAGGGAGTCGTGCTGGGGGTAGTGTTTTAGGGTTTAGGGTAGTCCAGTGGTGTTTGTGTAGTGTGGGGAGCTGTGCTAGGGGTAGTGTTTTAGGGTTTATGATAGTGCAGTGGTGTTTGGGTAGTGTAGGGGGTTGTGCTGGGGGTAGTGTTTTAGGGTTTAGGGTAGTGCAGTGATGTTTGTGTAGTGTTGGGGGTAGTGTTTTAGAGTTTAGGGTAGTGCAGTAGTGTTTGTGTACTGTAGGGGTAGTGCTGGGGTAGTGTTTTGGGTTTACGGTAGTGCAGTGGTGTTTGTGCAGGGGGTCGTGCTGGGGGTAGTGTTTTAGGGTTTAGGGTAGTGCAGTGGTGTTTGTTTAGTGTAGGTGGTGGTGTTTTAGAGTTTAGGGTAGTGCAATGGTGTTTGTGTACTGTAGGGGGTCATGCTGGGTTCTAGTGTTTTAGGGTTTAGGGTAGTGCATTGGTGTTTGTGTAGTGTAGGGGTGTGTGTTTTAGGGTTTAGGGTAGTGCAGTGGTGTTTGTGTACTGTAGGGGGTCGTGCTGGGTGTAGTGCTTTAGGGTTTAGGGTAGTGCAGTGGAGGTTGTGTAGTATAGGAGGTCATGCTGAGGGTAGATTTAGGGTTTAGGGTAGTGCAGTGGTGTGTGGGTAGTGTAGGGAGTCGTGCTGGGGGTAGTATTTTTGGGTTTAGGGTAGTGCAGTTGTGTTTGGGTAGTGAAGGGGGTCGTGCTGGGGTAGTGTTTTAGGGTTTAGGGTAGTGCAGTTGTGTTTAGGTAGTGAAGGGGGTCGTGCTGGGGGTAGTGCTTTAGGGTTTAGGGTAGTGCAGTTGTGTTTAGGTAGTGAAGGGGGTCGTGCTGGGGGTAGTGCTTTAGGGTTGTGCAGTGGTGTTTGTGTAGTGTTTGCGGGTTCGTGCTGGGGAAGTGTTTTAGCGTTTAGGGTTGTACTGTGGTGTTTGTGTAGTGTAGGGGTTGTGCTGGAGGTAGATTTAGGATGTAGGGTAGTGCAGTCGTGTTTGGGTAGTGTAGGGAGTCGTGCTGGTGATAGTGTTTTAGGGTTTAGGGTCGTGCAGTTATGTTTGGGTAGTGTAGGGTGTGATGCTGGGGTAGTGTTTTAGGGTTTAGGGTAGTGCAGTTGTGTTTGGGTAGTCGAGGGGGTAGTGCTTGGGTAGTGCACCCAACCAGCCACAATATCTGTGGACAAAGGGGATCCTGACTCTTTTGAATACTCCGCCAATTGAATAATTTGGGTCAAGGGTCCTACCACGTCCAAGACCTATCAATTCCTTTCTTGGGATCCCTCATATACTTGGAGAAAAAGGTACACAGTTTCTCATCAATTTCAGGCGTGTGTCCCACCTTCCCCTTCAGTGAGGGCCTGGGGCATTCTCCCCTCATCCTATTCCTGACCTCCCTTTCAAGGGGTTGATGGACTTTCCTCACCACATACTCTGCCACTTTGGTGTCAGGGGTCCATTCCGCCGACCTAGGATGGTAAGTTGGGTAGGCTCGAACATGTCCAAGTGGACACCATGCCCAACCGGGGAGTGAGAGGTGTGGGACTCTGGACCCCAGGGATGCCCCGAGTCCTTATCCTCATCGGAGGAGAAATCGTCCTCCGATACACCCTCTCCCTCTAAGGGAAATCCGCCGTCGGGGTCTACAATAGTGGTGACAGCGTTGCAATTTCCTCTGGGCTCCTCCTCCTCCCGGCAGGGTGCATGTTTTAGCGTTCGTGCACTCTTGAGGAAGGTCTCTGTAAGTTTACCAAATCCTTCCAAGTTCCCCCTCGTTATGCTTAACGGCCTTTTTATTCCCCATCTGGGAGCTACTAGGACCCGCCACCACCAGATCTGGGTCACTCAACACCCCAGGGATGCTTTTCGCCAGCTTATCAACCTGATCCCTAAGAGGAGTCAGCGCCCTAGAAATAGCCGGAGAGAGGGCTTGGTCTACTGCTGGAGGGAGAAATTGGGGAGTCATTCCTCCTCCACTTCCTGGTAGGAGGAGTAAAAATGGTCTCCTGGAGAAGACCTGATAGCAGAGGGTGTGAGCACAGAACAAAGAAGTGTGGCTCAATGGTTGGAGCGGCAGACCCTGATGCAGAGGTCTAGCACGGGACAAGGGTTCAATTCCCCGCCTCGGCGGCTCTTGGGCTCAAAAATTCCACGGACCTGATAATTCTCGCCTCAGTGCCTATTCCAATCATGGAGTCCCACTCTGCAACTCTGGGCAATAGCTTGCTTAATCTCCACAACGGCCCCCACAACGCTAAGGATGCCTGGCCTCCACCTTGGGGGTGCCCAGGAGTGGACACCTCACAGGGAAAGCCAGGATGGGTTCCACAGCGGTATTCGTACAAGCGCCTTGAGACCCTTGCGGGTGAGTAGTGCGCTATACAAGTATCAATTTACATTTAAATCATTAAAAGAAGAAAAAACGAGGGTTTGGCTTAAGCGCAGCAAGGCCACGCCACAATCTGAATAAACAAAACAAGTTGCCAATAAGACAATGAATGAAACAATTGCCCTTGCAAAACCAATCTTTCAGTTTGAGTTTAATCAATTTTTTTTTTATTTATATCTGTCAAAAGTCGTTTTTCATTTTTCAAAGTTTTCTCTAAATTCTCAAACAGTATACTCAATTTTTTCTTTTTCTTATTTTGGAGCCCCTTTTAGAATTGCAATTCACACTCATTCTCTAAAAACTAACTTTATAGACAACATATACACCGTGTCAGAATCATACACCTATTGCACTATTTCACACATCCATTCATACATTCTCAAATCATATATACACAGAATGCCCGCCCTGGGAATGCTTCACCACACCCTATTTATGGTGCGGCACTAGAAATTGAATATTTTGTATACAAAACTAAGATGTTTGAAAAAACAACAACAAGGTCATCTAACAATATGACAAAGTTCAGATTTTGACAAACAACTGAAACAATACAGATTGGCCTAAGAAATGAAATGGTCTACGCGTTTCGAATCACCCTCACTGCGGGGATTCTCCTCAGGACCAAAGATTTTTTCTGAAAGACAAAAACAACACAGCTTTCTTACTCCCTATACTCTAGAGCAACCCCCAACTGTCCACTCACTCAATCTATCGGGACAAGGAATCGATGTACCTTATTCAATGAATTGACATCAATCCAAGTCGTGTAATCTTTTAGATAGTTATAGTTAGGACCTAGTTACCATGGGAAAATCGCAACATTCTATTCCGATTAACTTTGGCTCCGGATGACGAACCTTCGCAAAATTGTCAAAACTCGTGGGGCGCTCCCGTCGGCTCCTATCTTGAAAGTTTCAGGGTGATTCGGCAAGCGGGTGCCGAGAAAAAAGGGGGCCCCAAAATTTGTTTTCCCCATGCAATTTCCCATAGGAAACTTTAGACACGGCTACAGCCCGAACTGCTGAACGGAATTACACAAAATTTGGCCAAAAGGTAGCCCTTAGTTCAGATAGAACCCTTTTTGTTAAATGGTATAAATCCATTCAGTAGTTGCTGAGAAAATCAAAATTAAAAAAGTTTTGATATCTATGGCCGCGGAGGATCCGCGCACCCTCCGCGCACCCTTCCGATCACGAGCTGCATGCTAATTGGCTGTCAACACTCCAAACCAGGAAGTGTTGGCAGCCATCTTGTGCCTCGGTAGAACCGAGGCACAAGAAATCAGTCAAACAAGTGCCCAAAATACAGAAAGGGGGCAGGGTAGAAATACACTGACCCCAAGGGCCCCCCAAAAAACCGGAAAAAAACAGAAAAAAAAACAAAGCCCGGGCACCCGCGCTTCGTTGCTATTTAGTCCCGGGGGCAATATTTAAATTGTATTGGGGGCCCAGAGGGGCCCCCCAGCCCCGGGGACCGCAACTCCCCGGGGTGTTTTAAAAAAAATTAAATGCGGGGTGCTTACAGCCCCCCAGCCCTGGGGACTGCCACCCCCTGGGGCTTCAAAAAAACATTTGCGGGGGCTCACAGCCCCCAAGCCCCGGGGACCGCCACCCCCTGAGGCTTGTGTTTAATTAAAAAAAAACCTGTGTGGGGGCTCAAGTCCCCCACACTTCCGGGGACTGCCACCTTCCCGGGGCTCGAAATAATAAAATAGGGGGTCCGTGACGGAACCCCTAGCCCCGGGGACCACCAACTCCCCGGGGCTTTAGGAATGTTGGGAGGGGGGCCCCTCCTGGAGCCCTGTCATGGCCCTGGGGACCGCCACCCCCCAGTGCCAGTTCCTGCAGTGTCCCGGGGTGCCCACCCCCGGGACACTGCTGTTTGCTATGGCAGGGTGGGAGCCTCGCAGCTCCCGTCCTGCCATAGCAAACTGCTTTGGTTTTTGAAAGAGAGAGCAGGAAACCTGCTCTCTCTTCCAAAAACCAAAGACAATTGCTTTTCCACATGGGGAGCTGCATCTTAGCAGTTCCCCATGTGGAAAAGCAATGCCGGCTCCCAAAGGACGTGGGGAGCGAGCAGGACCGTGGGGGATTGGGTACCCCCCAGGGTCCCCAACAGAGAGGGCCAGCCCCGGGGGATGGGGTCCCCGGGGCTAAAAGCGGCCTGGGAGGGGGGCCACACACCCCCCTCCTCAAAATTAAACAAAAACAAAGGCTGGCCCCGGGGGATGGGGTCCCCGGGGCCATAAGTGGCCTGAAGAGGGGTGCAAAGCAGCCCCCCTCCAAAACAATAAAAAAGGCCATGCCCCGGGGGAAGGGGTCCCCGGGGCAGATAATGCCTCGGGAGGGGGGCCATGCGGCCCCCTTCCAAATGTTTCAAAAAAAATAAAAATAGGGGCAGACCCTGGGGGATGAGGTCCCCAGGTCCCAAAAATTAGGAAAATAAGGGAGGCCACACAGCCCCCTTCTTAAAAATAAAAATTTAAAAAAGACTGGCATCTCGACAGAGGCCCCGCCCCCTCCGTGCAGCACTCTGCAAATGCGCCCCCCTTGGTGCATTTGCAGATGGGGAACTAATTCCCCTTGAATACTGGAGCTCCCTGGGGGCCAATAAGCCCACCAGTAACCTCCAGTATGCGCCAGGGAGCTGTGTTGCATGGAGGTGTTATGAGGCCACGTCCCTTTTTACGCCTCTCTGCAAAGGAGGTACCTGGTGGGCTAGTTGCACCCCAGGGACCCTCAGGATTCAAGGGGAGTTAATCCCCCAACTTAAAACGTGCCACGGGGCGCGTTTGCACAGTGGTGAAGGAAGGGGTTGGGGCCTGAGTTGATATGTGTAAAACACACCCTGTGGCGTGGTTTAAGTTAGGAAATTAATTCCTCTTCACTGTCAGTGTTGCTGCCTCAGTGTTCGAATTAAACACGGTCCAAGATTGTCAGAGATTCCCACCACGCGTGACGATTAACCGCGTAGACAGCAAAGCAGCATTACTATCAGGCCACGGCCTCACTAAGTCAACACCAAGACGGTACTAGAGCGCATCCCTGCTCGCTACACCGTGACTAAGAGTTCCCTGCAAAACTATCAGACTACAACTACCTTTTAAGGCTAAGTGGTCAGCACTGAGCTGGGAATCTCCATGTGGGACACCACACACAAATGTTGTTCAATTCTTTTTCATTGTATCAATCTCTTTCCCTTGTTTGAAATATAAAATTACAACTGTGATATACTGAATCATCGGTGTACGTGGTTTCTTCCCCCTCTGACTTTAGTCAAGCCCTTCACATTGCGATTGCGCATACCATTATCAATATAAATTGTATTACTCCATAGGAACCACTGTTTTCTTTTATAATTACTTGCCCTGGTTCCTTAGTGAGTAAAGTTCCCCTGTTCTGTCTCTCGTCGATATTTCTGTGTCATGATATTTAAAACTCGATATTAGTGTAAGTCGATATTTCCAACTTGATATTTTGACTGAAAACCCTTTTTCTGTCATGAGTTTGAAGTCAGACCAATTGGCATAATTTTTCAGACGGGTGAGATCATGGTTGCCATTAGTACTATTTAGGTCCAGTTGGTCATTAGTAAGCATAGCGGAGCAGGTTAGGAGGGATGACGGATTTGTGACTTGGATGAAAGATTGACCAATTTTTACAACTTTATCAGTGAAGAAGCTGGCAATTTCTTTGCAACGTTCCTTGGCAGCTGTTATTTTGTGTGGGGATGTGAGGGTAGTTTGTCTTTTAACATAGTTGAAGAGCTCCCTGGGTCTATTCTTAGCATGTTCAAGTTGGTTGCGATAAAAAGTGGCCTTTTTGCAAAAAATGTGTTTCTTATTTTAAAGCGGTGCAATTCTAAGTAGAGCTAGATGCATTGCCGAGGGATTCTGTCTCTATGTCCTTTCATCATGTCTGAGTTGTCTCCTCTTGTTGTTAAGATCTGTGTTGAACCAAGATTTTGTTTGGATAGATCTCGATTGTTTTAGCTTGAGTGGAGCCACTTGGTCTAGAACCTTCATCATCGCTTATTTAAGTATGCAGTGAGGTCACCAAGACGGTACTGGAGCACATCCCTGCTCGCTACACCGTGACTAAGAGTTCCCTGCAAAACTATCAGACTACAACTACCTTTTAAGGCTAAGTGGTCAGCACTGAGCTGGGAATCTCCACGCGGGACACCACACACTAATGTTGTTCAATTCTTTTTCATTGTATCTATCTCATTCCCTTGTTTGAAATATAAAATTACAACTGTGATATACTGAATCATCGGTGTACGTGGTTTCTTCCCCCTCTGACTTTAGTCAAGCCCTTCACATTGCGATTGCGCATACCATTAGCAATATAAATTGTATTACTCCATAGAACCACTGTTTTCTTTTATAATTACTTGCCCTGGTTTCTTAGTGAGTAGAGTTCCCCTGTTCTGTCTCTCGTCCATATTTCTGTGTCATGATATTTAAAACTCGACATTAGTGTATGTCGATATTTCCAACTTGATATTTTGCCTGAAAACCCTTTTTCTGTCATGAGTTTGAAGTCAGACCAATTGGCATAATTTTTCAGACGGGTGAGATCATGGTTGCCATTAGTACTATTTAGGTCCAGTTGGTCTTTAGTAAGCATAGCGGAGCAGGTTAGGAGGGATGACGGATTTGTGACTTGGATGAAAGTTTGACCAATTTTTACAACTTTATCAGTGAAGAAGCTGGCAATTTCTTTGCAACGTTCCTTGGCAGCTGTTATTTTGTGTGGGGATGTGAGGGTAGTTTGTCTGTTAACATAGTTGAAGAGCTCCCTGGGTCTATTCTTAGCATGTTGGTTGCGATAAAAAGTGGCCTTTTTGCAAAAAATGTGTTTCTTATTTTAAAGCGGTGCATTTCTAAGTAGAGCTAGGTGCATTGCTGAGGGATTCTGTCTCTATGTCCTTTCGTCATGTCTGAGTTGTCTCCTCTTGTTGTTAAGATCTGTGTTGAACCAAGATTTTGTTTGAATTGATCTCGATTGTTTTAGCTTGAGTGGAGCCACTTGGTCTAGAACCTTCATCATCTGTATTTAAGTATGCACTGAGGTCATCATTGGTATGAGTGAGAGGGTGACGCTATAGTTGGGCATGAGTCCTTGATTCCAGTTCATTTATTGAGACTTTTTTGTTGCTTCTTGTCCAGTGCTTAGGCTTATCAGTTGAGGGTGGGTAGGATCTGAGGTGGGTATCGACATTAAACAATATCAGATGGTGGTCAAACCAGTCAAAGGGGGAGATCGATCTAAGTGAGACCAGCTAATTTTTGTTGATAATCACATCTAGAGTGGATTCTTTAATGTGTGTTTGTTCATTGCAGAGTTGTTTAAGGTCGTTTATTTCAAGAAGGTTGGTGACGTTTTGGACTGTGGTGTCTTCTGGGTTATTCCAGTGCATATTGAAGCCGCCCAAGAACACGTCCTCCTTGTCAGTTAGGGAGAACCATTGTAGAAAGTCGGTTAACTCTTCTTCAAAGAGGACGTGATCACCAGGAGGGGGGTAGAAGGTGTGTAGTTTGATAAGAGAGGAGCCTTTGACTGTAATTTCAACTCTGAGGTATTCAAAAGTCAAATATACTGTGATTTTTTATATGGAAAGCTGTATTCCTTCTTTGTGAATGATAGCTAGTTCACACCTGTACTTTTAGGTCTGTCATGTCTAATGATGATCTATCCTGGTGGGGTAAGCAGGTCTAGAATGGGGATAGAGTGGGCATTAAGTCGGATTCAGTGAGGAAATCGATATCTATTTATTCACTGAGTATAGCTTCAGCGATATCTGTAGCTTGTTGAACTGATGATCTACAGTTGAGGAGCATGCATGATGGAGGGCAGGGATTATCATTGCTAGAATATAATGTTTGAATGGTAGTGTATTGAGTAGGTGATCTGGGAGATAATTCTAGAGATTCTATTTGTGCCCGCTATTACTGGGATTGGGGAGGGAGGCTTATAAACCATATTCTGGTTCTTTGTGAGGTAAGAATCGCTAATAGTATCAGCTTCCAGAGTTGATATGCGGCAGAGAGCTTGGTAGGGTTTGTGGGACTGACCACACAAGGGAGTAGAGGGCCGGAGGATCCATTGTAAGACGGTGGGAAAATGTGTGTGGGGAGACGATTTATAACTACCTGGAGTGTGCGAGCGGGGTAGCTTGGCCTGGCTTAAGAGGTCTTGTGTTAGATGCATGATGTTGGTAGCTATAGAGTCAAGTTTATGCTCCATTCAGGTCAGGAGCTGGGTAAGTGAGTCAATTATGCTTCCAGCCTTGAGAGAAGGAGGCAAAGCTGCAGGTCCTAAGTATGAAGAAGGAGAGTATGCTATGCTACGGGGTTGTCAGTGTCATTGAGACTGAGTGTGAAGATGGTTTGATCAAGCAGAGTAGGTTCTGCATTGGTAGAGAGGGGTGCGCCTTTAGAGAGTTCAGTAGCAGACGGTCTGTATTTTGGGCCTGCGCTGTCTAGCTCGGGGTCGGCCTCAAAGAGTTTTTTAACAGTGTGTTGGCTGATCGGGGTGGAAGCAATTGAAGTCATTCTAGTGGGTATTTGTCAGCAGAGTGTGGTAATGGGGGCAGTGCGATTGCCCAGAGTGTTAGAGGAAGTCACAGAGTTGCAAAGCAAGGAAAGGAGCTCGCGACGGTTTCGAGTTGGTGGTGGTCCAGGGTATGAGAGATAGAGTTGTTTGGGGCACATGGCCCTGTTGAATTAATGAGGTGAAAAGTGCCGAGAAGTGCCGATCAAAGATGGTGAAGTGAGGGCCAGTAACTAGTATGAGAATCTTTCCTGCCCTGAAGATATAAATAGCGATTTTCCCTCTAAAGGTTGGGGAGAGGGACATGGAGAGTTTTAATCCATAAGGTATTTTGATTGACTTAGTAACTTGAAGGTGGAGAAGGAAGATGTTTTTTCACTTTGTAGAGTGTTTGGTATAGAAGACGAAGTCGGTTTTCTTATTGCCGTTGGTCAGGTGTCGGCTATTTGTGTGTCTGGGTGCTGTTTCAAGAGTCTGTATCTGAATTCTTTTTTTTTGCATTATTGGAGAAATTTTTTGGATCCTTGATGCTCCATGATTTGTGTCCATATCGCTCAAGTGCAGTGTCGAGGTGTTTGTGTGGGAACATTGTTTAGACTTTAAAGTCAGGTTACAGTTGAATCGCGAGAGTGATGAATTACCGCAAGTTAAAGTCTTAGAAGGCTAGACAGGGCACTGTGGAGGGTGTGACGCTGTATAGTGAGCAATATGTTTGGAAATGGTTAGGATGATTGGAAGGCTAGACAAGGGTGCTGTGGAGGAGTAACGTTATACAGAAAGCAATACGTTTGGCAAATTTGATGCGCAAGGGGGTATCAATTGAGGAAAGAAGCATTGTTTAGTTCTGGAGATATACAATATGCACATCTAAATAAAACTCACGAACATCAAATAAGTCAGGAAAAAAATACACAATGCATTGGATAAATAAGGATAAAAATAACAAGTGAATAAGATGCACAATAGTGAAAAGCGAGACATTGTTCATTGTTAAGGCCATTAGGTAGTGCTCCATGCTTGGTAAGGGTCGCCACGAGCTCCAGGCTAGGTAAGGATCGAAGACCACATGGAGAGTTCTAGGTCCCTTAGAAGGTTCAGTCTCTTAGGCTCTCCACAGTCCCTGGGCCCTGTCATTTAAGTTGCCCTAAAAAACACCACTGGTAGTGCCCTCTTTACGTTGGTATCAGCGCTCTCCTCTCCTTTGTGGGGTTAGGTGAGAGTTTGCTTGTATCTGATGCCGCTGCCTCAATTTTGGCCACCGAGGTCTGCAACAACCCCATCCATCAACTTTCTCTCAAGCAAAATATCAGGGCTGTCACTGGGGCTCACCGTTCCCTTATTGAATCCAGGTCAAATGCTGATATGCATGGCGCTTATTAGCTTGTGGCTCCAGCTGCACCATCCCGTGCCTTCACTGCTGCCACCTACCCTCGTTAATGCTCATCGCCACCAAGTGGAGCTGTGGCATCACAGGGCTCAGCTCACCGGGCCTGCCTCTTTTTCTGGGGCTCACTAAGGCAGTCTTCGTGGGCAGTTGGTGCGCGGAAGGATATACAGGGTCTCCTCATCCTGCCTGAGATCAAAGTCACCCACAGTCATAAAGTTCTAAGGCCGATAAGGACTCTTGAGAGGTGGGAGGAGGAAAGGGTAGATTCTGTCACTTAATTTTTAGGTTATGGGCCACACTATTCCAAGATGTCCGCTGCATTAGATGTGGAAGAGGAGCTTGAGTTACAATAGTACACTGTTAGTTTCTATTGTCAGGTTTATTAGGGTTGATATGTTGAGATGTGGAAGATGAGGCAGAGTCTAAAATGCTGGCCCTCGATCGTATAAATGAGCTGGGACGTTGGGAACAGTCACAGTACTCAGTCACATGACACAGCACCTCCCCTAGACACAAGGGAGCAGCCACACCAGGTGGAGAGTGCACGCCTGGAGCAGCAGATAAATGCTGCTCCCACCCCTGAGACCAAAAGACAATGATCTAGCGAATCCCCCAGAGCACCAAGATGGCCGCCGTCCACTACAGGTCACCCACCATGGGAGACATTCCACTCTGTTCCTGACGCCAACAGGCCAGCGTGGGCAAGACAACGCTTGCAGACTCGAAATGCCCCCAAAGAGCACACACACCTGGCCAATCCGAGAGTGTTCATAAACCCATTTGGCACAGTTAGGCAACTGAGCCACGCCTCAGAGAAGAAAACTGATTAATGGGCTTAAAGCACCCCCTGATCAACCCAGTAGGCCTCAAGATAAATAACTGGTAGGTTTTCTCAGGCACAAAATTAATTTGCAGAAGAGGAGTGTGTATAATATGTTGGTCCTAGGGTTAATGAGCCTTCCCCTGGCCACTATGTGTAACCAGCAGTCCACAACTTCATATCCTAGTAAAGTTTATCAGTTGGTTAGTGCATATCTTGCGGAGATCCTTCTGTTGATGTCTGGTTGTGATAAAATAGCTCTGGGAGTTCTGACATAAACATATGTATGTAATCTGAAAGGTAAACAATTTGAATAGGGGTTTTAACTTGATTTTCTTTCATCTAAGGTAGAAGAAATGCAATAAGGTTGGGCAATAATTAACAACTAAACATAAGTTGCAACAAAAAACAATACATGTTATGTTATGGGCTATATCAATTCTCATACAGTACATTGCATATACATGCAACACATTCAATATAATGTACACCGAATAGATAGGGTGTTTTCCTTACATATCTTCAGCAAAGGAGACAGTCAAATCTTGCTGCCCCTCCTTGTTCAATTACTATCATCTCCTACTACATTTTGTTATGTTTTCATTTGATAGATTTTGTTTTTTTTCAGAGCTTTAGAAAGAGAAGCAATTTTTATTTATTGGACTCTTAGCCAGTGTTCAAAGCGGTACAAGAAATGCTGCTCATGAGTTGGGGAGTCCGTGCTTCGAATTAATCTCACGTGTCTGCTATGGGAAAAATAACTGTCACTAGTGTGCAGGTGGATATTTATTTGGGCCGTAGGTACCCATGAAAAAACAAAATGCTTTAAAAGCCCGATCAGAGGGCAATATTGTGGTATATTGACCACGCAAGGAATTATGAACAACCACGGTTAGACGGTGGCAAGTATTGATGGGACAAATAATTGCTCAGACCTGGATTTCCAAGGAATGTTTCTGTAGGACGAGTTCTCATGTTCAAAGTGATGGTACCCATGAAAAAACAAAATGCTTTAAAAGCCCGATCAGGGGGCAATATTGTGGTATATTGACCACGCAAGGAATTATGAACAACCAACGGTTAGACGGTGGCAAGTATTGATGGGACAAATAATTGCTCAGACCTGGATTTCCAAGGAATGTTTCTGTAGGATGAGTTCTCATGTTCAAAGTGAATGAGTCCTGTGCTCTGGTTGTTCATAATTTTCTTGCATGGCCAATATATCTCATTAATTCCTCAGGGATCTTCCTCCAGCCCCTTATCAACGTTCTGCAACTCTGGCACTATGATTTTCTCATTGCTTGTGCACAACAGAGGCTTTCAAGGTATATGCCTCAGGCATTTATTTCCTTGTCCTGAAGATGATCCCTGCATTCCTTAAGGGATCGAAACGTCGTCGACTCTTCTCACCTTGACATAACTGAATAAATGTATCATTATGTGCTATAATGTGCCAATGTATTCCCTAGTGGCTTAAATGTTTAAATTGGTTGGCCACAACTTTCCGATGCCTTAAATATTTGTTATGAATCTGCTCCCACTTGTATATGCTTTTTTCTGTTCAGCCTTACATTAAAAAACCATGTCCATTTGGACATAAAATAGCCCTAATTTTATTACTATTTATATACACAGTATACTAATATTTTTGTTTGTTAGGGATCATTGTTTCTTTAAACAGCATATTCATGGGGCAGGATCTACTGAAAAATTGATGGTGTGCAGTGATAGGCCATACCACCAGCTTAGTCAAGTATTCATTGACCAATTTACCTGTCATACCCACTGCCATTATCTGTACTACCGAAAGGGGTGCATTCGTCATCAGTGATGCCTTCAGCATTGATCTAGTAGCCCTGATGTCAACTAAGAAGGGAACCGTTTTGTCTAGTATAGTCCCTTCAACATAGGACCTGCTTGGTCTGCCTCTATTGGCGGTGCTATCAGGCGGTCTTCCACTTTCGGCATCCCTAGAATAATTTGTAAAGTGAAGGGTAAGGTGTAGCGATCCGCTGTCTCTCCTTCTGATGCCCACTGTGCGGTGTTGCCTGTAGGTGGGACTGGCGCAGGAGGGGCGTGTGTGGTTGTATACTGGTGCTGAACTGTCCTGGGGTAAGTAGGCAATGGTGATGGAGAAGTTGCAAGGTAAACAAAAAGAGAGGTAGCTCAACAGATCCCAGGGAACTGAGCACTTTTAACTGTAAGCAGAAAGAATGTCCCCTGGACTTAAGTTCACATATACTAAAAAAAACCTTTATCATACACTCAGAAGACTGTCATACCTATACATCATCCAAACCTTACTTGTTAAACATTTAGTTACTCCATATACTGTGGCATAAAAGTAAATCCAAACTGGAAAGTGCTAACATATGTTTATTTATAAAAGCGCCACAAGAATGTACTTGCATCCCTATAAAAATTAAAAATTCTTCAACTGATTTCTCAAAGGATACAAATCTAGTTAAACAGACAATATAAACCCACTCATCTTATACATTGAACAGTACACTGGTTAAACCACAAGACCCCGAGACCCCAACATTACAGTTGTAATATTCTATTTGGCCATAATAGAATATTACAACTGTGATGTTGGGGTCTCGAGGTCTTGTGTTATATAAATGAACATATTTTAGCACTACTTTCCAGTTTGGATTTACTTTTATGCCACAGTATATGGAGTCACTAAATGTTTAACAAGTAAGGTTTGGATGAGGTACAGGTATGACAGTGTTCTGAGTGTATGACAAAGTTTTTTTTTTAGTATATGTGAACTTAAGTCCAGGGGACATTCTTTTTGCTTACAGATGGAGAAGTTGCATCAAAAATATTGTGCTGTCAGGGCCTGCTGCTGTGATGGCCCTCCAACTGTAGACCCGGTATTATTCAGCAGGGGCAGCTTGCTCAACAGTGTCCCGGTTGGTTGCAGTTGAAACATGTAGTCCATGGTGGGGGCTGGGATGCTGCTGTGTCTCCCTGATCTCCCCCTCCCTCTTTCTGGTCCCTTGTCTTTGCCTCGTCCTTGTTGACTGTTATTGTGATAGAATTGTTCTTGCACAACCATCAGCCGTACCTTAGCTTTCCTTGCCTTGGCCTTCTCTGCTGCCTTTAAATGCACCTGGTAATCTGTACAGTATTTAGTAGCAGCAGGCACTTTTTCTATTGGCTCCTGCTGCCAGCAGACAAAGGAAGTCTGCAGAGTGTGTGTAGAACTGGGAACAGTTCCTGTACAAAAGTTGTAACGAAGGCTGGCAGCCCCTCCTCCAGGGGGTTGCACATGCCACAGTTTTGTCGATATATCTGCAGGAGGCGATCAAAGTAGGTAGTCACTGTCTCATCCTGATCATATGTTGTATTCACTATCTTAGACCAGTCTACCTTATCCTCCGGCACTTTAGTCTTCAAGTATTTTACAACAGTTTTCAACTTTTCTTCCACCTAATCACCTGGTTCCCTATCCTCTTTTCGCTCTGGTTGTGATACTGGCCAGCCAGCAGTACGCTTTCTGTCCTCTCATGAATCTTTTGGTACAATGATTGTGAACAGGATAAAAAAATGACTTAACAAAGGAGCCCTCCCACTGCTACCATCCTTTTCGATTCTGCGCACCACATTATGGGGTACCTCATGCAACTTGGAAAAATCCTTGGTAAAGGACATGAGGTCCACCTTAGACCATGGAACGTGTATGTAAGTTGGCGTCCAAGTTTTTATCCCGTCGGTGGGGCCACTCTCAAAGTGGCATAAACATCCTAGACCTGTAAACACTAGGAATGTGGAGGCAGTTGCCAGCTGATGCACTACGTCAACGGTGGTTAGAGATCTAGTCAATTCTCTCCATTGGCGATTGCAAGGTGTCAACAACTTGAGTAGCAGTCCAGGAGGACAGTTTGGCATCCTGGAAACTAAGGGGCAGATTTACAAGCCCCTTGCGCCTCTTTTACGCCATGGTGTGGGGTATTGACAACGTGACGCATCTGTGAGATGCGTCACATTGTAAAGCCCTGCGCCATAAGGAGGCATTCCTGCGCAGGGGGTGGGGGGAAGAGTGGGGGGGGGGTGTTCCGGTGCAGGAACGCCTCCTAAAAGTGGCTGAGTGAAATCTACAAGATTTCACTCAGTAACTTTTAGGCCAATGCTGCGTCAAAACCCTGCGCCTGCTTGAAGCAGGCGTAAGGCTTGAGGCAGCACTGAAAGAATAGGCCCCCCCAGAGCATTGCTGGAGCTGCGTCGCGCTTGCATCTGTGTAGTTTTGGACCATGGTGCGCCGCATTGTAAATGCGGCGCATCATAGGTGACGGAGCTGCGGCGCACAATTACTGGCGCATCCCTGCTAATTTGCAGGGATGAGCCAGTAATTGTAAATCTGCCCCTTAATCTAGACATGTCCCATTCATACAGCGGTGGCAGGGATGCGGAATCACAGTCAGTACTATTCATCCTCATGTGCTGTACGTATGAGGAGTGAAGTCTGGGACTGTTATCGGGCAAGCTAACCTTTGCCAGCATCAGCACTGGTACTAGTTATTATATTCAGCCAGTAGTTGAAGGACCTGTAACCTGCACCTTCACTAGACTGTAGAACAGGGAGCTGCACGTTGATCCGATTTAAAAATGATCTTAGAGGCGGATGAGGTGTGGGGGTGTCTGGCTGCGATACACTGTTCCTCTGGGGCCCAGGATGGCTTCTGCTGGTGCCTCCCTATCTTCAGGCAGCTTTTTGTGGTGGATCTGTCATATGCTTCCTCTAGAGATGTATTGTTGTGTACTATGTATTTTGCATATGTGCATATGTCCCACACCACTCCCTGAAAGCCATTTATGTTCAGGACATGGTCAAGGGACCCATCTTGACATTTCTGCGGCCAGCTAGTGTTAATTAGTTTCAGCAGTGCTGTTCCTTTTTCTTCACACTGTTTTGTCCGTTGTCATGTTCTCTGCTCAGCTTGGTAGCAGTGTAGGCAGCTTCTTCTTTCATAATTAAGAGACATGGGATGCTTAAAATCTTGCCAAGATCTACCCTGGTAAGTTCCTCATTTAGGAGCGGCTATGCCTGTGTGGGGCTTCTAGCCTCTATAGCTGAAGTTAGCACTAGAGGCTCAGCAACTGGGGAGTTTTTCCCAGTTGTGGTACCTTTCACCGCTGATGTATATGAAGGGGGGCTCCATATGTATCCAACAATGTATCTGTGTCTCCCCTCTCTTCCTCTGGCAGCGCGCGTTCCAGAGAAAGGCAAGGATCCACCCCATTTACAGCACTCTGTGTTTTTCTCCACTGCTTCCTAGCACCCTGATCCCTTGCTTGTTCTCTATTGCTCTTTGTCAATGCCAACAACTCCTTATGCAGCTTGGCCATCATGTCACTAGTTGCTCTTAAATCTCATAGGCTCAAATCCCAAATCCACAACAAATCCCACTCTGCTGGGTGACTTTTCTTACCTTTCAGTATCAACGTCTCTCTCCTGTGCGCCAACCTCAACCTATCATACGGTTCATGCAATGGAAATTGCAATTTTTTTTCCTAGCTGTCATTTTATGCCATTTCTCCAAAATAAGCCACTGCCTTAGTACATAAGGCAGTGGCGTATAGCGACCTGGTAGGCGAGACACACTCACTGCTGTCCAAGTCCCCCTCACTCATCTGGTGTCCCATGGTAGGTTCTAATATAGCAACTGTCCCTGGGGTGTGACAACCCGTTCACTCAGGCTAAACATCACAACACAGAAGGATGGCTCTGAAACAAATTTTCAAAGCTCATACCCGTGGATGAGACTGGATGAGATGAGAGTGAGAAAGGGGAACGAACACCTTCAAATACATTCACCATTTGCATTCAGCCCTGCACAATATTTCAGTAAGAAGCAAGATGTGCATTCAGTCACACTGGCATTCCGAGGACAGGTCTTATGCTATTAGTTCATCATGAGGCATGCACAGGTAGGAGGGTGTCATAGAGAAAAGGAGGCGAAAGGTGCAGGGTTTTGCCCCCGGCATCCTCCCCCCCAGAGGGAAGCAGGTGCAGCTAAGTTTAAAGACAAAAACCAGTGGAATCCACTGTTGGCATTGCATGCAGTGACTGCAGAAAGTGATGAGCCCTGCTCTCTCACTCACTCATGCATGTTCAAGTAAGTGGGGGAGTTTCCCCTTTAGCAGCCTAAGTGTGTCCTACTCTCACACCGTAACCCAGGACACTGTTGAAGGTGAAGAAGAAATGGTAGTGATATAAATGCGAAAGGGGCCCACATCCATACCAGAAGTGCAATACAACCAAAGGAAGAACCCAACATAACAATAAAAAGAAAAAGTTCCCAATATTATCCCAAAGTGGCATTATCTCAGCATGATAACAGAGTGATGCAGAACATCGATGTACAAGATACGTAATGCCTAGATCTGAAGTAACAATACAATCATGAACGGTAATGAAAAATATATAAATACTAGGAATACCCAACCCTCTGTACGCAATAAACCACTCAACCATCAGGGCAAATACATGATACCTGTAAGACACTCAATCGTCAAGCGATATACTCAACAGGCCAACCGTACCCTTGGCATGCCACCTGCCTGAATCATTCAGCACACAGAGATGTTTGTCACCCTCCTCTTGTAATCAGGCGAACCCCTGGTTACATGTAGAGACCCCACCTTGGTGTAGACCCCTGTGATCTAGACCCCAGTGACTGGTATGTAGCTGCCAGTCAGGAGGAAGAGGGGACACCACCTGCCCGCACTACATCAGCGGAGCACACTATAACTAGTAAAAATAGAAGAGGGGATAATGGGCAACCCTGGTTCATTCCTTGAGTTAACTGAAAGAACGTAGATAAAAGACCATTGGGCCTAACGTTTGCCACCGGATTAGCATATAGTGCCATTATCATGAAATCAAATTCATCGCCTAGTTGGTAGTGCTGTAAAATCAAATCCACAGCATTTGTAAAGTGGAACACTTTCACCCTTAAGGGTATCTGGGTGGTTTGTCTCCATCAAAGAGCCAGGTCTTGAGTCTCTTTCTGAAGTCTGCCAGCGAGGGGGATCTACGTAGCTGGAGGAGAAAGTCGATTCAGGACATGCAGCAATGTAGGATGCGGGGGGGTGTGAGAGGAGCGAGTGAAGAGGAGCGCAGGTATCTGGAGGGTTGGTGGAAGTTCAGTCGGTGGTTGATGTAGGCAAGTTCTAGGTTATAGAATGCTTTGTAGGTGGGCAGAATGGAGGAAGACCCAGGAAATCTTTTTAAAGGCCTGTTCCGCATCACCCGCTAATGCAATAGCTGGGGAATTAACACATTCGGACTTATCAAGTGCATGGCAGAATAATCTAAGTTGTCCACAGTCAGCCTACCCCTTCAGGAAGCCTGCTTAAGAGGGTGCAATGATGTTTCGTATGACCTTTTCCAACCGTAATGGCAGAATCTTTGCATTTATTTTACAATCTGTGTTGATTAAGGAAATAGACCGTAGTTTCTAAAGTCCAAATGAGAGAGAGAGTGTGTGTGTGTGTGTGTGTTCTGAGCGCATGTGTGTAAAATGTCACCTCTGTATCACCAGATGTATCCACCTGCACTTTTAATGCACTGACTTGTGGTAGCCTTACTGCCAATGTCACCCTGAGTTGAGATTATTTGTGTATGTACTGGAAAGATTGTGGATCCATTAAGTGATATTTTGACTAGGAAAATGACTTTGTTGATGTTATAACTTATCTCTGACGTACAAGACGCGATAAAGACTTGTATATAAAAGTTTTCACCAAAGCTGCAATAGTTGGAAAAATCCACTGCCAACCACAGCATCAAGATGAAGCTCTTCCTCCTGCTGTTTCTGGGAGTCTGGCAGGCAGGTAAACCCATGAAGAGAGAGAGTCCATGGGCTGTTGTACTTCTCAGAATTGTTGGGAGCCTAGCTCTGTCACGACATCCTTAGTCTTCAGGGTTGTTAGCTGTTGCAATCCTGGATTTGCATGCACATGTATAGACCTTTGCAGCTTTTTTAAATGCTCCTTCATCATGTCTACCTTTGGATCATTGCTTGGTGTCCTTGTGTCTTCTGGTTAGGAGTGTGTGACAGGATGAGGTCTGTGCGGGGTATATAGTGCTGTATTGACGAGAGGGGACTTTAAAGATATTTTACAAATTAGCTGGTCTTCGCTTACACAATCTAAACAGCGAAAGCATTACTGACGTGAATGGCTAGGAGGGTGAATAGGCTTTGACACATTTCAAACCAAGCCTTGTGCACAGGTTCCTTCTGTGCCAATCACTATGTGGGTTATATATAGATATTTAAGCTTTATTGTCGTTTTCAAAGCCAATCAGATTTAGCGAAGACATTTAAATCTGGCGGAAGGAGGGTACTATATGCTGGAAGGCACCATTCATTGGGAACCAAGCCTTAGATTTCAAATGGCCCCCAGTACATGTTTTTCATGAAAATGTGTTGTGTGGTTGCCTGCTCAAGTGGGAATAAAGTTGAAAAACAGCATTCTGGAGCCACTGGAGAGGTTGATTTGGACAGCAGTGGCCTTGATACCTGCTGACTGGATCATTTTAAGACATAAAGGATCAACATTTGTGATAAGTGCAATGCGACTGGCCAGGAATGTGACAAGTTTTTTTACACAGGTTTAAAATTAAAATAAATTAGCTTTTCCATGCTGCAATAACGTGGTGTTTTGAAACAAGATCTTCATTCAAGATTAAATGACGGTCACATAACAGGGATTTGTTGCAGCCATCAGGCTACACCCTACAGATTCAGGTCCTTGGGCCCTTGTGCAAGCTTGGAAAATTACCCCTTTTACTGTGGCTCGGGTAGTAAAATATAGGAATGATCCGATTTTAGTTGGTCCTTCAGGGCTCAGGGTCACAGTGGACCTTCTGCATCATTGGTAACTAGGCCCTGGTGTCCTCACTGACATGAACTGCCTTCTATATTTGTTCGAAAAATACTTACTGTTGCGCTCAGATAATGCAGCTCAATTTCACAGTGGTCACGTATTGTTCTTCAATGAGAAGTGTTACTTTCATTCGTCAATATCACAATCTTTAATAGTCTTTTCAGTTGTAAGGTCAGTTTCACATTCCTTGTATTCATTCCCCTCTCTTACTCTTCATGGCCATTGCTGAACCATGGAGCCAGATCTAGAACCCTTTTTTGCAGTTGCAAACTGGAGATCGGCCCGTTTGCAACCGCTAAAAAAGGGTCATGGCATGTACAAATGCTATTTTGTGAGTCCCTGACTCGCAAAATAGCGTTTGTGACTCTCGCTATTGGGAAGGGACGTCCCTTCCTAATAGCGAGTCTCAATGCCATGTACTATTGTTTTGCAACCGCATTTGCGGTCACAAAACACTCACAGTTTACCACCTACTTCAAGTAGGTGGCACACCACTCGCTTACGGGAAGGGGTCCCCATGGGACCCCTTCCCCTTTGTGACTGGCAGTTAAAAATATTCTTTAAGAGCCGGGAGAGGGACCACTGCCTACCCTTCAAAAATGAAACTGAAAGGTTCAATTGTTTATTTTTTAATGCATCATTCCGTTTTTCTTTAAGGAAAACTGGCTGCATTTTAAAAAAAACTGCTTTATTTAAAAAGCAGTCACAGACATGGTGGTGTGCTGATCACTGTGAGTGCTAGCCATTCCCAATCGGGTCGCAAATTGCACTTGCCTCATGGATATTGATGAGGCATGCAATTTGCGACCCCATTGGGAATCACAAATAGTATCTGAGACACTGTTGCACATTCTTTTTAGCTAGTCGCCAATTTGCGAAATTTACGACTCGCTGAAGTGAATGATCATACATCTGGCCCATGTGCTTTAAAATAAATATTTCAACGCTGTATCATGACAAAGGGAGAAATACGTTTAATAGATTGTGAGGTAAAGCATTCCATTGTCATAAAGTTGCTTTGTTTTAGGGATTCATAAAAAATACCTTCCTTCCGCACCAAAATTTACAAAAGTTATTGATTTTTAAGTGAATACCTAACATGTAATTGGTGGATTGGTCACAGGCAGGCTGATTAAGAATGAAGTTTGAAGCCAAAATTCACACTAAAATTTATATCGCTTTTCTCCTCCTTGAAAATATATTTCCAGGTGGAGAAATGTCTTTTCTTATTCGCCCCTCTAATATCCAGTTAAGATGGGTATTTGAGTGTTTACAGACTACGGCCCAGATGCATCAAGCTAAAATCTGCTCGCAAAGGGGCAGATTTTCAGAATCTGCCCCTTTGCAACCGGTATTTCTGCATTTGGGATGCATCATCCCAAATGCAAAAATCGCAATTTAAGAAATCGCAAAATTGCGATTACTTAAATTGCTCTTGCATTTAAGGAATCTCAAATTGAGATTCCTTAAATGCAATGCATTAAAGTTAAAAAAAATAGCGATTTTGCTAATAGGGGGCGCAAATTACCATGAAGTTGAACTTCATGGTAATTTGCAAAAACTTTGAAAAATGCACTAAAGTGCATTTTTCAAAATTCCATTTTACACACAGACATGCCCTTAGGGCATGTGTGTGTGCAAGATGTACCCATATGCAGATTTCAGGGGTGCAACAGAGTGTCCTTTTGACACCCTGGCACCCTTGAAATTGCAATCTCAATTTGCGATTCTCTAATTCTCTAGACCCATATGAATGAATGGGGAGGTATTCTTTAATTGCGACTCGCTATTAAGGAATTTTAAGAAATCGCTATTTTTGAAGCGAGTTCTTCATGCATGGCATTTGGCTATTCCTTATTAGCGAATCCTTATTTTTCGCTAATAAGGAATCGCAAAATGGATGCTTGATGCATCTGGGGGTACATTTGTATACTTACTACAGCCTTTTAGGCACTAAGATTAAATACTCAAATTGAGTGTGAAAAAGCACGAGAAAGACGTGCTACTTATAGAATTTAGACTATGAATCACACTTGCAAATACTCCACAACATTATTTTCCATATGTGGGTGTTCAGCTTTGCAAACTTTGATATATTAGTGGTTTCTCTGTAGTGTGTGGGGCTGGTGCCTCATCTAAAAGTGTCCTGGCTCCCCCTTGTGGCCTAGCACGCGATGACAGCTGAAGCCAGGAAGAACAGACACTGGCTTCGTCGCCTGGGAACAGCGATGTGTTGTGCCTGTTTAAATGTCACGTTTTACTTACTTTTGAATTCCCAAGGAGTGTGTGATTGTTTTCAGGAAGTTGTGTTTCTGTAGTTTTTTTCATGCAATATCCTACTCATGCACAGTGCGTACTGTGAAAAGAGCTGCCTCTCTGAGTTTAGTTTGTTTGTGGCTGTTTAAAACGGGCAACGATTGAAGGCTGTGGTGCTCAGGATGAAGGCAGAGAGAATCTCCCGCAGTGCCCATCACTAGGCCATAAACGAGTTCATAATTAACGCTCATCCAATCCTTAGCCTTTCTGCAGAGTACGTACAGTAAGGTGTGCCATTTATAAATGTGATCCTTTGGAAAAGTGTGTGAAAGAGGTACACAGCTGCGGAAACATTGCCAGAGCGAAAGATAAAGAAAAGACAATGCTTGCAGACGAGTGTTTATTGTGTGTGAGGAGGGGAGGGGAAGGAGATGAAGGAAGTATGTGCAGGAGAGAGTGAAAAGAGGGTGCTGATGAGGAAAGAGAGGTGTGAAATTTGCAGCTGGAGGATTTCAGAAAGGCATTAGGAGAAAAGTGTATACATGTCTAACTCAGACACTGCAGAAGAAAGTGGTGTGAAGAGAACTAGAGTGGTTGAGACACGTCGAAGACCACTACCCTTAAATTCTAATCTGTTGAAAATGTTTACATTTTTTCATGTGTGTGTGTGCGTGTGCGCGTGTGTATGTGTGTATGTATGTATGTATATATTTATATATATGCTGATTCTTCCGTTCTCGTGACTTCATTCCCTCCGGACAAACGGACGCAGACCCAAAATTCGGTGCAATACTTATTTAATTATAATAACGCCCTGCACCACCGCCATGACACGTTTCGGGAAACACAGAGCCCTTGCTCACATATATATATATATATATATATGTATATATAGACATGTACACAATCTTTATGGTTGGCCATTGTAGATGTCCCCACTACATTTATCTCTGTCCGCTTCTGTGCCCCCATAAAAATCACTTCTAGAGACACCACTGGCTTATATGAATTGGGATCTGCCATTTGCTCCCCCTAATGGCACCGTTTTACTGACCTAAGCTGAACTTAGGTACACATATAGGGGCAGATTTACAAGCCCCCTGCACCACTCCTACGTCACTTTTCGTGATGTACTGGTGGCGCAGGGGGCTCCTCCATTTTACAAGGAGAGGAAAAGCCTCCCAGCGTGACTTTTTCTCTCCTCGTAAATATGGCCCCTTCACAGCAGCACTGTGCATGGAAGGGGCGTTCCATGGGTTTTGCTGTGGGTGTTCCCACGCAACACCCATGGAACAAGACACATCTCCAGATTTACAAGAAATCGTAAATCTGGAGATGCGTGTGAGTGCTACGCCACCCTAGAGGTGGCGTAGCGAGGCGCAACGAGGAGAAATGTTTAATTCTCCTCGTTTTTTCCTCTTTCAATGCGTGCTGCATTCTACAGCACGCATTGAAGGAGGAAAAAGCCTCTTGTGATTGTTTTTGTGCAGGAAGGTATCCCTTCCTGCACAAATACAATCTCCCCACGACGCAGGCACCCTTGCACCATAGTGCAAGGGTGCCTGAGCCGGCGCATGGCTGCAGTTCGTGCGCCAGCGCAGGGGAAGCACAGAGATGCAACATATTCTTGTAAATATGCCGTATTTCGGTGCTTCCAAACTAACGCAGCACGGCGCAGCAAAAGGACTTGCTGCACCGTGCTGTATTACTTTGTTGTAAATCTGTCTCTTAGTTTTATAAATCAGGTGCACAAAGAACCACTGTCTCATGTCTTTTCACATTTCTCTTGATTCGTGTTTTGCAGATGCCTACCCAGCAAAGGCCAAAGACATTAGTGACATTATCAATGGCTTCAGCTGTGCCCGGGGCAGCATCCCCTGGCAGGCCTACCTGACATACAAGACAAACAAGGGAGACCACTTCTGCGGGGGATCCCTGATCAATCAGTGGTGGGTCCTATCGGCTGCACATTGCATGGGGCTGTGAGTATCCTCTTTTGTTCAAAGGATTATTTGTTGAAATATACGGTCAGCGAATGCATCCCATAGAAGACATGAGCTCAATTTATCTCCAACATACAAGTCCCTGACACATGTCCTTGTGTCCTCCTGGGGTGCTCTATGTATGTAGCATTTAGGAAAGCTAGTTGTGAGGAAGGTAAAGGAAGCCAGTTCATTGCATTATTCATGTATCACTATGATTATTTAATGATTTAAAGATGAGAAATGTTTACCTCACAGTATCTCGAGTGGCATTTGCAAGTTGTGCAGCAAAAGCCTATCCACGAAAAGCATGAGGGAATCTTATGTCCAACCACTGTAGCCACTGGAAAAATGGAAAAGTTCACTTGCTGTTTCTTAAAATGTATCTTTTGTTACAGACAGTGTTGAACATCTCAGTTGTTTCTATACATTTTGTGGTGATTGTCATGCTAATGTAAAATCTTGATGACAGCCTCAGTGCATAGAGTTCTTAGCATGGAACTGACTTTGGAGCTGATTCGGTAGCAGGCGCGTCAGGAGTTCTGGTCCCATAGCACAAAACTGCAACCCAAGGGAGAAGTGAACAAACAGAAACAAAATACCTTTAGGATAATGATGATCAAGCATGTAAAATATCAGAAATGTAATTTGAGCATTTAAGAACACCTCCCATACCATGACCCCACAAAAAAAGAAATCTCCAGTGATGGCTGAGCATTAGCAAAATGGAAACCTGGGCTCTGTGAAAATTCAGGAGACAGAGCACCTGCCTTCCCAGGATGGTTGCCCACTAAGATCTGCTCTGCAACCACAAGGCTGATCTCCTCTTTGAACCACCAGAAGAAGGGGCAATAGTTGGGTCATCCGGGAGTTCAGAATCATCCAGTCCTCACTATGGCTTCCCGATGGAGCTGATTGTAGGGCATGGCGGGATTTCACCACCAGTAGCTACATTTAATACCAACCAGCAACTCCTGCTCTGGTAGAAACACAGTACGGAGGCCACCGTGTTTATGCAAAGCTTCACCCATTGGAAACCCCAAGTAAACATTTGCTGCTAAGATCTCAAAGACAACAGACTGAGGCACTGAGAAGATGTTGACCCAGGACCTGCTGACCTTCAGAAGACTTCTCAAGCCCTGGCTGTTTAAGAAGTAGCAGCCCCCCCCCCCCCCCCCCCCCCCCTTTTAGTGCCTTGAGAGACCCTCGCGGGTGAGTAGTGCTCTCTATACATGTCTGATTGATTGATTGATTTATACCATTCAATAATAACTGTGATTATTGTTGAAAAAAGAACAAAGCCAGCACATGTATCATTAATATAGGTCCGATTTAATATTAAGATAGAAGCCTCTCAGGTCAGTGCGGGATTGGCCCCCAGGTCCCTGGTGGAGGTCCTCTCGTCATTATTAGAGACTCCTGCAGGCCTGGAGAGGAGGCCTGCACCTTCAGTGCTTCTTCGGGTGCAGCAAATAAACGTCGACACAGTGGCACGTTTGTTTGACTTGCTTCGAACCTGTTTTTGTTTTTCTGAAACAAACTCCCAATGCATGAGTTCTAGAGAAAATAAACAAAAAACAACGATGGCACCGAGAAACTATGAGCTTTTCGCTGCATTTGCAGGCCATTGTTTTCCCTTTTCTGAGCCTGTTGTGCTCTGAATAGCAGATGCAGACAGGAAAAAAAAACAGTGTCAGTAGTGTCGCTCTAAATCAACACTGTGAACTGGCAAGCCAGTGGCAAAGGTCGGCAGGTCAAAGGTTTTGACAGAGACAGCTGTTGTTCCGCCATCAATAAGCCTGCAGTTCCCCCATTTGTGACTGAGGTGGGGAGTGACAAGCTTGGGAGCTCAACAGAGACACCAATTTATGACATCAGTCCAGCTATGCCAAATTCTAAATGAAACCCAATGTCACTTCCTCAGTGCTATGCCAATAGGAAAATTGATCAAAGTCTCAGTCAATAAAGTAACTAGACAAAAACAATTCTAAAAACATCATTATTATAAAAATTCATTCTCATGACTATATACCACATATTAGCGCCTTTCTAGCTGTGTTTTATATATGCTTAATCAAATAGTCAGTTTATTTATATACTGCAGTCACATTAAAAGAAGAAAATTGTAATATTTAATTTGTCACTGCTTACATTATTTACGCTTTTAAATAAACTAATCAAAGTACGGGATATGTGACAGAATTAATTTCATGATGAAGCTTCATGTCTCAGAAGCCAACCAAACCTATGATGAGCGGCATAGAGTTGTTACATCTGTCATGGTTTAAGAAGCTAATACAGAGGTGAAGAGTTCCGAGGAGAGAGGAAGACTTACCCCACTCAAAAAATCATATGGTCTATAGACAATGTTTACTAATATATGATTATAAGCAACACGTAGAGCAGAACACACCCTCACTCACCAAGTGGTGGCAGGCTTTAACATCGAGCTGTATGAATAAGATTTACAGATTTTTTTATATATATATATAATGGAGTTTTATATAGGGCGAACTTGACCCAAAGGTATCGGTATCAGAGCGATTTACACGAGCACCAGTTGCGTCACATGAGGGCACGGGTAGATTAAGTCATTTGCCCAGAATCAGAGGATGTTGAGCGTCCTTGTTGAGGCTGTAACCCAGTTCCCCAGACTTGAGGTCGATGGCCCTAGCCGTTAGGTCTACCCCTCTCCCAGTCCAGCCCGAACTGCCAAGCCATGCCTTCCCTGGACCGGAAACAAGCTTCCGAGGACCGGTTTCTGGCATTCCAGCCGTCTTCAGCCCGGCTTGCTTGAATCCAGTGGCAAAGTGAGCAAGGGACTCACGTCTGAGCATACCCTGCCACACTTATGTCGGCCAAAGCGGTACAAAAGGAGGTGGTGATGGACGGAGCATCAGAACCAATCAAACACTCACACCCAGTCAAAAGATCTGGGTTTGATCCATCACCGTTCTTTAGACCACTCTGCCACCCCGTCCATCACCACCCCCTTTTGTACCACTTTTGGCCGCCATAAGTGTGGCAGGGTATGCTCAGACGTGAGTCCCTTGATCACTTTGCCACTGGATTCAAGCAAGCCGGGCTGAAGACGGCTGGAATGCCAGAAACCGGTCCTCGGAAGCTTTTTTCCGGTCCAGGGAAGGCATGGCTTGGCAGTTCGGGCTGGACTGTTCCCATGAGGCACAGGGTCAGACTGATTTGCATATAGCCATGTCTGAACTGGGGTGGCAGAGTGGGCTAAAGAACGGTGATGGATAAAACCCAGATCTTTTGACTGGGTGTGAGTGTTTGATTGGTTCTGATGCTCCGTCCATCACCACCCCCTTTTGTACCGCTTTTGGCCGCCATAAGTGTGGCAGGGTATGCTCAGACGTGAGTCCCTTGCTTAGTTTGCCACTGGATTCAAGCAAACCGGGCTGAAGACGGCTAGAATGCCAGAAACCGGTCCTCGGAAGCTTGTTTCCGGTCCAGGGAAGGCATGGCTTGGCAGTTCGGGCTGGACTGTTCCCATGAGGCACAGGGTCAGACTAATTTGCATATAGCCATGTCTGAACTGGGGTGGCAGAGTGGGCTAAAGAACGGTGATGGATCAAACCCAGATCTTTTGACTGGGTGTGAGTGTTTGATTGGTTCTGATGCTCCGTCCATCACCACCCCCTTTTGTAAAATCTACTGAGCTTGGGCAGTAAAAATTGGTGGACATAATGTATAGAATAAATGCGGGTTTGGTGGCTGACCTAGCAGGCATATTAAATCCAATAGTGACGAATCATAAACTGAAACAGAAATCCCAAACATGGTTTGACTCCAATTGTAAGAAGGCAAAGTCTGCATTAATCGAGGCAATCAAAGCACACGCCAGCACCCTAACAAAAACTAAGAGGCAGGAGTTTAAGCAAGCCACAACAGAGGCCAGGCAAAGATGGGAAAACTGCAAATGGGATAGTATAAAAACTGCTCTGGGGAATAGGCATATGCCGGAATTTTGGGCAATAGTGAGAACTGGATGTGGACATGGTCAGGTGGCGGATGTGCGTAGTATCGCACCCGAGATGTGGATTGACGCTCTACTCGGCTGAATCTGCTCTACTCGACTGAATCTGCTACTGCCATGGTACCGACTAATCGCTGTGTAGAACACACCGGTCTCCTAAATCCCCCTGCGTATGCTCCGGCACCGCTCAGAAAGGAAACTGAGCTAGGGAGAACGATAACCCTATTAGAGGTGGAGGGTGAGATTAGGAGACTCCCGGTGGGCAAGGCACCGGGCCTTGATAAAATCCCCTTGGATCTTTTTAGGGACCAACCAGTAATATGGATTCCATACTTCTGTATGATGTTTAATGCTATACTACAGGGTTCACCGATACCAAAAACCTGGTTGGGGGCTGAGATTGTGCCAGTGGTTAAAAAAGGCTCTCCATTAATCCCCGCAAATTACCGTCCGATTAGCTTGATTGACTTTAGTCAAAATCTTTTCGCACAGGTTATCCTTGACCGACTCCAGGCATTGATGGGGGTGCATGAGATATTGAGCCCATGTCAAGCCGGGTTCAGGGAAAAAACATCTACCGTAGACCAATTGCTTAGACTGCAACTTCTGTATTGGAAAATGGTTAAAGTAGAGGGTGGCAGCCTTTACTTGATTTTCATTGACCTGAAGACGGCATTCGATCTGGTCCCCCGGGAACTCCTATGGATAGTACAGGAGGATATGGGGATCCCTACGTACCTCCTTGATATTATCAAAAGGATGCATTTTAATAACTTTGCACAAGTCAGGAGTGGCAAAAGTGGCACCTTAATATCCAGGTTCTCGGTAAACCGAAGAGTCAGGCAGGGGTGCGTTCTTGCCCCCACCCTTTTTTGTCTTTTTATCAATGCCCTAATTGCCCATCTTAGGGTAGTCAAAGATATCGACGCCCCGAAATTAGGAGTTGAACAGGTAGTGGCATTGATGTTTGCCGATGACACCCTTTTATTATCAAAATCCCCAATGGGATTTCAGCGTGCCTTACACAGCTTTGCTAGTTTCTGTAAGAACAGGGGGCTTGAAATTAACACACAAAAGACAAAGTACATGGTCTGCAATCCACCTAAGACCACTCGCCCCAACCCCTCCTTAAATGGCACTATTTTGGAGAGGGTTACGATATTTGAGTATTTGGGTGTCACGCCTACAGATAGCATGGACTGGGGCCCCCAGATTGCTAAGGCCAAACTTAGATTGGCACAGATATCTGGGGGAGTCCTAAAATTACATAGGGAGTCGAACTCCAAACCACTTGCCTCCAATCTTGAAATTTACAAAGCTCAAGCCAGAGGAGCCATAACCTATGGGGCTGAGCTGTGGGGCCATTCATCATCAGAATACATTCTCAAGGCAGAAAATTGTTTTGTAAGATCATTACTGGCTTTACCAGCCAGTACTCCCTTGATCCCCTTGAGAATGGACCTAGGAATCAGACCAATAGATGAAGTAATCGGTCTACGCCCATTAACATACTGGCGCAGACTGTGGGTCACCCCAGAATTGCACCATTTCAGAATGGAAGTAAAAGAACTCAGGGGTTTGCCTGGGACAGAAAGACTGCAGTGGTTTGCCTATTAAAAGAACCAGAGCAAGAGGTTGGGCAAATTGGAACATTAAACAGCGCAGGCTTGTCCAGCTATGTGGAAACCTGGGGTTCAAACATTATCAGTAGGCATTCAGGATTTTGAAATATGAGACTTCTCCACCTATTGTATTTTCAGTTTACCGTTTCTTGCTCGCCATGTGGCGCAGGCGCTGGTTATTTATTAATAATATTCCCTGATGAAATTGCTATCCTCAGCCCATTTCTGGTCTGTTACACCTGTAATGCTCATTTTGCACAGTCTATCTTGTTCCTCTTTTTTTAACATTTTAAATACTTTTAACCTTTTGTATAATGTTTTTAACCATTGTCCAGGTTTTTATGATCTCCAGTCGGATGTTTTTGTATATGGATGCAGAAATGTGATAAATGTTGTTTTTTAATGACTTAGGGCCAGATGTAGGTAATTCCGATTTACCTACTCTTAAATACCGAATCATACCGAATCGGTATTAAGAGTAGGTAAATAGGAAGCTGGCAGATGTAGGTAATCTTTATTTTGCAATTACCGAATCGGTAAGATTCGGTATTTACCGATTCGGTAAATACCGAATCAGTATTTTCCATTGATTCCTATGGGCCTTGAAGACCATAGGAATCAATGGGAAATACCGATTCGGTATTTACCGAATCGGTAAATACCGAATCCTGGCAGGGGGAACGGGGTGTCACTTTGACACCCTGTAGCACCCCAATTGCAGGCTTGTGTGTCATGTGGCACACATACATGCCCTAAGGGCATGTCTGTGTGTCACATGGCATAGGTGTACATGCACAGATGTGCATGTACACTGGAATTCGGTATTTTACCACCCTAAGGGCCTGTGGCACTGCAAACTGTGCATAAGTGGGAATCCTGAATATTGGATCCCAGGACCTAGCTCACGTGTAGGTGACTGACCCTATTCGTTCAGTGTGACCATAAAAAGGGTCCCCTCACTCACCGGTACAGTATATTCACCCCACTTTTAGTTTACCTGCCTAGGAGCAAAATAAATTTGTTGAGGCCCACTAAGCACGGTATTTTTAATTCACTTATATTCACTCCACCACTTCATTGCACTACACATAGTCTTTCACGTTTAAGTGCTCCTGCGTAGTTCGTTTAGTCGTAGCACGCCCCTTTTCGTAGAGAACTGGGATGGCCCCAATGATGAAGCATGTCACCGTGGGGCAACCCCGGTGAGTGAGGGGACACTAGAAAGAAATTTTTCTTTCTTTTATGGTCACACTGAACGAATAGGGTTAGTCACCTACACATGAGCTAGGTCCCGGGATCCAATATACAGGATTCCCACATATGCATTAACCTTTTTGGAGGACGACCTAGTCTCTAAACTCCTCCTTCTCCCCCCTTTTTTCATACCTTGCACTGCAAACTGTGCCACCTACATATGGATTTACAGATTCGGTATATTTACCGATTCGGAAAAATACCAAAGTGGTAAATCTACAGAATCGGTAAATATACCGATTCTGTAAATTCCGAGCCACCTACATGTCAAAAGCCAAATACCGGTCGGTAACGGCCGAAATCGGCCGTTACCGACCGGTATTTGGCTACATACATCTGGCCCCTAATGTCTGTATCTTTTATGGTCTATGACCGAAATAAAGATTATTTGAACTTATGTGCTTTCCCTTCATGTCTTGTTGGGAACGGTCATCAGATTCAGATTAGATTTCAATCATTTTTATAAAACAATGTATTGGTCTCAGCAGCAGACAATTACTGTTGTTTCAACGAAGATAGTTGTACACGAGACTGTGAAGCCGAACCCTGGATGTGAGTAATCACTCTGCATTCGTTCTCTCTGGCATTACAAGACGCAGATGCAGACAGGCCAATGTTTCTTAATAATGACAATAAGGATCAGAGGAAAACTCTCAGGTTGAGAACCCTCCCAAAGACTAGGCCCTCTTCATAACTTCATTAATTCAAGAAACTCAAGAAATTCAAGCAATACAGATTTGGAAAATGAAATATCTTCCTTCTAGAACATACCTTTGTCCCAGCCTGGTACCAAATGGAGTTCTCCATCCCTAGGGAATTCAGTTGTATCTTAATGATCTGTAAGTCCTCCCTCCTTATCACGGTAGCACGACTCAGGTCCGGGGAAACAAAAAATCTTAAAGCCATTTATAGTGCTATTATTTTTTCTCAGTGGTCTTGAAAAACACCACATATTGCTTGGGGTCCCTCAGTTCACCAATTTGAAAACTTATCTCCGCATCTGTGCTAAAGTGGCCATTTGTGTAGCCTTTTGTGTTGCTGACGAGGACCCTAATCACATGCACAAGCTATTCCATTGCACCATTTGGCACATCATTTAGTAAAAACACTTTTAGAATAATATCATGAAAACTAGGCATCTCTAAAGTCTACATTTAGGAAACTTTGAACCAGATGTACTTAAGTGTTTTAGGCTCAAACGGGCCGATTATGTGAATCGGGCTGTTTGCGATCGCAAAAAAGACTTTTGAATGTACAAAACCCTACTACCGAATCGCAAAATGGGTTTGTGATTCGGTATTAGGAATGGCATTTTAAGGGCGTCCCTTCCTAATAGTGACTCATAGTGGTATGTGTGAATGTGTTGCAACTGAAATGCGGTCGAAATTGAGGTGGTGCTTGAAGAGCTTAGACCGGCTGGACAGTCCTCGGAACAACAGTTGACCAACCTTACTGAATGCAGGATACGCTGCGGAGCAGGGCAGAGGATGCCAAAGGCTGTAACCAGTGCAACAATGTGAGGAAAATGGGCCTACCAGAGGGAGCGGAGGGTGGTCACATGATTGCATCCCTGGAAACCTGGATGACAACTCAGGTAGTGCCTGCAGAACTCACGCCATTCTTCACCTTTGACAGGGAGCACTGAATGCCTGTCAGATCCGTGGCACGGGGACGTCCGCCGAGGCCGGAAGTGGCTAGCCTGCTGCATTACTGGGACCCTGACATCTTACTCCAGAAAGCCCGGACCAAAGGCCCATTTCGAGTAGAAACTCTGCGACGACCATGTTCCCTGACTTCACTGTGGCAGTACAAGCCAAGAGACCTTCATTCCTGGAAGTCAAGTGGATACTGAGAGAACTCGGAATCTGGTACTCCCTTCTGCTCCCTGCCAAGCTGCAGATCATAGTGAATAACACCACACACATCTTTGATAGATAAATATCGGGCAGAAGGCACTACCCACACCATGCAAGAATGTTGACCACTACCGTGTCGGCGCCTGCGGAGGTGAGGCCAGCACCAGTTTGCACCGAGCCGGATGTGGGGTTCGACGAAGGCCAAAGTAGACAGGGACAGGGCAACAGCCCTGCTGACAGCGACGGACTTCACCCTTGAACACAGCTTGGACTCGGATGCAGAGAACCTTTTAGATAAACACTCGGTGGAACTTATATTGGATGATGCCGTGGTGGATAGACCACCACTGCCACTTGTGACTGCGCAGACTGCAGATGAACTACTTTGATTCCTCATTGGAAAGTTGGTATGGTGTTCAGCTGGAGGGCAGTGTAGTACCTGTTTGACTGTGAGGTGCCTCCTTAAGGTAAACTCCTCAGACACATGCAGGTAGACATGCTATGACTCTCTCGATTGAGACCCAGGGTCTCCCCGCTGCGCCTGCAATGTCATTGTTATTATTTGCTCTTCTTATTGGTTTGAACTCACCCACCACTGAGGAGAAACTGACCTCTTAACACTGCATGCAATGCCTGTGGTGGGAGGGGTTTTGGGGGGCTCTTACAGCGCTCCTCGTTGAGTTGCCAATGAGTGAATGTTACAGTTCAATTAATATGAGAGTGTCAAACTGCGGTGGCTGCTGTCACACACAGATCATGTATGCTACCCCCCACAGGCACCCATACCCCCTAATTAGCGGGTAATGGTTTCACATTGTATGTATCTTTCGTCATACCTATATTTGCCAAGGGGAGTTGGTCTACTGTTTGACAGTTTTATGAGTTTTGGAACTTTCATGGACACTTTTTGGGGGATATACGGGGGTATTGGATAGAAGGGGCCCCAACTGACATAACACTTCATGCACCCGAATTTAACACCCACTCATTTGACCTTAATGACCTGGATAATTAGGGGCATGGAAACAGCAGCCTGTAGGCATAAGGTGTTTACATTCCTTAGACTTAGAGAAGTTTATATAGCCTGATTGCAAGAAAAACATCTCACTGCTGGGGAAGCACAGAGCCTCCGGGGGACGGTGGAGGGGCCAATTGCATGCCGCAGAGGTTTCTGTATTCTCCAGAAGCACCTTGATCTGGATATGTACAGGATTTCCCTTTGTGGCAACTCAGGTCTGCATAGACACAGGGGCAGATATGTGTTTGTGAAAGCAAGACTAGACGGCAGGTCCCTGGCACTTGCTTTTGTATATGCTCTCAACCAGGATCAGCCACTGTTCTTAAACCGACTGTCTACACTGGTAGACTCTCTACCTGGGAGGGACATGATTGTAGGAGGGGACTTCAATTGTGTGGAGGACATTGATCTTGACTGTTCCACACTGGTGCCCCTGGGGGACCTGCCCCCAGACTCGCGAAGGGGTTTTTGGACTGGTCGCACAGGTGGGGGCTTGTAGATGTTTGGAGGACACATGTCAGGATAGAACAGGACTACTCCTATTACTCTAGTTTATATGCAGTCCACATCCGCCTAGGCAAAGTCCTGTGCTGGGCATTCCTTTGTCAATTTGTCCACTACACTGAGCACCTGGGTCGTACTATCTTGTGTCATAATCTGCTACTTCTGGGCTCCAACTGAGCACAGCTAGATCGGCGATCCCAATGTGGCGCCTCTGTCCCAGCACCCTGGAGGGTGACACTTATCGAGAAGGCCTCGAGAAGCCATCTCAAACTATTTTGCACACAACCAAGGCACAGCCTCTGGCTTCCAGGTGGAATTGTAGGCATTCCAGGTGGTCATTCATGGCCACTGTATGGGTGCAACAGTGGGCTTCCAGAGGGAAGTTGACCGGAAACTGGGATCTCTAGATAGGGCCATTCCTGATCTGGGCAATTAGGTTGATATTGACCCTGATGCGAGGACTAAGCTGGAGGAAGTCAAGGAATGCTGCAATGTCATTTTAGAGAAATAACGCTGCGATAACTATAGGGAAGACATCGCCAGGGCACACGAAGCAGAGGGTAAGATGGACAGATTGCTGGCCTGGTTAATGTGTCCTAAGATAAGTGGAGCCCCAATCACATGCATGACCCGACCAGTACATACCCAGGTGGAGATTAAAGACACCTTCCCGGAATATTAAACCGGACTCTATGGAAAGGAACTCGTAGTTCTAGGAGAACATGTGGAAGCCTTTTTGGCTCCCCTGGCACTACCAATATGAACACTGATCGCTGCAGCGGAACTGGGAGGTTCTCATTACGCCTCAGGAGATCACAGGGGCCATCTGGGACATGGCAAGAGGAAGACACCAGGTCCTGATGGACTGCAAGTAGAATTCTACACCACGTTCTCTGGATCACTTGCCCCCATGCTTAGCTGACATGTACAATAAAGCACTCAAGCAGAGGGAATTACCAGCCACCTCCAGGGATGCGGTAGCTGTCCCACTCCCAAAGATAAATACAGCTGGGGCACGGCATATCTCCCGTTGTCATTTTTAAACATCAATCAATCAATTAAGAATTTGTTTAGCGTGGCTACTCACCCGTGAGGGTCAGAAGGCACTAAAGGGGGGAGCTGCTGAACCATCTGGGTCTAGAGGTTCAGTCGAAGAGCCAGGTCTTGAGGTCCTTTCTGAATTGGGTCAACGATGTGGATTGCCTGACGCAGAGGGGCAGGGTGTTCCAGGTCTTGGTGGCAAGGTAGGAAATAGACATTTCTCCAGTTCTGGTCTTGTGGATCCATGGGACAGAGGTCAGGGCAAGTTAGGCAGAGCGGAGTTGTCTGACGGGTGTGTGGAATGCGAGGCAGTGGTGCAGATATTGTGGTCCTGTGTCATGGAGAGCTTTGTAGGCATGTATGATGAGCTTGAAGGTGATTCTCTTGTTGATTGGGAGCCAGTGGAGTTGTCAGAGGTGTTGTGTTATGTGACTGCGGCTTGGGATGTCGAGGCTGTGGCATTTTGGATGTTCTGTAGTTTCCTGAGCTGTTTCTGGGTGATGCCGGCATAAAGTGCATTGCCGTAGTCAAGTCTGCTGGTGATGAGTACATGGGTGACAATCTTTTTGGATTCTGTGAGAATCCATCTGAATGTCTTGCGGAGAAGGTGGAGTTTGTGGAAGCAGGATGAGGATACTGCATTGATTTGGCGGTTCATTGTGAGCGAGGAGTCCAGTATGATGCTGAGGGTGCGTGTGGGGTCCATAGGGGTCGGAGGGGTTCCTAGTGTAGCGGGCCACCAGGAGTCATCCCAGGCTGTGGGTTGGGTCCCAGGATGAGTACTTCAGTCTTGTCTGAGTTGAGCTTAAGGCAAGCATATTTCATCCAGGCAGCAACGTCCTTCATTCCGCTGTGAAAGTTGATTCTGGTGGCTGTGGGTTTCTTGGTGACGGAGAGGATCAGCTGGGTGTTGTTGGCGTAGGAGACAATATTGAATCTGTGGCTTCTGATGATGGCGGTGAGGAGGGCCAGGTAGACATTGAAGAGGGTGGGACTCAGGGAGGAGCCCTGGGGCACTCCACAGCTGATCTCTGTAGTTTCTCAGAGGTACGGGGGTAGTCTGACTCACTTTCTCCATGGACTTCAAGATCTTAAGTAAGATACTGGCTATGCGTTTCCACCTGCACATGCATAAACCGGTACACCCTGACCAGTGTGGGCTTATCATACGATGCAATACCTCCCTCAACTTATGCTGCTTGTAATCTGTGCTGTTTGCCCCCTGGCAAGTATGTGAAGCTGGGCAGGGTTTCATAGCTGTGGACGCAGAGAAGGCATTCTCCACTGTAAGTTAGGCCTACCTAGATGCAATCATTACCTGGATGCAGCTGGGGGACCTATGGGTGACATGGATACCCTAGTTAGATCCCAACCCCAATGCCTGAGTCAAGATGGTTACAATGGTGTCAGACTAGTATAAGGTCTTCTGAGATACCAGGCAGGGGTTTCTCTTATCCCCACTTCTGATCGCCCTTGCTGTTGAGCCCCTAGCTGAACTGTGCAGAATGCTAGGAAGGGGTTGTGTTTTATCCAAGTAGGCGACAGTGAACATCTGATCTCGCTACACACAGATGACCTACTATTATACATGACCAACATTGTTAACAGTGCCCCGGCATTGTTGTAACATTTGAGTACGTTTGGGGACCTATCAGGGCTAGGGGTGAACCTGACAAAGACCTATGCCTTCCTATTTACTTCCAAAGTAAATGGACCAAGGACTTTATTGCCAGAGATTGGTTGGGCTCTCGCGACTTTCCGATACCCGGGTATCCAAGTCTACCATTCCCTAGAGGACCTGCAGGAAGGCAACCTTGTGGTGGTAGTGCATGTTCTGAAGAGAAGTGTAGCTTTTTTAGTGCTCTCTCTGGCTCCCCACCATGGCACGGATAACGTTGACCAAAATGATCATGTTACTGAGGCTACTCTACTTCTTTACTAATCTTCCGATCTGGTTGTCAGCCCAGTGGTTTAAGCATCTGGACTCACTACTGAGATAACTCATTTGGGTTGACGAGAGACACAGGGTGTCCCTAGACATACTCAGGTGACAAATCTTGGAAAAGAGCCTGAGTGAACTGGACCTATATTATCCGACTGCCCAGCTTCAGTGGATTACGCTCTGGCTTGACGGCATGAATTTGTCTGAACTGAGATGTCTGGAGTTGGTCTCCAACCAGAGAGCACTCCTGGCCCACCAGCTGCAGCAGGTACTTGGCGGGGAGGAACAAGGGTACTTTTGACAACTGCACTACTGTGCTGACAGCGCTGTGTATGGAGGACGAAGAGGTGCCACCGTATGCTCCATAGCTCCTGCTCGCGGGCCTCCCACAGGGAGAACCCCAGCCTACTTCAGGGCAGCGCAACAAAAAACATGGATGAAGGCGAGATTAGTGACAGTAGGGAACTGCTATGAGGCCTCCACCCTGATGCCCCTGGGAACACTGGTAGATTCATGTGATTTCCCAGCTGGGCAATCCCTCACTTATGAGCCACTGATCCAGTCTTTTATGGCCCTTTGGGATCCTACATCAATTGCTATCCCTAGGTGTAAGTAGACATCTAGTCAAACAGCTATATGGCACCCTAAATGGGATGGTGCGGACGAATTTGAGCATCATCCAACTTAGATAGGAGGATCGTCTGGGCAGGATATTTATAGACAGGGGCTGGGCAAAAATACTGACCTACCCACAAAAGGTGTCCCAGAACACCCAGCTTAAGGTGACCCAGTCCGATTATCTACATCAAACATATCTCAACCAGAAGAAGATGACTGCTATATATGGTGGGGAACCCAAACTCTGCCCCTGGTGTGCCGTAGTGAAGGCCAACTTCTGCCACATGACCTGTCCTGTGCGTATATGCAGGAATTTTGGATTGAAAAGTTGCGTAGGTCGAATGCCACACTAAACCTCACCATACCCTGAACCCTGGAAGTGTGTTTACTGGGCCTGTTCCCCCATCTAGCACCCAAGAAAGTAGGTAGCGATTTCAATGACATGGCCCTTATATTGGTCAAAAGGAAGATATCCATGCCATGGAGGAAGCAAGTAGCCCAGTGTTGACAAGATGGGAAACTACTGTTAGAGAGTGGGGCAGGGAGGAAAATCAGGTGCTTCGCAGAGAAAAAGTCAGAGGCATACGAAGGCAGCCAATAGTTCTGCTATGGATGGGGGTGATAGACACGTATGACAAGCCTGGTGTAATGATTTCCCCCATGCAGAGGGCCCAGGATCTGGAGAGGAGACGGGGGAATGTGATTTAGAATGTACATGGGGAACTGACTGGACATTTTCGGAACAAGTGCTTGCCTGTAGTCCAGAGAGGATTGGTTTTATGATGTGAAATGGGTGCCATTTGGGCCACAGCTGCAACAGACTAGTTTGGGTGACTTTTTCTTACTGGAAGGGGGTTCACCGACCTCACCTCCCTCTGCACACTCCTCACTGAGACATTAGAAGCTACCTCTCCTGGAACCCACTGTTTAACCTGTTCAGAAGTTCAATGTTTCTGTATCTTTCTTTTTTACCTGCACATTCAGTCATTATTCCTTGTAACCCTACAAGTCTACAATATCTCGAACCTGTTTAGCTGAAAGGGAAACCTACTTATTAAGATGTACGATGGTGTTCAAGTTCAAGTTAAAATTTGTATAGCGCACTACTCACCCAGAGGGTCTCAAGGCGCTTGAGGGAGGGGGGGTTCGTTACTTATCAAATATCCAAGTTTTGAGTTGTTTTCTGAAGGAGAGATGGTTCTGTGTAAGGCGGAGGTGGGTGGGGAGAGAATTCCAGGTTTTGGCCGCTAAGTAGGAGAAAGATCTTCCTCCCATGGTGGATCTTCGGATGCGTGGAATCGCGGCGAGGGCTTGATTGGACGATCGTAGTTTGCGGGTGGGGGTGTAAAAGGTCAGGCGTGTGTTGAGGTATTTGGGTCCTAGGTCATAGAGGGCTTTGTGTGCGTGGGTGAGGAGACGGAACGTTATTCTCTTGTTGACGGGGAGCCAGTGAAGGTCTTTCAGGTGACTGGATATGTGATTGTGGCGGGGGATGTCTAGGATGAGTCGGGCGGAGGCGTTCTGAATGCGTTGGAGTTTTTTCTGTAATTTGGCTGTGGTTCCGGCGTAGAGGGTGTTTCCGTAGTCCAGTCGGCTTGTGACAAGTGCTTGGGTGACCGTCTTTCTTGTTTCGGTGGGGATCCATCGGAAGATCTTTTTGAGCATACGTAAGATGTTAAAGCATGATGATGAGATGGCGTTGACTTGTCTGGTCATCGAGAGGGAGGAGTCCAGGATGAATCCCAGGTTGCGAGCATGGTCCGTTGGTATGGGTGCGCTGCTCAGGGCCTGTGGCCACCATGAGTCGTCCCAGGCAGAGGGGGATGATCCTAGGATGAGGACTTCTGTCTTGTCTGAATTCAGTTTTAAACGGCTGTTCTTCATCCACTCGGCTACGTCTTTCATCCCTTCGTGTAAGTTGGTTTTGGCGGTGTTTGGGTCTTTGGTGAGGGAGAGGATCAGCTGGGTGTCGTCTGCGTAGGAAATGATGTTGAGGGTGTGTTGGCGCGCGATGGATGCGAGGGGGCTCATGTAGACGTTGAAGAGGGTGGGGCTGAGCGATGATCCTTGTGGTACGCCGCAGATGACTTCGGTGGCCTCTGATCTGAAAGGGGGGAGGTGGACCCTCTGGGTTCTTCCGGCGAGGAACGAGATGATCCAGTCCAATGCTTTTCCTTGTATCCCGACGTTGCTGAGGCGTTGTACAAGGGTGCTATGACAGACCGTGTCGAACGCTGCGGAGAGGTCCAGTAGGATGAGGGCAGCTGTTTCCCCGTTGTCAAGTAGTGTTCGAATGTCGTCTGTGGCTGTGACGAGGGCGGTCTCGGTGCTGTGTTTGGCTCGGAAGCCGGACTGTGAAAGGTCGAGGGATCCGTTAGACTCGAGGAAGGCGGCGAGCTGACTGTTGACGGTCTTCTCAATGACTTTGGCAGGGAATGGGAGGAGCGAAATGGGGCGATAGTTCTTAAGTTCGGTGGGGTCTGCTGTGGGTTTCTTCAGGAGGGCACTGAGTTCGGCATGTTTCCAGCTTTCCGGGAAGGTAGCGGTGTTGAGGGAGCAGTTGATGATATCCCGGAGATGGGGTGCGATGATGGAGTCGGCTTTGTTGAAGATGTGGTGGGGGCATGGGTCGGTTGGCGATCCGGAGTGGATGGAGTTCATCAAGCGGATGGTGTCATCAGTGCTGATTGGGTTCCAGGCGCAAAGGTTGGTGGTGGGGGGCTTCAGTTCGGTGGTAGGGGGGGTGGACTGGTCGCCGAAGCTGTTATGTATGTCAGCGATTTTGCTGTGGAAGAACGAGGCGAGAGAGTCGCAGAGGACTTGAGAGGGAGTGATGTTGTTGGTGCCGGCGCTGGGATTGGTAAGCTCTTTGACGATGCTGAAGAGTTCCTTGCTGTTGTGGGCGTTGTTGTCGAGTCGATCTTTAAATGCTGATTTCTTGGTGGATCGGATCAGCTGGTGGTGTTTGCAGGTGGCGTTCTTGAGGGCGGTCATATTGTCTGTGATTGGGTTTTTTCGCCAGGCTTTCTCGAGGGTGCGACAGTTCTTTTTGGAGTTCTTAAGGTCGTCATTGAACCAGGGGGCTTTTTTGCCACCTGGCTTGTTTTGATGGTTTTTCAAGGGTGCTAATTCGTCAGCGCTGTGGGTGATCCATTGTGTGAGGTTGATGGCTGCTTGATGTGGGTCCGATGATTTGGCGGGAGGGTTTTGGTATAGCGATGTGGTGAGCTGGTCGGTGGTAATTTTGTTCCAGTTTCTGCGGGGGACTTGTTGTGGGTGGTGGTGGGTCGTGATCTTTCTGTAGTTGAAGTGGACGCAGCTGTGGTCCGTCCAATGGAGTCCTGTGGTGTGATTGAAGGAGATGTGCTTGCTGGAGGAGAAGATTGGGTCGAGCGTGTGTCCGGCGTAGTGGGTGGGGGTGTTTACCAGTTGTTTGAGTCCGAGATTGCCGAGGTTGTCCAGAAGGGTGGTGGTGTTGCTGTCATTGTTCTTTTCCAGGTGGAAGTTGAGGTCTCCTAGGAGAATGTAGTCCTCGGAAGGGAGGGCGTGTGGGCTGATGAAGTCAGTGATGTCTTCGCTGAATTGTGTGCGGGGTCCTGGTGGTCCGTAGATGAGGCGCCTCTGAGTGTGGTCTTAGGGTCAGTGTGAATCTGGAAGTGAAGGTGTTCGGCGGCTGTGAGGTTGTCGTCGGAACTGGTCGTGATGCGGATGGTGTTCTTATGGACGATGGCGATGCCTCCTCCTGTTTGGTTGATGCGGTCCTTTCGGATGATCTTGTAACCGTCCGGGATGGCTATGGCGATGTCGGGCGCTGATGAGGCGTTCATCCAGGTTTCTGTAAGAAAGGCGACATCCGGCGTTGTGGTGTCTAGTAGGTTCCATAGTTCAATGGCGTGTTTGTGGACCGAGCGGGTAATGAGCAGGATGCACTTCAGGTGGTTAGTGTCGGAGCTCTGTTTGGCATTTGTGGATTTAGTGTGGGTCTTGATGCAGTCGAACTTGCAGGAGTGGCAGGTGAAGGGACCATGGGTGCGTCCTGGGGCGGCTTGGTGGCAGTCAGGGAGACGGCCGGTGTTGAGTGCAGAGAGGGTTGCGGCGTCGTACGATATGCGGGTGGAGTGGATTTTGCGGGGTGTAGCTTGTAAACTTGTACTATAAATCCTGGGAGGCCACTCCCCAAAGAAACATGATGGGAAAAGTTACAGTACTATACTGACCATATTTGTACAAGTGCAAGTTTAAAAAACTGTAAAAAATATATATTAAAAAAATTAAATGGTATGATGCTACCACCATGCTCGTGCTGTTTAACAACTGGTGCAGGCAGTAGCCTTCCACCACTATGAGGGTAACGCTTTGGTTGCCCCTTTTGGTCCAACAAGACAGCTTTCCAGGAGACAGACCTATTTGCATGAGACAGGCCATTGCATGATCTGTGATTGCCGAAACAACAAAAAGTAATATTAGGTATCCAGGTATCAGTACAGTTGGGCACTCAGGGCAGGAGTGCATATTCATTTCCATGCAGATGAGCTTTGTGTCCCAACAACTAAAATTCCCTCTACCCCATGGACTGTCTGGGACCTACCATAGGGGGGTGGACTTATATGCATTAAAAGGGAGGTTAAGGCCTAGTAAAAGGTTTATTTTGCGAGGTCGAATTGGCAATTTTAAAACTGCATACAGGCTGCTTGAGAGGCCCGGGACATGCTTTAAAAGGCTACTTAAGTGGGAGCACAATACCTGCTGCAGATCGACTCGGGGTGACAAATGCAAAAAGAACAATTGATGGACAGAATGCATAACAATGTCATACATTCACCATGCCATTCCAGTTTGAACCCAGCCATATGTAAATCAGTCTTGACCCTGCGCCCAATGGGCACAGTCCAGCCTGAATTGCCAGGCTAGATCCTCCCTGTACTGGAAACAATCATCCTAGCGCCGGTTTCGGGGTATCACCCCTCATCAGCCAGGATAGCTTGACTCCAGTGGCATGGAGAGCACGGGACCCACTTCTGGACATACCTGTCCCACTCAGAGTGACAAATCAAAAAATATCAATTGTCCACTAGTAGCATACAATTTGCAGACCCTGTGTACATATAAAGCCACTTTACTAGGGGCTGAAAATAAATGTGTCAGTGGGGTGTAAGCCAATTCTAACTGGTGAGCACAAGCACTTAAGCACTGGTTACATGGTAAAGTGCAAAGAGTCCGAAAGCCAACAAAAATTTATTTCAGCAAACTGGAGGGAAGAAGCCAACATTTTTTGGGGGGGAAGAGCACACCAAAGGCTGTCAGGTCTAATAGTAATAAAGTGTCATATGGCTTGTACTTTCTCAGGTAAAACTGTGCATTTATTGGACAACATAAACGTTGGATTGGTGCAAAATTGATTCAGAGCACCTCTCAGGATATGTTGGCCTATTGTCCTGCTAGCTCACAGTGCATCATCTGTACCCGTAGCCTTACAGAAGAACAGATGGATGTGCAATCTCCGAACATGACAACCATAACTCCCCAAGAAATCATGGTAACAGAACTAGAACCCTTTCGGTCAGCCACTTATGCGTACCCAAAGAGATACACAACAAATATACAGTAAAGCATTTCCATATTTATTGAAGCATTGTGCTTCTTGAGAGAAATACTTGTGCTGCACTAATCAATAAAAGGAAACAGAATAACTTGTTTAGCATTACGAGAATGGTGAAAAAGGTAAACAGTTCAACCATTTTGGTGATTATAGAGAATATATGTTTGCATATAAGTACTGTAATATATAGTACTTCTACATAGCACATTCTACCCTATCATGTCTAGGGTGAAGTAGATCTGCCAAATCCCGATAGGGTGGTCTAACTGTCTTGGTGTTCAGTTGGGCAGCATGCCTCACATGATGTAACAGGAAACAGCTCAGCTGAAATCCCAGCATGGACCAACCACTCAGTACTAGAGAAATGCTCCTCTGTCTAAACAAAGGTTTGATGTCATATATATAATAACATCCTTCCTGTTACCATCCAGAAACCCCAACCAGGCCTATGTTGTTTATTCTATTGTGATAGCTCTGTCGCCGAGAGGTCAAAACAAATAAAATCTTGCATGCTGAACTTAGCCCTTGTACAGACTGTTCAAGGAGTTCTGAAAGAGTGCCTATGAAGTGATATTGTAAGTAAAACTGAGTTTGGAGAATGTTATCCTGTATGCACATGCAAATAAATATGTGTCAAATGTCATCATGTGTAGGGAGAGAAGGCAACTTAAGAACCTGGGTGTGTCAAAATTGCATGCCCTAGTGTACCCATGTGACAAAAGTACTTTTCTTTTATAAAGTAAAGCACTGTGTTGGAAAATCATTGTGCATACAAACGATTGTTGAGTTCTGTGCTTGAGCACCTCCCCACTACCTCCCTGAAAAGCCTTTGATTGTGCGCCATTGCTGCCATTGAAAGTCAAGTGCTGTAGGAGAAGTAATTTGCCAAGTTTGCAGAGCCATATTAGGATGCACCTGGGAAATCAAAGGCAAATGAATCTAATCTCCCCCAATTAAGGCCCAGTAGCCAGTGCTTGCCCCATGTGCCCCAGGATGGTGTCTGACATTCTTGCTTTGATTGCGTTTATTGACTAGCCTATGCCGGGTAGCTAACACATGTATGCAGGCAGACAGACATAGATATTGTTACTGCAGCAAGGAAGCAGAACATGGCACAGGAAGACTGAGGTAGAGAGAAATGACTCCCGTAAGGCAAGGAAATAAAAACATAAAACCTCATGTATCATTCCCATTTGCAAGCCAGTTACGTGCAGTTTCTACACTGACTTGCACTGCGACCTATGTATTAATAAAGTGGTACAAAAGGGGGTGGTGATGGACGGTTCAGGGAAGGCATGGCTTGGCAGTTTGGGCTGGACTGTTCCCATGAGGCACAGGGTCAGACTGATTTGCATATGGCCATGTCTGAACTGGGGTGGCAGAATGGGCTAAAGAACGGTGATGGATTAAACCCAGATCTGTTGACTGGGTGTGAGTGTTTGATTGGTTCAGATGCTCCGTCCATCACCACCCTCCTTTTGTACCACTATGTATTAATAAGTCACATTGCAAATTGCACATTAACAGGGGGTCACAAAACGATTTGACAAGTCATTACGAATTTGACAGGTCACCATTTATGACCCTCTGTGATTGGCTGTAAATGCAGGGATGGAGGACTACAAGGGGCACCAGACCTGTGTCCCTGCATTTTCACTGCTAAATGGGAAGCAATTTTTAAAGTAGCCCATGTCCTTTAAAGGGACCAGAGCTGCTTAAAATAAAGATTCCCATTTGGCAAGACATTGGGCAGCTTAGACAGTGGTCTGCTTTTACGATTCCCAAAGGGGTAGATGACCCACAGAGATAGCTATTTGTTTGGGAATCAGATAACTTCCCTTTGAGAGTTTGGTATATGACTCTCAGGTAGAACAACTAATAGCACATGCTCCACTGTCCACACATATATGGGTGGATTGGTGAGCCTCCACTGTACTGAAATCCATAAGTATTAAGCACAGAACCTGTCCCTCTCCCTTGGACTCTAACTGGAATTAAAGCCATAACTATAGAGCATAAAACCCATTAAGCACGTAGACCACTAACCAGAATTGCTATCAGATTTAAAGGGCCATGAAAATGCACAGTTACCTTGAGAGTGACCCCAGGAGACAGGCACCATGTAAACCAAACTCTATTTTTTTGCATAGCTCTTCCTACCTCAATGCAAAGATTATAAGAGAGTCAACCCCCACAGGATGTCCTGTAAACACATGCAGAATCTCACTGACCAAAGTGACCACAACCACTGGGAGGTAGACAAGAAACTGGACCTGGACGAGGAAGAGCAGAGTACAGTGTAATAAAGATTCACAGTAAATAATCTGGTGATTACCACTTTGTCCTGCTTACTCATCACAACCACTATCTATGAAGATGAAGCAAGCAGAAGACCATAAATCCAAAGGTCATAGAAGAAACCTGCAAAAAGTTCAAAATAGAGAGAGAAATGTGCTCGTAGTCAAAAAGCCTCAGACACACTCATTTTAAAACATAAAATATAGTACTTCATATGATATAGAGAAAACCTTGCAGTGTATTTCCAACTTCCTGCCACAAACTTAGCCTCAAAAATATATCTTAAATGCAAGGAAAGTCAGCAAGATAGACAGCAACTTCTCAGAGCTGAAATTAAGGACTGTTCTTTTAAGAATCCAGCAACCTTCCCCATCCCCTCAGGCACTGTGCTAGCATTTGCTGGAAAACACCAGGGGCCGTATTACACTAAGTGCCCTAGGGGCGCATCAAGAGTTTGCGCCCGGCTTGGGTGCCCCTGGGCACATTGGAATTACAGAAGGGGCCACAGGCGCTTGTGCGGCCCCTTTTGTAATACTGAAAGCGCTGGTGTACATACCGCTCCAGCGCTTTCTCCAGAGGGTATTCCCTCATTTGCATGTGGGCGTGCCACATGCAAATGAAGGATTCCCTTCACCTCGGCAGCCACTCCGTATTATTATAGATGCAGGAGTAGAGACAAAGAAGCACTCAGGAGGCACACTGACAGCGCACCACCTAAAAGGTGGTGCACAGTCAGTGCACCCTCTTGATAGCAACACTCTGGAGGTGGGAAAGTGGGTTCTATGGACCCCCAGACATCCCCTTGTAGGTGGGTGTAGTCACTCACTGCACTCTCCTTCAAGGAGATCTCTAATCCCCCTTAATAGTGCTGGCGGGTTGCCTCCTGCACAGTGTAAAATGGAGCGGCAGCTTCAAAGCCGCTCCATATTTCACTTGAATGCACTGCCCCCTGGGCAGCATGAGTTCACGGCTGCCCTGGGGGCAGTGCATTCTATGCAACAGGGTGTCCTTTCTCTGTTTGCATCTGCACATCTGTTTTAAGGTGTGCCAAAGCGCAAGCAGGGAAAGTGGACCCTATACATAATAGGGCCCCAGTTCCTTTGGCATTAATCATTCAGAAGTAATCACTCACTTATTCTAGACCGGGAGGTGGGAGGGTGTTTATGACTTCAATGAATAGATCTACACTACAACCTAGGATCTTCATTGATATTCATAACATTTTAAACAGAAAGGCAAGCTCATCCCCAACCCTGTACCTTGAATATACCAAATCAGACAACACGAAACCTCTCAAGAATGACAATGATCCTTGAGTAATTGATAGCCACATGACTCTTTTGTGGTCGCAAAGTCTTCAAATCCTACAATAGGTGCACCTGTTGCTTCAAAATAGGTGTTTACTATTTATGAATCCTATTTCAGTAGTCAGTAAAGTTTTACCTCCTAAAAGGAGATTGCAATTGGATATCTATTTGGTATTAGAAAGAGGCATGCTGTGAGCGCCCCTTCCTAATACCGAATTTTTCAAGAGTTTGCAACCCCAATTTAGGTAGTAAAACATTGAAATGTTACTGACCTCTAAATTGGGATGGTAACCCCGTCTCAAAGCAAAAGGGGTGAACTTTGGACCCATTCCACTTTGTGAATTATAAAATGAATGTTTTACGGGGAGCACGTATGGTCCAGTGGACCACTAACTGCTCTCTTTGAAACTTTGAAAAGACAGTCTGCCTTAAAAAAAAAGACCATATTAAAATGCAATCATAGACATGGTGGCTAGCTGACCCTTGTAGGCCACATCCCCTATCATTTTGGTCAATCATAGGAAGTCACAATTTGTGATGTCACTCATGAAAATTAATGAGTTAGGCCGGTTTGCAATCCACTCCGATCTCAAACATTATGAACAGTCCTATTAGTAGACAGGTCTGTACAGAAAATTGCACACTGGACACTAAATTCTGGTTGCAAATATGACTAGTTTTTGCGACCACAGTAATTGTATATTTGACTTTAGATTCTTCATGGTCTTTAGACCCACCCCCATATCTGACCTGGCATCATAGTAATGTCAAGTGAAAGTTTGAACAGCCTTCCATATTTCAGCCTTACAAATATCCACCAAAAGGTTGTTTATTATCCAAGCAGGTATAGTTGCTTTTCACCCCATTGAGTGAGCTTTAAGTTTTTCTGGAACTTGTTTATTAGACAACTGATAACACAAACATATATATGAAACACCCACCCAAACATTGTGTAGAGCCTGAAATACCTCCCTACTGAACCATAATTATCAAACAATCTAAACAATTTTCCCACGCCATTGGTTCTGTTACCTCAGAGTGATGGGGTGCATGCAGTGGGCACATGTTGTGACTCCCTGTGTGCAGTCACCCCCTTTCCTACACAGCATGGAATTCACAGTCCATCCCAAGCAGGAACCGGCTTCGACATTCCCATTGCAGTTCCTTTTTAATAGGCAGCACCATAAGAACGCCAAAGTACAACCCGCTAGACCACAAGATTACTCGCAATGTGGGGGTGTCCTACAGCGGAGTGCTGGCATGTCGGCCTGCTCCAGGGTCGCCAAACTCGTAATCAGGCCCTCATTCTGAATCTCACTCTCCCTGCAAACTGATGTATTAGCATTAATAGAATGTAGCTTTCATGAAAGATGCTGCAAAGAGGCCTTAGGTATCAGCTCAAAAGGATGAGCTTCGATTTTTTATGAAACCTGCATATGTATTGGGTCAAATGGACGAGTCATCAAGTTTGACAAACCTCATTAACTCCTAGTATGAGAGGGCTTCTGACAAAACACAATCGGTATAGAAAACATTGTTCTGTGTTAACTGACCATTGGGATATGGCTAATCAGGCGAACGGTCTGCAAAACGTTAGGTCGATAGGACAATAAATGGTCCTGCTGCTTCAGAAACATCAGAGGAACCAGCAGGAGACATGTGTCACAGCATAACCTGCATTGGCTGTAAATATCAAACCAAGTTAACTTCAGGTTTTACAAGTGAGTAATGATCTTTACATCTGTAAACCGATATATCACACTCCCATCAGCAAATGAAACAGAAAGTAAATCTCTAGACAACCAACTTTTCAGCTTGTCTTTCAGCTGTAGCGAGCTGGATGAATGGTAATTGTCTGCGTCTTAATGGAGACAAGACCGAAGTGTTACTCGTTGGGAAGGTTCACTCAGTGTGGTCATCAGACTGGTGGCCTGCAGAACTTGGCCAGACCCCTGTTCCCACGAACTCAGCCAGAAATTTAGGAATGTTACTGGATACCAATCTTTCGTATGTGAAACATATCGAAAAGGTAACGGGCAAATGTTATGCTGTTCTTAAAATCCTGCGTAAAGTTCTGGACCTAGTACCGATAAGCTCTAGGAAATCTCTTGTACATGCCTTAGTCACCCCTCATCTGGACTACGGCAATGCCCTTTTTATAGGGCTGAGCCAAAAAGGCTTGAGACAACTCCAAAGAGTCCAGAATATGGCTGCCCGCCTAGTCCTCAACCTCCCCCGTAGAGCATCAGGGAAAGATGCTTTATCTAAACTGCACTGGCTCCCTATAAAGGAGCGTATACTCTTTAAGGCCATGTGCATCTCCCATCGAATTGCACAAGGGAAAGGTCCTCCTTATCTGAACAAGCTTCTTAACATCTACCGCCCGAAACGTCATTTAAGATCACTGGGCAGCATGCTGTTTTCAGTCCCTCGCATTTTCAAAGCTAAAATGGGCGGCCGCTCATTTTGCTATCTAGCAGCCTCCTACTGGAATAGACTACCTCTTGAATTGCGGATGGAACCTTCCGAGAGGAGATTCCGCATGAAACTTAAGACGCATCTTTTCCCTACTGATTAATGATCTCTGTTGTTTTAAGATTTCACTGCTCTGGCTGGTTTTGAGGGTTTTGTGAGGTGGTTCTATAGCGCGGGGACACACTGTTAGTGTAACCAGGCGCTTAATAAATGGTTTTATTATTATTATTATTATTATAATACAACTGCAGAATTAACCTTTTCTTCACACACGTTTAATTTCTTACTTGTTTGATCATTTCTTCAAACATCTTGTGATGCTCAATGAAACAAATATCATATGATTCAAGTAATGTGACACTGCCAGTGCTATGTCTGTTGACCTGAAGGTATAAGAGATCAAAGGTGTAATCCCTGGATTATTCTAAAATACCTTGTATTAGAGGATTACCTTCTACGTTGGTGGTGGATGTGCCCTCAGATGTGAGGAAAAGCCAAGTACTCTGACTGCACTGCACTAGTACCAGTGTTTTAGTAAAAGGGATTCAAGTATGCCACACAACAGCAGTGCAGCTGGATATTGTCACACTGCAGGGGGGAGAAAGTCCACACAATTATGGTACTCATCAGATCACGAAGAGCAAAAACAGACGGTAAAACTCAGCATAAAATTCAGACAGGATCATCATGGAAAACAATAGCAAAAGCCCAGACAAGACCCGTTGGCAGAACTGAAAGCCCATCATGATGGGTTCTAGGGTTCTGATAGAAAGGGAAGCACTCCATGTGTGCCAGATACCTTTAAATAATAGGTGAAAGCAATACTTATATGTTTGTTTGCCCCTTAATGTTCCAATCTTATTGTTCCAGCATCACCCACGCTGTAGCAAATGCTTACAGAGGGAACACTGATAGGGTTAACAAAACACTGTTCTGTTTGGCCTCAAATTTCCCCTTGAAGTACATACCATAGGCGAGGTCAGGGGAGCCGAACACTTTATGTCCATTTAATGTTGGACATATCCAAGATGGTTTCTGCCTTACTTCCTTCATGAAGGACAGGCAGATCACACCCAGACCGCAAGCAACCAGGCATAATTACAGATGCGTGGCCTACACACTTTACGACTGTTTAAGCGTTGCTTGTCATTAAATCTAAGAATCTATCTGGTAGACTGCCACTTGTTCTAATTAGGTCTCGCAAGCGAAATCAGGTATAAATCCTTGGAACAGCTTTCTGCCTGTGTAAGAACGACTCTTACTAATGCTACAGAATAATAAAAAAAAGTAGGGAAAATGTGTTAGAGCACTACTTTTCTCCCTTGTATAGTGGCCAATTAAAAATGTCAGAAAGGGGTGCTATGCATAGGTATCATGCAAACCCTCCCTCCTTTCAGCCCGCTGCGTACCCTCAGATGACATATGCTATGTCACTCATTACTTCTCAGTTTTTTTTTTCGATGTTGCTGTCTTTGACCTTGTTCTTTAAATGTGTACCTCATTTTCCTGCTGTCAGTGTAGCTCTCTCCCTTAGAACTCCTCTATGCTTCAATGTTTTAACTTTTACTGCCCTGATTACTTCTTTCCACTCTACAATTCTTTCTCTCTCCATCTATTGATCTACTCTTTTTCTCTTTCTCTGTCTCTGACACATTACTTCTCTCTCTCTATCTTTCCTCCTCTCTTAATTTGTGTGTATTTCGCTCTCTTTTCTAAAATCAATGTTTTTTTTCTGTGGTAGAGCCGGTACTATGGTAGTCCACCTCGGTGAAGATGTCCTATCTCAGTATGAAGGCTCAGAACAAGCTATTTACGCTTCTAAGCAAATCAGGCATCCGAGTTACAACCCCCAAGCTTTTGATAACGACATCATGCTGATCAAGCTTGCTCAGCCGGCTCAGTACACCAAGTACGTCCATCCGATTCCGCTACCGACCAGCTGTGTGGCCGCCGGCACCTGGTGCACTGTGTCTGGATGGGGAAATATGGTCACCAATGGAGGTAAGAAAGTGCAACTTCTGTCTGTTCGTGCTCATACAAATAAAAGTGTGATGTATGTTTTGCACTTGTGCATCTGTAATGGTTATGCAACATTATATGTGTCTGGGCACATTGCTGCCCAGCTGTATGACTATGCTCCTGAGTATCAAATGTGTTTAAGTACAACAATTGCTTGTTCTTCAAACAGCTCTTTGTGCCACACATCTGCACATTGTTAGTGCTACAAATAGCAGACTTTACTATTACCCTGTGTAATGGGACCCACTTCAAAAACAGGAGAAGGATCCAAGGGTGAGCTGGCCCTGCTAGTGTTTAAACATTTGACCTGAGGTTAATGATAATGCCAGAGCAGTAGTTTTGAGGCTCTAGCGAACTATAAAATGTTTTACACATTGAAAAATTGAAGGAAAAAACAACAAAGAATCTGCCATTTCCAAGCAAACTGTTCTTTCTAGTTGCGTCGGGTTATGTGCAGCCGCCTTCGAGCAGTGAGAGAGCAAATGCATCGAGCTAGAAAAGAGCTTTGTCTTCATAATTTTCCTGTTTATTCTTGAAATAAAATCATGGCTCCTTTGTTAAACTCACCTGGATAAGCCAGCATGAATGTCAGCTAGGCGTATTGATACCTAAAGGCTGCAGCCATGTTCATATCACAAGCTGGCACTGCTGTAACTGGTGCAGCCCTGCACCTTGCAAAATCTAATTCCCACATAGTACACATATTCTATTGATTTGAATCTACAACCCATTTGTTAAAAGCACTATATACTAATTTGCATGCAAGATATACTGTGTGGATGTATAACCTGCCGCTTTGCATATGTACCATACTGACATGTATGCATAATGTATATACAGGTAGACGTGCATAATTGTATACTTCCCATGCATAACAAATTGGTTTGGGAGCACTACATATATTGTTTATAAATATGATAGTATTTTCTAAGTATCACCTACTGATAGAATGCACAATGTAAAGATACATATGTTTTGTATTCCAATTTCATATTGTTTATTTTGTTTGCTGATCACTCTTGCCAATCAACGTTGAACACCTTTTCGAAGGGTTTTTACAGTTCAGAGTGTGAATGATGCAATGGTTTGCTTGCACTCCACTATGGTTTGACTCAGCACATTTGAGGGGATGGACATAACAACAGAGATCACAAGCTCTCTAGGAGACAGTGAGTGAATCACTTTTCTCATGTCCTTGGCAAAGACACATCCTGTGAAGCTGTGAAGCACTTGCTCGTATGTGAATGGCTTGTATATTTTACTTACATTAAGTAGTGCACCATGTAAACTGGTTTGGGTTACCATTTTGATGTGTGCTTTAGCAGATTGCAAAATATGGAGCTTATTAACTTTATTTTAAAGAGTGTGGTTCATACTCCCAATATTGTCAGCTTTATTGCATTTGCAGGGATAGGATGTGGAGATACAGTGCCTAGAAAGTAACTTCAGCTAGCTCACACATTAAAAACAAATTGCACTCCTTACAACTGCACCTTCTCCATTGTGCCAACACTCTTAATTTTATATAGGGTTTCAGGATATTTTTGCACCGTATCATGACCCTCTGCACTGCATTACATTGATGCAGAAGGGGTCTGTGCATTTCTTTTCAACATCTTTTATGCGCATGCTGCCTCAACAAATCTCTAAATTAGCGCCTGGGCTGCAGACAGAGCTGCTGCTTTTATTTTTTTTATTTCAAAGTGTTTTATTAGAAGTTAATTTTAAATACAGTACAGTACTGATACATGAGGGTAATACCGGTAAGTTACAGACGCCGTTGTGGTTACAGTGGGCGTATCAACAAGCGTGGCTGCGCGGGAGACATTCTGATCAGCAGTCGGCGGTTGGCGTGTCTTGGTTTGTCTACCCGCTGTATTACCCTCGTGAAATGGGAAGAGGAAGCGTGAAGGTAGAGGAGTGAAAGAAGAGTAGAGACGTGGGGGGGGGGTAGTGCAGGTCTGGTGGCTGTTTATATGTCTAGCCTCCAGCGGCCGAGGCCTGGTGTAGTGGGTTGTCTATGGGGGCTTGTAAGTCCCTAGGTGCTCATCTAGGGAGGCCCACATCTCGCCTCTTTCTGTGTGATTGGTTGAGCTATTTGCTGTGATGTTGTCCGCCCCTCTGAGAAAGGTGACCCAATTGACCCAGCTTTTGAATGTCGCTTTCCCTGTGTCCTTCCAGTTCGCTAGTATTGTCTTGACAGCTGCTGTAAGTAGGAGGTCGATCAGGTCACTGTCTACCTTGAAATCTATGTCCGGGGCCATGAACGCGGTGGCTATGCTCACGAAGTCTGGCTGTATGCTGTGACCCACTATCCTATTGATGAGGTCTATCACTTTGTTCCAGAATGTCGTAACTTTGGTGCAGTGAAAGATAAGGTGTGCAAGGTCGCCTTTTACTTTGTGGCAATTCCAACATATATCATTCTCTCTGATTCTGACCTCCGCTAGGCGGGCCGGCGTCCAGAACGCTTTGTGGAGTAGCCAGTATTTTGTTTGTGCCAGTTGGGGGGATATGTTGTTCTTAGAGGCTGAGAGCCATAGGCGGAGCTTTTCTTTCTCGCTGAAGTTTCTATTTTGTAGTGTTTCCCAAACACTTAGCGTTTTGGTGTTTAGTTTCGATGTTACTGGGCTCAGAAGTTTGTATATGTGTGCGGTCTGATGGCCGCTCTTGTTCAGATTCACCATATATTGTAAAATGGAGGGGACCTCTTTGCCAAGGTCAGCTCTGGTGAGGGCTGCCCTGATTTTGAGAAACCCATAGAACTCGATGTCTGGTAATTTGTGTACGTGTTTTAAGGTGTGAAATGTTAGAGGTATGTCGCTCTTTTCTAATTGTATTGGGGTGGAGATCCCCCTCTCATACCAGGTCTTGTTGTCTAGTGTCCTATCTTTGTATGTTGTTTTAGAGTTAAACCAGATGGATTACCATCTCTTATTTTTGATGCTTTGTGGCATTTTTTTGTCGACCTCGAGTAGGGCGGCCTTAGTGTTTTTGAGGATAGCGTTGCTGGCCTCTGGGTGTCGGTTTGCCGTGAGCATGGCTATGGGCTCTAGTCCATCTAAGGTGTCTCTCTCCAGTGCCAGCCACACCGGAGTGTAGTCCTGGTCTGGAATGAGCCAGAAAATCCCCTGTTTGGCTAAGCATGCTGTTTGGAATGTTTTGAAGTTTGTAATGTTCAGCCCCCCTAAGCTCTTGTGCAGTCTCAGCTTTTGCAGGCTTATCCTGGGCCCCTTGTCCTTCCAGATGAATTTGTTAATCATGTTGTCTAGCTGTTTGTGGAATTCATCTGTTAGTGTCAGAGGTAGCATGCCTAGCATGTAGTTAACCATGGGTGTTACCATCATTTTGTTTGTTTCCACCCTGCCCCACCAGCTAATGTATCTTGTGGACCAAGAGTTCAGTTTCTCCTTCAGTTTCTTCAGGATAGCTCCTTCGTTATGGACTAGCGTAGATTTGAGGTCGCCGCCAAAGTAGAGGCCGAGGTATTTCAGGAATTTCTTTTGCCAAGCTAGCCCTGAATTACCCAGGACTGCACTAGATGTGTGTACATTCATGGGTTTGCATTCCGACTTGTCTTTGTTTAGCCTGTATCCCGAGACTAGTGCATATTCCTCTATGGTGCTCATTAAAGCTGTTATAGAGGAGGACGGGTTCTTCGTTATGATCAGTATATCGTAGGCGTACGCTGCTAGTTTCACTGTGTTGTCTTTAATACGAACGCCTTTTATTTCGGGGTTGTTCCTGATCATGGCGAGCAGAGGCTCCATTGCCAGTAGGAATAGGGCTGGGGAGAGAGGGCAGCCCTGTCTTGTCCCTCTCTCTAGGGTTAGTGGTTCTGAAACCCCACCGTTCACCACCACCCGGGCTCTTGGTTCTTTGTATAGTGCCATTACCATACTTCTATATTTCTCCCCCACCTCGAACTTCATCATACATAGGTCCTAAAATGGCCATGAGACCCTGTCAAACGCCTTTTCGGCGTCGAGGGCGATCATGACCGCCGGGTCTGTGCTGTTGGATGTGTGGTTGATAAGGTGGCAAAGGAGTCTGGTATTATCTTGGGCCCTCCTGTTTTTAAGAAATCCTACTTGTGAGTTGTGTATTAGGTAGGGAAGCTGGGTATTAAGTCTAGTCGCCAGGACTTTGGCGTAGATCTTGCAGTCCACATTGATTAGGGAGTGTGTGAATACCTCGACCATGGTGGGCTTTAGTAGATGTAGGAAGCGTTTGTAGAAGGCTGCCGTGTATCCGTCTGGCCCTGGCGCCTTGTTCTCCTTCAAAGTTGCTATCGCATTTTCTACTTCCGCCCCTGTTATGTCGTCTTCAAGTGACGTTCTCTGGTGTTCTGTTAGCTTGGTTAGGGCAAGTTTGTCCAGTAGGCTTGCTCCCCCATCCGCCATGAGGTCCTTATCTGCCATGTATAACCTCTCATAAAAGTCTTTGAAGACCTTCAGGATTTCTTTGTTTGCCGTGTGTGTCGGTTTTTTTGTGTCGGTTATTGCGGCTATTGAGTGCTGTCTCTGTTTGCCTTTTAGGTATGATGCTAGCGCTCTCCCTGCCTTGTTGGCTGTACATAGATTGATAGCTTTGTATCTGTTTATCCATGTACCTGCTCTCTCGCTTAGTATTTTATTGAGTTCGTACTTCCTCTTTGTCAGTTCGGTCAGTGTGTTTCTGTCTTCTAGATTCGCGCAGTGGCCCCTCTCAAGGTCCCTGATCTGGTTCTCTAGCTCTGTTATCTTTTTGTTCCTTTCTCTGTTCATCCTCACCTTGATGCTTAGGAGTTTGCCCCTTATTGTGGCCTTCAGGGTGTCCCACAGGATGCCCTTGTCTATCTCGGTGCTGTCGTTGAAGGTAAGATACTCTTTGATGGCCTCCTCAATTTCAGCTATATTAGCGGGCTATTTCAGGATGTCGCTATTTAGTCTCCATCTGCGGCTAGGGTGCTCGTTATGCCTTCTGCTAAGGGAGAGGCTGATGTGTGCGTGGTACGATATGATTATCGGGGCTATTTCTGTTTGGTCTATGAGGTGTGTGTGCGAGGCCGACATTAAGATGTAGTCTATCCTGCTGTAGTAGAATGTATATTCTCTTGCGTCCGGGTGTTGCAGTCTCCATGGGTCTCTAAGGTGGAGCTTGGAGCAGAGGTTCCTCAGAGTGTTCTGCTCTTGGGACCTATAGCTGGGCCTGGTTGGGTGTCTGTCAATGGCATGATCCAATACCTGATTCATTTCCCCTGCCAGTAGGACTAGGTCTTCCTGTGGGAGCTTGCCAAGTCTGGATTCCACCCCATCTCAAAACGCCTTGTCTTCTGAGTTGGGCCCGTATATGTTGGCTATGTATATCGTATCATCCCCTCTTTTGAGGCTGGTAACTAGCAACCTCCCATCCTCATCAGCGTAGTTCTCGTGTATGGTGAGTTTGGCTCTCTTATTTATCAAGGTGATGACCCCTCTTTTTTTGTGTATGGCTGGTGAGCATGCGTATTCACCTATCCAATTCGCCTTGAGTCGTTGTGCATCCTCGGCTGAGAGTTTCTTCTCTTGGAGGACGCACACGTCGCTCTTAAGTTTCGCTAGGTAGTCCAGCGTCTTTCTTGTTAAATGTAAATGTAAATGTAAATGTTTTTGTACTTGTATAGCGCACAGCTACCCGCAGTGGGTTTCCCGGCGCTTGTACGAATACCGCAAGGGAACCCTTCCTGGCTTTCCCTGTGAAGTGTCCACTCCTGGGCACCCCCATGGTGCAGACCAGGCATCCCTCGCGTTGTGGGGGCCGTTGTGGAGACTAAGCAAGCTATTGCCAGAGTTGCAGCGTGGGACCCATGATCAGAACAGGCACTGAGGCGAGAATATCCGGTCAGGGGAATTAATGAGCCCGAGAACCGCCGAGGCGGGAATCGAACCCTGGTCCCTGGCCAGAGCTCTGCATCGAGGTCTGCCTGCTCTAACCATTGAGCCACACTTATCCACTTCTTCGTTTGACCGGGTGGTTAAGCCCTTTGACACTGAGAGATATCACCTTGATATCAGAGAGTAGCTGACTGTGTACTGGGGGTGTCATCCCCAGTCGTACTTTTCGCACAACAATGTGGTGGAACCGCTCAAGTGTCTTCGCTCAACACCCACCCGCGGCGCCTCACCTGTTATTACCTCTCTGAGGCCCTGGCCTGGAAGCTCTGACTGGCGTGTGGGTTCAGTAGCACTGTCCCCGGGATAGAAAAAGTGTGTGGATAGGGAAGGGGAAATTAGAAAGACATGGAGATAGAGAGTCACACAAGACTGTACCTGGAGAGATCCCCCCCGCCCCGCCCACCCCCCTCCTCCGTGTTTTTTGCAGTAGGCGTACGACAGCAAGGCGCCCCTCCCCCCGAGTAATGTCCTGAGCTTAGTCCCATAGTGTCTCTTTTGGGGGATTGCTCCTCCCATCTTTTTATATGTGCACTTGAGGCAAAACTTAAAAGGATATAGGAGATTTCCCCGTTGGCTCTCGGCTTGGTCCTGGTCTTTTTAATCGGCCTGGGAAAATCGCTGAGGTAGACTTGTTCCTGGCCCTGCACCCCTCTCGTTCTGTCCTGTGCCTGAGAGGGTTACCGGCCCCCGAGGTAGATCGGCTGGTTGGTCAGCTTAAAGTTCTGGTGGGCTCCCATCCGTGGGGCATCGAGCCTTTGTTTATGCCACCGCGCTGGCTTCTGTGTTATCTGGCGGGGCTCTTCTTTTCCCTGTGCCCGGACTTTGTGCCTCCATGTCTTCAGGTAGTGGCTCTTGTAGGTACCTTCTTAGGTCGTTGGGTTCCTCAAAGACCAGTGTCCCCCTTTTATCGGTGATTCTCATTCTTGCTGGTCCTGCAAAGCTGAAAGTTATGTTGTCCCTTCGGAGTTTGTCCTTTAGGGCCAGGAACCCTTTTCTAGTTTCCACTGTTTGCCTTGAGAAGTCCTGCGTGATTATTATTTTGTTGCCGTTCCATCTCAAGTTCTGGCTGGTTCTTTTTTTTACTCTTCAAACAATTGTTCTGAATGCAGTTAAATGGGGAAATAGAATGTATCCCTTTCTTAGCCTGAACATATATTAATTACACATTTTAATTCTCTGATATTGGCATTGCAAAAATAAGTAACTGTGTCTGAATTATATATAAATAGGATGTGTCTGTATTGTGATCATTTTATACACAGAAATATACCAGTATGAGACAATATGCCCTAAACATCAAAAGACTTGTGATATGAGTATCCTAACAACTACTGACCTAAAAAATATGAGTACCTCTTGAAAGTTAAGAACATTGCTCTTTTTATAACCATTTTGGATGCATGAAGTATCTGAAACGATTTTCTAGTCAATTTCCATCCACCCGGATTTAATATTGATGAAAGAAACAGTAGGCCAATCCAACATTCTCTGTACAAATTGTATAAATGCGGTGTTTTGCAATTTGCAACAGCATGCTAAAAATTGGTAAGCCAAAATAACTTAAAATGTCCAATATTGCCTTTAAAAACAGTTGTTTAGTCGTCAACAGAAGGCTGCAAAAAAAGTGTAGCGCAAGCAAAACATTCACCCATTTTTGGAAATCTCATTCAAACCAATATGTTGGTGGTTGATGAACCAGTGAGATTGGCAATCAAATAGCATTTATCATGACATGATGACAGCAGTGTTCCATGAAGCAAAGAAATTAATGCAAACTTATTGAAATCTCTAAAACAACAAGCCTGGTATTTCAGGTTTACAAGTTTTTGTAAGTGACCACATTTCCCAGTTACTTAACTGCAGCAATCTCATTTACAGTCACTACTTTTAGGGTGACACTGAAAAATGCTTGGAATAACCCGTGAGAGCGAAAGCATGAGAGGGGAAAGACAAGGCACAAAGTCAGCCAGGAGACCAATATCACTGTCACCAGCAGTGACCAAAAAAGGTGCAGCTGTTTTCAGCTCCCGTCATCAGACATGTAAACAAACACAATGACTGACTTGTCAGTTTGTCTGTTTCATTTCCAGGCTTGTGCTGCTAACAGTGTAAGATGTGCATGTTTGGAGCAAAGGGAGGTGGCTTTTACGTGATTCCAACCATGGACTGCAACTGTGTTAGGCCACTCTTAAGGCCACATGTATCAACCTACTTTGCATTCGCAAACGGTGGGAATCATTAAATGTGACCGTTTGCAAATGCAAAATATCCTTTCAGGGTGTATGGAAGGCTTTAGCAGGGCATTTTAGGTAATTGCAGTTTTTTGTGATTACCTAAAATTGTGATTACAAATAGAGAATTGCAACTTGCAATTCTCTAAGCACATGTACCAAGCATCTTCTAAATGGAAACTGTGCATTTGTGGAATGCTATTACCAACAACTATAAGGCGATTTTTGAAAATGCACAATAAATGCATTTTTCAAAGAGCCATGTAGCACACACATGGGCATGTGTGCACTTAACATACGCACTTTTTTTGGGGGGTGCTTTGGGGAGGGGGGGGGGGCTTAGGCCCTGGGCACCCTTGGTTTTGCATTACCTAATTAGCGATTACCAGTTATTGCAAATTAGATAATGAAAAACCATTTGCACCTGGCCCATAGGAACAAATGGAGTACTATTACCTAATAGCGAATACCTAATTGTGATTGTGTCTCTGTGGGAATCTCTAGTAGGTAATCACTATTTTCTTACATACCATTTTGTACTCCTTAAATAGTGATTACCTAAAATTCGCAATTTAGAGAATGCAAAATGGATTTTTGATACCTGTGGCCCTTCATTTCAGCTCACCTTACAGATGCGCAATACATTAGGCATGCTGTGCATGCCTGGTGCAGTGCTGGCTTGTTGAAACAGGAACCAGCTTGGAGGGCAACAGGTTTGCAGCAGTGTCACCCCAACCCTTTTCAAAAGCCAGGACAGAGCGGGCATCAAAAGGACTGTTCCGAGGCCTATCCAGGCTTTGAAGAGGGCTGTCAGACTCCGTAGGCTCCTCGCGCTGTGATAAACAGAGGTGCGAGTAGAAGCGCTGTGGAGAAGTCCAGGGATTGGGTATCTCAGAAGGCAAGTTTTAATTGTACAGATGGTGGTGTAAATGGGGTGTGCATGAACTGTGTGTTGGAAAACCCACATGCATCTTATTTGTGAAGTATTACGACTTCTGACAAGAGCTTGCTAGGGTGCTGTGGGTAATTATGAAAATGGGAAATTATAGCTATTGTTTTTTAGCAACAGGTTTTCTGAGTGTAAGTACCTTGCAGAATGGATGGAGTTTAGATTTTCTTGTAAATAAAATGTTTGGGCAAATTGGTCTGTTTGAATCACATTTTGCATATTGTGGTGGCAATTGAGGTATTATGTACATATAGATATGCATACTTAAATAAATATTCACCTAGAAGAGATAAGGGATAAAGCTAATGCATAGGACTGCATAGGTCCCGTACACTCCTGCCAAATGATTTGGATGTGAAGACCAAGGTAATCAGCTTAACCCTGTCCAGCATAGATACCACTGAGCCTCTGAGCCAAGTTATCATGATGAAGTATTTAAATCAGAGGCAAACTATATTATCCTTCCCCCATTGGCCTTTTGTGACTTCTCCAGACTAGTGAGTGTGTTTCTGTGTGCTACTAGAAGGAATTTTTAATGTTGGCAATACGTCAACTGCGCAGTTTGGCTGTGGCACGGAATTGTAGGAGCAAAGAAAGTGCTCATACCTCTCTCCCCGTCCGTATGCAGTCTTTGTGAATTTTTCTCACAGTTGTGAATCTTCTACTTACTCTGTTTTAGATAGTATGGTTGAAGTTTGTCACCAGCGATTGAGCAGTGAGGGCTGGTAATGAGCTTGTTTCACGGGAAGTCAATGTTTACTTCTCTACGTCACACTCCTTGCCGATACAACCTTCCCTCACAACCTTTTGAGTTGGATTTTGCAACTAAAGTGGTCACATCCGTTTGGGTGCACAGTCACCCCGACCACACCTGAATCTAGGTATCATTACAGGGTTTACTGGGTGTCGTCATTCAAGACGCCGCTACTTCACTCCACACAATTTTGCACGGTCCTGAAGAAACGCCACTGGATCCACTAGGGACCATGAGAGGCGTGAAACATGTCAACCTGATACCATCAGTTGTTATCACCACTAGCACCAAAATGCACAGAAGGAAAATATTCCATATTCTGACTACCCTGTCAAGAGTATTCCTCTTGACTCCAGTTTTTGACCATATCAGACGGACCCCAGAATAAAGGGGCAGATTTATGAAGGCCTTGCGCCGCCGGTGCGTCACTTTTTCCCATGTTAAAAGTGACGCACCGGCGGCCCAAGGCCTTCATAAATCTGCCCCAAAGTTTCTCCAGGGTACTAGTGTGATATTTTTAACTCACTAGTATCACTCCCCACACACCTGCACTTACCACTGCGGCGTTCCTCGAAAAGATCTCTGACAAAGAGCCTTCTCGTGGGGCCCGTGGGGGACTGCAACACCACCCCCATGAGGAGCAATGCCTGATGATGAAGCATGACATCCGCTTGGGTGTGGGAGGGCACCTACTTAACAAGGAGGAATTCCCCCTGATAGATTATCTAACATACACTCCTTGACAGAGTTCCTGTCACTTGTCCTTCTAGTGACCGGACTGGTCAGCTCTTTCCAAGGAACAGATACCCTCTAGTGATTGTAATGGAGTTTGTCACCGCCTGTAAAGGTCCTCAACATTTTGCAGTGAATTCTGACTGTTCTATGTTTAGGATTGTGACTCCAAATTGTATGTTTGTATGAGTGATTTGTTTTTCTGACTATTTTAAGAGTAGCCATATAGAAATTGCGTTTTCAACCTGCAACTTCTAAATAATTGTTGGGACAATGTGATCCCAAATGCACCCTTAAGCCTTACATTTTTATTAAATTTTTCTCTTGAGGGTGAAGGCTCTGAACTTCCTTGCAAGCTTGCATGCTCAGCAGCGGGAGCCTCGCCCCACTGCTTTTCAGCAGTGCAAGAAAGTAAAAATAAAATGATGATAACACAAAGTTATTATCATTTTATTTTTCTGTAGTAGTTCAGTTGTAGATGCGTGGCGGGTGGGGCTCGGCAGTCAAGGGCAGGGGGAGGAGGAGTGGTGGGCACTCTCTAAGTTTGCATGATGGTTTGGCCAGCCATTGTGGGCCGGCCAAACAGTCATGCGCACTTAGCAAGTTCTCCTCCAGGCGGTATTGCACAGCGTGGGTAGAGAACATGCACACGCTCCCAGTCCCTGCCTGAGTCCCGAACCAATCACTTTGCTGCTGACAGCAGCGTTGTGATTGGCTTAGGGGAGCATGGGTACTTTCACTTGTGGGACTAGTCAGGAAGAGAAGCGACAATAAAGGAAAGACGGTGGCCATGAAGAGGTGAGTTTAAATAATATTTTTCATCCTCCTTCCCTGCCCCGTCACCCCAATCTGTGCCAGCTGCCACTGATGCTCAGTTCATTTGGGGCAAGTGTTTACTCTCCACTAGTTTAAAATGTCAACACCTGCCACCGCTTTAACGACACAGTGCTGTTGCTTTATCAGGGAGTCTTAATTGAGGGGCCCTCCCTTAAGCCAGACCATCGTTGTAAAATACTAAGCACAACAAAAAAGGCGACGTATCAAGCATGTGCAGTGGAAGTTAAAATGCTCCCCCACCTCCGAATGAAGAAACACCAGGGACACTGCCTGACTACAAGCATTTTCTGTTATATTGTATAAACAAACTAGGAGGAGTTAGAAAATAGTGAGTTTGAGCCCAAGAGTGCATAGTGGCCAGCACCCACAGAGGAATGTTACTATACAAGTTCTGGTAATTATAGTTCCCTTATAGTAGGCTCAATCTCTTTTGTCAGAGTTATATTCTTCTGCTCACAAAATGATGCCAGAGCCTCCGAATAGCACTGAAAACGTATTCAACTGTATTGCACTTTTCCATTGTCTGCTGCAGAATTTCTCAATGGTAAGATGACATAAAATTGATGCTTCAAGAAATATATAATATTAGCTTTCTATATAAATAGGTCACTGTATAACATTCAGAAATGCTTGGTAAAAAATGTAGCTTCCAGAAGTTACAATGCCGCCACAAAATTTCACCCCAATCCCATGATCACAGAGTAAAAAGGGATCCACAAAATTCTGAATATGTTTAGTGCTCAGGCCAGGTAGAGAGACAGGAACAGCTCTGGTGAGCGTTCTTAGTGGTCTTTGAATTTAGGTGGACTACGAGTGAGTCTTGTTGGGTCTGGAAGATGTAGTCATTGATTGCACTGCTCTTGTTTGGATGGATCCATTCCTTTGGCAATTATACAATGCTTATCAATAATTTTGTTGGCATTCCACTAGGTTCTGAACTTTTGCTGATTTGGGATCCACAGAGTCCCAAAGGTTAGCATTTATAAATTAATATATAAATTTCTTTATTCGGTATTTCACAAGGAAAACCATAAAAGGATACAATTTGCATATTAACACAAAAATACAGATTATGTAATAAGTTCCATAGAAATTCATACAAGAGCAACGTACGGTAGGAAAAAAAAGAAAATGTTAAAATAATAAATTTCATCAGTGTTAAGTTACGCAATGCTGTTTTACAAGTTTTTCCTGTGGTTCAAAATACATTTTAAAAAATTGAGAACTATATAACAAACATCTTCAGAGTCTAACATTTGCAATCGGAGGAATGCTGGCCGACATCGTCTAAGGCCCCAGCGCCTCAATGTAGGGAGTAGCCATATTTTTCTGTGTGGGTGATAGAATTTACAGAACATGATCACATGTATATTAGTCTGGGTAGAGTTCCCGTCACAGGGACATAGGGGCAGAGTTCGGTCCCAACCACTGTTCAGAGGAAAAGCAACCAGTCTGAAGAAGGTATCCAGTCTGAATCTAATCATCAGCATTCTTTCATATGTTGTAATCTGCAAGGTTAGATACGGTTGGATACCGTAAGTTGTCTGCACCAAATTCGCATGAATAACTGAGGGTTTTGATGACTCAGATGCCAATCTCAGTGTCTCTAGATGATAAAGAGCTTGTTGCTTTAGGGCTTTCTTCGGCAGTTCAGCTATAGTCTCTGGCTGGAGATAGTAGTTCTCAAGGCCAAGGTCTTTAAAAAAGTTTCTAATATAGCAGAGCCACTTAACTTTTGAGGACTGGTCAAGAGACATTGTGTCAGCCACAATTGACTGGGTTAGCGCATTTTTAACAGATGTCCAGATGCGCCGCCACAGCATCAGGGGTTGAATCTTGAGTAGATCCTCTAAGTAGGGAATTCCTAGTTCCATATGAGAGTCATAAGTTGACGTGCCTCTCGGGGTAGCTAAAAGAAATCTTAAGAAGGTGTTTTCTGCTACCTGGAGGGCTCTGATATCCGTATGTCCCCACACTCCCGCTCCGTACAGGGCTATGGCCTGGCACTTAGCGTTGTAAATTTTCAGTAACTCTACTGGTGCCCTCCTCCCCAACCTCTGAGAAAAGGTCATTAGGGCCGCTATCGATCTTTTAAACAAGTGGCATCTTGTCTGTACTGCTGGTTTCCATGTCAATTTAACGTCTATCATGATCCCAAGGTATGGGTACTGGGCAGTGATCTCAAGTTTTTGGTTATCGAGATATATCTCTTTTACTCCTTTTTTCCCAGTCCCTGAGATCATGACACAGGTTTTTTTGACATTCACTTTTAGGTCTAAGCCGTCCATAAAGGTTGTGTATCTATTCAGGGAGCTCTGGAGTTCGCGCGGGGTTCGCGCGAGGATGACGGCATCATCCGCATAGAGCAGAGCGGGAATCAGGCGCTGTTTTACCCGTGGGAGGTCCTGGGCACCCCTCAACATACCCGCCTCCAAACCATTGGTATGGAGTGAGAAAAAGAAGGGGGCCAGGACACATCCTTGCCTGACTCCACGCTCTACTCCAAAAGGTGCCGTCAACTCGCCGTTCCTACCGAAGCGAACTCTTGCGATCTCTAGGTTTGTTGTGTAAGGCAGATTTTAATTTGGATAGGGCTCTAGTACAACTGTGATTAGATTAAACCACCCTTTCTTGTTGCAATGTTTAGGTATTGGTTTAGCCGTAAGCAATCCCTTCGTTATCTCTAAAATTTGTTTAAAATTGTTTAAGACTTCTTTATGATTTGCCGAGAGATCCAGACATTTAATTATATTAGGATAGGCCCGCTCCACCAGGTTTTTTGTGATTTCATTTGAGTTAACTTTTTCCCATTTTATTGAGTAGCTGTTCTTTTTTCCTAGATCCAACTTATTTTGGGCTAGGGTATTTCCTATTTCAGTGTTTTGGGGCTTATTCTCGATTAAATGGAGGTCCATCCTCAGAGCAGAATGATCGCTCAATGGGTTAGCAATAACCTGAAAGGCTTTCCCTATATCTAGCAATCCCGGGGAGAGGAAAATATAGTCAACGGTCGTTTGATGACCTCTACCCACATAGGTCGGAAAAAAAGAATTTTTATCCAGACTTGGACAGTTAGCAATTACAAGATCCAAGTCGGAGAGCAAGTTGTTCATTACATTCCCCAACTTGGTGTGGACAAAGTGGGCTAATGGAGCCTCAAATTTGTCCACAATCCCGCAACATTGTGAGTTCGCCAAGGGACAAGGATGGAGATTGAAGTCCCCTCCCCATAAAAGATGAATTGCCCCTGGTCGTTCCTTCCACTGATAAAAGTGTCTTAGTCTCTCCTGAATATTGCAGGCAAGGGTTGAAAACTGGTCTTCCTTCAAGTTATTATAGGAATTTACTAGAAGGATAGACTCTTTGTTTGCAAAGGACAAAGAGAGAATTTGACAGTTAGGATCAGTATGGATAATGGACACTTTTAGATGGTTGAGTGTGTTTGCAATGTACGTTGTTAACCCACCTTTGGGCCTGCCTATTGCGCTACGCACAGCTAGGGAAAAATAGGTTTTGTAGCCCAGGAGATGTAGCTCTGTTGTGGACCAAGTCTCCTGAAGACAGATTATTTTTCCTTGTTCAAGAAAATTCCAGGCCGTCCCATCCTCGATCTTAGGGCGTAAACCCGCCACATTCCAAAAAAAGAGAGGTATAATCGTTATATCGGCTTTTGGTATTGCTGATTCTAGGGTCGTCAGGGGAATTTTTGTTTTGGGAGGCCGGTGTGGTGAATTAAGGTTGATATGTTCAGCGTCCATTGATGGTCAATCGACCATTTCAAGTGCACTGAATCTATTAGTCAATGGAATATTATACCAGGGATCCCAGCAGGGCTGTTATCTATGTACCCTTCTCTGGGGGTGTGGACCCCATTCTTCCCAATTTCCTCCCTGATATCGTGGTCGCACCAAGTGCCACAAATTATCGTACTCACGGTGGCGGGGGCCCCCATATTGTCTAGTGTCGTAGAATGCTACCTGACGAGGGGGAGGTGCAACCCAGGGGGGACCAAGATCCTCGAAAAAGTTGTTGGGTTGTCTTACGGGGTAAAAGAAAGAGAGTGGTTTAATACCAATGCCTTCATTTACATTTGTTTGATCCCAGGAGCAGATATAATCTGCTACCCGGGGATCTTCAAAGGTGATCACAATACAGTCCCCTGGGATAGTTTTTCTGCCTTTGCCCACCCATGGTTTCCTACGTACTGAGGAAAATCTTCCATGCCAATTTGGCGGCATGGGGCGGTTCGTCTGTAACCAATGTTGTGCCTTGTTTTTCAAGGACCAACTCAGTTCCGCGTTGTGGGCCGCTAACTTGGGAACGCCAGTCATAACCGCGACATAGGGTGAAGCATCTGGTGGCAGATCAACAGGGATTCTAGCCTCTCCGGGACCTCTAGGAACGTATCTTTTGGCTGTTTGGGCCGAAGGATTAGGTGCCGGGGTTTTAGATGTTATTTTATTTTTTGCCACTGGCTGTGATAAGGATGTTATTAGTGGCAAGGCGTTTCCCTGTGTTGATGTGGTGGCTGCGTTGTTAATAAGATTTGGCGTGCTCGTAGTGGAGGTTGATGTAGGGGTTGCACTAGTAATAGATACTGTGGGTGTTACGGCCTGCAATGTGTTCTTTTGAAGCGTGACAGGTTTCGGGATAACACTTGCAGGTTTCGAGGGAGGTTGCTTAGTATAATTAATTTTCCCTCTTTTTTGGGCCCCAACCGGTTGGTTTTGGTGTGAGAGATTAACAAGCTTGGACATCTGACTCTCTAACTTTGCTAACTTTTGTTCTACTGGCTGTAGGAATAACTTGAAAAGGTCAGCGATCTTATTTAAGAGGAGTGAGTTATCGCTGCTTGTTAATCCCTTATCAGTAGATAAAAGAATTGGTGAGTCCGTAATCACGAAGGTAGGGAATTCCTGGTCAGTATGGTGAATTAGAGCAGGGACAATTTGTTGTTCTGGTCTTGGGGAAGGAAGCTGTAAAATACTTGGGGAATGTTCCGGCATGGTAAGGGTAGGGGTATGGGGTTTCTGATCGTTCTTTCTTTTACTAATTGCACCCTCCCTCCTTCCCCTTGCTTGTATTCTCTCCAGGGATGACGTTTGTGGGAGGGTTTGAGGTAATAACTCGGGAGTTTTTTCTAAGTCAGAGCTCAATTGTGAGACTGCGAGCTCAGACACTGACAAATCCACGTTATTGGGCAGGCTCCGTCTCCACTCACCATGCACCCTCAATCCTTCTTTGTTATTACCGGGAGGAGGTGTTCTGGCATCTGCCAGATTGCCTATGGAGGATCTTTTAGCAAATGCTAGGTCTAAAGAAACCCTTTCCTCTATCAATGAAATACTTTGGTCAATAAAAGTATTAGCCTTAGTGATAAAGTCGCCCATAGGACCTAGCAATTTCCCCACATTCCCCGGGGCCATGGTTTTCTTTCCTCTAGTCACCACCATTTTAAACGAAAACTAAAACTAAAATGGGACGGACAGGGAATGGGAATTAAAATAAATTAAAAATGGATTGGCCCAGTCCAGTCTCTCCGGTCCTCGAACGGCCTCAAACGGCCCGCCCTTTGCCCGGGCTTAGCCCCGGGCTCCGACCCGCGCGCGTCCCGCGGCCGCGTTATTGATTAAAGTTAAATAGAGGGGAGGAGAGTGGGCGGGAAGAGTCACAGGTGCGCTGGTGGCCGAAGCGCTACTCCTGCTGGGACTCGCAGTCCCGCCCACACAAACCGGACAGACTTCGGTCTCTCCCCGGTGGTCCAAATGCTTTGAGGCAAAGATTGGCAAATGTCAGCTTTCTCCGTTTTCAGCAGCAGCGATCAGGGTTATGAAGAGCAAGGCTGCGAGCGGATCCCGCGGAGCGGGGGCCGCGAGCCGTCTTGAAGCAGTAGGGGGAGGAGAGTGGGCGGGAAGAGTCACAGGTGCGCTGGTGGCCGAAGCGCTACTCCTGCTGGGACTCGCAGTCCCGCCCACACAAACCGGACAGACTTCGGTCTCTCCCCGGTGGTCCAAATGCTTTGAGGCAGAGATTGGCAAATGTCAGCTTTCTTTGTTTTCAGCAGCAGCGATCAGGGTTATGAAGAGCAAGGCTGCGAGCGGCACCCCTTATAAATTAAGTAGATGATGCAGAAGTTATTTTTAGCTGAAATCTTTGCCTACCCATTTCTCTTGTCCCCTCTTGTGCATTTATCTGACTTCCTTAGACAAATGGGACATTATTTTTGGAAGTTAATTTCAATAAAGGTACAGACGCTTCTGGACGGCAATGCAGCCAATGATATCTAGCATCTTCAGCCTTCTGCAATAGGTGTTCTCCAAAACACCGGCAAGTGTTGTGAAGAACTAGAGGGTTCTCAGCATTCTTCATTAAGTGACACCCCTTTAAGACTGGACACGAAGAGATTAATCTGCCAAGTGGTATACCCTGAACACCCAATAAGAGTTCAACAAGAGGAGACTGATGAATAGTCACAGTGGTTGATCAATTCCAACACCTGTGGCTGACCATCAGACATTTATTTTTATTGAAATAAGGCTGATTGAGGTAATTTGTGTGCAATAATTTGGAATGAGGTGTGCTGATGGCCAGGGCTGGGTACGCCATTGAAGACAGAGATATATGTATACGAGATTTTTTGCAACACCAACCTAATACATTATGGTGAATAATGTTAAACATGAATTGCCATATTTTAAATACAGAAATGTTACACTATGATAGAACCTTTGTTTGCCTTCAAAAGAGGCTATCATTTGAGGGATTCACTTATACACACAAGATTTTGGAAGGCACATAGATAAACCCTGTCTAAACATAAGACTTATCTAATTTAATTCGCTATTTTGTGTCAATTGTAACGTACACAGATTAGCCAGAACCACCAAAACAATTAGTTGGTGCATGAGGACTCTTTAGGAGCCACATTAGCACTGAAACTGCATTAGGCATCCTACTCCTCATGAAATACTCATGTAATTTATTATGCAGGGATGACAACAAGAATGGTAAAATATGGCCAGGAGGACATGGCAGTAACTTTAACTTGAGCAACTATAATAATGACACTCTCTTTCTTGAAGACAGGTCACAGTGAGTATAAATTGATATGGATAGTATTTGACTTGTGCAGCCTATAATATACTATTTGAAAAATAACGGAAACTGATTTATAAAATACAGACCAAAATATGAGGTCTTACTGATGTGATCACCTCGAACAGTTTAAGCTGAACGGAATCTATTTATCCCTCCAATTTACTAGTAACCCTGTCACTTGTAAGAGCCCCAATACTCTGGTGCTACTAAATATAAAATCCCTGACCATCTAGCCATAGATGATACTGTTTCCAACACAAATCCTCCTATTATTCTTTGCTAAGTTCAATTACTTACAAATAAGACATTCCATCAATGAGATACCATATATCATACCATGCTATATCAATTTAAACTAATAATCTAAGGTATACACACATGTAAAAAATATCCTAATAAATTCAGCTGCCTGATACAGTTCAATCTCCAGCAATCACATTCACAGTTGAGAAACAGCAACAAGATCACTCACCAGGTGAAAGTCATTGTTAATACACACCATTTCTTATTTATATCATACACAAGATAGTGTTAAAGACGTATCTCAACATAACATTTATTTACAATCACAAACCAGACAACTATTACTGGTTTGATATTTCTTTATTTAACCAAGTCGCCTTCTTAGGCACCATTACACATACATACTCATAAGGATAGGTTGTTGTTAAACACATAATATGAACAGGAATTTGGTCCTGAGGAAGGGCATTGACGCTGCATTGGGATCTCAGATTGACTGAAACATGTCAAGCAAAACATGAATTCAGGCGATAATAATTACCCCTTTTTGTTTAAAACCTTACCATAGGGAGACCTCAATAAAAGAGATTAGTAAAATAATAGGTCAATTTAAATTAGTACATATGTCTCTGCAGCCCTTTGAGTAATAACCTACATGGATTTCAATATCAGTAGAACTTCTCTTCTCAAGGACTGAGAATCCACCAAGTCTACTGCAGAAAGCTCCTGAGCCCACCTTGGATACATTTAACTATCCAGGGTGAGGAGTGGATGCTATGAAGAGGCATGCCATCTAGTTTGGTGAGGGTCCGGTGTCCTTAAAAAGATGAACCTCGATTTAACTGCTGGAATACCTTCAGTAAATATAATTAACCGGTGCCTGCTATACTCTTTGAGTTTAATCAGTAATAGACAAAAGCTGTACTATAGACTGTCTTATAGACGCTCCATGATAAATTATTCTCCTTGGTTTCTTTGTATGCGTAGGTGACATCCTTTTGTATAGACAGTAGAAAGGTCCGGGGATCAAGAGCTGCTACGGACTGTGGCCCGTGAATGTACCAAAGCCTGCATACACGGAGGAGTAAAATAGGCTCAGACATGAGTGTACAATAGTTTTGGTTTCACAAACTTCCATTATCTGGCCATCAATATTGACCAAAAGTCCAGCTAATGAAAGTTGGGAAGGTGGGTGATCTCCTTCATCTTATGTGAAAGAAGTGCTTTTTCGAAGGACCTTATTCTTTTATTTCAAACATCAAAACATCATGAACTAGTAAACAAATATGAAGATGAAGGCAGCAAAATAGAACTGCTTTATAATCTGTGTGTATTATCATGTCCTCTTGTTGATTAATATGTGATGGCTTCTTACTTAAGGCTTCAAATTAACACATGGCGCCATTCCCCTCTACCTCTTTCAGAACCCTCTGCCACCTTCATTGACACGTCTGTCGCCAACCCACACTGTGCCTGATCACTGCTCTGGTTCTTTTAACTTTTCACACCCCTCCACTGCAGTGCCCTCCTAAGCAACCTCAGGGTAATCCCTTGCCTTTCCACTTTCAGGATTTCTTTGAATTCCCCTCACCCCGCCCTCTCTGTGACCAAATGTGATCTATTTTGGACAGTGATGTACAACAGTGTACCCATTGTGAATATATGGTGTGTGCTATTATATGTGCCGCATATTCACTATCTTCTTCTTTTTTCCATACCCATAAGTGACTTAAAGATAAGATAAGGATGACTTAGCAAGTTTAGCTCTCAGTGCTGTCATCTTGTCTGACCCACTGGTCATGACCTTGAATCTATGGAGAGCCAACTCAGCCTTTCATGCTTCAGAGGTTAATTGAGTAGCAACAAACTGTGTAAAGTACCACCTGTTATTTCCAGTGTGTAGAAACATTAAAGACTGTGGTATGGAGTGGTATGTAAACAACAAGTCATTATTCAGCATGAATCATTCTTAGCACTTTCCTACATTACTGCATCACTGCATGAATCGTTTTGTGTTTTTGGTATTGCTGTATTTCTTGTTTCAAGGAGAAATGCTGCTGCTTTGAAAACATAAATACATTTTGTTTTCTTCTCCTTCCAGTGGTTAATGCAAATGCTCTTCAGTGCCTGAATCAACCGATTATCTCCAGTGCAGAGTGTCAGCATGCCTATAAATATGACTACACAAACAATATGATGTGCTCTGGATTTATGCAGGGAGGACAGAGCACCTGCCAGGTAAGATTGACAGCTGCACCCGCTCATAAGTGCCACATCAGTCTCTCATGCTACACACTACAGCCAGGACTGGCCTGGCCATGAAGGGAGTTGCTCACTTTGAGGGTATAAAACAGGTGTCTCCAACCTTCGATCTGAGCTACAGCTTCAGAGTTGTTTGCAGCGTTGAGTTTATTTTTAAATAGGCACAGAATCACATTTTCCTTTTGAAGGTAGGGGAAGGCTGTGGTAATTTTACATTATTCTCATCAGTCTGCAGATAGCAGGACCTGATAATGAGCAGTGCTCCCTTAGATTTATGTACCAAGCTGGGTCACAGAGGTGAAGAACTGAAGCTCTAAGCTATTTAACTCTTAAACAAAAGTCCTTGCCAAATCAATATTGGAGCTGAGAAACAAATTGTGTTTTTGAATGCTTTTAAATTTGAGAAAATTTTCTTCCATTTCAAAGTGTTACATTTACAAACAGCAGGCCTCTTGCACTCAGTGGCCAGTAGACACTGTTCCATATTTATATCTGAAAAATACAGATTTTTTTTCTAAATGGGAGAAATAAAGGTGAAAATAAATCAGCCTTTCAACCATTAAGTCTTAATGTCTTTCTCCACTTTCAATTAAGCCATTTAAGTGTTAATGTTTTATGAACAATGGATCTTCATGTTAAATTCCTCTGTTTTAAACAAATGGCTTTATTTTTCTGTTATAAATATGGTAACATGTCTACAGGCCACTGGGAGCAAGATGACTGGTGTTTGTAAATGTGACTCTTAGAAATGGGAGAACATTTAAATGCTGAGTTTTATTAAATCCTTGTAAACATACAGTTAACTGTTCAGTTTAATTTTCTCCCATTTCAAAGTGTTCCCTTCACACACAGCAGGCATCTTGCTCATAGTGGCTTGTAGACACTGTGCCATATTTATAGCTGAAAAATACATCCATTACTTTAAGTAGCAGACATTTTAAGTGCATGAAAATGTTCCATATTATGAAAATGTTTACAGAAAATGTTTCTGCTCCTTAAAGTTCTCCCATTTAAAAAATGGTTGTATGCTTGTGTTATACATGTAACACTGCCACATATAGTGAAAAGTGTGTCCTCTGCCACAAGTACCTACAACTCAGACTCTCAATCACTGATACACATATATCCCATTCATAGCCACACATGTTCAAACATCCCCATAGACCACTCTCTCACTGACACACATAGAAACCTTGTCATGGTGCCCCTAGTCCAAGGATTTTGCTCAAACCTTAGTATATGGCCGATGGACATTAAGCTTAAAGCTTGAAGTCAATGAAGCTGGGTGTGGAGGTGTTTGGCAACACTGCACAAGTTGTTTACACTTCAGTAGCTCAGGATGATTTTCACTGATCAGAAGTACCTCTCACTACAGAAAATGTTGGAAATCTGTGTTATAAAGTCATGCTGCAATGCCTGTGCTGCAGATCTGCAGACATTCAGAAGGACAGAAAAGAAAGAATTGTGCATATGAGTAGGCTAGAAGCACACACTGGGTCTCTCACACATGTGCACTATGAGTTGTTAAGCATTGATATACTACCACTCTGTAAGAGATTTCAAGGCTGGAATTGACATTCACTCTGCATCAGAGCACTGCAGAGCACTGCTCTCAAACCAATCACAGACCACGTGTCACACCAGGTTGTAACTGACAGTGCAGTGACTCTGATACAGCCAATCACCATTTGGTTGAAACCAGACTGTATAACAGGATGTGTGCTGTCAATTACAGTTAGTGTAAATCCTGAGATTGAAATGCAATGGGGACCGGGATCGGAAATAGAGCAGAAGAGAGTCAGTAGGCCATGGAGAACTCAGCCAAAAGCAGGGAAACTGGGAGACATAGAAATGAGAAAATCTTTGCTGCTTTTTGGAGGCCCAATATTCTGCAATTCTATTGTAACAATTACTACCTTTAGAATATGTAATCTATTAAATTCCTTGCAAGAAAATACGGTAAAACAATCTTCTTTCCTGTGTGGTAAATAAATAAATAATACCTCTATTTTTGACTGGACATAACAATAACAGATAGCTCAATAAATAAGAGTCAAGATTCGAGGTAGTAGGAGTTTGCAGGTTTTAATACAGCATAAAGGACAGGAACAGGACAACCTGCACGGGCAAGATCTGGGATGGCTAGCCAACAGGGGGGCCCCGACAGCTGTCGGGCAGGATCTGGAATGAGCGCGCTAGCTTTTAATAACAATACACAAGTATATATACTAAAACAATTGCATTACAGTACATACAGTAGGTGTGACAGTGGGTGGGGCCTGTAACAGTCGCGAGAGATAAGGGTGAAAGTAGGTGTAACAAGAGGCGTGTACATAGACATGTGATGTAAACGTAACAGAATATGTCATAAATGGGGTGGAAACATGGAGGGGGCTACCTAAGGAGCCGGGACCTCTAACCTACTGGTGCACGCAAACTAACAATGACGTGTTACTAGGGAGAAGCTGGGGGCTATGACTTCTGCGCTAGGAGCAGGGACTGAAGTCTGGAGAGTCAGAGCGACATGTACCTAAACACTATCTAGTATCTGATGTTTAGAGAACATGTTGATAGAATCCAAAAGTTATCAGGGTAAAGGCTAACAGACTCTAAGACTGGTGCATGAATTATTCTACATGTAGTACGTGTTGAGGAATATTAAATGACCATAAATACAGTATTTCTCTTACATGGAGACGTAAAGGCTAGACGATGACTGAAACTATTGATGCGATTCAGTAGCTTAGGAATGCAGAGAAGGAGAGCTGGACTGATAACTAGAATCATAACATACTCTTGGCAGACTGACAGGCAGAGCCAGGCCGAGCCGGGCACTGTGAGGCAGGAAGTAAGTGAAGGGTCAGGGATACAGGTGGGGGCTGTATCGCTCCTCAGCGAGGGTTCAGGAGACAGGAGCTGAATCTGAGTCCGGGCCCTTTTGAGGCCTAGAAACAGGGACTTTACAATGAAATAACGTGCACACTGAGAAACGTGGCAACGTAGCTTTACATAGGCCTGATGCTCGTTGTATTCACGAAAACTAGGAACTGGCATACTAGAGATGGACACAGCTGTAATTGCGTCTTTAATCGATCATGAGGAATACATATGCATATTAATCGTGCACATATAACATAACATGGGGAACACGTAGGGACACAGAACATGGCAAAATTTACTTTTCCACATTCCCTCCTTGTCACTACGTTTCCATCAGGAAACATCAATATTCATGATACCATCTATCATTTCATACAGTATCATTTGCTCGTCTCGAATTTTCTTGGAACGGGATCTAGGACGGGACTTGGGACTAGGAATACAAGAGGTAGCACAAATGCCGCAAATCGCAGGGCCACATTGTATACAGAGGCAGCAACTGAATATGATCGCTACTGCAATACCTAGGAATGACAATACTTTCCATCCCCAGGCAGAAATTATACTCCAGAACCAACCGGACCATGTCCAGGTGCCTGGATTTTGGTGTAACTGATGGGCAATTTTATGAAGTCTGGTTATAGCTGAATAAACAGACGGCGCGTTATTAGGAATGAAAATGCAGCAACTAGATCCGATGACTCTACATGCTCCTCCTCTATCGGCCAGTATGACGTCAAGAACGAGACGATTTTGGAGCACGACAAATCTCATAGCAGATTGCTCTTCGGTTAAGTTACCTAAGGCAGAAGCAGTCTCATTCACTACTGCCTCAAGGGTTCTGGTTAATCTATGGATTAACTTACTATTCTGGATAGGTCCTATAAAGAAAAAGAATCCTCTATTGAAATCTGTATACTGTTCTAGAGCAGTTTCAGTTTGATCGACAACTGGGGACTCGATCTCCCTTCTATGTCTAATGTGTACTAGATGTGTGTTTCTGTGATAATCAGATGGGGCTAGGAAAACTGGTGGCAGTAGGAAGGCAATGTAACAGGTTCCCTCCCAATCGAGGGGCAGACGAACATATGCGGTCTGACCACAAACAAAATAAGAATGACGTGAAGCTTTGAAAATAGATTTCCCACTGTCACTATACTCGACAATAGTAGTACAATCACTATGTCCTACATGTACGGAACCATTATTTCTGACACATAATTCGCCTTTGACTGGTAATACTAAAATAGCAGGTAAGTCTGGAGTAGGATCAGACTGAACATTCAGGACCATAAAATTCGAAGAATAATTACCTAAATTATAAACTTCATTTTCTAGATCTAACCCTGTTCTGTGGGGAAGACCTTGCTTGTCTGGAAAACATGTACTGTTCAGAAGGGACATATCAGTTGAGGATGACGTTAACGTGGACCATGCTCCACATGAACCATTATGTGAGAACGGATAAGGAAAGAGTGGCAGAACTCCCTTCGGTGTCTGGAAAGGGGGGAGTCGACCACACACCCAACAATTAGTGGCATTGCTGGTCTGGTGTGAATAATGTAACATACGGATAAATGAATTGTTGCGCATAGCAAGACGATAAGATAGTTCATGAGGAGGCAGATCACTAAACGTGTGCTCTACTGTAGCATTAGAAGACTTATTTACATGAGAAATTGGAAAACATAAATGAAATGCATAACTCGTGCAGGTAACCATCAGGCTTAAAAATAATATGAAACTTAGAAAAACGATACATCGGATAGAGTTTTGACTAACTCTCTCACTATGGGGGTCTATTTCATACATGTCAGATACCTGTCTAACCGTTTCACCTAGGGGAGGACTTAGACAATTAAACTGGCTGACTTATTTTACTAGACCGGAGCTTCTTTTTATACTCCTGCTGCGGAGTTTTCTCTAACAGGGAGGGCTTGATATCAATGTCATTTGCGGGACAGTCCTTAAGAATAGTATCTTGGCAGTCTTTAAAATCTTGACAATCCTTGGAAATGTTCTTGGAAACAGTTTGTAGTCGGGGTCCGTGAAATTTCTTAACATGAGACAAATGGACCCACCCCTTCCTGCCTTCCAACTTGACGGCAGTACGGGTGGTTAAGAGGACCAACTTCGGCTCCTTCCAGCGAGGCTCCAGCGGACTTGAACGATCAAAATTGCGGACGAGGACCAGGGTGCCGGGAAGGATCTCGTGTGGCTTGACTTCAGTATTGTCGGGAAATGCAGCGGCAACCTGTGAACGACAAGAGTGTAGGGCAGACATCAAGGAAGCTAGGTAATCTGTCAGCATATTACTGGAAACATCGGTAATACTTCGGGGTCTAGGTGTACCCCACATATTTGGGGGGCGGCCGAATACGACCTCATAAGGGGACAGACCTGATCTGGAATGTGCGACCATGCGCATATAAAACAAAGCGACTGGCAGAGCAACTAACCAGTCTACACCTTTTTCTTGACAGATTTTGGCAATGCGGATTTTCAAGGTTTGATTATGTCTCTCTACGAGACCGGCTGCTTCTGGATGGCGTACACAATGGAACTTCCACTGGTACCCTAACAAAAGGGAAACGTGCTTCATTAGTTCAGATGAGAATGGCTGGCCGTTATCAGAATACACGACCCTAGGGAGTCCATAACGGGGGAAGAATTCACGAACCAACTGCTTGGCAGTGGTCGCGGCTGTGTAATCTGGGACTGGATATGCTTCTGTCCACCTGGACAAAGCGCATACAACTACAAGGACATACTTGAATCTGAATATAATCCATCTGGAGGACTTCAAAAGGGTGGTCAGGGGGTTGGAATCCACCTTGTTCCACCGGGACACTTTTACCTGGATTGAATTGACAACATATCATACAAGTACGGAATTTCTGCTTGGCTGCAGCTCGTAAATGCTTGTTAAACCAAATGTTCTGGATACTGTCTATCATGGCTTTTTCTCCTAAATGTGCAGGACTATGTGCGGTATTAATAATGACTTGAACCATTGAGTCGGGGAGAAACCATGTGGCTCTACCCTTTGTCACCCATCCCTGATCTGTCTGGACCCCTCCTTGTTCGGACCATTTCTTGATTTCTTCGGGAGTAGCATGTAACTGGATATCTATGACATCATGAGTAGGGTCCTTAACTGTCATACAAGTAGTCTGTTCTAGAGTGGATGTCGGTGTCTTGTTAACTGGTATGTCTGGTGTCTGTGCTGTAAGCTTGGCTGTTCGATCTGCTAGATCATTACCTTGGGAAATAATGTCTGTAACTTTCGTATGTGCTTTGCACTTCATGATAGCAATAGATGTCGGTAAATGTATTGCATCTAACAGAGCTTGAATAAGGAGACCATGCTGAATCTTGGTTCCATGAGAAGTCATGAAACCTCTCTCCTGCCAGAGCACTCCAAAGTCGTGTACAACTCCGAATGCGTAGCGTGAATCTGTGTAAATATTAACTGTCAGGTTCTTGGCGTGTATGCAGGCTTGAGTCAGAGCAACTAGCTCTGCTGCTTGAGCAGACAGGGTGTCAATACGATGTGTTTCAATAACTTCAGTGTCAGTAGTCACTGCATACGCGGCTACTAGTTCTCCTGTACTCGTTCTCATACATGAACCATCCACATAAAGTGTCAGGTCAGGATCTGGTAATGGAATATCTGTCAGATCTTGTCTTGGTTTAGTCATAGTGTTAACAACTTCCACACAATCATGTGTGACAGGATTTGAAGTAACTGACGGTAACAGTGTAGCAGGATTTAGAACGTTGCAGCGTCTGATTTCTATGTGTGGCTGGAACAGTGTCAGTTCATAACCTGTCAAACGTGCAATTGTCAAGTGCTGAGTCTGTGTTCGGTTTAAAAGAACTTCCACGGAGTGTGGAACTTGTACTGTCAGGGAGTGTCCCAATACTATGGAATCACTTTGTCTGATAGCTAGTGCTGTGGCTGCGACTGACTTGAGGCACGCAGGCAGAGCCTGGGCTACTGGATCTAGTGTACTCGAAAAATAAGCACAGGGCTTGTATTGTCCGGCTTGATCTTGTGTGAGAACAGATAATGCTGTACCATCACGTTCTGTGACAAAAAGTATAAAAGGCTTACTGTAGTTCGGTGTAGCTAGAACGGGAGCTTGACATAAAGCTTTCTTTAACTCATTGAAACTAAGTGTATGTTCAGATGTCCAAGGGAGAACAGTCGATACGGCTGCCTCCTGTGTCGTTAACTGTATCAGTGGTTTAGCTAGAAATGCATACTGAGGAATCCATTGTCTGCAATAAGAAGTAAGGCCGATAAAAGCACGTACCTCCTTCTGTGTCTTGGGCTGAGGAAGACTCGCTATTAACTGGATGCGATCGGGTGTCAACTGCCTACCCCACTTGGACAGTAAGTGGCCTAAGTAGATCACTTGCTGGACACAGAATTGAAGCTTGGAAGGGGACACCTTGTGCCCCATCTCGGCTAGGAAATACAGGACTGTAAGCGATGCTCGCTCGCAAGCATGTTCAGAACGGGCTGTGATCAGTAGATCATCGACATACTGGAGCAGGGCAGTGTCAGTTGGCATGTGAATATTGTCTAGTTGTCTCTTAAGTGCTTGACTGTAAATGCTAGGACTTTCTGTGAAACCTTGAGGAGCTCGTGTGAATTTATAGCTCCTTCCATTTAAACAAAAACCGAAAAGGTATTGGCTGTCTGGATGAATGGGGACACTGAAAAATGCATTCTTGAGGTCAATTACTGTAAAAAATATTGCCTCAGAATCAATGGCTGTCAATAGGGATGAGATATCAGGAACAACTGGATACTGGGGAATGATACATTTATTGAGTTCTCGAAGATCAATCACTAATCGATATACTGGGGGTGCATTTGGATCAGTACGTTTCATGACTGGAATGATAGGAGAATTACATACATTGGAGTCAGTTTCTACAACTACTCCTTGAGCCGTGAGCTCGTCAATAATTTTGGATAAGGCTGCTACAGCCTCAGGTGGCAATCTGTACTGTCTGATTCGTGGCAAGACTATACCTTGCTTGAGAGTCACACGATGGGGTGTGATTTGCATGAAGCCAACATCAGTTGGACCTTGCGCCCATAGATGCTGCGGAACATTAGACAATCTCGGATCAAAATCTCGTAAAACATAGTGACCCTTGAAGTCACGTAAAAACAAACGTATTCCCTCTGGGGAACAGCAAATTACTGCACCTAATTCTTTCAGTGTCTTAATGCCTAACAAATTTTCTGGACATGACTTCGTAAGCAATAGATCAGTAGTTCGGGACAATGGACCTACTTCTAGAGTAACTGGTTTGGAAATCTCGTTAACAATTGGCTTTCCTGAAAATCCAAGGGAAACATTTCTAGAGCCTGAGAGCGGAGCCCCTGGAACCTCGTTGTGACTAATGGTAGTCCTACTTGCCCCTGTATCAATCAGAAACTTTCTGTCTTTCCCTAATACTTGACTATGAACATAGGGACCTTCTTGATCTACAGGAATCTCGATGAGAGGCAAGCCTACCTCCCTCTCTAGGCTGTTTCATGATACTCTGGATACTCTGTCTGTGCATACTGGTACATCTGCTGTGTAACATGCTGTGTTGCAGCGATAGGCAGCGGTGCTGGAACTGTCTGTTGTGCATTCTGTGGCTGAGAAGTCTGTGAAACTTGTTCTTGTCTAGGCGGACGTGGTCTTTCTTTAGTTTTACCAGTGGCTATGTTGTGTTTCAGAACTGCACACTCGTTTATAAAATGACCTGGCTGTTTACAATAATTGCATGTCCCTTTAACGGGAGCTGCAGGATGACTGGCTTGATTCGGACCCCTCTTCTGACTGTCTTGAGGAACAGATTGTGCAACTAGTACTTTCATTTTCGTGTCTTTCATACGTCTTCTCTCGTGTTCTTGCTCTTCTCTGATTCTATTCTGGTGATACTGGAGCATCTGGAGCATTTGGGACGGGGTACTAGCTTGCCAAGTACTTTCGACTTTCAAAACTCGATTTTTAACTTGTGGACTTGAATTCTCGACTAATTTAGTAACAAAAAGATGAGGGTATGACTCGCTACTCGTCTTCAAACCACTGTTTATTATAAAGCATTTCTCAAATCTGGAATAAAAATCACTAGTATCTTCGTCTTGTTTCTGTTTACAGGCTGAGATTGCATCCCAGTCTTCCTTTTTAGTGGCTAATAATCTAGGCAAAACTTGTATTAATAGTTCTGGTAATTCTTTACATTTATCTCCAAGACCGGTACCTGGTACTCGTATCTTATCTTCAGCTTCTAGAGCTGTCCAATCGATCTTTTTCTCTCCCACCTCCCAATCCTTTTCCTTGAGTTTTTCGTATATGCCTGCAGGCAACAGGACTTTTAGCATTTTAATAATATCTGGATACGTGTATTCTCCCATACGGAGCATGTCTTTTAATTCTCGGTGGAACCCTGCTGGATCTTTGTCGTGACAGGGAATTAATTTCTTCATCTCTAAGAGTTCCATCTTGGTAACTGGGGTGTAAACAAATACTCGTTGCATTTCACCATCTGGTGTCCTAACTGGGTGTACTTCTCGTAACGGATGCTGTCTATCTATGTAAAACGGTTTACTTTCTGGAGGTGAGCCATGAACAAAATGCGGGTTCAAAAACGTTCTATATTTGTGGCGCTGTTCTAGAATGACACTAATTAAATCAGTACCTAAACCTTTCCATCTATACTGGAGTAACTCGTTCAGGACATCATGTAACGGACCTGGATCAGAATGTTGACCCTCATACAGTGTAATGAGGTGCTGGATCATATACATACCCACCAGTCGCTGCTCGGCTGGGGGCAGTTTCAGAAACATTTGTGCCACTATTTCGTCTGGAAAAGTGGTAGAATCAGTAATCCATCGGACTGCTGATCGGGCTAGTTCTTGTTCATGCATGGTACTTAATTCACTATAACCGATTCGTGATTTCAGAATTTGATCGGTAGCTTGAAATACTTGTTCTAGGGAACCTTGTTCTGGTGCTGGAAGATGAAAGACTTTCTTGTGTTCTAGGCGTAAATGTCGGTCTGGAAGTCTAGATTTACCTACATACGCTATTCTGGCGGTATTCTCGTCGTCTACCTCTTCAGTAGAAGAGTCATTTTCTTTCTCGCTTACTTGTGCTTCTTTGCGTTGTTCATGTAACCTTATTATTTCTTTACGTATTTTCTTGTACATACTCTCTATACTATTGAGTGTCTTGTGCTTACCCTCGGCTATATTATCACTCCACTTTGTCAGAATTCTCATTTCGGTCGGATCTTTAGTCGGGGAATCTTGTTCCCGTATTAAACAATTGATCAGAAACTTTAATAACATGAACTGGATCTCAGCTTTCCTGAGAGACATGACTTCACCAATACTTTCTGGATCGTCTCCTGTACGAATGAAACGATACATTCTGTCTAGATCTTCTTTCACATTCGGTAGGGTGACCAAATACTCGGACACCTGCCTTATACGTACGGAATATATAACCATACTATCCTCGCCTGGGACTGGATCATAACAGCATTCAGTAAGAAGTCGCCTGATTTCTGCAATGGACTTATATTTAGGCGTACGCTGTAACGCACGTTCATGTAACTCGACTGCTCCTAAACGTCTACTTGGCGGCGGGGTACCAGGAGGACCTCCTCCCGCGGCCCCTAAACTGGAATCGTCGACTGATACTCTTCGAGCTGGCAGAGTGACTGAAGTAGCGGGAATTTGTACTACGGGCTGGACCGGGGGTACCGTAACAGGTGTTGTAACAGGTGCCCCGGTGACTGGAGGAACAGGATTTACATTATTTACAGGAGCTGGCGGAACAGGATTTGCATATTCTGGGACTGTGTCGTCCAAATAGGACGAGAGAAAAATATCAGCTGCGGTCGGTTTGTGACGTAGCTTGGTCGGAACTAAGGGTGGCGGAAAATTACATGGTGCTTCCGGGGTTGCTTTTGGCAAGCCCTCGGCAAGAAGAGGATACATACCCTTAATGAGGGCATTCCTCTGTCTGTCTGACTGTTCGGTTTTAACTCGTTCACCTATTTCGATTAATTCCCTTTCTTGGGCTCTTTCTAAGGATTCTCTACTTAATTCTGACTTTCTGATTTCTTTTTCGGTTCTTTTATGAGATTCTTTGCGCCATAACTTGATGGCATCTTTCTGTGACTGTCTGGCTTTCTTTTTCCATAATACTTCTTCTACTCGCATGATGCACTCGGCATCCCATGTACCCGATACGGGCCATCTATACTTTTCTTCTAACTGTTTGGTGTACTCCACCCATAAATCTAGATATAATATGGCACTTATGCCATGCTTTTGATACATAAAATGACCTGGACTGTCCCTAGGCGGGACAGGAACTGCTTCTTCTAACAGACCTTTTCTAGTTTTTAACTGACGTAACTTGGAAAACAATGGCATGACTGGGCTGGAGTCTAGACACAATACAATACACAATGAACACGATGATTACTAAACAACACATTCATACCACGACATTGAAATACATGAATGACATTTAAATTAACAGTTTTGACAAAATACTACCTGGAATACTGAAAACAGAATACATGAATTTCTCGAGAACAGAACGGACTAGAACAGAAACTAGATGCACTGCTAAAACAGTACGAAACTTACCGGTCTCATAAAGAGACACGTCAGGACCCGCATCCACCTAAGTGGACACTTCGTGTTGGATCTGTGTACCCCAAACCCACGGACCAGAGACAATGCAATTGACCCTGTCTAGATACTACCCCAGCAATGGTACTCACCGGGCAGCAAGAACGGAAGGCCTCGGACTGGACTGGACTGCTTCGACGCCGGACGGACGAACTTCGGACTTCTGTTACGGGTGGGCCTCCGGATACCTCGGACCTTGGACTCTCGGCTTGGGCTCTGGTCGGGACTCGCCGCGTTCCTCCACCGCCTCGTCTGGATGCTGGACCGCAACCTCCGTCTCCTCCGTGGGCCTGAGGGATACTTGAAGCAGAAATATCTGCACGTGCACGGTATGGTTCCGTCACGGCTGCAGAGGATCAGGGGGCTTGCGTGGCTTCACCGGCGCGTGGGGAAAGGGCAAGTCCCTATTCGGGCGCCATTATGTGGTAAATAAATAAATAATACCTCTATTTTTGACTGGACATAACAATAACAGATAGCTCAATAAATAAGAGTCAAGATTCGAGGTAGTAGGAGTTTGCAGGTTTTAATACAGCATAAAGGACAGGAACAGGACAACCTGCACGGGCAAGATCTGGGATGGCTAGCCAACAGGGGGGCCCCGACAGCTGTCGGGCAGGATCTGGAATGAGCGCGCTAGCTTTTAATAACAATACACAAGTATATATACTAAAACAATTGCATTACAGTACATACAGTAGGTGTGACAGTGGGTGGGGCCTGTAACAGTCGCGAGAGATAAGGGTGATAGTAGGTGTAACAAGAGGCGTGTACATAGACATGTGATGTAAACGTAACAGAATATGTCATAAATGGGGTGGAAACATGGAGGGGGCTACCTAAGGAGCCGGGACCTCTAACCTACTGGTGCACGCAAACTAACAATGACGTGTTACTAGGGAGAAGCTGGGGGCTATGACTTCTGCGCTAGGAGCAGGGACTGAAGTCTGGAGAGTCAGAGCGACATGTACCTAAACACTATCTAGTATCTGATGTTTAGAGAACATGTTGATAGAATCCAAAAGTTATCAGGGTAAAGGCTAACAGACTCTAAGACTGGTGCATGAATTATTCTACATGTAGTACGTGTTGAGGAATATTAAATGACCATAAATACAGTATTTCTCTTACATGGAGACGTAAAGGCTAGACGATGACTGAAACTATTGATGCGATTCAGTAGCTTAGGAATGCAGAGAAGGAGAGCTGGACTGATAACTAGAATCATAACATACTCTTGGCAGACTGACAGGCAGAGCCAGGCCGAGCCGGGCACTGTGAGGCAGGAAGTAAGTGAAGGGTCAGGGATACAGGTGGGGGCTGTATCGCTCCTCAGCGAGGGTTCAGGAGACAGGAGCTGAATCTGAGTCCGGGCCCTTTTGAGGCCTAGAAACAGGGACTTTACAATGAAATAACGTGCACACTGAGAAACGTGGCAACGTAGCTTTACATAGGCCTGATGCTCGTTGTATTCACGAAAACTAGGAACTGGCATACTAGAGATGGACACAGCTGTAATTGCGTCTTTAATCGATCATGAGGAATACATATGCATATTAATCGTGCACATATAACATAACATGGGGAACACGTAGGGACACAGAACATGGCAAAATTTACTTTTCCACACCTGGATGCAGGTAACTTGAAGCCTTACCCTGCTGACTTTCCCAGCTCAAAGCATAACAAGTACAAGACAACCCTTCTGATTGGAAACAAAAGACTGGCCGTTGCGGGCACTGGGCAATCCCCCGGTGCGCCGCATGGGTGGAGGCGGGTTTGGGGCCCCTGGGGGACTTTTTGTATGTTACAGGGCCGTAATTGCAGCATAGCTGCAAAATCGGCTCTGTAACAAAATCGGCCAAAAACGGGCCCTGGCAACCAGCTCAGCCGCACCCCTGCCCCCCCCCCCCCTTTGGGAAGGGGTAGGGGGGCCGGCCGAGCACTTTGCCAGGGCCGGTTTTGGTTCCCAGTCCAGCCTTGCAAAAGCAATTTGCTTTTCATTAGGTTTAAAGATTTGCACATATTACACAATGAACAATACCTACTACTCTCAATGCATTTGAAGTTTCTACCTGTTACATCAAAGTGAATTATTTAAATAAAAGTCCATAGTCATTGTGCACTGACCTGTCAGAGGTAGAAGAGACAGAGTTATATGAATGGGAGTAGCACTATTTTTCCTAACGAGAACATCTGTGAAGATGTAAACAACTGCACAGAGTAACCACACCAAGGATCACTTGAGAACTAGCTGAACTGTAAGAGGAATATCCACTTGAGCAAGAGCTGCACTTTTTTAACAGTGCTATATTTAATTTTTAAGTCTGGCTTGACAAAGCAGCTATCTGTACTACTTACTGCTAACAATTCTGTAGAATGTTGCCTAAAGTGAATTTTGGCTCCATAGAGAGGAGTATTTCTTTCTCACCTGATACTATAGGTTGTTCAATGTATTTTCTTTATCCAATAAAATGCTTGCATTGTTATCCATGAGGGAATATTTAGATCCAAAATGCATCCTGGAACATTACACATTAAATTATTTACCTCAGAGCTTCAATGTATACAGAAAGCAGTAGTTTTTCTTTTTTTTTCAGTGCAGCAGGGCATTTTAAGTCGAGCCTAGAGCAGCGTATGCACTGCTTGCTCGACTTTAGTAAAGGGCTTTTTAGAGTGCTACCCGCCAGCCATCAGCCTGCGGTTACGTGCACAAGCACTGGCGCCTTGCTCCGCCTCTCAATCTTTGCTGCGCGCGCACATCCTTGCGATCGCTTTCACCGCAATTACTTTCGCTTTCATGGCCGCGCGGCCGTGATTAATGTCTCCAGCATAATTGGGAACTCGTCCTTAGAATAGCAGGCGGCTGCAGAGTTGATGCATCAGTATGCTGATTGATTTCTTCCCAGGTTCCCTTCACTTTGCCGCTCTTTAGAGGCCATGCATTGTTAATATTCCTGTTCGCTCTAAGTGCTTGCATTATGCTTGTAATATGCAGTTTGCCTTCTGCTTGAACTCCAAAGTAATTTGAACACATTGAATGAATGGCCAGGGTCAAATCATCTAAATTACTCCGAATTTGGAAGGATGCCTGGCGATACTCTGCTTTACCTAAATATTTATTTTGATCTGCAGTTGCAGTTTAAATTATTTTCGTCTGTTGGTGGTATAACATTTTTATTAACAACATTACAAAACGCGGCGGCCACACATCTATTTGTAGTAGTAACTCTAAAATGTAAGGTTTAAGGTAAAAAAAGGTGTTCTAGTCTTGGTCATTGATATAGAAATGCTGATATTTTGCTTGGAACCGTGCTTTTTTAGTAATGCTTGATTATAAAATAGACTTATTTGGAGTTTTGCGGAAGGGTAGTCTGAAAAATTGGTGGATTGCTACCCACCATACTTGAGGTTCTGCTGTCTTTGACTGTGATGCACTTGTAATATGGCGGACTATAATTTCGACATGTGTTTGATGGCATACCCTGTCCATCAAACCCAAAGAAGGCCTTGAGTTGTTTTTGGGGTCTGTAAAACTACGTGAGAACTGCAGTAGGCAAATTCTGCCCTGCTAGCATTTGAAGCTGCGACATGCCGATCACGCACAGATTTCAGCAGGCTGTGGATGAAAACACTGAGCTGTGTAACAGGCCACATCATGTGATTTATTGAATCTGCCAGTCCCCTGGAAATATCTCTTAAGATGTTGGCACATTTTCCTTTCTCTGCTCTGGGTCATTCATTATATGCATCGGGCCAAATTGGTACCTTTCTTTGCCTGGTGCTTTTAAATTGGCAGGCAGTTTCAGGAAGCTTCGTTTTAACTTCCCAACAGATGGTTGTAAGTTGCTGCTGTATCAAATAAATATTAGATTCTATTGCCATTTTTAAAACAAATCCAAAACCGTGCTTTTCACCTTCTGAGAGTAGACCTTGACTAGCATATTTGGTGTTTCTGGTCGTCCAGTTTGTAAGGGTATGTATGGCCTTTTAAGTCCACTTAACGTTCCAACCAATACTAGTCTAATGGACCATTGGTAGGGGTTGTTGGTTCTAATAAAGAAACAGTCTAGTGGCTAAGTTCTGGACAGTGGAAGCAAGAGAACAGGGTTTGAATATGTACTTCTCAATCTTGACCACACTGAGTAGTGTTGTTAAATTAATGCACCTTTCTGTGCTTCACATTCATTCTTTGCTAACATTGGTGGCACCGACAAACTGGTTAAATGATAGCTAATTAAAAACTTGATAACAAAATACAATTGTCCCTAAAGGAATTAATTCTACCGCCTTGTTATTCTAGAATTACGTCACAAACGTGATCATTAATGAAACAAGCAGGAAAGGAATATATGAACTTAAGCAAAATACTCCAGTGTATCAAAACATTGTATTTATTTTTGTTTATATCAAAGTTTTTTTCTTTCAATTTCTTTTCATGTTTTTTGGCAACTACCACAAAGCTGATAATTTAAATTCTTATTAACAGCAGTGCAAAAACACCTTTTGCTCGAATAATGGATAATTGAAACACCATTACAGATGAAAATCAACCATATTATTCCATCTACTACATCATCTCACAAATGAAAAATTACGCAAAACGGTGCTAGATGTCGACGTTTCGGTCCCTCGTTGGTCTTGTCGATCCGTAGGACCATCATCAGGACGATGAAGTTACACAAATATACATTTATTCTAAAAAACATACAATTCTACTTTATTCCTGCACAGGAAGGTATCGTTTGTTCACGCATAAAGAAAACAAATAAAACAAATCCTCAGTGAATCAAAGTGCTACCAAAACCGCAAATAGTGCCATATCAAAGGCATGCCACCATCCGTCATTGTACTCAAGACCACACTCTGACAAAACTACACTAACAACGACTCTTAAAAACAGCTTGACACTTACATGTAAGTGTGAGAATTACTAGAGGGGTGTCCTTCTTATCGAGCAATATCAATCTGCCCAAGTTCTGGAAAGAGCATATTTAAAAGTTAAGTTAATAGTCTTATGTCCTCTGTATGCTGTTAACAGAGGTCCTATATAGGACAAGAAAATACTCACATAGTCTTAATCTATTGTCACTTCCCATCTGAAAAAATAAGGTGAAAAAACTCCTTAGTCTAACTGCTTATCTACATACAAACCATTAACAAAGTTAGAGCCCATGCAACACCACCACACGTGTCTAATTACTTACTTCGCAGTTCAAAACCGCCTCTCAACACCTGCAATATAAGCAGAGTCTTAGTCTAAAAGCAGTAATTATTAGACTCACAGAGTCCAACAGCGATTCTAAAGCTACCACACATAGCGTAACTAACTTACTTATTTGGAAACTGCCAGATCCGTGCCACTGAATCCGTGATCCTCAACTCCCCGAGTTCGAGTGCAGAACCATTCGTCTCGTTTAGATTAAAGAGTGGGACCTCCTTGTAGAAGATGACGTAAAAAGGCTGCAAATAGTCGCGGCCATCTTGTAGTGGACTAGATATTTGAAATGAGAGTAGCGCTCCTTATATAGTTACTTGCTATGTCTCACTATGATCAACTAGATAGCTTTAGAATAAATTCTGGTATCCATGATCTATTTTACACAGCGGATAGACGCATGCGAAAAAGTTACGAGTTAATGGAACGATTAATAAAAAACGGATCAAAAACAATAGTGAAATTGAACTCAATTGTCCATCGCGACCAAGATTCTTGATAACACTACTTACTACAAAAGACTCCAACCGTAGACACAACAGTCAATGGAAAGTCGGATTCGGTGGCCATGTTGAAGTATCATAATGTAGTCATATGCTCACCGTCTAGATTGATCCTATTGTTATGAAGGTAAAAACTAAACCAGAATCACAAAGGTCAAGCAGATCGCCAGGTTAAAGTTGAATATCAGTACACCTGTTAGATTGATTCAATGGTACCTGCTTTACAAAGTCGCTAAAGTATGCCATTCAACGAATGAGTTTAAACCATTTTCAACTGTATTGCAGGTCCATATTAATTTGTTTTCTTTTTGAGTCAACAAACGATCCACATTAGTGTTCCTCCTATTGTTTTTCACAACATCCAAAACAAACCATTGCATTTGTGTAGGCATATGAGACATCTGTTGGTAATGTTCTACCAGAGGCGCATTCAACACATTACAACGAATACGCGACTGGTCCTGTACAATACGTTTTTTCACTTCCTGGGTTGTTTTTCCAATGTATGATAAGGAACATGGACATTGTATGCAATATATTACGTTTTTGTTAGGCAATTGGAATGATGGCGAAACACAAATTCTGTTCCATTGAGATTACAACCCTTAATAGTGACAGTGGTGGCGCAAGCAGTACAATTGCCACAAGGGAAATGTCCTACCACTGGGGGAAGACCCCAGATATTTTGTATTGTCATGGGTACTGGTTCATTGTAAGCCCTTACCAGGTAGTCACAAAGGTTTCTTGCCCTTTTGAAGGCGAACCGGGGTAGACTTAAATGTGGTTCGACCTTTTTAATAAGGTACCAGTTGTTTCTTATTATCTTGGTGATAGCGTTGGACTCTGTACCAAAGGTAGTTAAACATGTTATGGGTTGTGTAACCTCAATCACATCATGTATGTTCTCCTCTTTGTGCACCAATGCCTGCCTGTCATAGTACCATGCCCTTTTCATAGCTTTCTTTACCAGCCGATATGGATACGACCTCATAACCAATTTTGTAGACAACAGCTTAGGCACCCTGAAATAGTCTTCCCTTTTGGTGCTATTGCGTCTTATCCTTAAAAATTGACCGAAAGGGAGATTATCCCGTAAATTCCGCGGATGATGGCTATTATACTTTAGCAGAGTATTTCTGGCCATTGGTTTTGTGTATAGACTCATGGACAGATGCCCCTCATCATTTTTTATTGTTAGATCTAAAAAACTGGTGTAATCTGTGTTGCTTTCTAGTGTGAATTGTAGATGTTGGTTCTGCGCATTAAGCCAAAGATGGAAATTGTTAAGTTCAACTTGTGAGCCCTTCCATACAATACACACGTCATCTATGTATCTTAAATATTGGTTAAGGTTGGAGATATAAGGGCTGTTGTTATAGATCACCTTTTCTTCGAATGCAGCCACAAAAAGATTGGCTATGTCGGGTGCAAAATTTGCGCCCATTGCCACCACCTTCACTTGACCATAGAAGTCGGTGGTAAACAAAAAATAGTTTTCTTCAAGGGCTATACGTGCACAATCTAAAATTAAATTGGTTGGGACTTGGTGTTGACGAATCCGATGGTCCAGGACCTCTTCTATAACCATTAAAGCTTGATCTTGTGGAATATTTGAATACAGGCTTTCAATGTCCATTGTTGCCAAAATATTCACATTCGGATTATATTCCTTCCCTTCCAATTTACAGATAACATCTCTGCTGTCTTGTGTATACGATCTAGTCTTAGGGACAAACGGTTTAAAAAAGTAATCCACATATTCAGCTAGTGGTTGTAACACTGACTGACATCCTGCCACTATGGGCCTTCCTGGGGGTTTTTGGCTGCACTTATGAATTTTCGGCAGTGTGTAAAAAGCCGGTATACTGTAGTCCTTTTTATTCATATAATCAAATTCTTTTTTGCTTAGGCATAACCCTTCCAAGCCTATTGTTGTTAGTCTTAAAATTGACTTTTGAATTCTGGCGGTGGGATCAGCCAAAAGTTTTTTGTAGTGTGTAGGATTACCTAGTGTCTCAGTGCTTCTTGGTCATAGTCAGTCTTATTTTGTACAATTATCCCCTCCCCCTTTATCCGCGGGTTTGATGATTAAGTCATTGCGGTTGGAAAGGGATTTCAATGTGCTTTGCTCTTCTTTCGAGAAATTGAACTTTATGTATTTTCTCTCTTGAAACATTTGTTCTATTTCCGTGAGGACCACATTTTCAAACGTAATGATTTCTTTGGGCATTAAACTGGTAGCTGGAAAAAAGGTTGATGGACATCTAAGCCCAGTAATGTTAGTATTCAGGATATTCAATGGTGCCTTAGAAAAGAAATGTTTTAAACGTACAGTTCTGAAGAATTTATACATTTCCACCATTGTGGTGAAAGCATAATTTCGATTGGTGGGGACAAAAGATAGCCCATGACTAAGTACCTCAATTTCTTTTCTGCTCAATTCATATGCAGATAAATTGAAGATTGGAACCACCTCCATATTCAAATTACCAGTATTAGTCAAAATGATCTCAGGCAAGGTGTCTACCACTCGTAATAATTGTTGCGAGTCTGTCGGAATCCCGGGGTATACTGGTTGCGATACCAGCCTCTCCTGGGGTTCCGAGCCCACCCTCTCGGAGGTTGTTGGCCCCTTGATAAAAAAGGGGAAGAAGAAGATGAGGCACTAGAAGGGTTGTGTCCTCGTATTGGTCTATAATTTGGATTTCCACCTCAGTGACGTAATTCTAGAATAACAAGGCGGTAGAAATAATTCCTTTAGGGACAATTGTATTTTGTTATTGATCATACCCAGTCCCTGGGGGATAATTGGGTGGCTCTATGGTATTTAGATAATTAAAAACTTGGGCATTAATATTCCAGATGTTTGGATGATTTTAGATTACGTGATAATTAGACTCGTTCATATATTAAACATTTCCAGCAAGGCTGGAGGCTTAAACGGACAGAAGGTTTAGGACTGCGCCTCTTATGACACTCTGCATGTGGTATAAGTGATTCTATCCCAGCCCTAGCAGACCTTAAAGACACTAAGTGACCTATCTGGAAATTACCAAATGCTCTGGCGCACTGCTGGTCTCTGACCTTACATCTGTGGTGTTGATTGTTGTGTGTTCTGACAGCTATGCTGATTTCTGTTGCCTCCCTGATGGACTGTCCTTCATTTATGTTAGCGGCGAGGTCTGCTGTCTGTGTTTTCAGTGATTGGATGATGCAAGGAAGCAGGATGCAGCAGGCGTGTAGGCGACTGCAGCTCCTACATAGCAAGACTCCTGGAACTATAAATCTGCTTTATTGGTGAAGGTCAGAACAGCATCTGTTGTTGTAAAATGGGGACCAACGGGTGTGGAAAGATGAGTTGAAGTGCAGAGTAACATGTTTGGGGAACTGTAAAGAACCACTTAAGATCACCTCTCCCCGTCCATCGTGTTGTGTGTCATTTTACTTACTTGTTAAACAAGCATTGACATAGCCAATAGGTCTCGCTTTTGGGACCTTATAAGTATTTAGTTATGGAGCACAATATCCTTGGTACAACAACATCAACTGTTGCATGACTAAACACTTATAAGGTACAAGGTTTAGCCATGCAACAGCTGATGTTGTTGCACCAAGGATATTGTGCTGCATAACTAAATACTAAGAAGGTCCCAAAAGCGAGACCTATTGGATATGCCAATGCTTGTTGAATGTTTTAGTTAGGCTCCAAAATTCAAGCTATTTCTTCTAGGTTATTAGGTATGTCCCTCTTCTGGGCACGTGGCTAATAGTCTGGATGAAATCCGACCTAGCCATTAAAACATAGGTCAATAAAGTAAGTGTTGGCATTTACCACCTAAAACAAAAAGAAAAATGTGGTAATAGGTTTCACCCTCAAAGTAAACATGATGTTGGCAAACATTCTGCCTGAATTGATTTTAATAAGAGCCTTTACATGGGTATTTAAAAAAAATATATATATTTTTTAACAGATCGAGAATAAAGATACATAAATAGCATAGATCATTAAGAATATTGTCATTATAAAAAGATACAGCAACTTAGAGGTACAATAGAGCCCCCAAATGGATTTTTCAGATTCCTAAGCGCTTTACCTGTGCGTTCAGCACCGCTATATCAGTAAGCCTATATACGGCCTTATAAAGTGCAAAGCTTTCTAATCATTCCTACAGTGTGAAGTGGATCCTAGTACTTCAAGTTGTATTCCTAGATTAAGCATACATCTTTATAATGTGCAAAGAACTAGATAAAAAAATACAAAGTGCTCCTGTGCATTACAGGCCAGTGGGCCCAAAAAAATACGTTTACAAACATGTCCTCGGGATTCCTAATGGAACAGCGTCATCTCGATCTGAGGATTATACGACCCATAATGGGGCAAAGCTGCACTGGACCATACTAGACCACAGAGTCTTGATTAAAAATTGAATCCAATTACTGCCAAGAGGCATGGAATCGCTTTAGACCCCCATCCCTTTTGACATATGCTTTCTCGAACTGCTTTGTTCTGATCATTTCGCTAAACCATTCATGATAACTTGGAACCCTAGAAGTTCGCCACCTTTGCAACATCAGAGAGAGAGCGACAGGGAAAACGGTTGCCAGAAACCTCTGCCTTGATTAAGATACATTTCGAGATTTCCTGTTATGTAAAAAAAAGATAAGTACCAAAGCTGGATTGACCTCAATTATTTCCCCGTGAACTAAATTTAACACAGATGCTAGCTTAGACCAGATGGCCCTTAATCCAGAACAAGATATGTAGCCAGCCCTTTTCACCCTGATGCTTACAGCGGAAACAACAATTTTCGAGAGCCGGGTGCATTTTATTTACTGTCTCCAGGGTATAATAGGCCATCAAGCGAGAGATAAAAGACATCCTTTTTAAGTTTGCCGCTCTCAATGATTTATGACCTAGACGCGATATAGTCTCCCAATATCTCACTGAGAAATCACAATGAGGTATTGACCGTATTTTATCCAGCATGTTGTTAATTGATACTGTGTGGATAAACCCTATCCCCTATTCCGGTCAACCTTGACCTGAAAAAGACTTGAAATATAGTATTACTGTTCTGCAATTATCGGAATTATAATCTTTAAGAAACAATAAGATCTAGTGATAACTAAGGAAAAGGTGTGAGACAGATTCACTACACCGGCCTGAGATTTTGAGCCAAGTCATCCATCTACCTTGAAGGAAGAAATGGCCCACCTCTCTGAGCCCGGCTTGTTCCCAAAGAGAGACTATGGCCGATGGTATTTTCAGGCCTATATAGCATAACTCCCTGAGCTTTAGGAACAGACAGCTTGAGGAAATTTTGTAACAATGATATAGACTCATAAGCCTAGCACTGATATCTGCTCGGAACTTATATCTGGTTCCGTCTCCTTCCAAAGCTCTGGCACAAAGATGTAGAAGTGGCGCTTAATAAAAACCTTGAAAATAGGGAACAGCCAACACTCCCTGAAGGATATTCAGCTGGAGGGCAGCATATATAACCCTTATTATTCCAAATAAAACCCCTTAAAAGCACATCTAAATCTGTAAAATAACTATTCTTAACTTTAATGGGAATGTTTGAAAAATGAAATAATAAAAGCGGGAGAACAGACAACTTAATTAGGGCTACTCTACCTATGAGAATCAAGGGGAGGAGAGTAAATTTTTCAAGTAGCCTCTTTGTCTTATAAAACATTGGGAGATACTTACACTGAAATATGTTCGAATAATCCTGAGAGACATATACCCCTAAATACCGAATAGGTGTCTGATGTCTTACTTGAGTGTGCAGAAATGCTGGAAGAACCTCATGAGGAGAGCTAAAAAGCAGGACTTCTGTTTTTGTTGGGTTGATCCTATAGCCCCCAATATTATTAAACTGATCAAATTCATTGAGTGCCTTCTAAATAGTTCCCCTTTCTGGTTTCAAGTACAAGATAATATAATCTGCAAAGAGTTTCACCTTGCCTCTATAGCCTGATAAACTTGAATGCTAACTGGCTAAGGCTCTATAAAATATGAAAATAAAATAGGTGAAAGAATACACCCCTGTCAAGTCCCCCTCTTTATTGCAAACATACCAGCTAGATGAGAATTTACATGACTTTGAGTGTTGGCTCCATGATAGACTTTTGATAACATGCTGACAAAGTTTAAAGGGAACCCAAACCTCTGCAGGCCTAAACGCAACGCCTCCAAGTTAACCAGATTGAATGCCTTCTCTGCGTCAACCATGATAACCACTGTCTTCATCTATTTAAGCGAGAAAAAGCTGATTGCCTGGAGCAACAAACTCGTATTGACAGCCATCAGTCGCCCAATGACAAAGCCTGTTTGGTCCCTATGAATTACACCCTGGGCCAGTGGACTGATACGAATGGCCCAAACCTTCATGAAAAGCTTGTAGTTGGTGTCAAGGAGATTAATTGATCTATAAGAGTTGACATCTGTAGGGTTTTTACCTTCTTTCAAGAAGCTGACTATTGTTAATTCCCTAAACTGAGATGATAATTCGTCCCCATCCTTTATGATATTAAATAGCCTGGACAGAAAGGGGAGTCATTCGCCGGCAAAAGTTTGGTAAAATTTGTCTGGAAAGCCATTGTTGCTCGCAGCTTTGCCGCAGGGCATTAAGGCTAAGACATCATTTAATTCCTTAGCTGTAATAGTTGTTTTCTTTAACAGTTTTTATTTTGCTTTTCAACATCAGCCAAAACATCAGTAGGTAGGCATTGTGCATAATACGTTCAATGCTAATAAAGTCTATAATTACATTCCGTGATACAGTGATTACGCTCGGGAGATCCATCCTCTATTTCCGCCTCCCCTTCCCCCTCCCCAAATTGGCCATGTCCCTCCCCACCAACATATTCCCAATGGGTGTGACAATCTGTCTATTACATGCTAATCTTGACTAGTGCGTTGTGTATTATCCAGCCTGGACCCTTCTGTCTCTAAAATGTAGTATCTCAGCCTTGGTTGCCATATTTTGGTAAACTTTTTGGGAATCCTCTAGCAGCATATGTTGTTCTTTCGGCCCCCATGTACAGATCCATGCTGACGTGCCATTCCGTGAAAGTGGGCAGGCCCTCAACTCCCCAGTGATGAGCAATATCCCTCTTCGGGCCTACCAATCCTAAGTTACTTAGTAGGGGTTTGTATCTAGGGAGGTCGATATCTGTTGAAATGCCCAGTAGTAAAATTTTTGGATCCATTGGAATCTGCACCCCCAGGATATCATTGAGTTCCTTCAATATTTGCGTCCAGTAGCATTGTATCTACTGACACTCCCATAGGGTGTGTATATAAGTGCCTTGGACGGGTTTGCATCGCAGGCAATTAGGTGTTTCTGACCTAACCATAGTGTGCAACCGTGCTCTATCATAAGACACTCTGTGTAGGATTTTAAATTGGACCAACCTTAGTCAGAGCTTAATCGCCACCACTCTGAGATGCATCAATGCTCCTACCCAGTCAATGTCTTCTAACTCACTTGTGGTTTCCTTCCATTAGACCTTCTTAGCTGTAATAGTTGGCATGAGTTGACGAGCCTGGGTGTCTTCTATAGTCACGTCTATAACTGGGTATTATAGAAAACGGCTACAAAAACTTCAGAGGCTACAAAATACAGCTGTGAGACTGCTTAGTGGTTCAAGAACAAGAAAGCACATGGCACCAGAAAGAAGAGCCAAACATTGGCTATCATTTAAAAGACAGTCCAATTTAAGACCCTATGAATGACTGACTACTCATCATATGGGGCCTGACGTTTTTATTTCCCACTTTGTATGAAATAAACCTCAAAAGAGTGTACAATCTGCCAAATATTTACTTCTTGGGGTGCCAAAAGTTAGGAAATCAAAATGGGAGGTCTGTTCATTCTCGGCCCTTTCTTATTAGCATGGGAACTGGCTCTGCCCTCAGAGATCTCAAAAAAGAACTTCCCTTTATCCAAGCTCTGAAGGCACATCTGAATTGACATCAAACTGCAGCAGAACTTTCTGGTTAAAAAAAATCTGATTTAACCTTTTCTTCAATATTAAAGCCCCGTTAACAGACATATTTCAAAATGTGTGCTTGTTTGTTAGGATAGTGAATTTATTCTTGTGAAATGGTTAATGCTTGTCGAAGGATTGAGGGTAACTGTCAAGATGATTCAGTAAATTTTTCTATCTGCACAAAAATGCTCCTAGAGATTGCCCAGCAGTGAAGGGTTTGCCTCTAAGAAATCATAAGTTGCTGCATATTGGAATTTAGATTACAAGAACTCCTGGACCCTCCATGCTGAGTGCAGTGAACAAACACGAAAGAGAAAAACAAACGCTGGTTACTCACAAAGAGCAGTATGAGATGAGAGATAAGGCAAAGGCTAATGAGAGCTGAGACCTCCACCAGTGACTGGCATCTACCTTCACTTTATGACCATTAAAAGAACTAAAATAAAATTACCTGTTAAATAATAGCCAGAATTGTTGTGTTGTTGTATTTATAGTATATGTGAATACTTTATTTTTGGTGTGGTTGCGTATGTTTGTGACGTGTGTGCACGTATGTATGTATGACTGTGGCGTATGTATTATATGTGTGTGATAAAGATGCTTCACAACGTGTAGTGTGCTTGTAGAGTATGTGTGTAGATTTATGTGTCTGTGGCATGCATTATGGGCGTGCCTATTGTTTCTATGTATGCGGGCGGTTGAACGCTTGCATTGCCTTTGCTTCCACGGAAGCTCTTTTTTCGTGGACCTCGCGCCGGGTTCGCTATGCTCTTTTCAGCGCTGTCTCTGAATTCTGAAGCTAAGCTTTCTTTTAGTGCATAGAACAACTAGGTGCACTAAATGGACAAACCTGACACAAACAGCAGATGTAGTAAATCTTGGGAGGTGGACAGTGACATGACAAGGGGAGTATTTTAGGGTAATACAAATTTGGGCCTGTAAAGAAACAGAAGTTTGGGTAAAATCAAACATATTGCAAAAAGAGTAATTTAACATGCTGTAGCAGCACGATCAATACTGATTGGTTGTTGTTTTCATTGTTGTTCACAGTGACCCCTGATGAAGGGCATTTTTTAGCCCGAAATACATTGGGTTTTATTTAATAAACACTGCCTTTTGATGAACTTCGCATCAGTCATGTTCTTATAAGAGGTCCAGATGGGCACAGTCAGAACAGTAGAAACTTGGAAATAAGGCGCATGATGTCGAGTGGGGACACTTACCTAAGAGTAAACCAAAGAAGAGGAGTACAAGAATGAAGGAAATTAGTCTAAAGCAGTTTAAATGGAACAATTTCTTTAGCCAATGTGGCACACTTCGCAGTGCATTTGGTTTAGGGTGCAGACACGCCCCATTTATCAGTGAAATCAATCTGCCTAGCCATGGTGGCATGTTAAACCAGCTAGCATTTTTCAAAGACAAACCCCCAAAGTTTAGAGTGATTTTTGAAGAATGAAAACTGTCGCTGACAGGCTGCAAGTTAGCGAGTGAAGAGTGGCAGCTTGGTTTTAAAAAATATGTTTTCCTCCCTGCACCTTCTTGCTGTATGAAACACAATATGGACATGCCATCAGACATCCTGACCTAAAAAGAGGCAGGCCTGAAAAACACCCATGTCTGCTTTAGAATGCCAGCAGCTGCCCAGCAAGGAGAGTTTTCTGCTGTCAAATGTGCAGAGGTCCAAATACCTCTATATGAGGTGGTGAACCAGGAGGTTGGTGAAGGGATGTCCACCCACTTTTGTTCAGTGTCCTATTACCACACATCCCTAAAGGATCCCAAGTCCAGATGTAAATGTATGTACATGAGTGCCCATGCCTGGTTAGATTGTGGAGAAGTGTGGCTCAGGGGTTAGAGGCAGCAGACCCGGAAGCTGAGATCGGTCCTGGACCAGGGTTCAATTCCCTGCCTCGGCGGGTCTTGGGCTAAAAATTCCACGGACTCGATAATTCTCGCCCCGGTGCCTCCTCGACTCACGGGTTCACACTCTGCGACTCTGGGCAATAGCTTGCTTAATCTCCACAACGGCCCCTCGCGGCGGGATGCCTGACTTTCACCTTGTGGATACCCTGCTATCTCACAGGGGAATACCAGGAAGGGTTCCCTAAGCAAGCGCCGGGAAACCCACTGCGGGTAGCTGTGCGCTATATAAGCTCAATTACATTACATTACATTAGATTGACCATCAGAATGAGACTGATAAGATGAAAGAAAGCATTTATTATGATGTTTTGTATGGGACAAGTGGCACCATGTCCACCTTGATGGTTAAAGCAGTAAATGGCATAAATGAGAAGCAAGCTTGATTCTTGCAGACATCTGCAACATAAAGAGCTCTGCTGCACAAGCCAGAACCGTGTTGTGTTTTTTTCATTTCTAGTCATAGGATACAGTATCTTGTAATACCAATGCCATTTTTCTCCTATAGATGTTCACACATATGCACCAAAACTGACAAATATATGATGGGCACCAACCATTTATATTGTAGTAGGGTGAACTTGTAGGGCTACAAACTAACTGAATTAACCTAAAGAAGTTTACTGTGTGATCTGGGTTACTAGGTGTGTGTGCAACAGCTGCTAAGTATGAACATTTCAGAAATAATAATACAAATATTATATCTAACTGTTGGCCCACACTGCCTTCAAAACCAGCTGCAGCATTTTCAGAGTTTCCACCCCCCACTGCTGACTTACAATTTCACCACACTGGGTCGCTTGAGACACATCAAAGAGTGCATCAGTCTGTGAAGAAAGAAGTGCAAGATAGATAATAAAAACCCAGTGCAACAGGCCTTCTCCAATTATTCACCCAGACTCCAGAATGACATCCCTGCTGCAATTGAGGAAAGAGGTGAAGACACATCTCTTTAATGAACTCTATATTATAATGAAATAACTCCGCTTTTACTCTCAGAATATGTGTTCTCCTTCAACTATTCATTGACTATCTTTGCCTTTGGTCTTGTACAAAACTTCGCTCCATTTTAGCTAGGTTTCTGCTAATAAAACACCACATACATGAATACTTACATACTTACATACATATAAGACAGAATGTTGTGTTTGTGCTGTAGGTGTAAACTTGAGGGAATTTGAGATTATCAATCCAGAATTTCTGGGCAACCTCAAAAATGTGATTTATGATGGATAGATAGTCACTGACTCAGCTCCTTGCTGCTGTTGCGCATACATGCTTCTTGTGCCTAACCTGGAAAACTAATGGATCACACTTTGTCTGGTCTACCATTTGATCTGTCCTGTTTGGGTGAGCCTGCCAGAAGACTAAGCTCCCACCAGCTTTGCTCTACAGGCTACTGAAACAGAGAGGCCTTATGACCACTTCAATGTGGCGATCCTCGAAGGACTCCTGACCAAGGACAAAATACATAGTTGTGCAGAATACATGATATGTAGATATTGCTTATGTCTAGTATGAACCAATGGTAATGAGCTCTATGTGGCCTGATTGGTGTTTATGTCTAATAGCTAACAAATTACCTGAGAAGATGTTCTGCATAAAGCACTTTTTCTGCGAAAAGCATTCCATTTGTCCAATATTTAAATTGTTTTACAAATCTAACAGTCTACCAATCAGCTGTGTTTATGTGCTTAAAACATTTTTATAACAAATGATATCTGTCTATAGATACTTGAATCATGTGTGTTAGACCCAGCGAATTTGAGCTGGCTAAGATACATCGAAGCCAGTCAGAACCCACCATTCCAAATAGGATGAGTATGATACATTTCTCCGATAACTTATGCTCACCCTCTGGTAGCTTGGCACTGAGCTGTCAGGATTATCCTTCAGGCTCCAGCATGAAAAGTTGGCACAACACCGCCCTCACAACACACTGACTTTGTCACAAAAAGACTCAATACCGTATGCATAAAAATACTTGTCTTTATATTACACACACGCACTGAAATCAAAACGAGATACACATTGTATATATACTTTACAGTTATACACAATTGTCAAACATCTCTATTGAAATCACAATGACACACACATTGTATATACACTTTACAGTTTTATGCAATGGTCAGTCTTTCCGATTGCAATGATACACGTTGCCCCTCCTAGTGCCCTGTTGACTAGACAGTCTGAACCATCTAACACAGAAAGAAACTGTAACTTAGTTTCATCCATCCGGATTAAACCTCCAGGCACCCAACAGCACCTGCACGAGGGTGGGATCACTATTCCCCCTGTAGACAAAAGGTTGTGACCCAGGAATCTGGAGCTCTCCCTGTCTGGAGAAATGTTTTCCCCTCCAGCAAAGGTGTGACCTGCCATGGACCCCGGCAGTCAGCTGCAGGTACTCACAAGGCACACAAAGCCCCCTCGAATATCATCATGATGTTTTCAATACAAAGTACCCTGTGGCATGTGTCCAGGAAGAGGGAGCCAATGACCTTGGTCAGAGGCTGCAATGTCAGGCATGGTTGTCCTCCCAATCTAGAGGCCAAAAACAGTCTCAGCTCCTGGCTCAGGTTCCCCCAACACACCTCAGACACCACACGCTCTAGAGCACAAGTGTGCATAGGTCCCCTTGGTTTCAACCATGGATCCCTTGGCCTCGGCAAGCTTCCCCTGCACTCCTCAAACTCCTCATGTCCCGGCACCTCCGATGGCTGCTGATCATTGTGCACACACTCCTCTTGCACAATGAGATGGTGGTGTATGTCAGAATAGTCCTTTGCCCAACCACAATCACTTCCACTTGTCTCCGCCACACCCAGTGGGGTCCTTATGATCTTGCGGAGAGAGTGATATCCTTTGTGTTCCTGGGAACTTGTGGACAGGAGGCCAGCGCACTTGCCTTCTGAGAAGTACTTCGAGACCCAGGCCACAACAGTTACCATTCACTGCAGGTCAGCAACGTCCAGGCAAAATCCACCAAGTAATAGTCCCCGTCATGGAGCACGACAAGCTCCAAGCCACCTCAAGTCTGTAGATAGTCCAGTTGCAGTCCCTCCTGCCTTAATGATTCCTCGTGTCAATGTCCCAGTATCGGACAAGTGTAATATGTTCCAAATCCGAAAGTATCCCTACTTTCGGAAGCCAAAGCACCAGTAGTTATACCCACCATGTCCTTTGAAGATACAATCAGTTCAGAAGGCCACCTTTGAAATGCACAGGCCCTCTCTAAATTATATCCTGTCTGCCATCCTACCCCAAGAGGTTTTATCACAATCTTTAGTGGGGCAAGACCCTTCCCCTGGTCCCCATTCCACCTCCATGTAACCATTCCATAAAGGCCGTCAGGCTCAAAATTCTGCAGTTTTCCATGAACCCCTAGTTTATGGCCCTCTATCAGGAATGCACAGATGTGGCTATCCCCCTAACACCGAGTTGTGATTTAGGACACAGGTTTCCGGCACACAGAGCCACACACATCCGAATGACCACTTTCCCAAAATGACATTTCCATCACCGTAATGTTGAACCCCTTCCCACTCCCGGAGAAAATTTACCATTACGGATTCATCGATACCAAACATCATACTGTTGTTATTCTGCCCATAGGAAATGATGCTAGGCAGCCCTTCCCTAATTCCCCTCATGCTACTCCATTGTGAGAAGCAAGACCCATAATACTGAACACCCCACCCGGTGTCATTCACGGCTCTGCCAAGTAACACATACACACACCTGCCCAACCTCTTCCTAACACCACACCCTGTCACCAGGGAGAACTCTAATATAGCAGGAAACATGCAGAACCTTGGCACGCAGCTTTGTGAGTGCCAAGTTGAGTAACAGTAACCAGTGCACACAGGCCCCACCAAGGCAAACCTGTGGCACAATCGATGAGCTACCTCTGTGGATGGCACAACCAGTACCGGAGGCCCACAGAGACACATTTGAGATACAAGCCCTTGGTACAGGTCTTACCCCACAACAAGGGTTTCACAGCTAACTCGAATCAGCCCATCATATATACACTGTTCCGCACTATGTACATAATGAGCACAACGCTTTGACACTGCAAGGCAGTGTTAAACATGATTCAAAATGAAAGTTATGCTGTTCCTCAGTGATAAAGTATAAGAGTCAGGGAGACTGTGACCAACTCAACCCCAAGGGGGGGTTTTAGAGTTGGGGATCCATGTTTGGATTGTAATGCCTAACACTATAACCCATACTCAATGGATCGTGATAAGCTAGCCTGTCAGAAAGGAAGTAGCAGGTCTTACCAATTGGATGTACCTGTTTGGAAACAGGTACATCCAATTGGTAAAACCTGCTACTTCCTTTCTGACAGGCTAGCTTCTCATGATCCATTTCAGTATGGGTTATGGTGTTATACTTTAGAATCAAGAGGCCAAACCTAACATTAGCCTCTTTCTCCCTCCTTTTTATGATTACTGGGTTGTAATGCCCTCACACATGAGTACGGGTTCAGGTCATTGATTCACCTGAAAAAATTGCAGGTAGAATACACTTAGAGCGGGAAACATGTTGACCTTCACTTACCAATGAGGACGCTCTAACCCAAGACATTAAGCTTTGGAGAGCGCCTTGTTGCTTGTTTTTACTTAGGGTAGGAGACCCCCACAATAAAGTTTGGCTTTCTTGGTACTCCCAACCCTATTTTAAATCACCTCCCTAAAATTCTTCATCTACACAGTTCTGTCCCCTCACCCCCACTTCACCATACGGTTATTGGAAAAAGATCTCCGATAAAGTGCCCCTACTACAGGGAGCCCTTTGGGTATTGCACCGCTGACCCAACAAGGAGCAGCCCAGATGATGAAGCATGACACCTGAAAGAGTGTGTGAGGGTATTACAATCCACTACATAGATACCCAACTCTAAACCCCCCATGGGTTGAGTTGGTCACGGTCTCCCTGGCTCTTATACTTTATCACTGAGGAACAGCATAACTTTCATTTTGAATTTTGAATCTGGGGCATTTATGCTGGACCTCCCACTCTCGTCAGAGAGGAAAAAGCCCCCTTGTCCCTTTATTGTAGATAGTGTTAAACACGCTCAAGTTCTCAGGCTAGCATCCAGAGCAATGGAAAACTGGGAAGGAGAAAAGCAAAAAGTCCCTAGAAAGGGTCATTTCAAACAATCTGCATCAGTAATATAACACCAATAAACAACTAACTTCCCCTAGACCAGTAAATGCTTGCAACTAATCGGTAAATAAACTATAATAATGTTGAATAATATATGACTAATGGACAGTACAACAGAAGAAATGCAAAATATATACTCTAATGCAAAATCTTTCTGTTTCTTTTGCAGGGAGACTCTGGAGGACCCCTTGTGTGTAATGGGCAGCTTCAAGGAATTGTCTCTTGGGCTTATAAGTGCGCCTTGAAGGGCTACCCAACGGTTTACACCAAAGTTTGCAACTATAATGCCTGGATCAATTACATCATGTCCAATAACTAAAGCATTAAAGCCTATAGGTAGTATTGATAAATAGATTCCTGAAACAAAACAAATAATTAGGATGTATACACTTAAATAAGCATACATTATGTCCTCTATGTTATTACACAGGCAGTATGCAAATTAAATCTTGTATGCAAATTAAATGAACATTTTGTACTGTCTCATTAAATATATGTTGGAGGATGCTGGCACTGTGTCAGAGGCTGGAGGACACACAAGCAGATTGTTTTGTACATTGTGCCAATTCTCATTCCACCTTTTCTATTTCCATCATTTGGTACTATCAAACTCTACGATTTCTATTCTGTGCATATTTTCAGACTCTTCTATCTCCCTCATAGAAAGTGTAATATTTTGAAGACCTACATAGAAACATTTGCATTAAGACTGCCTACTGTCGAAGCTGACATGTTTTTGATGTTTATAATACTGGTTACCTATAATCAATATAATAAACACGATTATGCATTTATTGCCATGAATGTTTATTCTTGTTGATGCTTTAGTGTCTGCAAGTTTTACATTTCTTTTTGTAATATAAGATAAACTCAGCAATCAGATACTATAAAAACTCCATAGCCAAAGAGGGACTTCACACTAAGACTATCACCCCAAAAGTCACACCTGTTTGCAGCATCAACCAGCCTCAGTCCGAGGCAACATCAGAGACAGCGAGAAGTGAATTTAGCCTCTTTTATAGCCCTGACCAAGCTGCAATAGAGAATAGCTGACTCACTATTTCATAACGAACACAGGTATACTCTGGCCTTCACCTCAGAAACCCCAGCACAAGCTTACTATTGACTGCTTTAGCTAAAATTTGCTTAGTTCTTATAAATAGCCTGAGAATGTTAGGATGCTAAGAATTCACTAACCTTGACAGATATATCCCTGCTGTTTTCGCTGACCATGTTTGCATTCTGTGAAATTACCAATCATATTTTATGCAGTACATTAAGATTTTAAAATAAGTTTTAAAATACATATCCTCTTTCTTAGTACTATTTGAGTGTGTTATTCGTTTACAGAAGCGGGTTTGGATTCCTCGCACCAGGCGGTTAGAAATCAAGCCAGTGAGAATTTTGTTTTTGGGGGGAGGGAGGCGGGGGGTGCGGGGCAGGTTAAGGAATTGCCTCAAGATGGAACACATGATAATCCCAAAGAGAATTTTCTGCTAAATGTATCCTGGTTCGATGTGATTGCTTTGAGGTATTGGGACCTAAATCAATTTGAATTACCTTCCAAAGTCAAATCCTCTAAAACGCCTGCGATTGATTTGCTATAGAAGATACATATTGAACACAAAGTAGTATATATGGAATACACAACACAATGCTTTTGATTGAACAGGGAGATGCTTTGAATATGTGTAGCTTGTTGGAACAACAGCGGAATGACTAGAAGTCATCAATCAACTAAACCTCTAAGTTAACTATAACCATTAAAGGTACTGTCAACAACCCAACATGGTGCTTCAGTCTCTTTAGAAGCTCTTTGCTAGAACTCTACAACAGGTACTCCATCAGGATTCCACAGGAAAGTCCCTTATAGAAGGTGTTCCTTAATTTTGTAACATGTAGAACTCTGGCAGAACATGCACCATGAACATGAAAAACAAATACCACATTAAAGCAAAGTACAAAGTATGGTTCTGCATATCCTCCACAGCCTAAATATACACTAATACATTTGTCAGTGCTTTTTAGAATAATAGGGGTGATTGATGGATCAGGGCTATGTGTGATTCGTGAAAGGCAAGTCTCCCTATACAAACTGGCAATAATACATTTAACCCAGAGAAACCCACATAGGAAAGTCCACACTGGAAAATCCACTTGATTCAAAACTCAAAGTGCAAACCATAAACGTTTATTTGAAATGTAAGAATCTGAACTTGGCAAAGAGATGGGGGGTGGCCGCAGTTCCATCACACTAGAAGAATGGGAAAATTACTTGAACTGGTGTTGGCAAGCAGAGTTCACGATCTATAAGAGAAGGGGATGCCCCAAAAAGGGGGAGAACATCTGGGGGGCCAATCAGACTTACCAAGGTTTATAAGATAAATACTGTGATGCAAAAAATTGTGAAGTGCTCCATAATTTTTAAGATTCTTGCTTGTTCCCAGGGACAGAATTTGTAACTTAAATAATATGCAGAAGTGGAAAAATATAATGTTACCACAATATACGTAATCCTTGTATGCACAAACTATTAAACACGTACCAATAAAAAAGAGTTTAAAAAAAAACAATGTAAGAATCTTTACCAAAGGTAAAAATACATCTGGTTAGTTAATGAATCCAAAATATGCAAATACAAATACAATGATTGGCAGTGGAAGTGACGCTGATCACGAGCGTCACCACATGTAATGCTGCACTCCTGAGGCGAAAAGCCGGGAGTTTGTTATTTTAAATTGTGTGTTCTTGGTTGCATCTGCTTTTTAAACCCACTTACCTCCTCACTCACTGCGCTCTGAAAAACTTCATTTTCGCCGCTTTTAGCAGGCTTGGAACGCTGTTACAGTGCCCCGATCAGCCCACAGGCCACACCCCCTTCGGAGGCCACGCCCACCGCCCTCTCATCCCCCTTCTATAAAGATGTGCCTCCTTCGGAAGCGCAGCGGACGAGCGCAGCGGGCGCGACGTTTGCGCGCCGAAGGCGCGCCTAAGGAAAGCCCGTCTGCGCCCGTCCGCGACCGACCGAGGCTAGAGGCTGGTCACTCTGCTTCTCTCATTAAATATTCTCGCTTACAGTTGGCCGATCTCCAAGGCAAGTGGCCATTAGCTGGCATTACTTTAGCCCGAATCACCAGGCTTGGCCTTCTTACTCCTCATGCCCTTTCCCATACTCGTCCCTCACCCTTGCCTCGGACTGGTCGCCCTTTGGTCCCGCCTCCCACGGGCTCGTCCCCTACAGTACTATCTGCAATGTATCTTAATACCGGATCGGCTGTTAAACATCAGCTCGACCTCTTTACATTACTGGAGTCCCATAAACCCGATCTGTTATTTCTTACTGAGACTTGGTTCTCGGACAGCTCTCTTCCCTCACTACTGGCAATTCTCCCCCTTCTTATTATGCTCTCCGAGCGGATCGCTCCTCTGGAAAGCCAGGTGGAGGGGTTGCCCTGATTGCCCGCAAAGAACTCACGTTCCAACCCTTAGCCTTTTCCTCCTTGGGTTCTTCAGATTGTTTAGTCGCCCGCTCACTTTCCCTGACCCCCCCGCTCACGTGTGTTCTTATTTACCGACCCCCGTCTCCCCCGCATTCGTTTCTTCCTAGCTTTCAAGATCTGATGGCCACCTTGACAGTCAACCACTCCTCTATCGTTGTCCTTGGGGATTTCAATTTTTGGCCATCTGACCCCGCGGAGTGTGTCTCCTCCAAGGAGTTCTCTGATTCACTTCGTTCTTTCAACCTCACTTCGGCAGTTCACGCCCCTACTCACACGTTAGGATATATCCTCGACCAAATTTGGTACCGAGATTGCCCGGTCAACTCATTATCCATTTCTCCCTGTGCTTGGTCCGACCACTTTCTGATTACTTTTTCTTTATCCCTCTATTCTCCCTCTAAGCCCCCCCCGCTAAAAACATCTGGGCGCGATCATGGAACCGCGTAGACGCAGCGGCCCTGTCCGTCACACTATCCTTGTCCAGCCCCGATCTCTCAGGGTTGCCATCCTTTGAACAAGCGAAATCTATCAATGGCTGGCTGCGGGCGGGCTGTGACTCAGTCGCCCCTCTTAAGCGCATTTCATCTAAGCACCTCAAAGACGCTAACCGCTGGTTTTCTGAGGATTTGAAGACTCAAAAACTCAATCTCCGCCAAGCGGAACGCCTCTGGCGGCGGGACTACTGCCCTACCTTAAAAAACCGATATATCACTTCCTTAGCCCAATACAAGAAATCTATTTTGGAAACTAAGAAGGCTTATTTTTCATCTAAAATTCAGCTTGCAGAGAATCGGTCCAGAGAAATATTTTCCATCGTTCAGGATCTTGCCTATTCTGATAGAGCTTCACTCAAACCGTCTCCTTCGCAATTACTCTGCGATTCTCTCAACTCCTTCTTTCTCGACAAAATCAGCACGATCAAAGCTAAGATCCCCCCTCCGTCCCCCTCCTTCACCAACCCCTCCTGTCCTCCAGTCGCTGCACGTCTTGACTTGATTCCCCTCCTTACGACTGAGTCTCTTTTCTCCATTCTTCCGCTGGTCAAGTCCGGCTCCCCTCTGGATCCCTGTCCCACTTATATCCTGAAACAGATATATTCCTCCTGCCCCTCACCGCCCCTTACATTTCTCAACAGTTCGTTATCTCAGGGCATTGTCACTCCATCACTCAAATCGGTGGTGGTTGTTCCGATTTAAAAAAAACTGGTGCAGACTCTTCTGACCCAGCCAACTACCGTCCGATCTCCCTCCTGCCTTTCTTGGCAAAGGTACTAGAACGCCATGTTGTTAGTACTCTGAGTACATTTGTGGAAAGGAACAGTGTCTTGGCTCCTAGGCAGGCTGGATTCCGCCCGGCACACTCCGCTGAGTCAGTGATAATATCTGTCTTGGACAACCTCCGGGAGGGCATGGATACCAGTCAGCCCCAGGCCCTGGTCCTTCTCGATCTCTCCGCCGCGTTCGACACGGTTGACCATGCCATCTTACTCTCACGTGTCGAGGCGTCGGGAATCGGAGGGACGGCCCTGCTGTGGCTATCCTCCTTCTTGAGCGGCCGCACTCAAGCAGTTCGCCTGGGTGAGTTTTCAGCTGACTTCCGCCCAGTCCAGTGTGGGGTCCCCCAAGGTTCCTCTTTGTCCCCTCTGCTATTCAACCTCTACATTGCCCCCCTCATTTTTGCTTTACAGCAGCTGGAGGTCTCTGTCTACAATTACGCAGATGATCTCCAGCTCATCTTTTCTCTCTCTTCCTCCCCCGGCTCAATCTCTAATTTTCAGTCTATCATGACTTTTATCCAGGACTGGATGAACCTCAACCACCTGAAACTCAATCCCGATAAAACGGAATTGGTGTTGACGGGTGGTTGTTCCAGTCCTTGGTCTTCTTCTTTCTGGCCCCCTTCTTTAGGTTCCCCACCTACTCCCGTTCCCACTGTTAAGACCCTTGGGTTCAAACTCAATAATCAACTCTCCCTCTGTTAAGACCCTTGGGTTCAAACTCAATAATCAACTCTCCCTCCATTCTCAAGTTAGCGCGGTCGTCTCCTCTGCCTTTCTCTCCCTCCGGACAATCCGCAAAGTCTCACTTTTTTTTTCTCCATCCGCCCTGAAATTAATACTTCTGGCCATGGTAACGTCCCGCCTGGACTATGGTAATGCCCTCTATCATGGCATGCCAGCGTACCTCGTGAGGCGCCTCCAATTGGTCCAAAACCAGGCGGCCCATCTGGTATTCAATCTTCCCAAGTCACAACATGTCACCCCCCTTCTCAAATCTTTACACTGGCTCCCTGTCCAGCAACGTGCCCTATTCAAGCTTGGCTGCATCATTTTCAAAGCCCGGTCCGGCCTTGCTCCATCTTTCATCAGCACGGCTATCCACGACTATACCCCGTCTAGAGAATTGCACTCTGCTACTCATCTACTTCTTACTGTTCCTCGTTTCAAACGGAAAAAATGGGGAGGCTCCAAATTTTCTACCACGGCCCCGGCCTTTTGGAACTCTCTCCCTTTTCATTTAAGATCCTGTTCTCAGTACCCTCTGTTTCGCAAAAATCTCAAAACTTTTCTTTTTTCCCGAGCTTTCCCTTCTTAACCTCCCTTCGTCCCTCAGTTTCTCTGCCCCTCGAGTAGTAATATCACATAGCGCCAAGAAACCGCCTGGTGTATGCGCGCTCTAGAAATATTTTTAAACTCAAACTCAAGCTGAGCCCTGATCTAGTCATTAGCCAGAACCATTTATGCTCCAGCACAAGAAAATAAGAATAAGAAAGAAAGAGGAATAAAAGAGCAACATTCATAAGGACCTATCAATATAATGCAGGAGTGAAGAAATAGCAAAAATAGTCTGCAGAATGATAGACTAGCATTGAGTCTTCTTTCTAAAAGTACTGGGAAGGAACCTGGCTCACATCCATACCAAGGGTTTTTATACACTTTTAGGAAAATAAATTGTACAGTCTCTGTGGCACGAGAAGAATGTTACATTCCATAACTAAGTAGTAAAATAGAGAATAAATAACACGTCAAAGATTACCTTTACTCTAATTCAAATGAATAAACCTACACTAATTTAAACACAGACTACAATGTATATAAAATAATGGCAGCATCAGTCAGAGATAGTCTTCAATTGTATACATTCAAATTTCACCCTGGAGGAAGGAACATCATGAAAATAAGAGAAAAACAAAACTGTTGCAGTGCAAAGAGCACTGTCAAGCTAGCTGCATTTCGTACAGTTAATATAATAGTGAAGGTTGGGGGCGTTGCTTGGACGGCAATGTGGCAGCTTGCCTGAATCCGGAGCTCCGCATCTCCCTGAGAGAAACCAAACAATAGAACCCGAACAAGAACCATAATCATCGCAATAATTGCCTACACACATGTCGGAAGGTACCAGGGAGAAGTCGAGTGGAAAACGGGCAGCGATCAAAGAGGCAGAGCTGAAGAAAGAGACCCGATAACTTTCCAGACACAGAGACGCGGCAAGACAAAGATGGCGATCCTCAGATGAACCTGGAGAGCTCATAGGTATCCATGGTGCCGGAAAGCTACAACAAGAAACGAGAAGTCAGAAGAGGGAACTACAGCCGCACGAAGATAGCCCAACGTACAGCAACCAGGCAAACTACCACACCGGGAACAGGTCCCGAACCCGTCAACGGAACCGAAACCGACACCACCGAGGGGGCCGACATCTTTGATTAGGCGGTGCCCCAACGTAAACAAGTATTCACAAAGGAAGCTTCATGTCTTCATTGATATTTATTTCGGCAATTTGCCATAAAAGAAAGCATAACATTTATACAGCAAAGTCAGACATCAGTGTTACATCAACAACGGAATAGGACATAAGTACAAAGAGAGAATGCGTCACCTATTCTATATAACAATCCAGTAGGCCACTACTGGTTGTTTAAACGGTCTAAAAATAATACAGATTAGCAAATAAAAACAATTTTAACAATAAAACTAGAATCTTACATATAGTAACCTAACACAGGAATTTTAGCACAAAATAGCACAAACAGAGGCTCAGGTATGAGGTACCCTTGGAATTAGGAGCAATCTCTTGTGCCATGCTGCTTCTAAAAACTTGGCCATTGCGAAAACAGTCACTTTTGATAGGTCAGTTTTAAGAATTCTGAAGGCCTCAGAGCATTTGCGAAACCCTAGATTTTTACATAAAGGAATTACCTAAAACCTTCTGGCCGCAATGTAGGCAGGGCAAAAGAAGACTAGATGCAGTTCATCTTCAAGCCTACAATTGCAACCAGGACAGTTTTCCAGGGACTGCTGCTTCCATTTACTGGTAAATGCTCTTAGCGGAAGAGTGCTGTACCGCCATTGGAGATATAACTTCCTGGCCAGATTTGGAAAGATGTTGTCGAAAACTGACTCGAACTTATAGAAGTCTTTCACCCTGAGAAAAATGTTAGCCAAAGAGTCTGGACGTGTACCCTGTGTATGGGATGCCAGGTTACGTGCATAAAAGGTTGCCACCAGATGTTTACGGGACAAACCCTGGCATGCCACTTCAGGATCACTCCACAGGGACGGAAGGCCCAGCCGGGCAGATTCAGTTTTAATGTATTAAAACCACGGAATGTTCTCTATTGCAAGAAGAGCAAGAATTTCCTGTATTTCCTGCCTATAATTGGCTAACTCAGGAGTGGACCATAGTCTTCTCCAAAAAGTTAAAGGCTTCACACCCACCACTTCGTCCAAAGGTTTCAGACCCAGGTGCAGCCTAAGAGGCAGAAGTGGTGTACTTGCCGGTAACTTTAGGAGTTGTCTAAGAAACTTGTTTTCTACAGTGACCAACTCTTTTTTACAGGCATAACTCCAAACGTTCACTACCATAGAGGATCGCTCCTCTGGCCTGGAGTCTATAAATCTCCAGCGAGGGGGCTAGCGGCCTAACAGATGATCTATTAGAATTTACTAGCCTAATTATTCCCCCTGTTAATTGAGCCAATCTGAGCTGGGACTTAGCCTGGTGATCACCCCATTCCAGTTTATCATTCATGGTCACGCCCAGGTACTCACACGTAAAGACTCTTTCTAATCTATTCAGGCCAATAGATGGGTTGGGTCTTGTTTTTTTGGGGGATTAAAGATCATGTACTTAGTCTTCAGGGCATTTATTTCGAGACCATGCTCTCCACAGAATGCCTCAAACCCCTGCAGGATACGCTGAATCCCCATAGGGGATTTCGACAGCAGCAGGGTGTCGTCCGCAAACATATTTGCGGGCACCCTGCTGCCGCCGAGCCTAGGTGCATCTGTGTTGGTGACATTGTTTAAAAAGTCGATTACCCCGTTGACAAAGAGGCAAAACAGGGTCGGTGCAAGAACACAGCCCTGCCTTACCCCTCTGCCAACGGGAAGTCTTTTAGAGAGGCAACCCATCCTCCCGCACCTAACCTGTGCATAATTGTGTGTATGTAGGCGGACAATGATGTCTAAAAGAGCGGTGGGGATGCCGAGTTTGGCAAGTACCGTCCAAAGTTTGCTCCGCGGAACCAAGTCGAACGCTGCACGGAGGTCGACAAAGACGGTAAACAATGTACCCCCCTCCACCCGCACCGTCTTCCAGAAGAGAAGGGCCAGCCGAAAGATTTGATCCGTGGTTGACACCTTACTCCTGAACCCCGCCTGGAACGTGCTTAAAATTGAGTGGTCCGTCATCCATTCCTGCAGGCGGTCAAGAAACAGCCTCGTGAAAACTTTTTGTGAAACATCAATGAGGCTGATTGGCCTATAGTTGGCTGGGAGCAGAGGACAACCCTTTTTAAAGATAGGTACAATCTCTGCTCCCAACCAAGTACTGGGGACCGCCATTCCCCTAAGGATTGCATTAAAGACTACCAGCAGGTAGGGGGCCTAGACCCTAGGTTGGTGCTTAAATAGATCACCCGGGATTTTATCTAATCGGGGGCTTTTCCTGATGGCAGTTTAGATATTGCGTTAGAGACCTCCCCTAATGAAAATTGCAATGGCTCAGCGCCTTCCATAGTTAAAATTTGCGCAGTTGAGCCACCGGGGGGAGAAAGATGTTCAAAAGATAACCCAGCTTGGGGCTTGTTCAGGCCCGGGCCAACCTCTTCGTAAAGACTGCGGAAGTGATCTTCCCACACCGAAGCCGCTATGTTGGCCTCCACAGCTTGAGTCGGCTCGGCAGATCCTGTTCTCACTATCTGCCAAAATTTACGAGCATCTCTAGCCTGAAGGGAGGCCAGCATATTTTCCCAGTTGGAATAGTCCCAATCCACCTTTGCATGGTGGATGGCTTGCTTCAGCTCCGCCCTCCTCAACTTAGTTAACTCTATGTCCCTGGGGTGCTTCAGTGCAGCGAGCAGGTTGGCCTTTGCTTTCCTACAAGCTGAATTGAACCACAAGGGTCTTTGCCCCCAACGGGGCCCTTTCCTCACAACTGGGTTTAGGAGTTCCACAAGGGTATCCACCAAATCCGTATGAAGGGTACCGAGCTTGGGGAAAAGTTCTTCTTGAGAGGATTGGTTAATGAGGGCCCCATCGCGTTCAAATGTGGGGAGGATCCGTGCATAAAGTTCGGTGATATGGGCCGGATTGTCCAAGAGCTTAGTCCATTGAACTCTGCGCCTATCGTTAGTTAAAATTAAATTAAGGTCTGGAGATGCCTCTGCCGGCTGGTCATCCGTAAAACCACTGGGCGAAACCAGCGAGAGAATCAGCGCATTGTGGTGGCTGTCACTTCTTTGGACTACCTCGAAGTCAGAGACCTTGTTCCAGTCCGAAGTCTGAACAAGGATGTAATCCAAATGAGACTCCTGCCCGGGTTTATTAAAAGTAGGTTTTGAAGGGATGTCACTCCTAGATCGGCCATTACAAGCCCTCAGAGAGTTACTGAGAGTAAGTGCCAGAATTTGTGTTGCTAGGGGAGTCCATGGCTTAGCTGGGGGACCAACTAATTGCGGAATTCCCCACTGGTCATCCTCCTCCAGAAGTGCTCCCTCCATAGTCAGGGTTAGCGGCTCATACTGGCAATTAAAATCTCCCCCCAGCAGGATCCTAGGACCCTTTGGTAATGTGGGCAAAAATAAGGAGAGCTCATCAAAGGTGGGTGATGGCCTTGTTACACCCACCGGTCTGGAATATACGTTAATCAGCGCGAGTTGTGTACGGTTCGACCATTCCAACAACACGCACTGAACATCCAGTGAGTTGGTTTTAAGGGCCCTAGCCATGCATCCCAGATGGGATGCCACCCAAATGCAAAGGCCCCCCGAGGGCCGTCCTCTCCCCTCCCATTTGGCTGGGATTAAGAAGGTTGCATATCCTGACCGCCATTTGTCCTCCCGTACCCATGTCTCCTGAAACATGCATACATCCTTAGTGTCAATAAAAGACCCCCATTCTGGGGAGTCTAATTTACCCTGGAGTCCGGCTAAATTCCAGGAGAGAATAGACAAACAGGATATACGCTTGCCGGAAGACATCGCAGGGGAATCAGGTAACGCAACCACGGTGGTGACTGACAACTCGGGAAGGGGTTCGATAAATTGGACTTCTCCACCGATCACACCCTCGCCCATTTCATTTATTTGGCCACCCATGCCCTGGTCAGACTGTGATCTTCAATTGCAGTCGTCCAGACCAGAGAAGACATCGAACCTGTTTACTGACTCCCAGGGTGTGAAAGGTCTCAGGTGTTCCATTCTCCTATTAGGGTTTCTGTTAGGCCTAGGAGGTACCGTATTCCACCCGAAGGGGTCAGCAACATGATGAGGGTGTGGGGCTTGTGACGGATACCCAGTATTGTAAGACATTAGGGGGACGATCTGGTTAGGTACCTGGCCACCAATATAGGTGGGGGGAAACACTAGGGATCTGGGGTAAAAATAAGTCAGGGGACGCGGGACAATGGAGTTACTGTCTCCACCCTGGGGCCAATTTAATATATAATTGACTGCTCGAGGGTCTCTAAAATTTACGACAACTAGATCTCCATCGTTGTCCTTGACCCTACTGCCCAGCCAAGAGAGTCGTCAAACGTGGACAATATCACCATTGATGTTATGTGTGAGTGGTCTAAATTGGGCGAGCCAGTGCATAATTTTATTTTTAAGCTGGAAAAACCCCTGCCTCTTATTCACTGGCAAACTAGGGACCCCCGTCAGAACAACCACATACGGGGCAGCTTCAGGAGGTTTTTTTTACGAGAGGGTGACCTGGTATGTCTGGTGGAAACCCTTGTGGTCTGCTGTGGATACCCAGCAGATGGTTTTCCAGGTCCCATCATGGCTGCACTAACTGGTTTGGAAGCTGAGTTGTTATTCTGCTTGGGGGGTGGAACCTTCTGTTGCTTGGGGTTTGTTAATTTAATGGATTGGAAAGTGCCTTTAGGAGCGCCGAGAATGCCCGAAGTCACCACGGCTGGTGGTACAGGAACCCCACTCACCAGTACCTTAGATGATCCCTGGTGATTACTAACTACAGCCTCAATGTCCTCAAGCTTTTTCTCCACCCTCCTCAACCTCTCTATAATGGGTAAGATGAAAGACCTTATTATGTTATCCAATGAGGCGGCAGTAGAAACATCCATTAGGGAGGGGTCATCAGGAATATCAATTGGAGCATTAGTGTTCACAAATTGTAAAACTGGTACCAAAGGTGGCAAAGGTGCCGGGTTTGGCGTATTAACTTGAGCGGCCACTGGGACCAAAGCAGTTCTGCTGATAGGCTTGGAAGGTTTGCCAAAATCGGTATGACTAATCTTTGGCTTTTGCGGGTCCCCCCCCTTCCGTCTTCTTTTTGCAGGTGGTGGGCCATGAATCTTTGCCTGCACTGGTTTTTTCGATTTATTTTGAACAGGTTTATCCTGGACCGAGGTCCGGGTAATCGAGTCAACATCGAACAGTATCGGACTAGAAGGAGGAATGTCGCTTGCGGGCTGGTCTATGTGGACTAAAGGTGTTGGGGTGCAGTCTCGTAACAAAAGTGGGAAGCTTTCCAGAGATAGAAGATCTTCATTGCTGGAGGTACATCCAACAGTAAGGGAAAGGGCGTTGAGCGGGGAATCTGAGTTAACCTTATTCTTCATACTTTCGACAGAGCGACGGCGCTCAGCCCTACGCTCTGCCAGAGTCTTCTCCCTGTCTGGATCGATGTGAGCCTTTGTGAAATAATTGTCGAGGGGGCCGTTAAAACTACACCCAGCCTTCTCAGGAAACGGTTGGACCGGACTTTGGGCCATTGTGGATAAGTGGACCAAATAACAGTAAGAATCAAATGGATGGAAGGGAGTAGGCCCTGCCGGGCCTCACTCAGTCTCTGAGGGCCTCAGAGGGCCCGCCCTTTGCCCGGGCTTAGCCCCACGCTTTGCCCCGCACGCGTCCTGCATACGCGTCAGACGTTGTCAATATATAGCGGGAGAGGGGCGGGAAGAGGACCAGCTGCGGCGAGTCTTCAGGCGCAGCGCCCGCTGGTCCTCGCAGTCCCGCAGGGGTGGGAAGTCTCTGCTGGGCTCCTCCAGGTGTCAGTGTGTCCTCACTGATGGTTGCCTCGAGCGGCTCCCGCGAAGCGGGGGCCGCGAGCAGTGGGCGAAAAGCAGCAACAGAATCACGTCGTCCCTCGTTCAAAAAAGCAGTACAAATGAGCACCCGACCCACGCTGCAATAAATCCAGGCGGGAGGGGGGCGGAAAGAGGACCAGCTGCGGCGAGTCTTCAGGCGCAGCGCCCGCTGGTCCTCGCAGTCCCGCAGGGGTGGGAAGTCTCTGCTGGGCTCCTCCAGGTGTCAGGGAGTCGTCACTGATGGTTGCCTCGAGCGGCCCCCGCGAAGTTGGAGCCGCGAGCAGTGGGCGAAAAGCAGCAACAGAATCACGTCGTCCCTCGTTCAAAAAAGCAGTAAAGGAAGCACACAATTCACCGGAGTAAGTGCCCTGTGGATCTCTTGGTCACATCGTCGAAGGTACGGGGCAAGTGGGGCAGAGACCTAGTACATCGCCGCACAGCAATAAAGCAAGCAACCGTACCGGGAATACGTCCCGAACCCTACTGAGGAAACAAAACCGATACCCATGTGGGGGCCGCCATCGTGGATTAGGCGGTGCCCCAACGTAAACAAATAATTGGATAGGAGACACGCCACTCACCCGATCTGGTGCCGGGGGTTCCGACAAGCACAGCGCGGAAGGTACGGTGCAAGTGTGAGCAGTGTCCAAGCGCTCCTCAGAGGGACAACTCAGACCCTACAAGTAACCTAATCACATGGATGCCAAGATGGCAAACAATCGCTGACTTGAGAGAGATTGTTGTACCGAGAAGCCAAGCAACGAAACAGCGGACAAGTTGAGTCTGCAAGGCGCAATCACGAGGTTAGTGGACCACTAGACCGGTAGCCCAATGCCTACCTACCTGTAACAAGTCAACCGGGGTAGATCTCTTCCACGACCCGCGCAGACAGACGAAAACAAAACTAAACACTGGGAGACGCCTTCTTAAGTATAGGGTAAAACGATACAGTGCGGGTAAACAAAAGTTCGAAAACGACAAGAAGCCCGCTCATATCGGCGAACTGAACGCAAGAAGCAGTTACACCAGGAGACCAAAACCAGTAAGCCGGTGAGGTCCAGTGAATGGGTGTGAGCGCGAGAGGACACCAACGTACGCCCAATAAAAACATGTGCAAAAAGGAACAGAGTCACCCCCGGGCAGTTCCACAACCCACACGGCCACAAACACAAGTCCGCACCTCCGTGAGGAGAGAGATACAGCCGCCTCGTAGAGGGGGTGCATACAGACCCAACAAAAGAGTACATCGGGTGAGCACCCCGGGAGGAACTGACTCTCCTCCATCGGCTACATCAGTTACGGTCATCTATGACCAGGAGCAACAACACAGCAAGGGCAGAAAACAACGCAAAGCCGCACGCAAGGGTATTGCTAAGGTGATAAAAACAGACAACCAGCCGGCACAGCAACCACACTAATATGCCCACCGGTTAGGGGAGCATTTGCACCTCTGTCTACCCAAAAGAACAATGAATAATAACTACCAGTACCAGTAAATAGACAAAGCCCCACAGGTACTCTGCCTATGGTAAACAACCAAGGAGCAGATTGGGCATCAATACAGGGATGTACGAAGGAAAAATTCCACATCCACAGTTACCGGTCAAACAACACCTGTGACCCAAAAAGAAAAAGAACGGCAACCGAAGCTCAAGCAGGTCGTCCAACAGGGCAAAAAGGGGACAAAAGGTTCCAACTATTACAAACAAAAAGAGGTCTCCAAACGATGGCAGGCCAACAATCGAAGAAGAACAGGGGGGACTCCCCCTTGGACTCTCCCTTAAAACAAAGAACAGATTTGAACGCCACACTCAAGATGATACTGAAGAAGCTAGCCGAAGTGCACGACCTTGCCAAGTCTAACAAACAAACCAAGGACGCAATGCAGCTGGAGCTTGCAGCGGCCAGGGCCGACAACCACGTGGCGAACAACAGGATCACAGCGGTAGAGCAGAGAGTCAGCGACATAGAAGATGCGGACCAAAACACAAACAAAATGTTAGCTTCCCTGTCTAAATCTACAGCAACAGTCCTAAAACTGACAGCGGAACTGGATGACCACTACAGGAAAGGCCACATAAGGATCCTCAGGGTGCCAGAGGGGGAAGAAGAGAAAGCCGGTTCCTGCCTGGCCCTCATCGAGGAACTGATCCCCAAAATCACAAATGTTAAACTGGATCGTCCCTTTGAACTAGACAAGGCCTACAGGGTCCCAGCATTCAAATCACCAAATAGACCGGGACCACACCAGATTATATGGAAACCCCTACGATCGCAACACACAGAAGCCATTTTCGGAATAGCACGAAGAAACCAGAACATACAATGGAACGGCCACAAAATAATTCTTACCCAAGATTACTCCAAAAGCATAGTAGACATTAGAAAGGGATTCCTGGCCCAACGCGACAAGCTGAAGAAAGAAAATATCCTGTTCTCTTTTGTGGGACCCGCCAATTTCAAAATAACCAACAAGGGGAGAGCTCTAATCTTTGAAGATCCTAACGAACTGAGCAGATACCTACAGACCCCACTAGAGCATGACATGGAAACTTCACAAACAGGCTCAAGCAAAAGGAGGGCCTCGCCAGAGCCAGGAGTTGGTGAACTCGAGGGCGGCAAAGAACAAGGAAACTGAAGACCTTAACCGAGGCACTCAACACATCTACCTCAGGACAAGTACATTCCTCAGAACTATACCGATACAACGAAGCTACCTCATACCTGCTGCTACATATCCTTCACTTATAGAACCGACTCTTAACGTTCAAGGTCATAGGAAGTATGTGGGGGTTTTCGATGAAAACTAGAAATGTATAAGTAATGATCACTATTTAGGGTCACCTAGTTAACCTAATGCTACCAGCCGTGGCGGATTGGAGAGGTAACCTAAAGGGACACTCTCAGGGAGGCGGATCAGAGGATGTTGCAGCCCCACACTCAGCATGCAAGTTGAGGGGAGGGGAGGGCGGAAGGGGAGGAGGTGAGGAGGGGGGGAGGAGGGGGAGGGTTACGGTTCGTATGTCTTGTACGTCTATTTTGTACAGTCCATCTCGTATGTCCAGTCTGTCTTTCACAAATTACCTATGTCTCTCGACTACTCTGTACACACTAATACTCTTTCCCAACTCCACAGCCTGCTACTCAGCTTCCTGCACAAATCCAAGTATACGGGGGTGAAGAACCAGGGAACGTTATATCACTCTAGGGAGAGATCTCGCGCACCCCATACTGTGGGGCGGGGGAAACTAATGGCGCACACAGAATACCCCATGACACACAACAACCACCCCACTTTGGCATCTAACCTCAAGATAGTCTCCCTAAACGTTGAGGGCCTCAACCACCCAGTCAGGAGGAAGAAGATCCTAGACTATTTAGCCAAAACTAAAGGTGATATCATACTGTTACAATAGACAAAACTAGCTCTAGAAGACGCGTCCAAACTCAGGGCAAAATGGATAGGGCAGGTAGCATGCTCACCTGCGTCAGGGGGAAAAAAAGGAGTCATCACAATCATAAACAAGAAGTCAAGAATAACAATAGAGGACCAACAGCACGACACGGAAGGTAGGATACTAGTAACCCAGTTGAAAAGAGATAACGAAACAATCCAAGTAATGAACCTATACGCCCCAAACATAGATGACACCAGTTTCTGGGAGGGCGTCGCCAGGAGACAAGAATAGGGACCCAATCGATATGACAGTAGTGGCAGGAGACTTCAGTCTGGTACTAGACCATACCCTGGACATACAGTCACAGGCGTACAGCCTCCCCCCCTCTCACAACAGCTTAAGGAACATTTGCAACAGGTTCAACCTCAGAGACCCCTGGAAGCTACAACACCCAGACACCAGAGACTATACTTTTATTCTAACCCACACAACTCCTATAGTAGGATTGACTATATATTAATATCAGGCTCCCATACCCACCTAATAGACTACACAGAGATAGCGGCTAGGACAATCTCTGACCACTCTTGCATCAGCCTGCAATTGACGGGTAGTCACAACGAACACACCACACGCAGATGGAGGTTTAATAACACCGTCCTCATCAACCAAGAGGACAAGGCTAAGATTGAGCAAGCCATCAATGTATACATACAACACAATGACACACCAGACATGGACCCAGCAACGGTTTGGGACGCACTAAAGCCACAGTCAGAGACACTCTAATCGATATCATAGCTAAGCGAAACAAGATTGTGAGAGCACACCTAGACCGACTAGAGGTAGACATCAAAGTGTTAGAGGGAACCCACAGCATGGACACTAGTAACACAGCCGCACTAACTGATCTGACAAAAAAGAAATACGAGTATAACAGAATCCTGAGTGAAAGGGCGGGCCTAGGGATCAACAAATACAAACAGATCAACTTATGTGAGGCCAACAAGGTAGGGAAGTCCCTTGCGACATACCTGAAATACAGACAGAGACAACACACCCTACCCTCCATCACGGACGCAAATAACACCACACACACCAAGCACAAGGACATCCTGCGCACGTTTTCTGAGTTCTACCAAAATCTCTACAGAAAGGACGACACTTTAGACCCGGAGTGGATCACAGAGTACTTAAACCGACTAAACCTGCCCAAGATAACTAAAGACAAGGATACCACATTAGGGAGGGAGATAAGTGCTCTCGAAATTGAGGGGGCTATCAAGTCACTCAAAGATAACAAGGCTCCGGGTCCGGACGGCAATACAGCCTCTTTCTACAAAACCTTCAGACCTCAACTAATGACCACCATGAAAAAGGTTTTTAACCATTGCAAGGGGGTGGGCAGAGTATCAAACACTATGAAGGAAGCTACTATTATAGTTATCCCCAAAGAAGGCAAAGACCCGCAACGCCCCCAGAACTACAGACCCATCTCCCTGATCAATTTAGATTGCAAAATATACGCCAAAATCATAGCCACAAGACTCAACGCGTTACTACCAAAGCTAATAGGGTTCCCACAGGTAGGCTTCATGAAGACACGCATGTCACATGACAACACAAGACGCCTATGCCATGTCCTCTTACACTCTTCAAAATGCAACAAACCTGCTGCGGCAATCACCCTTGACGCTGAGAAGGCCTTCGACAGAGTGTCCTGGCACTTCCTTGAACAGTGCTTAAAATCTTACAACCTGGGAAATGACTTCATACGGAAAGTTATGGCACTTTACGTAGAACAAAGGGCACAAATAGCAATTAACGGGGGACAAGACAGGGCTGCCCCCTGTCCCCCACATTATTCTTGATGGCTCTTGAGCCTCTAATCAGAGACATATTAAGTAATAGTGACATTACAGGAGTCAAGATAAATGGGGTTACTGCCAAATTAGCCGAGTATGCGGACGACATACTCATTGTCACAGAGGACCCCATAACATCCATACCAGCCCTCATGGAAGCCATCGGTATATACTCTGCCCACTCTGGGTATAGACTCAACAGAGACAAATCAGACTGCATGCCACTCAACATCCATACCACCAGAGAGGTGGTTGGCAACGCAGGCCTCGCGTGGCAACCAGGGTTCATCAAATACCTAGGAATCCAATTCGGGAAAAACCTCACACTTGAACAAAATGAGAAGCTGACCCTAGGAAAAATAAAAGTGCTCCTGGAGGCATGGTCCCCCAAGTTTGTATCCTGGTGGGGGAGAGTAGACACAATTAAGATGATCACTCTGGTGATCAACTATCTCACGGGAATGATCCCACTTACACTAACAGACGACTTCCACCGCAAAATCGATAAGTTGCTAAACAAGTTCCTCTGGCAAGATAAAAAACCCAAAATAAGCCTAAAAAAACTGAGATTAAATAAGAACCTAGGAGGCCTAAACCTGACTGATTACAGAACATTCCACGTCGCATCCATAGCAAGACAAGGAATGTACTGGGTCACAACCAACCCAAACTACACACCGATGTGGCTCAAATTAGTGAAAGCCACACTTAACAACTATGACCCACTAACACTACTAACCATAAACAAACAAACACATAACATGAGCCAGATACTCAAAAACACCAGACTCCCATTACTTAGAGTGGATGGATTACTAAAACACAGCATCAAAAACTCCAAGTGGGAAGCGCCCGACATAGAACTCTACAACTTCCTCAAAATCAGAACTGCCATAACCAATTCAAACCTAACTAATCACACACCATCAATCTTCCAATACTTACAAAACCTGAACATAGTGGGCCACCAGATCTCCCATATCTACAAACTTCTCCGTCCCAACACCTCCATGCTGAACAACAAAACAACCAAATTCTGGGAGGCAGACCGGGACTCCCCCTGATGGAGCAGCAAAGACACACCCTCTGGTCGGCCCCTCTAAGAATATGGTATCCCCGATCCTGGCCCAGACTAAATTCTGGCTGGTACACAAACTATACTGGACACCGGCCCATCTAGCGGCCATGGGCCTTAGAGAAAACAACCGGTGCTGGAACTGCGACTTAGAACACGGTGACCTGGTACCCCTCATCTTCCATTGCACAAAAGTTAAGAAATATTGGAACAAAGTCTTCGCCTTCATAAATAATACCTTAAGATGCACTCTTAAGAAAGAGTTCTCCTCCCTCACTACAGCATTCATACAGCCAACCTAGACTCGCAACAAGATAGAGACCTGCTAGACCTCTTATTAACAGCAGCAACCAAAATAGTCCTCACCAACTGGAAGGACACCTTCAAGAGTGGCTGAACTGGGTGACTTTCTTGAGGGGGGCAGACTTAACTACCCTTCGCACCACACCATGGAGAAACCCTAACAGGGGGTTGTGGACCTCCCTGGATAGATTCCTAAACCCGTGTGATCCACCATGAAGGGCAAGCAACAATCAATGTCACAACACGGCCCGGTTAGTCAGAGCAGGACACCCCCTCTACACTTCTCCCCACCTACCCTCTTTCTTTCTCCCCCTCTCACCCTATCACTACTTCCCGCAGAGTAGTCCAGGGGACAGGTGCCAACCTTACCTCAGGACCTAAGCCAGCCAACCAAACCTAACAGGCACCCCCCCCAACGCATATGGCCGCAGTGTACATGTTCTATGTTTTATGTTAATTGTTTTACAAGTGCGTAAACGGGGAACACAAGCCTATGTAACCCACACTACCAATACCATAACCTAAAGTGATTGCCTTCCTGTATGGACAACGCATTATATAAATGTTTAATGTCTTATATGTCTGAGAAAATCCAATAAAAAATAAATATAACATTTTTAAAAAAAATATATATAATAGTGAAGGTCATATATGAAGCTCTAAGTGCACTGGCAGGGGAAGAGAAAAACATGTCACTTTTAATCTAATTGCAATGGTGTTAAACAATGAATTTGAAAACACATGTAAATCCACTGTGGCTACCATAAGCATTTCACCGTGTCAAATACTTTGAAAAAAACCTTATTATTGTCAGTTTGAAGCATGGAGAATATTAATGTTAAATGTAAACACATTTAGAGAGTAAACACTTCACTGTTGATTGTAACAATACTCTTTAACTGGCGCTGGGGCCTCATTTATGAGAAATGACGCATCGCTGCGTGAAAGCAGCGATGCGTCACTTCTCAGTGCGCACTCCTTGCGACATACCTGATGCGTCATATTTAATGTATGCCGCATCATGTCGCAAGGAGTTACAGATACGTCAGTATTTCTGATGTATCTGTAAGCGCAAAAGTGACGCATTGCTGGAGTGTGTCACAAAAGTGATGCAACTCCAGCAATGCGTCCTTGCATATGGGGCTAGCCCCATGTGAAAGGGCTTGCGTCAGTCTTACGCCTGCTGTGAGGCAGGCGCAAGATTTTGACGCAACAGCGTCCTAAAAGTGACGCAGTGAAATCTCATAGATTTCACTGCGTCACTATTACGAGGCTTTTTGCGGGGGAACGCCCCCTCTGCATATATTATACCTGACGCAGGTATAATGTAGCGCAGGGGTTTACAAAGTGACGCATCTGCTTAGATGCCTCACTTTGTAAATAGTGCGCAACAGGAGGCATGTTTTACGCCACCGATGCGTCACAAAAAGTGACGCATCGGAAGCGCAAAACTGACGCAAGGCCTCATAAATGAGGCCCCTGGTCTTCTGCTTGTTGCTGTTTTCTCTGTGCTTCTACCGGCCCTTTTCTCTACAGCTATGCATCTGAAACTCTTTGCTAACAACACTTTGAAATATTGGGCTTTTGTGTATTTTCTGCTATAAGATTTGTTCTTCAAATCCCAGTCAAAACATTTTGCCAAACATGAAATCTGCCAATTACCAGCCATGATTGTTGCCTCACTCTCCATGACATTTTAGGCCCGATTTTTTCCCTGAACGGCCCTCCAGATTTATAAATGCCCACCAGGCTGGCTGGCATTTATACAGCTCTAGCTGTCAATGGATTCTGCTGTTTGGGGGAAGTCTTAAATCAACATGATGGAGAATTGCACCAAACCGTTTTATTTTTATTTTAGAAAAGAAGATGCAGAAATGGGATTTTCTTCTGGAAAGTGAAAAAGATAATGCCCCCTTCACAATGGGATTTATTTCCCATGGCAGTGCGGGGCATTATTTCTTTTTACTATCCCTCACAATCAGGGCTTGCCTGGCAGTGATGGACAGTAAAAAAATGAATGTATGACGCTTCTTATCATGCCATTACTACGCATGTTTTTACTGCGATGTTTTTACATCGCAAGTACCATTACTCCGCATTATTTTAATTCGCATACCATTACTACGCAAAAGCATTTAGAATATAGGAATCTGCCTTTACTTCGCGCTTAATTACTTCGCATACCACTACTACGCAAATATGTACCATTCTAAATATCTTTTTTATTAAAGTTATCTAAACCATGAGACAGGATTTAAGGGAAATGGGGGTTTTGGGTGGGGGAGTAATTTTAAAACTAATCACCAAAACACTTATCATTTAAAAAAAAAAATACATTTAATAAATAACTTAACACAACGCAAAATACTAAAAGCAAATACTATGCCCTACACATCGCTAACTTCTCAACACTACTCTTATCCCTTCAACAGTACATAGCATGACACTACCCTGTGCCACATTCCTGCCCCTACACACAAACACTTCCCTACGCGTCCCCCTTACACTACCCTAAAGCCTAAAACACTACCGGACACTACACAATCACTACAACACTACCCTAAAGCCTAAAAAACTACCCTACACTACACATACATTACAACATCACACTAAACCCTAAAACACTACCCTACAGTACACATACACTACTACACTACCCTAAACCCTAAAACACTACCCTACACGACAAATACACTACAACATTACCCTAAAACCTAAAACACTACCCTGCACAGCTCACCGTTATAGATCAGAGCTAGCGTTGTATTGTAATGTTTCTCAACCTCATGGGGGCTTTTAACACTGTTGAACATAGAATATTACTCAACTGGCATGCAATATACTATGGTGGTATGGCCTTCATTTGATACCTCCAAGCATGTCTCTTGCTAAGTAACAGAAGGGCCAGGAATATCTCTAACCCTCTTCCATTTCGACATGATACCTCTCACAAAGGCTTTTGACTATATCTGTATGGCTTACTATTGTAGAGTGCAAAGAAGACCCCGAGCACCAGTAGTGCAGAGCTCATAGTTAGGCTTTATCCTATACAAGATGCTTCATCTATTATCCATTTCAATTGCCAGTACAAATTAATTGTCCCCACAGCATATCTCCATCCAGATCACAGAAACATTCCATAATAGAACACAACGTGAGGGAGAACAGACTAGACTGCTGACCATAGTTATCACATATCCCTTTTCCCAAAGGCAAGACAAAAACCTGCAAAAATACAAGGATGACAAAAGTATAAATTCAGAATGGACATCTTAGAAATGGGGGTCTCGAGTTGGCAGAGGTATGCATCTTGTCCAAGTAGGGACCTTTCCTCCTACTCAGGGTAAAGGAGTTACGTATAAAATAACCTCTGCTCACCCCCTTGGTAGCTTAGCATGAGCAGTCAGGCACATCCTAGAAACAATATATAAAGCATGTGCACATAACACACAGTAATAAAGTGAAAACACTACAAAAGGACACCACACCAGTTTTAGAAAAGTAGACAATATTTATCTGTGTTAAACAAAAACAAAATGATAAAAATCCAACATACAGCAATCAAAATACAGATTATGTAAAAATAGACTTTAAATACAGTTCCTTGAAGTCAATAGCTCTATCTGGGGCTATCATGGTGTCCTGAGCAAACAAATCCAACAGTTACGGCTGACCACAGGGTCACGGGCCATCTACGGGGTCGGGAAGACCCAAAAACAGTACCTTTTGAAATGCAGGGTGTTGTGGCCCTTATGAGGAGCACAGAAATCAGCAGGCATAGGTGCAGGAGTCGTCGGGTCCTTGAAGTCACATGCGCTGTAACTCGAACTCTGTGCGGTTGAAGTCAGGAGTGCCAGCGTTGGCAGGTGTTAAAGCTGCAGTGTGAAGTGGAGCTATGTGGTGTGCGGTTCCCACAGGTCGCAGTGCAGGCAGCAGCTTGGTGACGGCATCCAGTGGCATCGGTGAGACCAGGGCTGCGACACGAAGTGGGGCAGTGCTCTTTGCGGTGTTGGCAGGTCATGGTGCAGGCAGCATCATTGTTGCTGAAGCACTGTAATCGGTGTTCGATCAAAGTTGATGGCATTGGTGGACCAAGGCTAAAGTGTGGGACAGGGCGGTGCTTCCTATACCTTATAAGTTGTGCCCTCAGGCCACAGTTCAGGCAGCAGTGTCAAGGTTGGCATCGAGCGTCAGCGTCGGGGAGGTGAGGCGGCGGTGTGGAGTGAAGCGAGGTAGTGCAAAGTGCGGTGCCCTCAGGTCACGGTGCAAGCAGCATGGTTATACGTCACCCTGGAAGGGCAGGACACAGCTCATCCCCCCTTGTGACTGTCTAGTTTGAATGCACATCCCCAGCTGTGAGCCCTTCAATTCCAGATGGTGAATACACAAACAGGCAGTGGCACACAGGATGGTTAAGCAAGAAAATGCCCACTTTCTAAACGCCTTCCATGAAAAAAGGGGTTGTTGTTTGATGGCCACGTGAGGTTTAATTTTGATTATATTTGTTTACGTTTTCTAAAAGTGACATTTTCAAACACATAATTTAAAAATCACCTCTGCTAAAAGGTGTATTACAGTGAGTACAGGCAGCCTACATTCCATTTCTCTATCTTGTCCCATTGGAAAGTTACACTTGTGAGATGTTATAAGGCAGCTCCAATGATCATCTATGGGAAAGACAGCCTTTCAATTGTGGAAAACTAAATGCAATGTATTTCACTATCAGGACATGTAACACACACCAGTGCATGTCCTATCTTTCACACTCACTGTACCTTGCCCATAGGGGTACCTTGGGCCTACCTTAGGGGTGTTTTACATGTCAGGAAAGAGAAGGTCAGGGCCTGGAAAGTGGGTATCAGATCATAGTTACAGGTTACATCGTTACAAAGGTTACACAGTTATTGAATACAGTGGCTAACTTCAATTCTGCCCTCATAGGAAGGGCTGGCCCCCCAGCGATCCCCCAGTCTTCGCAAAATCTAGCTCCTACCTCTCCACCACCATCCTCTTACCCTATAGAGGCTCCGAATACCTTAACTCCCAATAACAATTCCCCCTCATTGCCCGTTGTGAACGAGCTGCAACCGCACAGTCATCACCCTAGTCTACCTCTCCCCATCACTGTTAGCTAGCGCAAACTCCCCTAGCTCCACTGCTCACAGCAGTGCCCCGTTTCTCCCCAGGAGCTCTTCCCACATCCCAACCCGCTATTCTGACCTGCTTCCTCATGCCTCCAGGGGCCTCTATCCTTCTGACCCTTCCTCCCCTATCCTATCCTTCCCTCTTTGCACGCAGCTCCATTTCCCAAACCCCCTTCCCTCGGGACACATTCATTCTCCATCTGCCCTACTTTCCCCTGCCTTCACCAGCTCTCTACCACTGCAGGGTCCCTTGAACCGACCCTTCCAATCCCATTCTCACACTTCATTGGAAGTGCGACTTGACGAGATAGCACTCTGTCTACAACAACTTAAGGCAGAGGTCCGTAGCTTATTACTTGTCACTGAGGAATTGTCAGCTAACTCCAAACTCCATTAGGAACAATCACCATCACCGCTCATTCCTAGCTAGGGGATGTACCTGGCTCCCATCCCACATCACACATAGTTGGTCCTCCGCTCCGCACCCTAACAACCCTTCTACCCCCCTCAAGATGTAGAACCTCCTTGTCTGAAAGAGATATTCATTGCCTACTACTCTCATATAATCCGGCACATCCCTGCACCATACCAAACTTACAACATATTGAATCCATCCCCACTGACCCCCTCCGAGAACCTAGGCCAAACAACAGAACTTTAAATGAGAACAACCTAACAAGAGTCACCACCACTCTACCTGCACCAACGGACACCAACATAAGACTCAAATGTGTGCTCCTAAATTGCAGTTTGGCTGTTAAACATGCGGTGGACATTGCCGACCTCATCCTTGCCCAGGATCTTGACCTTGTAATGTTGACGGAAACCTGTCTAAATGACTCAGCTTCTCCCACCCTGGACTTTTTAATGCCTCCCAATTATAATATCATTAGGTTGAACAGAACTAGTGGTCAAGGTGAAGGCATCGCATGTTTACACCGCAGCAATCTAATAGTGAAAGTACTTCGTGCTGACCTCCTGCCGTCTTGTGAATAACTATGCATTGAAGTGACTGGTGGTAACAATCATGCATGTAAACTACACACATTCTACCACCCCCCTCGCAACAACCTTCCCTTCACAGAACAGATCATGGACATTATCTCGGCCAACGCTGATTTACATGGTAGTCAAATCTTCCTGGGAGATTTCAACCTCCACTGAAATGATGTAAATGATATTGTGGTCACTAGCCTTAATTCCTTCCTACTTGACCTCAACCTAATCCAAATTTGTGACAACCTGACTCATATCAAAGGAACTACCTTAGATCTTGTCATTGGTAAACCCAACTCCATACTCCTGGATTCGATCTTCCCATGTGATGGGACAGAACACTACTGTATCACCTTTGTCATCTTGGGTTTGGTAAGAGCAAGTAGATCCCAGCCTAAGAACCTAAGACAGTTGAAAAGATGTCTATGGAACATCAACTCGCAAGATCTGACTGCTCTCTGCGATAACATCCTGCACATGTCGGATGTCCACAACCTCACGGCCCACTATAACCACTCAATGCTTAATGTAAAAGACTTGGTTGCTCCACTACAGCTTAAAAGAATGTCCTCTAAACTCTCCAAACCATGGTTCAATGAGAGTCTTAATTCTGATAGAAGAACTTTAGGACTTGCAGAAAGGTTGTGGCAATCCTATCCCTCCCTTGAATATCTCCATCATTCGAGATCCCTGAGAAGCTTATAAAATAAACACATCAGATGCTCGAATGCCACCTTTTTCAGATCTCAATTAGACCAAGAAAAAATGGTCCAAAGAAATTGTTCAAACTCATCAAGTCCCAAGCTAACATTCGTCACCGGGTCAAAGGTCTTTGCCGAACTGTGAATTTGCTGACTTCTTCATGGATAAGACTATTAAGATTGAGACTGAATTACGCTCTGCCCTTGATCAATTGTCGATCAGTCCACTGAACAGTCTCCATCCCCCAGGTTTGGATTTTACTGGCCCTGTGCAGCCCTATCGCCCCAAAAACAATGCATCTTGGAGCCTGTTCCAAACCTTGGATGAAGGCACTATTCGCAAAATGTTGTCTACTTTGAAACCTTCCAATTACTACAACGACCCTTTGCTATTAAACCTTTTCCCGGAAGTTAGATCCTCCTTACTAACACTTTGGACTAAGATCCTCAATGCATTACTTCGGCAAGGTGCTATTCCTGATTGCCTAAAATTGGGTCCAGTGCCCCCGATTCTAAAGAAACCATTCGCGGATCCCACCGACCTTCATAACTTTCGCCCAATCTCTAACATCCCCACCTTGGCAAATCTCCTGGAGGAATGTGTGCTTGCCCAGCTCTGTTACCACATTGAACATTTCAACTCCTAGACCAATGCCAATCTGGTTTCTGCCTGGGCCATAGTACAGAGTCTGTACTAGCGCACATTGTCGATGATGCGCTAAGAATGTTGGACCATAGCGAGTCATGCCTATTGATCCTTCTTGACCTCTCGTCAGCATTCGATGCTGTCAAACACGATAACCTAATTGACCTCCAGAAACACAGGATGGGGCTGTCTGGGCCTGTACCTAACTTGTTCTCTTCGTTGCTTCAGGATAGATCCCAAAGCTTCAAGGTGAACCAATCCCTTTCCCATCCTGCAACGGTCACGCTGGGGTCTCCCCAAGGTTCAGCACTGTCTCCCACGCTCTTTAACCTGTTCATGGAGCCTCTGACAGAAATTCTGAAATCATCCAGCGTTCACTATCACATGTATGAGAATGATACCCAACAATACCTGAAGATTGCCTCCCCCGAGGACATTCAATCCCTCAATTCAATCCTGCTGGAAACACAAAGCTGGCTGACAAGTAACCACCTGAAACTAAATGCTCTAAAAACGGAATTCCTCCTAATCTCACCCCACAAACATTCAGCGGTCATGGAACAATAGTTGAATTAGCTTTCTGCTCTAAACTGCAGACCTCTCCTTGTGGATTCGGCATCCTCTCTGGGTATCATATTAGACAAAAGTCTGAACATGCAGAGGCACATCCGCTCCCTTACCAAAGGAGCAAACTACCAACTCAGTATGCTAAGGAAACTAAAACCCTGTTTCCCTGCTCATTACCTAAAGGTTGCTGTGCAAGCATTAGTGATCTCAAAGCTGGACTATGGTAGCGCAACGCTTTGCAGCTTGCCCAGAGTAAAGACGGCTCCTCTTAGGGTTGCCCTCAATTCTGCTGCTAGGCCCAAAACTGGCACTAAAAGATTCAACCATATTTCTCCAGACTTGCTGGCCCTGAACTAGCTTCCAGATGAAGCTCGATACAGTTAAAAATTGCATGCATGGCACACAAAGCCATCCACTTCAAGACTTGCTGTACCTCTCACAGAAACTGGAGCTCTCATGTGGTTCCAGAGCCTCCAGAAGCACCAGCGCCCTTTTGCTCAAACCACAAAAATTCTAGAAAAAAAGACCTACAATCGAGCCTTCTCAGGTATGGCTAGGAGGATCTGGAACTCCCTTCCCCCGAAGTCTGGGTGAACCCTTTCACGGTCCTCTTCAAAAAAGAAGTGAAAGGGCTCCTGATGAAGAAATATTTGCATCAGTCTGGCCTCTCCATCTGATTCTGAGGCCAGAGACGTTGATTTGTTGCTCAGCTGCCAGGCTCACGAGAATGCTCGGACATTTTTAGACTGTGAATTTGTTGTTTTAATTTATTCTGTTCTACTTGCTTGTACCCTTCTTGATGCATAAACTGTAAAGTGATCTGATAAATACTTGTGTGGGTGGCAAAACCAGTGCTGCAGGCCCAGTAGTAGCATTTGATTTACAGGCCCTGGGCACACAGTGCACTGTACTAGGGACTTACGAGTAAATCATATATGCCAATCACAGAAGACCAATCATAACACAATTTACAGTAGGAGCACTTGCACTTTAACACTAAACAGCAGTGAGAAAGTGAGCAGGGATACTAAAGCCAGCAAAAATGAAGTCCAGCATACCATCAAAAACAGGAGATCAGAAACCAAAAAGACAGGGGAAACACGCCAATAGATGCCAGTTCTAATAGGACACAAATGGCATCAAAGATTACACATAGATAAATACTCAAGTCAGATCTATGTCATTTTTCTAGTGGCCTGCCGGGGGCTCAACAATAGGGCTGTCACACAATAATCAGTCTTTCCATACAGGAATGTGTAAAAACGATTACATTATATATATATATATATATATATATATATATATATATATATATATATATATATATATATATATATATATATATATATATATAATTTTTTTTAAATTATATTTAACATTTTCTTTTTTATATTCTTTTTGTAAGATTTCAATTTATAAAGATGTGTACATTTCTTTTTTTTAAGATCTCAATTTGTAAAAATATGTCCAAACTTATGATGGACATTTCATTTTACATCTGATACAATATGATCTGCATGCCATGCCAAACCAACAACCACTAAGGAAAGAGAATATGCTTGATGCTATTAGTGGAACGCAGAATACCATCAAAATCAAAGTGCTCTAGACATTAAACAGCATGAAAAAAGATTAAAGGCACTCAAATCTTGAAAATAGTTAAACAACTGAGATTCCAGAAGCGGCCATCTTCAAGCTTTACTGCCCTGTTCAACAATTAGATCACCTTTAGAAGTTCTCCATATTTGGATGTCCATTGCTGCCCTTTTGGAGACTTCATTGTTACCACATTACCCACTTTCACTTTGATATCCTTGACTGTACTGTGTTTGTCACACCATTCATTTCTCCTTCTTTGTTTAACAACCTCCCTTTTAAAACTCCTTCTCAAAATCTCAACACATCTACGCTAACTTTCTCTCTCAAGCACTTCCTGAGCTAAAGATGGATTCACTAAAATGCTAAGTTTTCTTCAGTGATACAGCTTAAATAGAGTAACGCCATCATAGCATGTAGAGTGAACCTGTATTCCTCCACTATCTTCTACACCTTAATTGTCCAATCTCTTCCAGCGCACCTTACAAACTGAATGCACTCCTTGAACATTCTGTTGAATCTTTCCACCATCATGTTGATGTGCGGGTGCAATAGCACACGCTTTATGCGCATAATTTCTCTATTGTTAAGGAAAGACACCATTTCCCTTCAAGCCAACTGTATCCAATTGTTTGTCAGGATGGCCATGGGATTGCTTTCACAAGTGAATATTTCTGAAAAATGTTATCAGCACATGTATGATCACCTCTCTCACCACAATGATCTTAGCTGAGGGAGAATGAAGTTCCAACAATATACACTGTCCCCACATATGCCCCACAATGTTAAAACCAATTTCCTCCCAGGGCTCCTTGGAAATTGTTCAGTATGCCTTAGCTTGTGTCCTCATCTTTCTTACTATGTTGCTGATGCTGAAATCAACACAAAAGCCTTACCCCCATCTATACCTGCATATCCAAACCGGGCCACCAGTAACTACTACTTACTCTTAACTTAATTTTACACCCTAACATGCCAGAGCAACCAACCTTGATCTCAAACTCGGAGGAGGAACTATTTTCTTCCTCTAAATAGCAGACTGTTCTACGCTACATCGATAACTCACTTTTATCCACCCCGTTTCCCACAAACCAAAAGACACATCTCAATATGAATTTAATCCTTAATCAGATCCTCCACTTACTTATCCTCATTAACTCAACCTTCAGTGACACTGCAAACTGACAGAGTCACTTGTCCAGCACTCTTCCCCACCTTCAGTACTAACCTACGCAGGCAGACATTAGCCTTGTTGGATACGTCAGGAATGTACCAGACATCAAATTGGTAATCCTGAAGAGCTACAATCCACTAACAAATGTGAGACGTAACAATCTAGCCTCTTTCTTGTTAAAAAAATAAACTGTTGAAAAGGTTAATGGTCATAGAAAATAAAAAAACATACTCCTCACATGAAGTTTCGTATGGTGAAAATAAAGCCAATGCCTCTTTTATCGCTAGTGGTTTATTGCACTCTGCATTTTTCGTTTTTTTTTTAACAATTATAATTGAGCAAAAAAAAAAAAAAAGTACAGTACATTGATAAATCGATAGCTGGCTCCATTGTCAAAACATAGTAAATACAGCTTGTATGGTGCAATTTAGATACAATTCACCACGGCACTCTGCATTTTTCAATGCTGTTGAGGTAAATGCCAAAGTTACATCCTTACTATCTAGTATCTGCTTTAAGATGCTCAGTGGCGGTGGGTCCATTGGGGGCGTTGGGGCGTTGCCCCCACCCCGCCCGCACCCGCAGCTCCCTCGGTGTACTGCTGCTGTGAACTGAAGTAAACTGAGTTTACTTAAGTTCAAACTGACGCCGAGGCCGAGGGGACAATGCCTGTCAGTCAGCATGATGCAGGACCGCCCACCCCCTTCAGAGTCTGAAGGGGGTGGGCGGTCCTGCATCATGCTGACTGACAGGCATTGTCAGGGGCAGGCAGCAGCACATGTGCGCATGAGTGGGGACGGAGGCACATTTTTCAGCCTTGCCCACGCATGCGCACTTGTGCCTGCTCGGTTGGCGCATGAGAGCGAAACCTCACTCTCCTAATGGGCAGACGGGCAGAAAGCAACCATGCCCTGTGTCAATCCTGGAGCTGCTCCTGCGCCAGGATTGGCTGAGGATGGGGGGCGGGATTTCCGCTACAGTGAAGGCGGCAAGGTAAGTTTTCCTGTTGCGCCAATTCTTATTCAAAAAGTTAATAATTAGCCGCTAGTGCAGCCGCCTAATCAAAGATCAGCAGTGGCTGTAACCCAACCTGGCGGCAGATCCAGTTACCAGCTCTTATCGCGGAGACGGGGCAAATGTGTGTATACACCACGTATCCGCTGCACAAAGTCATTGAGTCACACTGTCACATGGTGAATTATGATGGAGCCACGGCCCGGGCTGAGGAGGTGTCTGGCAGCCAGGCCTCGCTGCACAGCTATGCTACACTGCCTGCCCCAGAACAACATGCAGCATGAGCATCTCCTGAGAGGCTTCGAGGGACCGCTCGTAATTACCGCAGCTTCCTCGGCGTGGGAGATGGACACCCAGTGACCCAGCCTGCCCAGGTACCTTTAATTAATTATTCCGTGACTAATGCGCGGCGAGCGCCCTGAGAACGCCGATGCGCCTATGACAGTGACAGGAGTAGCGCCGCCAGGTCTGCGATAACGGGTTTTGCTGGCCTTCTGGGCGCTGTGTGCAGGCGACTTCTGAGGTCTGGAGAGCAGGGGCCAGGGGCCCTGGTTCAAACTACACTGACAGTTGGGCAGTCAAATACAGCAATCACCGAGGTTCAGAGGCTTCTCGGACTTTTGGTGCCTGGTGCCACTGCGCCTGCTCCACCACTGATAGCCACACCCCTGCTGAGAGGGTGAATGAATGTTGGCCGTGGAGTGGCGTGGTCGGGGGGGGAGGAAGAGGGCTCCGTGTGTGGCCGACAGTCCCGTGAGCAAGGGGGGGGGTTAGGGCCGGGGTGAAGTTGAAGTAGGATAGGGACACTTTAGGCCTGGTGATGGGGCAGGGTGGTGCCCAGATTTTGTGGTGTAACAATCCGGGACAGCTTCTCAGACGCTGTCTCGTCTGAGAACCGGGCGTTCTTCCTGAAGGCGATGAGCAAGTACCTGACATCTTTTTCATCTAGCGCTTGCACCCGTAGCTTCGTGGCGCTATAAGCAGCCGCTGTTAAAGTCAGCTTCCCTGGATTCTTGTTGAGGGAAGTGCTTTGTAATGTGTGCCCCACTCTCTCTGTGTGCGTTGCCCCCAGCAGTCCTAAAACACATACCAGTATTGGAAGCTCAACTGTGGAAGCTGAAAGAGGACGACCTGATTGGCTGTTCTGCTTCGGGTGTGTTAAGTGTCACTCCCAGTGTAAGAGGGTGGCAGTGCTGGGAGACCGCAGCAGTGGTGGGTCAAGTGTACCGAGTTGAAGGGTGTGCAGGGTTTAGAGGAGGGGGCATTAAAGGGGAACAGTACGTGCTGGGTCAAGTGCGCATTTTTAGGGCTGCGCATTGTCGAGAAAGTACTGCATTGCTGGGGGCTGGGTTAGGGGTGCAGTTCAGAAGGATGTGCAGTTTTGAGAGTGGTGATTTTGCTGGGATACTTATGGAGTTTTGGGGGGTTGAGTGTTAGAGTGTGGCGTTGCAGGGGATCGGGTGCAGCGCTGGGTCAAGTGTGCAGTTTTAAGGGGTGTGCAGTGTCGAGGGGAGAATTACATTGCGGGGGGACCGCTGCAGTGCTGGGTCAAGTAAGTGTGCAGTTCTGGAGCTTGTGCAGAGTTGAGAAGGCACTGCGGCTGCCCCCCAGGGCCTTTAAGCAGCAGGAAAAGTCTGTTGACTCCGAGGGTGAAATTACCGGCAGATGAGGCCAGGACGGGGGAGAAACCGGTCCCAGGATGCTCGTTTCTGGTCCAGGGAGGACCTTGCCTGGCAGTTCGGTCTGGACTGTTCCCTTTGGAGCAGGGGCAAGACTGATTTGCATAAAAGGCTGGGTCCAAACTAAGGTGGCATCACATGGTGGTGGGCAAAAGAAGGATGGGTTGGATGGTACCCCGAGCTCTTGCCAGTGGTTAGACTGATTGCAAGCATCCACCCATCACCTTTTGTGTGTTATATGTACCTTCCTGAGTGGCATGAGGACGCCCAGATAGACTTGTGTCCAGCGCTAGGTCTTCAGTACCGGTATTTTACCATTACCACTGAGTCATTAACAGCCCAGAACCTGTTGCACACAACAGTAAGACAGGTGAGTTTAGAGATATGCATAGCATTGCATATGCCCCATTAGTTCAACCCAAGCTCACATTCTCTTCTATCAATTAATAGGACGGAATGTATGAAGCTCTGTGGTTATACTGAATAAGCAGTTACCTATGTTATGACATCTATTAATGTAATAACTGCACTTTCACAATTGCTTTATTAACCTTCCTGCTTTCTCAAATTTGCTTAAAAATGCACCATTTGTCCACACTTTTTTCAAAATTTTCTCCTTAGGGGGTTCGGGCTCGCTCGCTACGGTGCAGTATGATTATCATTTTACGCCCCACCACTTTCAAATGTCACCAGCCACCACTGCTCTGGTATTTACAAACATGTCTGAACGTATAGTGGGGATATCTCGTGCCATTCGCCTTCCACCCTTTGATCACACCTCCCCCAGTGAGACGCTGACAATTGACTGGTGTCCACTGCGTAGCTTTATTATTTGACCAAAACACCATTTTCTTTGTGGGTAAAACCTTCCACATTGACCATTTTATTAAATCCACACATAAATGATGCGCTCCATACATATGCGCCACAGGTTAACATGTTTTTCCAATTCTCCATCTCGGGAAGCGTGTTGTACCAGCAGGACACAACACCACCCCCTTTTTCCAAGCACCGGCTACTAGGGTAGGGCCAGAGAGTCCAGGACCACCAGCAGGACGGCCCCCTCTCCCGCCAGCCCAAAGCCGCCATAACTGCCTCCCTGCTGGAGGGTCATCCATTTACATTAACATGTATTTCCAATTCTCCATATCGGGAAGCATGTTGTACCAGCAGGACACAACACCACCCCCTTTTTCCAAGCACCGGCTACTAGGGTAGGGCCAGAGAGTTCAGGACCACCAGCAAGACGTCCCCCTCTCCCGCCAGCCCAAAGCCGCCATAACTGCCTCCCTGCTGGAGGGTCATCCATTTTCCGCCCAAAAAGAGTCCCCCGGCCTTTTCACTTATCCGGGACCCCGCCACTCAACTATTGAACTTAGGGATGGGTGGGTGGGCAACTGTTATTCCGGCTGCGCCTTCGCCGGCGATCCCCAGAGGCGAGAGACAAAGAGGGCTACTCCCTGGGGCGCCGCATTTTTATCAGTTTGGGGGGAGGGATCGCAGATGCCCTTCCCTGGCATCTCACATTACCCACGACCCTCTCCATGACGAAACCTGGGGAAACTAAACCATCTCTCCAGGCCCGGAATCCCACTAAAGGCCCCCCTCCCCTAGGCCCGGGGGGGTGCCTCTCATTCCCTTCATATTGGGGTTTGGCAAAGGACGCATGGTTTTGAGAAACTCATTTTAGAGAAGAGTCCCACTGGCTGAAAAAACATAACTAGAATAGTTTAATTCCGAATAGCTAAAGCAACATTTTAGCATCCAAACATGGACCATTGTTCCGCAACGGATACAGCGCCTGCCTTAAATAATGAGAATGTTGCTCTAGGTCATTGTCAAAGACCACAATGTCATTTTTGTAAAACATAAGACCTGTCTGATTACCTAACAAAGAAGTCATCAATCGCTGAAATACTGATGCTACGGAGCACAAAGTGAAAGGTATGCTGTTGAAGCAGTATGTACCAAACGATGTGAGATATCTGGAATCTTCACTCAACTTGACCTGATGACAGACTCTGGTGGGATCAAGCATTGAGAAAAATGTGGCCTCAGCTAACATGCACATCATGGTTGAAATATTGGGCAAGGGACACGTCCTCTTTTTATTCAACTCCAAGGTACAGCAACCATTCCATGAACACAACTGGTTCAATAATCTTATCAGCACACAAACTATCAGACTCTCTCCTAACAGTTTTTCCCATGGTGAGGGTAATTCCTCTAACTTTACCCACAATCGGTACAGCAGACCCATTAAACTTTATGTAATAAACATTTCCACACAAGCGTCCAATGTAATTTGAAAATTCCTTAACCATTCCTTAATCATCTTATGTTGCTAATTACCATACTGTTCACTAGATGTGGCATGGCATGTGAACCAAGAGATTTACCAAGTAGTTTTTGATGTGGCCAACTTAGCAGGGTGCCCCCTACCACAGGTATATATACCTTCCTCTTCCCCAGAGCCACAATACCTCTACACTTAAGTTTGGTAGCAAAATACCTACAAGCTCTATAGGTTTGCCATCATAGCTATTAGGTTGAAAATTCAGATCCTTCAAGATGCCTTTTCCTTTATATTTTTCCTAAAAATCTGTGTCAGACACTAAGGTAAGATGTGCCCCTGAATTCGTCACCCCCGAAACACGTACCCCATTTAAACAAACTATTAACCGGATGCTCACACTTCACCACATTAGCATACATACTGATTCTTTAATTTGCAGCACAATTTGATTCAATTCTCACACACTTTCTTGCTGGGTTTGCCACTCCTTTAGCACTGCATATTGCCTTCTCTTTCCGAAAATGTCCAAAATCACTTGGTAGACGGGCAATCCTTGTACTTGTCCATGTGTGCAATAATGCAACAATGGAAGCAAGCCCTTCTGGATCTCTGTGTGTCTTTTGATTTAATCAAACACCTTGATTTAAAATCAGCAGCACGAACATTCACATAAGATTTCTTCTTGCACATCTCCTCAACACATGCTAAAGAATGCTCTACTTCTTTGGCAGTGGTTAATGCTTTGTTTAAATTGGAAACATCTTTAAACCAAAGTTACTCTCTAATCCTGTCAGAATTACATTACAACATAAACTGATCCCTTGTCCTTTGCACTGTCCCTAACTGTACATGAGGATAGAATTTTATCTAGTGCAGTGGCATTATCCCCAACAGGTTGGTCGTCCCTTTGAGCACGCATACCAAAGTGGCACTGTAGAAAAAATGATTATTATTTTGGAGAGGAGACAACCTACCTCAAGGAATAATCACAACCCTTGCAATGGTGAACCCTCAAAGTCACTGAATTAACCTGAGCTCAACACTCTTGTAGCTATGGCAAAGAGCAGAAGGTAAACTTAAAAAACGTGTACCAAGACAGTCCTAAAGTCAAACAGCAAAACAATAAATCCTAAAAACAAATTAGAAGAATAGAATAACATTTCGCATACAAAATTACACTTAACTGACAAAATCCAATAAAGAGATCTGGAGATATGAGGTTTTAAAGTTTTAAGTAGAAATAGAGCCAGGAAGCACAAAGTATCAATGATAGCCGATAGTTGGGGCGTATGTGCAACTTTACACGGACTGCGATGGAGTCCGGGTCGGATACAATAAACAGGTTGGTGCTGGTGAAAGATTTTATATTCTGACTCTAGTACTTTCAGTCCACTACAGGAGTGCACTTCTAAATCCCCACGGGGCCTCAAGGGAGGCACTTAAGTGCTCACAGGGTGTCAGGCAGAGGTTAAATAGCAGTGTAGAGTATTGGTCCAGTGGGCTTCACCTAGACAGTTGCAGGAAACTGCCTCTTGTAGATTGTGTACCTGTAACATTAGCAAGAGGTCAACCTTTTGACCCTTACAGTATACTTCTTTGTCAGGGGTACAAGAGAGAGCAGGTCCAGTCCTGTGCAGCTTTTCTCAGGTCGCAGACAGAAGGTTTATTCTCTTCTGATCTGCCCTTATATCCATGAGTATTCTTAAGTGGGTGCCTGGAGATTGCATATTTATATCTGGCATAAGCTAGTGGGTAGGACTTGCCCCTGAGCGCACCAATGATCTCCAGGGCATAGTGTGAGCAGGCTTATCCAGCTGGTTACACAAACAATATGTTTTGTGCTGTATTCATGCGTAGACAAGAGGGTGCCTGCCAGGTAAGAATAAGAGAAGGCCAAGCTCATGGCTACACAACAGCATGTTACAGTAAAGATGGCTTGTTATGGAGGGGATGTGGTTAGTGTAGGAAAGTTCCCCTTTTTGCATGGTTGCCCCACACTTTCTGCCTGATGTTGACGCTCTGTGACTAAGTGTGCCCTGGGTTCCTGCCAGGCAGGAACCCAGGGCCTACGTTTTTGCCTAAATATGTACTGTTGCACATCCATATTGGCAACTCTCTGGTCACATGCAAGTCCTTTGTAAAAGGAACCATGGGTACCAATGTCACTGTGACCAGGGAAGGCCTCAAAGGGCTGCAGCACATATTGTACCACCCTTAGAGGCCCTGTACCCTGACACACACACACACACTGCCATTGCAGGCTGCATGTCTGAATGCAGAACAAAGTGTAGAGACAACATGGCACACATTCCTGTATGCTATGCCTACAACCCACTGCCTGTGGCATAGGTGAGCCACCCCTCTAGCTGGGTGCACTATGGCCCTGGTGAGGATACAGGTACAAGAGCCCTGTACCCCTAAAGTGTTTAAGTCCATTCTTGGCCATGGTAATTGTAGTAAAGCCATAAAGAGTGTATGATCTGGGAGTTTGTCATTATGAACTCCACAGCACCATAATGGCTTTACTGAAAACTATGAAGTTTGATATCAAACTTCTCAGCACATTAAACCCACCCTGATGCCAGTGTGGGTTTAATGAAAAATGCACTCAGAGGGTATCTTAGAGATGCCCCCTGAAACAAAGCACCTCCCTGGGCAGAGGTACCAAGCCTCCTCCCCCATGATGAGCTGGGTCCACAAAGGGGAAGCTTTAAAGGCTTTCTGCCTTAGTGAGCTGCCCCGGCCATTTACTGCTCTGAGCAACTGGCCTACACCAGTTGTGACCCCCACTTTGGGCGGGAGAATGAGTGGGGAAACCAAGATAGGAGGAGAGGGGTGCCCACCTTTGCCAACCACACCTGTCAGGTGGGGCAGGCGAGGCAAAGCACAACTTTTAGTCCCTGCCATCTTGAAGATGAGGGGACCCAGCAGGGCCGGACTGGGAACTGAAAGCAGACCTGAAAAGGTTTTCCAGACCAGCCCCCGTCCGGCCCGCAGCGAGCGTGCACAGGCAGCGAGCCTGACCGCTACTAGGGGGGGTTAGGGGGGTTCTCCCCCCAAGAACATTTTGGAAAAAGACAGACCAAAATGGTGAATTTTACAGCACATTTTTCATTACATATTCAATTGTATCAACTTTCAAAGCACAGTAAATAGTATATGATGACCTTAAAGAGCACCAGGTTATCCACCAAGTCATATGTACCCATAGACCTTCTTTCAGAGAGCACCAAAAATAGACATAAGTAGTGAATCAGAGAGAACAAAGTAAAAGTGAGACCAGCCCCCACATGGTGTTTAGCGAGCAAGCGCAGTGAGCAACCACTACTAGGGGGAGTTTGGGGGGGTTGTCCCCCCAAGAAAATTTGAGAAAGGCCAAAACAAAGCATTTTTCAACACATTCTTCATTGCATATTAGATTGTATTAACTTTTAAAGCATATTAAATGATCACCTTATGGAGCACCAGGATACCCAGTCATAAATCACAGACATTCCTACAGAGAACACTAAAAAATGAAATGTCGAGCACGAAACATGAATTTAAATATAACCAATTTATTCTTCATATACAATAGCATAAAGTCATTTAAAAATGCACTTAACTTCAAACAATTGTGCAACCGTTCTTAGTAAAAAGTGTACAAGACAATGTGCACTTCAACCCTTGTGGTAGCAAAGAGCTGCTACTCTTTAGTGCGACCGGAAGTAACACTTCTAAAGAGGACTGATTTCCTTTCTTGGTACAGCACATAGGTCAGTGACTGCACTTCTGAGGTGTATGTAGCAATATGGGACAGTGAGCACCCACTTTATTTATTTTAAACATTTGCTAACCCGTTTGCAGCAATGCTGTCTGTGGGCTGAGGCATTTTTGCTTTTTACAGAATGACTGATCTTTGTAGCGGTGTGGTGCAACTGCAAGATGTGGGTTCCCTTTGGGGTGAGTTGTTCTGCCATAAGGGTGCACTCACTGAATAGTTATTGAAAAGGGAAGTGTCTGAATTTCTCAGTTCATTGAGGAAAATAAGCCCATAATAATAACAATTAAATGTAAAGTAACAGAAGACCAGTTAGGTTTCCCCTTAGTGAGGCAATGTAGATTTTGCAAATTCGTTTTGCTCTGTATGTATTCTCTAATGAGTTCTGGAAAAGGCCTGAGTGATGCTTTAGCTGAAATATAGGGAAGGCTCTCCACCTCCTCCTGCCCCCTGCTCACCACATGCCCTCGAGGTCCTCCTGGATTCCAGGTTGATACATGGAGCATGTTTCGACCTCTTAAGGGTGGTGATGGCTCATGGCTGGCTAAGTTACATAGAGGATCGGGGTCCGGGATAGCCACTCCACGAGTCATCAATCAGAGCCTGCGTGGCCTAGGGGCTGAGGCCAGCCACCACCTCACTCCGCCCCTGCTCCCAACAAACATCATCACTACGCAGCCGAACCAGGCCGGGGCCTTACCCTGCTGCCCCTTGCCGCTTTAGGCCCATTTTTATTCCCTTTTGCTTTTAATTCATTTCTCTGTCCGGGTCGCGACGCCTCCATACTGTGCCGCCCAGAGCTCACCACCCAGTGGTCGAAGTGGGGGAAAAAAGTTGGGGAACTGTGGGCGGAGAATCAGAGAGTGGGAGTAACCCATGGATTGGGTCAGTGTGTGGAGTCAGAGGTCTGGCAGAAAGAGCAAAATATCCCAATTTTTTGGTATTTGTTTCCCATCTCACAAACCGGTTACAGCTTATTACGTTATTTAATTTAACCACTGGATACACATGTTTATTTAAGGTTTAATATTGGTTATTGACATTAAAATACATTCACAAAGTGGGATATGTTTCCAATCATAGAATGTCCCAAATATCCTTAAAAGTGGAATCGCAAGCCTTTTGTCTCCCAGCCATGGAGTTTCTGTCATCAGCACTTCTCCTCCCTTTTCCACAAGAGCAGTTCAAACAAGAATGACAAAATATCCTAGTATGCAAATGTTTTCCACATAATTATGGCGCTGTCATATTTGCCACATAATACATCATCTGCTGCATAATCGGACGATTTTAACTAATAAATTGTTTATACCTCAAATGTATCAAAAGTTACTAAGAAATATGACTTGTGCTGCTGTGAAGTGGAGGGCCCCATGAAAAGATTGACTGGTCAGCTTTCTTACTGCTGCAGTTGTATGTTCCACTGATACTAATAAGTAAACATCTTGGCAGAGGCTGTTAGCATGTGTAAAAATGTCAAAATAATAAAGTATCAGAACATTTACAGCACCACTTCTACCCTTGTAGGGTGTCAGAGCTCTTTACATCACACAAATTACACAGAGACAATCAATCATACGTGTGTAAATCACTGTATAGGAAATGTTATATAAGAAAAAGGACTACAAGGTGTAGGAGTCACATGACAACCATACTGTTAAACAGTATAGCTTAATAGTGATTAGTCTGGAGAAACACAAACTTAGAATTTAAAACAGAGTACCATGGTCGGGGGTTCTCTTTAATAATCAGAATTGATTTCTACCCAAATTACCAGTTTTTGTAACATTAGGATAATCAAAGACGTGGAAAAAACCATAACACTCTAATTTATACCATGCATTTTGCATGCAGCTCTTACATGACAGTTAATAGGTCAATGTTCTATGTTAGGATTTTAACTTATTAACTGCAAGTAACAATAGGGCCTCTCTGGCAAAAGCAGAAACCCACTGACCTATTTACATTATGCAAAAACAACAATTGATGAACAGAATGCAGAACAATGTCATGCATTCACCCCAGTACAGAGATCTGGGCCTAAGTCCATAGTTTTTTTGCTCACCATGAAATTCCAGTTTGAACCCAGTCATATGCAAATCAGTGTTGACTCTGTGCCTAATGGGAACAGTCCAGGCTGAACTGCCAGGCCAGGTCCTCCCTGAACTGGAAACAAGCACCCTGGGACCAGTTTTATTTGTTGCAGTGACACTATTTACATTATGTGCACTTTGCGATCAGTATGGTACATGTTCTTAGCAGCAGGCACATTAACCCTCTTTCCATGAGTCAAAACGTCCACTAGACTGAACACCTTCTGTCCCTACTAAGAACATGAATCACTGGAGTTATCATGACATTTTTATTGTTGCCGAAAATTGTTGGAGGCCAGGAAGGAGGCAGCAAGTGCTTTTAAAACCAAATCATACTTGCAAACACGACACCCCCACCTCAAGTCTTCGATAGCCGCAGTCTGTGCAGGTAAGAGCCGTAGGTGGTGGGGCCGGGTGAAGGGGGATTTTGAGGGACAATGCAGAGTGAAAATTCATTATTTATTTAATTTTCCCTCTGCATCATCCCTCGAAATCCCCCCTTACCCGGCCCCTCTGCCCCACTGCTGTTACCTGCATGGACAGCGGCTGGTCAGCACCTGGTGCGGTCGCACTGCCCTAGAACCACCCTGCTCAAGGGTCCTGTGACCTCAGTGACAGAGTCACTGTCACTCTATGGTGTGCTGCTTCATAGACCTGCCTGCAAGACTGAAGGTGAACTTCAGAATGAATTGTGGCAGACAGGCCTTCTAGGTTAACCCACACTTGCCACTGTTAGGGTCCACCTGCTGGTGCTAAGACACCAGGGCTTCTAGGGGCAGATTTACAAGCCCCTTGCGCCTCTTTTACGCTGCCGTTGCATCACTTTTGTGATGCAGCGGCGGCGCAAAGCCAGCGCCATGCTGTGGGGTATTTACAAAGTGACGCATTAGGGAGATGCGTCACTTTGTAAAGCCCTGCGCCACATGTAGGTGTTCCGGCGCATGGGGGGTGTTCAGGCACAGGATCGCCTCCTAAAAGTGGCTGAGTGAAATCTACAAGATTTCACTCAGTCACTTTTAAGGGCATACTGCATCAAAACCCAGTACCTGCTTGAAGCAGGTGTAAGGATTGACGCAGCATGTTAGGGATAGGGCACCCCGAGCCTTGCTAGAGCTGCATCGTGCTTGCGATGCAACTCCAGCAATGCGCCGCCTTTCCAACGGGGGATGCGACACGCATCTGCCCATCTGTGCGCCACGGTACGCCGCATTGTAAATGCGGCGCATCAGTGGTGGTGCACGGGTGGGCAGATGCATCGCAACTCTTCTGGCGCATCCCTGCTGATTAGCAGAGATGCACCAGAAGTAGTAAATCTGCCCCCTAAGGTCTTGTGGGGCCTTCTAAGGTCCAGCATGGGAATGTGCTCCCTCAGGAGAGTGGCCTGGCGGACTGGTCATGAATGATGAACCTGGTTCCCCAGTTCCAAATTCAGCAGCTCTGACCATAGTGCACCCTCCTCTCCGCCACTGAACACCATACTGCCCCACTGAGAGAAACTTGCACTGCACTGACCCGCAATAAACACCTGGATGTGACTCAATTCAAATTACGCAGTAGACAAGAGCAATATGCTGCTTAAAAAAAATTAACACCATTCTACAAAAAGTAAACACTCATAGGAAATACAAGATTAAGAAAAGCATGTGAAATGTAAGCAGGAAACAACATGGTTACCTTTTTCTTTTTACACTCATTATTCCGAAATTAGTGAGTCCTTTTGCCAGAAAAGTTAAGGCCATGACTACAGGGCGTAGAAGGGACCCGTTTCAATGCCCATTGCTTATATCCTTACAAAACATAAGCAGTATGGTTTACAAAGACCACGTTTGTGAACAAAAAACCGCTGTACATATTTTGTTTTCCAGTTCACCCATCAAGCAGGTATTTCAGTACCTCCAGATATAGTGCACTTTCCCACCCAGGGTAAGCAATGTTGAGAGATGAGAAAACAAAAGTAGCACTTCACTGGCATACACTGTAAAGTGGCGATAATGGGTTTAGGTGTGAATAAATCAATCTGGCCACCTTGCAACCACTCTGTCTTGCTTTAGTTTGTTAGTTAGTTAGTTATTTTTCATATTCTGAATGTTTTATTTCTCTCCACCCCGAGGCTGCACAGAGAATTTTCCAGCAAACGTGTTTTTCTTTTTTGGATCCATTTCACAGGGGAGCAAATAAATTAAAGGAGGAAAGAGAAGGTAATGCCTCGTTGTTCTTAATGTAATGACTGTCTCTGACTCACGCAGGGGTTGGTTCCACACAGCCAAATCGGCCCCAGCAACAGAACCGGCCGCCACCTCATCCAGCCTACCCGGGGATTGCCCAGTGCACAGACTTACCAGTCCGGCCCTGGGACCCAGCCAACCAGAAAGAGCCCTATGCACCCCTTCCACTGGAGGCTGGCATAATAGGGGGTGTACCCATCCCAAGGTAGGGACCCATTGTTCCCAACATTTACCTATGTGAATCGCCCCTATATTTTGTATTATGGGACAAACCCGATTCTTGCCTCCTCAAACAAGAAGAAGGAGGACCAAAGAGCTGTGCTGAAGGAAGAAGAGGACACCAACTGACTTGGTCCCAGCCCTACGGCCTGTCCTGATCTTGACCAGCTCCACCGGAAACTCGGTGTGTCCTACAGCAAGCAGCGCCCCAGAACCTGGAGGACCTGCCCTGCCTTCACTGAAAAGACTTGGTTTCCCGTGAGCACTGGGTTTTATCACCAACAGTCTCTAGCTACAGCCAAATCTGTGAGTCTGCACCACTCTGCACCAGATGCCCACAGCCAGAGTTCGAGTGGCATAACACCACGAGGAGGTCTCCCCGGCGATCCTGACTTGGAATCTGGTGATCCCTGACCTGCCTCGAGTCTCCTGACGACGCATGCAGCCCCTTTCTGGAGGATCCTGCCGACCACGACCGGAGCCGGTAAGAAGAACCCGACTCCAAAAGGCACCCCTGCACCCAATGCCCCACGGCCTTAGGTAGCCCAACCAATGGTGTCCCGGCAGCCCTTGACATCCCAACTTACCTCTGCAACCAGTGGTCGCCTTCAGAAGATCTTCATGCCCAAGACTGCAGTGTTTGTTCAAACTGTCGAATCCCCATTGAAAGTAATAGGGCACCAAAAGCCAAAACAGCACCTTGTGTGGAGTTTGGAAAATTGTATGAATCCTTAAGAAGCTGTATACTTAGAAAAACTGATTTACTAACCTTTTTATTTAGGAAATGTCCCAGTGTGATATCTAATAGAAATGGAAGTCTTACGGGAGGTAAGAACTGTCTCAGAGCACTCTTGGTGCACAAAAAGTGCGTAGGACAAAATTAATTGAATAGACGTAATAATGTCTCCAAATATTTTGAAAGAGATTTATTTGTCAAAGTACTTCAAATAATTTCAAAGGTATCCCAGAAACATATTGTCTTCATATGTTCTTCATTTCAAATTTTACACATGGAAAGGAACGTAAGGACCATGTGACATTCTTCTCAAGGTAAATAAACAACCCCAATGCATTTCGTGCTGAAGGTAGCACTTCTTCAGGGGGACAATGTATCTAAAGAGAAAACAAATGTACATTCGATGTAGTTCGCCGAAAAACAGGAAACGATACAGAATCTATTCCAAAATGCATGCACAAGACGTATTCATGATATTTAGAACTACGTGACTCGAGAGGTATGAACAAGTGCTGGTGATTTAAAATGCAGAGTGCAAGAATACAAAATTAACCGGATCAAAAAGAAAGAATAAGAAGAAAACGAAGTGCGGTCAGGAAAATATGCTAAGAAGCAAAAACCACCAATAGATGTGAGCCCACAGTGTTGCGGGTAAATAAAAACGTGATAAAGCATCCCAGTTACTTAGGTGTGACATAGAGTGATAACGTGCTCGTACAGACTAAAAGGTGACCGCGTTAATCCATTGTGAAAGTTAGTTTACCGAGTACCGAGAAGGTTACGGGTGAAACAGGTAAACCGCATCCAAAGTGACAGAGCCATAACCCGGAAGACGCCACGCATGCGCAGAGGCGCTCAGTAGAAAAAAGAAAATCGTAGACAAAGAAACAAGACTAAGCAGGGTGTGAAGGGAAACAGAAAACGTCATCGGGCAAGAGGAACGAAATAACCAACTAAGAAAAAAATAATGAATGGTAAATGGATAAGAGTAGAAATCAAAGAAATGAAATGAAATGTGAAAATGGAAAAAAGTGAGCCGGACGTACAGAAGGGAAAATAAAAACATATATACAGTAAGTAATATTCCATGACAAAAAATAATAAGAGCACACGGTCTAGAGAAAGAAAGAAAACAATAAGAATTCAAAAAAGTAGATTACAGGCATGAGAGAGAACAAGCACAAGTGTAGACAATTCATTATAGATGACAACTAAGTTCAATTCTGTCATTTAACCCCTTCGGTTGTAGGGCTTGTAAGAAATAGATCCGGTGGAGTTCACGCTGTAGTAACAATTTACTATTGTCTTTGTTGGGTGATTTCTTCACAACTTCCAAAACAAGAAAACGAATTTGACTTGGATTATGGGATTGTGCCACAAAATGCGCTGCAATACATGACTTTAGATTTTTCGTGCGAATGTTACTCCGGTGTTCCGTGAGTCGAGTTTTGATCTTGCGTTCAGTTTTACCCACGTACGGGAGGCCGCACGGGCATTTCAGCATGTATATAAGGTTAGTAGAGTCACAAGTTGCATTCACTTGAAGATGAATGGGGGTGCCTTTTGTTGGATGACACAGAATATTGCCAGGTATGATACTATTGCAGTGTCCACAGTTCCGACATGGTATGGTTCCTTTAAAGACAGTCAAGATTGAAGATGTGGGTTGTTTTAGAAGAGTTTGTAGATTGTTAGAACGTTGGTATGCGAAAATGGGAAGTTCATCAAAGCTGTTGTTGAAGTCTTTCTCTAATTGAAGCATTGGCCAGTGTTTGCGAATTACTTCTTTGATTTTTTTGGATTGTGTAGAAAATTTAGATACAAAAACATGTCGATTTTCATCTTCTTGAATGGTGTTTTTAGGTTTAAGTAGGTCTGCTCTGTTGAGGCACATAGCTCGTTGTTCTGCGGTTTTTGTAATTCGTGTGGGGTAACCTCGTTGGTGGAATTTGGAGATGATTTTCTGGCTATCCTGAGTGTAGAGTTCGGATGTAGAAGCAATCCGTTTTGCGCGTAACAGTTGTGAGTAGGGTAAGTGACGTTTCAAGCTGGGTTGGTGGAAGCTTTGGTAATGTAGGTAATTGTTGCGATCAGTTTCTTTCGTGTATATAGATGTGATGAATTGGTTGTTGATCAGTTTGATTTGGACATCTAAGAAAGAAATTTCAGTTCTGCTGTAGGTGTGGGTGAATTGAATCCGATCATTAATACTGTTGATAATTTCGATTGCATTATTCAATTGTGTTTCATTACCTTTCCACACTAGGAAAATATCATCAATGTACCGATGGTACGAACACAAGAATGGTTCCCAGTTTTTATGTTTCAAAATGTTTTGTTTTTCGAAATGGTACATGAACAAATTGGCGTAGGCTGGAGCAGCACAGTTGCCCATAGCTACTCCAGATAATTGCAGATAATGTTGGTTGTTGGGGGATTGAAAATAGCTGTGGTGAAGGGTAAACTGCATGAGTTCCAGAATGAAGATTTGTAAATCCGTAGGTTTGTTGGTTTGTAACAAAGCGGACTCTAAGGCTTCAAGGCCCAAGTCATGTGGAATCGAGGTATAGAGTGCACTGACATCTATGGTAGTTAGAATGACAGGTTGATCCGGTGTGAAGTGAATTTCATGGAGTTTTCTCAAAAAGTCAGTGGTATCCTGGATGTGTGTAGACATTGATTTGACACTGGTTTGAAGATGTTTGTCAATATATCGTCCAGTGGGCTCATGGATGGAATCACAGGTACTGACAATCGGCCTGAATGTGATATCTAGTCATATCACACTGAGTAGAAAAAGTAGCTTCCAAGACAACCCCAACAATCTACCTATGTTTCAGCAAGGCTGTATTAATTGGAGAGAGTTTGATCCCCAAATAATGAAATGAATCAACCCTCTCCAAAACCATTTCCCTTTGCCTAGTTGTTCACATAGAAGGAACTTACTTGAATCCCTAACAAAGGTCTCATAAGTGTCCACCATCAAACAATTCTCATTGGCAGACACACTTGTAATTCTTCTTCATATAAAAACATATTCAAAACGATCTTGGATTCTATCTCCTCATTCCGCACAGAGAGTAGTCCTCCCTTCTGCTCGTTAATTTTATCCTCCTCGATTGCCTTTCAGCTTCCCTATCTCTTAAACACAATGTACCTTTCTCCATTTATTAGGCTATACAAATGGCCCCTGCAGATAATAGAAAATATTGCACCCAAAGAAAATGTCTCACTTAGAAGGTTAAAAATTGCGAAACCCAAAAGCTTAAGGCCTTTGGTCAAGTTAATAAGCAAAACAAAGACTTCAATAGACATTGTAACTGCGTGTTTACAGATACATTAATGATCACATTATGAGTGTAACGTGCAATTCTAATAGCTACATGTCCCATTAAACAGTAAATGCTAAATTATTATTAAATGAGTACTTGAATACATGATGATTAACAATGTTATCCAAACCACATACGTGTGAATATATATGTGAACTGCAATCCATTGTTACTGTAAAAAAAAAATTAATATACACACATGTAAATTTCAAAGTTACATGGTAAATACACTTTCAATATTGCTTCGAGTGCACTTTACCTAATTAATCATATTAAGTCACACGAATACTTAAGGCCCTGAATAAGCATATATGTGGCCTAATCACTCGTAAAAAAGGTGGAGCCAAATATTCACCGCTCCAGTCCCCCTTCTGATGGTGTATCAAATTATCCCAGGTAACAATGTGATATCATCAGACACGCCCTCTAAAACCTAGTGGACTTGAACATTTTTCATCTTGAATCCATCAGACATTTCATATCCTCATAGTATCTACTCCGACTCTCCTCTAACTCTACATCTGCTCTCTTCCTTTTCACTCCTCGCCTAATTTGTCCATAGTTATATCCCTTAAAGATCATGAATAGGAATATCACACACAGAGCAATTTTCAGAAGGGCCTTCGAAATGGAGCCCAAAATTCAATTTCCCAGGTTTCCAAACCACCTGCCTACAGTTGACAATCCATTTCTAATAGCTCCTGCTGCTTCCAACTCCTTCAAATCCTTTGTCAATCCAGATATATTCCAAATATATTTCTCCAAATCCTGACTTTCCTCAGGAATATAAGTACATAAGCATTGCTGAACTTCGAGCATACTGCAGACTCTACCGTCTTTTGCTAGTAAAAGGTCTAACGCATGTCGGTTCTGTAAAACCATACACCTTATTGCAATAATTTCAGTATTCACAAGTAATAAAGATTTTGCGGTGCAGCAGCTAATTTGTCCACTAGCGTAGACAGCCTCCTAATCTTCAGATCATTCAAAATCACCCCTAAAGATGGGATGATGGCACCAAAAATACCACCCAATATTTCTGCTGCACTAACACTTCACTTGTCCTGAGATTCTTGTTTCATACCGGATCATCAAAATGATCCACATGGTACATTTTTGGAAAAACTATACCAAGATAATGTGTATAATTCCATCCATGGGGCAATTTAAAATATGAATGAAAATGGTGGTAGGAGATGCCCTCAGCTACAGACGCAGGCAACTGCATACACACATACAAATCTCACACTCATGGTGTCAATCTACTCATGCAGCAATCTAAAATAAAATTGGATAAATATTCTCCTTTCGATAAATCTGTGTGAACCATCTGAGCCCCCCACAACTGTATTATACTATCGGCAGGATGTGGTGCAGTGGGAGCAATGGTAGAACTAATTTATACAGACCTATATTTAGCTGAATATAATCCTATGAGCACTGTGATTAATACTATAACTGCAACTGTTAACGTGCGTATGATAATGTATCTACGCCTATTAGAATTAATATTAGTATTATAATTGGCTTCCATTTCTTTGCAAAAATCTAAAGAGTTGGGTGGAGCGTAGCAGCTACAGAGTCTTTTCTGTTGGTTTGCACCTTTGCAAGCAGCAAAACTAAGTTCACATGATGTGCAGTAAAGTTATACACAAAGCCTTTGTGAATCTTCTTTCTTCCCTACTGTTAAAAAGTAGTCAGGACGCTGAAGAAGGGTGAAGTAGGATTTATTATAACAGTCCCACACAGTGGTGGTGCGTGGGTCAACGGAACTTCTCTAATGACAGTTGGTGTCAACATTAACAGATGGGAGAGGGATGGAATGTGGGGGAACCAATGGGAGGGGAGAGCGAGGGAAGGGTCACGCGCAGGGGAGAGGATGGTACCATGCGCTGGGTTGCAGGAGGGGTGGCATGGGTAGAATACAACACATCTTCCTCTCTTGAGAGTTTGGCAACAGTGCCGCAGGATGCAGTGTCAATAAGCAGGTGGTTAGTCACACACATAATCATCTAAGCGTTTAGGTCTGCGGATGGTTCTGCCAAACCTTCCAGAGGCCACGGGTAAGTGTGGTGCACATTCCGTATCCGAATGGGAGTCAAGATTGGTTCTGCCGAACCTACTACTGAGTCTGTGACCATCAAACGCAACTTCAGAATCCGAATGAGGGTCATCCTGACAACTCCGATTGCCAGTCGAAGTGCTAGGATAGGCACCTGCAGACCGATCTGTCGGTTGGCTATCATCAGAGTCAGAGTCAGATTGGAGGTCATATGTGCTGTTGTTTCTAGAACTGATATTCTCATCAACACTAGATCTATCAACATCTACCCACATATCATTGTTAACAGTAACATGCTGCTGTTGACCCTGGGCCTTGCCACTGGGATGATAGTTCGCCAGTCTGCTCATGTGCCAGACTTTCCCATCACTGAGTCTTGCCGCATTGTTAAACAGTTCGTCAACGCGAAGTGGAGCGGTATATCTGCTTTCTCCTTTCTTTACCTTTTTTTCCAAACGAACTTTCACAAGGTCGCCAATCTTGAATGAATGGTCTTTTGCTCTGTGTTTGGAATCATACCATTCTTTGTAGTACTTCTGCGCTTTGATGATATTTTTCCTTATGTTTTCAGGTGACCATTCAATTTGTTTAGATTCAGACATCCACCCCAGATCAATGCTCATGGGCTGTCTGCTTCTCATGAGAATGAATGGTGCTGTGCGTGTGCTTGCACAAGGAGCAATCCTGAATGCCCATATCAGTTTGTATATTTCCTCTTCCCAATTCAAGTTTGCATTCCTGGATAGTTGTATGTGTCCTTTCAAGACACGGTTGAAACGTTCCGTGAGGCCATTTCCTTCTGGATGGTAAATTGAAGTGGTGTGATGGGTGATACAGTTCCTAGCAAGGAATGACTTGAATGCTTCGGAACAGAATTGCCGCCCATTATCGGTGAGGACGGATTTGGGTAAGCCTTCACTGAGAAAGAGCTTGTCCAGGAAGTCTATGCATGTGGAGCTGTCAATTTCCTCAACGATTTTTATTTCCGGCCACTTGGAGAAGTGGTCTATTGCCACCAGGATGTACTTGATATCCCCACTATGTCCTTCTATGGGCCCCACAATGTCCAAACCCAATTTCTCCCATGCCATTTGCGGGGGTTGAATCGGAGAGAGACTGACCTTTGAGGTTTTAAGGGTTTTGTCCGAGTCAGAGCATTCCACGCAGTTCCTGACCAGGACCTCAATTTGCCTGTCAATGCCCGGCCACCAATAACTTGCCCTGACTCGCTGCTTAGTTTTGGTGATGCCAAGGTGGCCAACGTGACATAAATTTAGGATTTTGTCTCTGAGTGTGACTGGGGCTATGGCTTTACCCATTCTGTATAACACACCGTTTTCCAAACTGAGTTCATTCCTAGTTTCCCAGTACGCCTTGACATTGTCTTGTAGGTTGCGCTTATCTGGCCATGCGGAGTTGATGAATTGGCATATCATTTGCAGAGTGGAGTCGCGCGACATGTGTTGGCCCCATTCTTCCGCTGATATTCCATCCAGGTCAGTGTTGAAGAGCAGAGCTACCTTCTCCTCGTCTTCTTGAGCGATCATGCTTTCTGTGTGAGGCAAGGGTAGCCTGCTGAGGAAATCAGCAATTTTGTTTTTCACCCCTGGCCAATATTCAGCTGAGTAGTTGTAATCCAACAACTTGATCGACATTTTGCTGAGTCTAGGTGAAGCAGTTTGTAGACCAGAGGCGGTCAGTATCTTGATTAACGGTTTGTGGTCTGTGCGGAGATGGATATTGTATCCCCACACATATGCTCTGAAGTAATTGAGCGCCCATGCACAAGCCAGCATTTCACGCTCAATGACCGAGTACCTTTCCTCCGCTGAGGTGAGCGATCTGGAGGCAAAGGCTACGACCCATTCATGGCCAGAAGAGTCTTTCTGTGCTAGTACAGCTCCAATGCCTTTGTTGCTTGCATCAGTAGTCAGGTAGATATCTGCCTTGGGGTCAAAACCTTTGAGGAAAGGCGCCTCGCTGATTTCCTTTTTGATGGAAACAAAGGTGTTCTGACAGTCCGGTGACCAGACAAATTTGGTTTTGTTTTTTAGTAATTGCCTTATGCTGTAGGTTTTTTCAGAGAAGTTCTTTATGAATTTGGAGTAATACTCCGTCAAGCCGAGAAAGGCTCTTACATCTTCTTTGCTCGATGGACATGGGGCATTCAAGATGGCATCCACTAAACCTTGTTTGGGTTTGATTCCTTCTCGGCTGATGGTGTGTCCAAGGTAAACCACCTTGTCCTGTGAGATTTTACATTTGTCTAATTCCACTGTTAAACCATGCATTTTCAATTTGTTAAACACTTGTCTGAGGCGTGTGTCGTGATCTGATTGGTTACTGCCCATGACCAGGATGTCATCTTGGAAAAACCTGATACCCTCAACACCCTCCAAAACTGATGTCATGACCCTTTGGAAAAGTGCTGCGGCAGAGGCCAAACCAAATGGTACCCTGGTGAATCGATAGCAACCAAAGGGTGTGATAAAGGTAGTGAATTTTTTACTGTCTGCATGCAAAGGAATTTGGTGGTATGCAGATTTCAGGTCGATAATAGAAAACACACACATATCATTGGTGGCACTGAACATTTCACATATGCGTGGTAGAGGATATTGATCAATAATAATGTTCTTATTGAGGTCCCTGAGATCGATGCAGAGTCTGATTTTCCCATTGGGACGTTTAACAACTACCAAAGGGGAAACCCACTCCGCCGATTCTACAACTTCTATAATACCATCCTTGACAAGTCTGCTTAGTTCAGTTTGGACATCACTTCTCACTGACACCGGTAGATGCCTTACCTTGTGAATGCAAGGAACAGCTGAGTCCTTGAGCTCAATTTTGTGTTCGAAACTGTTAAGGAGCCCAACTTTACCTGAGAACACTTCGGGAAAGTCTTTTTGTATTGACAGTTTACAGGATTCATTTATGGACAAGACGGGATCATCACTATTGGGATCAAGCATGATGCCAAGGTCAGCCTGGTCACTCCAGCCAAGGACAGAGGGACCTTTTTTTGCTACATAAAGTCGGCAAAACGCTTTCCGGTTTTTGAATTCGAATTCCAGATCGCGAGTTCCAAGGAATTCTATGTTGTTCCCCGTGAAGCTTCTAGCGATGACCTTGGGTTTTTCCAGAGCAGGGCCGATTTTATCCGTGAATTGCTTCCAAACATTCTCGTTGATAATCGTGAAGGGAGAACCAGAGTCCGCCATCAGATTGATTGTCACACCTCCCATATTGACATCACACATGGGTTTTTTCTTCTTTGTTGTCGTGAGTTCTAAGACATCATACTCAATGGAGAAGACATAGTTGACATTGTCGGAGTCAGAATACTCCGATTCTTCTTCGGTTGAATCACTTTCCTCATGAATTTGACGTACTTGTTTGCTCTGTTTGTACATTTTCCTGTTGCACACCTTGGCGATGTGACCAGTCATTCCGCACGACAAGCATTTTTGGTGTAGAGCTGGACATCTTTTAGAGTCGGCTAGATGGGTCGGAGACCCACAGCGATAACATTTGAGTTCAGGAAAATCATTGTCTCTTGTTGTACTGCGTCTATCATCACTACGCTTTGACCTGCTTGGTTCATTTCTCTTGTAATGATCATTACTCATCTCTTTTTTGTTCCCTCTCTGTTTGAATTTACTTGCATTGGAGGACCTAATAGCTTTTATTTCCACAGGTTCCTCGATCACTGCTTTGGCACATCTGCCAGTAAGTTCCGCTTTCTTGACAAGGGCAACAACCTCCTTCAAGGAAGCCTCACCGTTAACCCATAGTTTATCTTGGATGTTGGGGTTGCTAGCGTGCATTATAATTTGATCTCGCACAAACTCTTCCTGCAGTGCTCCGAATCTGCAGGTCAAGGCCAAGTTGTTCAGGGCAGCGACATAATCCTCAACACTCTCGTCCTTCCCTTGCTTCCTTCTAGAGAATTTGTACCGATCAACCGCAACGCACACAATTGGCGAGAAGTGATCGTCTAGATCGTCTAGGGCATGTTGGTAAACATCATCACCAGTTCTTACCTTCTTCTCTATGTTATTATAGGTCTTAAGTCCACCAGGACCCAAGCAGTACAAAAGGACTTTTTTTTTCTTAATAGCAGTGAAGTCATCATCCTCAACAGTCTCAATGTAATTAATAAAATACTCTTTCCACTCTTTCCAAGGCATGCTAGGTGCACCTTTGAGAGGTAGAAATGCCTGGGGTTGCGAAAGGTTCAAGGAACTGAGAGCGCACATGACGATAGACAATTGTGTACAGAATTGAAGGTTCAGATGTAACTTAGTACACTATGCTGGTGCGGAGTCTTCAAACAATGGGAATATGCCAAGGTAATTGCACTGTATATTGTGACCTATTTTATAGTCTATTTTATACCATGCGGTAAAGTCAACAGATACCTGGCGTGGGCCAGGCTCGAACCCTGACTTGAAGAAACGAGCAATTTCACTCGATGTTTTTTTTTTCCAAAATGGCCTCCTGCGCTGCGTTCCAGTGACGTCACGCGTCACCAGGCATGCGCAGAAGCGTTCAATTGCTGGCGCGAAAACAGCTGACAGGAATTTCCGTGCCGAATGCGCAGGGGAGCGCTTACTCACTGGCAGGAATGGATGAGCGCCAGGAAGCCTCAGCCGGAGAAGAGCGTCGAGCGTAGGTGGCACACGCGCAGGGGAGTTCCAGAAGCAGCGGTCCTACCTCCGTGTCGCGTAGCAGGCGGTCGTTGCGAGATGCTCACTTCTCACACGAATACCACGGCCACTTCACCACCGACCTCTATATGGTGCGCTTCCTCGTTCGCCGTGAAGAGAGACACCAGGATTCTCAGGTGAGAAGAATTTCTTCAACGAAAGAAAGCCCATCAGCTGTGCCACGGTGTGAGGCTGTAGTTCCGTCGTCCGTCAATGACCTCGTCGCCACTGTTAAAAAGTAGTCAGGACGCTGAAGAAGGGTGAAGTAGGATTTATTATAACAGTCCCACACAGTGGTGGTGCGTGGGTCAACGGAACTTCTCTAATGACAGTTGGTGTCAACATTAACAGATGGGAGAGGGATGGAATGTGGGGGAACCAATGGGAGGGGAGAGCGAGGGAAGGGTCACGCGCAGGGGAGAGGATGGTACCATGCGCTGGGTTGCAGGAGGGGTGGCATGGGTAGAATACAACACCTACAAAGTCTAGTTAATGTCTCTGATAATAAAAGGTTCCAGTTTAATAACAATCAGTTAAAAAGTGAATTGTTTAACACAGAGCTCATTTGCATCCAGGAAAGTAAATTCAGCCACATCCAGAATAAGATGTCTTAAAGCATCTAATTTCACTAAAAAAAGAAGTTCAAACGTAAGATCAAACTGAAGATCAAGTTCACTCAGTTTCAGTTGAATTCTCACAATAATTCCACTCGTACTCTCTGTCATTTCCAAGGAAATAAGTCCATTCAAGACAGAAGGACCTCTGACAGGGCATTCTTGCTCACTTCGACCTTCTGAGTCGTTTTCCGTCTCCTTCTCCATCACTCTGATCAGAACTCTCAGTGTCTTTCAGGAAAACAGCGATGTCACCTTCTCATTGTGGGATCAGTCTCCCCCTTTCCTGTTGTCTCGGCCAATGTTCACAGGCTGCCACTCATGGTTCTACAGCACTAGACCCTTCATCAGGGTCTGACTCTGGCTCTGCCACAACCACAGAGCTAGCTTCTCCTTCTGCTTCGATAACCAACTCTCCAGGAGCCCCTTAGGCCAAACAAGTGCTGTCTGAGATTCGTTCTGGTGCCCAACAGCGTGACTAACCTTCTTCCGTGGTCTCACTACCACCACTGGCACTTCTAGTAGAGTACATCATTGAGGGGACACAAACACAGCAAGTGTGGGCTGCATGCACCCAGCCTGGAAGACCTTTGCACTTCACAGTAGTCGTGACAGCCAAAATCACTTGTTGAGGCCATTGCAAATGAGGATCTAGACAGCTCTTCCTTACGTGCTTCTTAACCAGAACCCAGTCACCGGGACTTATGAGGTCCCGATGAAGCAGGGCCTTCACAGCTCCGACCTGATGAGACACAGAACGCACCACATCAGCCAGTCTTTTGCACTAATCAAGGATCAGATCATCAGTAATGTTGTTAAGCGCATTTGCATCCAATTCTGGCAATGTCATTGTCCTGTCCATGATGATCTCATGGGGGGACAATCCTATCCTTTGATCAGGTATGCTGTGGAGATTCATCAACATAAGCGGCAAACATGTGGCCATTTCGATGATGTGGAAGCACACACTTTGGCAAGCCTCAATTTCAGAGTTCCATTGACCTGCTCCACCAGACCCAAAGCCTCAGGTCTTTGTCTACAATGCAGTCTCTGTTCCACTCGCAAAGCAGCTCTCAACTTTCTCAAGATTTCATTGTTAAAGTGGGTGCCCCAGTCAAATTCCAACAACGTCTAAAAAGCCAAACCTAGGTACTAACTCCCCCTACAATAATTCTCCTACAGTGAGACTGTCATTCCTTCATGTAGGGTATGCCTCAAACCAACGTGAAAAGATGCACATAACAACCAGCACATACCTCAATCCATTACACAGGCATCTTAATTATACCTGGCATCCTATTGAAGGAATCACCTGACCTCCCAATATGACACAGTGTGATTGCAGTCCTTTTTCCCCACATTATTCTATTGACACGCAACACATCAATGACACAGGGCTTCAGCCATAAACCTGAACCTGGGAATAAACCAGGTTTGTCAGAACAACCTAATCATGGGGTGTCCCCCTCCATGAGTTGGACCATGATAATGTCTTGCAATCAGAGGTAAAAGGATATTGGGCAACACTAGTCTTCCTTCTGCTGAAAGCCATACCTCCTGCTCATCTCTTTGACACAGCCTGCCTTGACCCAATTTTGTTGTACTGCCCCTGACACTTACTCCTGCAACCTCTAGACATCTTCCCAAGTTTCATCTGTGGTTAACAAAAGGTTGTAGGTACAAGCACTGTAAGCACAGTATTTAGCAACCTTATTGGCATATCTATTCCCAACTGTCATGTAAGTTTCATCTTTACAATGTGCTTCACACTTAACAGCAACTTGTGCAGGCATCAAGAGCTTTTCTGACTGCTACCCATTTTAAATGGGTGAGCCTGAGGATGTCATTAACCTCTTCTGGGACCATAACAGTCTGAAGTTGTGAATGACAACCAAAGCCGTTTTGCCTTTCCATAAAAATCGTCACTCTCTAATGGTCTGAGAAGCAGCACGTGGTAAGCGCAATCAATTCAGACACTTGTGCTGAATATACTTCTTTGAGTCACAAAGCTTCTACTACTTCTGAAACTGTGTGGACTGTATAAGCAGCTTGCAGATTTCTTTCATAGTCTCATAGACACAAGCCATTCATAAACAATGCAAAATCAGATTCAGCTACAGGCTTGGTGCATATTTCCGTAACATCGAGACAGTCAACCTCCACCTCATTTTCATCATTATCACTGTCAGGAATGGATAACAGAGTGGCAGGATTCAAAACAGAACACATTGTTAGGTGACATTATCCAGCTGCCAGTATGATCTGCTCATACTGAGTCAGGTGCCTGTCAAATGCTGTCTGAGGGTAAGCTACAAAAGTATTTCAACAGAGAGAGACACATACACTGTTAAAGGATGACCAATGACAATGCCTTCACACCGTTCTAGGCTGACACCTGCTGTCTCTATTTTTTAAGAAATCCAGGCAGAGCCGCTGCAACTGGATCTAAAGTAGCAAAGAAACAGGCGACTGGTCTATGGGCATTCCAATGACTCTCTGTAGCATGGCACCTTTTTTGTTTTTAATTTACACAAATGGTTTGGAACAGTTTTTATTGCAAACATGTTTAGATTTTACCAAGATAAACGGCAAATATGTACTGCTGCTGTCATATGCGGATGATACTGTTTTGATGACTCTAACGGCTAACAGCATGCAGAAATGTCTGGATGCCTTTAATGAATTCATGTTGGGCCTAGATCTTAGGGTCAATTTTAATAAATCAATCATATGCTATGGCTTGTGGCACAGGCAGAATTAAGACCTGTAAATATACTGTGGATAATATGGTCATTGGAAAAGTCACAAATTTTAATTACTTAGGAAATCTTTTTAATAGAACATTGAATTGGGATGAATTGATAAACACCCGGGTCCAAACAACATCTAGATCCGTAGAGGCCCTTTTTCGTTTTACTAATGAACTGGGGCAAAAACCAATAGGGGATTTGATGACCCTGTACAAATCAAAGTGTGTGTCTGTGGCGACCTAAGGAGCAGGGGTATGGGGGTGCCATAAAATCGAAAAGATCCAAATCATGGAGAATAAATGTTTAAAGCGCTTATTATCAATCCCTAATAGTACTTCAAATGTTTTCGGCCACACAGAGGTGGGATTACAAGGCAACCTGTGAAGGACAGAATTCATGTGTCCCCTTTACTCCTCTGGGGAAAAATATGGACCTCTGAGGATTTGCCATTCTCAAAATAAATTTTAAAGGATTGCATGAATCCTGACAAGGCCATGTCAATCCCCTGGTTACGCTATGTAAAGGATTTTTTTTGATAAAATAGGGCTAGAAAATGTTTATGATGATCCTGTCTCTATTAATTTGAACATGAAGAAGGTCATTAAGAACGCTTATTGTACTGTTGAAGGTTCACATAGGCAAGAAATATTAACATATAATCAAGTGGTCATATTACAACAACAGTTTTATTTGACTTTTACCACGCACACACAATGGCGTTTCTATTTGACTAGATTTCTGCTACAAATATTGCACTTTTTGGCTGCTTTCCTGAAACAAGGGGGCTGTTGTGAGAGACTTCCCTCTTGTCCATGCCATAATACAGTCCAACAATGTACAGTGCATTTTGTTCTCTTCTGTCCACTTTATAAAGCCCCAAGAGACCGTTTTATCAAACCCCTTTTGAAGGATATTAGACCTTGTACATATATGGAAGGTTTTGAGTATCCGAGATCATTATCATCTGTGGTTATATGTAGCTCTATCCTTAGTTTTATTAGATCTGCACTTTCGATTAGGAATCGCTATAAATTATGAACTTTTTACTGATTTTAAATCTTTTTAAATATGATATTTTGTATATTGTGAATGCACTGCACTTTAAGTGACCATGGTAGGTCTACGTGAAAGATTATACCTAGTACCATTCAACGTCCCACCTCATTACTGTATATTTCTTTAGTGTTTATTGTACGTGAATATTGAAACCTTGTATATGATCTGTGAAATACCGTTTGTGATTGAATGTATGATACTTGTTATTTTAAAAGTATAATTTTATGATTCTTTTCTTTGAATCTAATAGTTATTTGAATTTAAATGAAATGAATCTGTGTAACCAATGAGAGAGGGAAGCTCTCCTTCTCACTGCAAAAAGTGAAAATGCTTAGTTATAATCAGGCATTCCTAGTGCTGGGGCTTTCTATTAACTCTAGGAAGGTAACCAAAAATCATTGTCCCAAGGCACCAGATCCAACATATCCATATGTGTCAGCTTTTGCAAAGGCTTGTCCATCAAGGATGTCCACTAGAAACAGTAGCCCCCCATTTCCAAAACAATTCTGACCTCTTTCTGAGTTGTTGGTTGTTTATTTGTAAAATCACTGATATTCTCCCTTGCAACACCTTTCTGACTCCCTTCTCAATTTGATGACCAAGATAGAAGACTTCTTTCAAACAATACTGTACCTTTCCAGGGGACACTTTGTGTCCATTCTCAGACATGTGGTTTAGTAATGCAATGGTATCAGCCTAGTGTGCTTCACAAGTTTTTTACGCAGCCAGCAGGTCATCATTGTACTAAGCCAGGACAAGGTAAAAGGACATCACCAGAGTCTCCAAATTCTTTTTTAAAGTACCTGGTTAAAAAAATAGAATAAATCTCCTTATATCCTTGTGGAACTTGGCACCATGCCAAGACGCGATTGACAAGCCAGAAAACAAAGAATAATTGGCTGTCCTCAGGCAAAGGTATGGAGAAAAATGCCTGGCACAAATCCATAACGTAAAACCGCTCAGCCTCACATGGAATCTGGAACAATGGAGCAGAATTCATTATAAAAAAGGACAACAGGGAATTGTTATTCGTTTTGCACAGATCCTGCACTATGCGGGTATTTACCGCTAGGCTCTGCAGACCCATAATAGGTAAGTCACATGGACTCCCCATGATCTCCTTCAGTATACCTAGTTGGAACATTGACTCTATTACTGGGGTTATTCCAGCGATCGTTTCTATCAGGTCTGTCATATAATCAAAATGGAATACCACTAACCTGTAGTCTGTACCCAGTGGGGGCGATGGGTGAGGCTGGGTCTCCGATTACCCTTCGTGATATAACCCAGAGGCATAGATATAGTACTCCTGAAGAGACTGTACTCTGGGGAAAAGGGGAATGGGACAAAATAACAAAAAGCTGCCAACATAGTCTGGAAGACCTTGTACACCACGTCCTCTCTAGTGCCAGAAAACACACCCTGTTGGGAAGAGATAAAGATCAACACATCCAAATAGAAACAACAGTCATACAGAACAACAACATAAGTAGTGAACTACAGTACGGAATACTCACTTCCTAACGTTGTTTCAAAAGTATAATTGGCAGCTTAATAAACTTCACATGCGTAACTCAAAGTCCATGAAGTGTAAAAGGATTTTGCCTGCTTCCTGTATAGTTATGTCACTATACGGAATGCCACAATAACCCAACGGTCAATGCAGTTTAAATACACACAAATGGTCATTCCAAGCTTGTAATGAAGGTAACGTTTGATATCCAAAAGGAACAGAGAAGTACACATAATATAGAAATAAGAACAAGGACTAAGTACTTAGCTGACTTATCAATGTTTTCCCATAGTTTGCGGAAACAGAAAGCAGAAGCCTCAAAAGAACTGGTTGTATTCTCCACACCTTGAGACTCTAAGTAACAGTTGGTCGTGAAGCAGTTAATGAAGCAGCTGCTCCGAAAGAATTCACTCTGTTCGAGGAATTCCCCTCTGTAACTAAAACGTCATGTCCTGATGTTTTGAAAGGCATTCCGACAGAACACAGGATTCAATGTAGCACTTCTCCCACTCTGAACGCGCTCCTGTACGCTTGGAGATCTGAATGAGGTGTCAACGCAGCTCAGCTGAGCTGTTAAAACAAAGTTGTTATTCAATGGAAAGAAAAATACTCTGTAGCGCGCCAGCTACAAGTGGAAGGAAAAAATAAAACAGAGTAGGCTAACGCCGAAGACTCTGACCTTCCTGGAAGCTTGAGAAGCTGAAATACTGGATTGTCAAACCAAGAGCTCTTGCGGTGAGGGAGTTTTGTAATGGACCCACAGATGGTTTCAATTGGGACTCGTTCACAGTGTTCCCTGGCTTTCTGGGATATGTAGTTTTGCTTAAGAGCCCAACATATTCTTCCACCATTCACACCATCATAAACACTAGATGTGTAAGAGTGTGTCTTGCGTGTATTTTGACTAGTTACGGAGGTAACCACCAGTTTCAGGTGTCAAATTATACTGTGATGTTCTTGGATATTCTGCATTTGGCTTTATGGACAGGCTCAAATCTTTTAATGCATCCAATGTCCTTTCCAGAAAATTCCATACCTCAACCTTCACTGTATCTCTAATGTCTAAAGGTAAATCTTCATTTCACATCACAGGGTAAATTGTAACAACTGTTGTTTGAGTGACCATGTTAAAAGCAACATCCTCATCATGGAGCCGCAACTCAACACCTCTTGGTGTACAATAAATGGTGCAATTAAGCTTACACAAGAAACCAAGCCCTTAAAAACTCACAGGGCTTGAGTCACACACCACAAATTGGTGATTATCCTCAAAATTCCCTATTCTAACAGGGACTTCCTTAGTAATAGGGTTACTCATTTGTTGATTAGCAACTCCAGCAACTTGGATAGTTCTTCCAGAGAGGGGTAGGTCTGGTACTTCCACTGATCGCACAGTAGAACGTCCAGCACAAGTATCAACCAAGAATGATAGTGTGGCTATTTACCTTGCCATCTACATATGGGCACTCTGGTCTACACCCAAGTCAGTACCAAGAATGCAATCTTTCTCCCCGTCAGGCAGACTGATCGGCAGCAAAATTCTCAATGGACTCAAACATGGGATATTGCTGGTAAAGAATATTACCCTAAAATTAATTTGGATCCACATTCAGAACTTGATTTGAAGCAAATCTAGTGCTGGTAGCAGCTTGCTGTGGCATTGGGGGTTGTGGAACTTACATCCGTGGGGCTTGGGGTACATTCAAATTTTGCGCTGTTGGCCTAGGTACATTCTGCAACTGTTTGGTGTTATTATTCTGCTGCTATGCAAACCCTGAATTCTGCCCTTGATTTGCTGGATTAAAATGACATTCCCGCTTCCAATGCCTCAACCTGTTACAATAGTGGCATGGATTAAACTTGTTCAATGTGGCTACATCAGTTCCACTGCCTGCATTAACTGGAATTCCCCTACCTCTACCTTGGGGCTGAAATCCACCTACAACTTGCATGTAGGAGCTCCCTGCTGATACACTCCCTGCATATGGGGTGCATTTGCTACAAATGGAGGACCTTGCCTTTCGCTCTGAGAAGCTTTCATTTGTGTTACCATAAGTTTCTCCTTTAATTTCTTCTGCCTCATGTCAATCTCATCACTGCAGTACTTCCCGTATTGCAAGACCTCATCAACCAACTTATTCTGTCAGCAAATCAAATGTTTTTGACTTATCATGCTAATCTCAGGTCTCAATCCTGTCACAACCCTAGACACAAAATGTCCCATATCCTTGGGCTCCTATGTTTCCATCCTGCCGTACAGTTTGAGAGCTTCTGTTAGAACTGGAGGTCTCTAGTTGGCTGAGGTAGGCACCTTAGTCCAAATAGGGACCATAGCTTCTAGTCAGGGAAAGGAGGGACACACTCTTACATAACCCCTGCTCACCCTCCGGTAGCTTGGCACGAACAGCCAGGCTTATCTCCAAGGCAATGTGTAAAGCATTTGCAACCACACTCCCAGTAACACAGTGATAACACCACAAAAGGACACCACACTGATTTTATAAATAAAGCGGTATCTTTATCAAAAGAAATATGATGAGACCAAACGATAGAAATCCAACATATGAGTATTCGTAATATTTCACTTTGCTGGTTATTAGACCAACAATCCCCTGTAGGTTCTTGTGGTATTAATGAGCAGTTGACAATGATCTAATGCAGTCCTAATGCAATTCTATGCATTTCCAAATGCATTTTGTAATGTAGAAATAAGACAGTCCATAATGCAAGTACTAATGCAGTTCGTAATGGAAGAATAATGCAGTTAGTAAGGGAAGAATAATGCCGTTCATAATGCAAGAATAATACAGTTTGTAAGGCAAGAATAATGCGGTTTGTAATGCAAGAATAATGCAGTTTGTAAGGCAAGAAATGATGCTATAAGCCAATCTGCGCAGTCAGCTCGGGCATCACTAGGCCCCAACAACAGAGACAACAGTCGTAAACATAAAGGGGCGGGTACTGCTGGGCAGGGATGGGCCACTCGGGGACTCAGCGTGTCTAACGCGGTGCAGCGGGAGAGAGATCGGAGCATTCCTGTACTCCTCCTGCACGCCTCTCCAGGCCACACACGCTTGTGGCTCCCGACCTGCTTCCAAGCCTTACCTTGAGGATGCCTTGCCTCGCTCTCTCTCTCCCCGCACGCCAGACGTCCTGCTAGGTGGTCCCAATGACATTGCACCTCCATGCTAGGCGACGCTGTAGCTGGACAGGTTACCGCACTGCCTTCTCCTTCGTTGACGATCTTGGGAAGATTCCTCTTCGCAAACAACGATCACAATCCCTTTCACCTTGCAGTTTCCTTAGCTTCCAGAACTCCATTAGCATGTTGTGGTTCGGGCCGATGGTGGGGATCCTTACTCTCAGCCTCAGTGACGATGACGGCTCGGGCCAAAAAACGCAATCCAGCAGCGTGGACAATGTTTCACTCGGCGGAGGCAATAGGGTCATGGGGCACCTCGTAAAGAATACCACACACCGCACAGCTGTCTCAGGCATGCAAAAGCACACGCACCAAGCATCGCTGAGACACAGTTGGAAACTTTGATGTTCCTGAGTTTCCACAACAGTGGACCAGCTCTCCCTGGGCCCTTGGAGGCAAGTTACTTCAGCACACAGCACACAACAAAGTCCTTTCAAGCAGGGGGACACAGCACACAGTAAAGTCCCTTGTCTTCTCCTTAATCAAATCAGCAAACTGCAGGCCAGCCCCAGAGCACACAGCAAGGGCAGTCCTTCTCTCCAGTCTGTTTAGCTGTTCTTTTTTGGCAGAGGTGCCTCTTGATCACAAAGTAGTTTCAATCCTTTTTCAGTCTCGAGTTCAGTCTTGAGGTCATGGGTTTCAGCTCTCACATTTATATCCCTAAATGCCTTTGAAGTCTTTGGGTTCAGGGGGCTCTGACCCAGCTCCAAACCATTTCTGGGTGTCTTCTGCCACTGCACACTCTCTTCCTTTGATAGTGAGGGTCTGGGCCTTAGACGCTCTGCAGGAGGTGGAGCCATCCTTTTGTGGCAGCAGCACAGCCCTCTCCACACCCAGGGGGCTACTCCAACCACCACACCAAATGCAGGCCAGCCTGTTGCTGTCTCACCCACTCCTCCCTGGTGTCAGTACACCTCCCCAGACCCCGTCATATTCAAACCCAGAAAGTCAATACATAACCAGACAGAGGCACGCAGGGCGGTTAGGACAAGAAACCGGCCACTTCTAAAAGCGTGGTTTCTAAACATACAATTTAAAAACCATCTTCACAAAAAGATGTGTTATTAAATTCTGAGTTCAGGCACCCTAAACTCCATCTCTCCATCGTATGCCGATGGGAAGATATGCAGGAAACATGTTACCCAGCATTCCCCATCTTGTCCTATGGGCAAGATAGCCTTGCAACAGTGAAAAACAAAATTGGCAGTATTTCACTGTCAGGACATGGTACACACCTCAGTACAAGTCCTACCTTTCACATACACTGCACCCTGCCCAGGAGGGTACCTTGGGCCTACTATAGGAGTGTCTGATGTGCATCAAAAAAGGGAAGGGTAAGGCCTGGCAAGTGGGTGCACATGTCAGGACAACAAGGCAGTTTAACAAACTGCGCGCAGGCACTGCAGTGGGAGGCCTGAAATCTCTTTCTAGGGCTACATATTTGAGTGGCACAATTAGTGCTGCAGGACCACTAGTAGCATTTGCATTACCAGCCCTGGCACACATAGTGCACTATACTAGGGACTTTTCTAGTAAGCCAAACATACCAATTATGGACAACCAATTACCATAACACTGTATACAGGGAGCACTTACACTTTGACACTGATCAGCAGTGGCAAAGTGCCCAAAGCATCTTATTCGGCAACACCATGTCAGAAAAAGGTCTAGGAGGAAGGCAAAAAGTTTAAGGAACTTTAGTCAAAAAAGGGCCGTCCAACAGAACCCCCTCCCAGCCTAAAGCCAGGGTAGGCCAATCAACTACCTTGATGGACTATCCTTCTTGGGGCGATAGAACCCAGACGCGGGCCCACCACTGCAGGGACACCCTCCCGTTCGATGCCTTCCTGACCCCAGGGGGTTCCCTCTGTTGCAACTCCCTGGGCCAACTAAGCTACTCCACTGGTACTTCCTGACAATCTGGGCCCCTCTAGGGGTGCTTGTCCCTTGCCAACTCCCACCTGGAGCAGTACCCCTGGAGGACTAAGGGGCCAGGGCACTGGTTACAGTTATCTTGCCCTTCAGGTTAGAGGCGGGGTTGCCCTGGTGTCGTCTAGGGTACCCAGCCCTATTGGCTGGGCCCTGACCCACAGGTTTTCCTACTGGGTAACACAGTCCTCTCTCAACTTTCCACCTCGACTTCTGTGCCCGCCCCTTCAATCGTCCATCACCACCCCCTTTTGTACCACTTTGTTCGCCATAAGTTGGCAGGGTATGTTCAGACGTGAGTCCCTTGCTCACTTTGCCACTGGATTCAAGCAAGCCGGGCTGAAGACAGCTAAAATGCCAGAAACCGGTCCTCTGAAGCTTGTTTCCGGTCCAGGGAAGGCATGGCTTGGCAGTTCGGGCTGGACTGTTCCCATGAGGCACGGGGTCAGACTGATTTGCATATGGCCATGTCTGAACTGGGGTGGCAGAGTGGGCTAAAGAACGGTGATGGATTAAACCCAGATCTGTTGACTGGGTGTGAGTGTTTGATTGGTTCAGATGCTCCGTCCATCACCACCCCCTTTTGTACCACTTTGCCCCTTAAGAATGGCACCAAAGAACTTCAGAACTGCGGGAGCTCTGGTTACAGACGCCCCGGACACCTGACACTAGGTGTTCTTCCTCGCACAGCTGGCAAGTAGGCTCTAGACCTCCAACCGGGTGCTCTCCTAAGGAACCCGCTAGTCTCTGGGGTGGGGCTACGGACCCCCGGGGATGCTGCTCACACTCCCTCCCTCTCCTTTGAGACAGGGTGCTAGCTTGCACGCACCCGCTACTCTGGGACCTGACTGCGCCACTCTGCCCTTCTTCCCTCCCTCAGGACTGGAATATCTCTGAGCCGCCACTGCTGGACTTCCCCCCTAGTGCCTCTTTAGACCCTCTGTCCCTCAACTAGGGTCTGTCTCTGGTGCAAGCTCCTGGGGATCAAAGAGCTCGCACTCTAACAGGTGTTGGCGCAACTCTGGAAAATAATTACTGAGCCGGGGCTCCCTAGAGCCCAAATTGAGCAATTCCTTGAAATCATTAGCAATTCCTTGAAAGCCATGCTAACCATCACCCAATCATCCAGTGCACGCATATACGCATTCACACACTCAACCCAAGGACTAGATTCCAGTTTCTCGAAGTTCCTGAATTTCTGCCTGCACTGTTCAGGAGTGAGCCCATACCTGAGGCATAAAGCCTCCTTCATGTTGGCGTAGGTCAGGGTTTCTACCATCTCTAAAGGTGGTAAAACATCCCTCCCAGAAGCCTCAAAGTGTTTCCTCAGGCCAGTCCCCCAATGCTTCTCTGGCACCTCATTCATCCTAAGTTCGATCTCATATGCCGTGAACCCTGTATAAATATCATCGCCCCATTGGTAATCTCACACTAAGTCTTTGGGAATGTTCACCTTACCCGCTGGCACTGGCTGTGCACTGCCACCATTTGAACTGGACTTCACCTGTTTAGCCTTAATGTCCAGTTCCGTCATGCTTAACTCATGAGCTAAGAGAATCTTTTTTTATTCCAAGACAAGAGCGTTCTTGCTCTCCTCTGCTCGCTTTTCACTTTGAATGAGCAGCTTTTTTCCTTCTGCTTGAGCCATAAGTTTTAAAACCTCCAACTCATGCTCTCTGACCCTTTGGTTTTCCTTCACTTCCTCTGGGTAAAATCTCCTCCCTGAATGGTTACTAAGCATGGGCGTAAAATCCGTTCCGCTCGCGGATTTTGCGGATTTTCGGCAAATTCGCAATCCGCGAACTCTCGCGAACTTGCCGAAAATTCGTAAATCCGTGCGAAGCGGATTTTTTGCTTGGTCGCACTTGCCAACTAGAATACTATACAATTTTGCGGGAGTAAACACTTGCGAACACGTAGATGCGGCGGGCAGCGACAATCTCGCAATTGCGAGATTGCAAAATTTGCAATTTCGCACAAGAAATCCACCAGCAGGCAGCATAAACCTTGAAAATTATGATTTTTATCAGAATAACTCCTCAGGTTGACATTTGCCTGCACTTTTTTTTGCAAGGAGTCCTTTTTGGGGGAGGGTGGGGGTCGGAGAAAGGGAGTTCCCCCATAGTCTCCAACTTCCTGTTCCTGTCCAGCAGGCTCCTCCCAGTGCTTTCTTGTTGTGCTGGTCACTTTGATTTGGATCTTGACCTGGAAGGATTACTTTTTGTGGATGCTGCTGGATATTTGGATTTTTGCAAAACTGAAAGCACTCAGCAGGTGCAAAAGTTCAATCTTATCATTAGTAACCATTCCCTGTAGTGCCTGGAAGGATTACTTTTTGTGGATGCTGCTGGATATTTGGATTTTTGCAAAACTGAAAGCACTCAGCAGGTGCAAAAGTTCAATTTTATCATTAGTAACCATTCCCTGTAGTGCTACCTGAGGGGCCCCTTCAGAGTTCAGTTGCCTACTTGCAACTATTCTATGACCCTGCTCTGACCCTCACAGCAGGCTCAGAGAATAGCTACAAGTATACAACAAAGGTCCTGTTAAAAAAATTACACTGCAACAGAAAGCAATTATAGATAAGGAAGCAGGTGCCAGCCTGGAAGTTCAAATTCAGTGACACATTAATCAGCCCCTAATTCATTCATGTCAGTTGAGGCAGGGCAGGTGTGCTTTTACCCCCATAATCTACAGTGATGAACTAGAGGGTGGCATGGGTGAGCCAGAGGGTGGCATGGATGAGCCAGAGGGTGGCAGTGGTGAAACAGAAGGTGGCAGTGGTGAAACAGAGGGTGCTGGGATGAACCAGACATAGAAACAACATGGTCGCGACCATTGCTACCCGACAAGTAAGTTCGCGTTTGCGAACTGGTAAAAAACCCTTACGAAATGGCAGAAACACTTGCGAACACAAAAAAAAAGAGGAATCCGCAAAATTCGCGAGAGTTCGTGGATTTTGCGGATTGCGAATCCGTAAATACGCAATTTCGCGGATTGCCATTTCGCAAAATCCGCCCATGCTTAATGGTTACTACCAGACCCTGAGGCTGGTCCTCCCACCGGCAAATCCTGTGGATCAAATACATTCCCTGGGTCATCCTCATCCACCTCAGCATCACCTGTCTCCTGAGCCTCTTTGGCTTCCCACCAGGCCCTCAAGGCCATTCGCAGCTCCTCCTTCTTGGTGCTACTTTTCATGGGACATCCCAAAACTCTGCAGAATTGCCTCAATTGATCAACTTTGTAGGTAAGCTATGCCTCAATATCAAATTTCCATTGTGCAACTTCACTGACTACTTGACTCCTTTGAGACATGATGTGTGGCTTAAAGGTCGCTGAAAAATAGAACCAAAAATCAAAAATACAATATGTGGTTGCATCATGGTCTGCGCTAAAACTAGTGATGGTCACCAATAACTGTGAGTCAATTGCAAATTCAAGTTCAAGCCCCAACCGCTGATCACCAATGTTAGAACTGGGGGTCTCTAGTTGGCTGAGGTAGGCACCTGAGGTAGGCACCTTAGTGCAAATAGGGACCCTTGCTTCTAGACAGGGAAAGGAGGGACACACTCTTAGATAACTCCTGCTCACCCTCTGGTAGCTTGGCACGAGCAGCCAGGCTTATATCCAAGGCAATGTGTAAAGTATTTGCAACAACACTCCCAGTTTCACAGTGATAACACCACAAATGGACACCACACTGATTTTATAAAAATAGCAGTATCTTTACCAAAAGAAATACGATGAGACCAAACGATAGAAATCCAACATATGCGTATTCGTAATATTTCACTTTGCCGGTTATTGGGCCAACAATCACTTGTAGGTTCTTGCAGTATTAATGAGCAGTTCATGATGATCTAATGCAGTCCTAATGCAATGCTATGCAGTTCGTAATGCAGTTCATAATGTAGAAATAAGACAGTCCGTAATGCAATTACTAATGCAGTTCATAATGCATGAATAATGCAGTTCGTAATGCAAGAATAATGTAGTTCGTTATGCAAGAATAATGCAGTTCGTAAGGCAAGAATAATGCGGTTTGTAATGCAAGAATAATGCAGTTCATAAGGCAAGGAATTATACTATAAGCCAATCTGCGCGGTCAGCTCGGGCACCACTAGGCCCCAACAACAGAGACAATGGTCGTAAACTTAAAGGGGCGGCCTCGGTCCTGTTGGGTAGGTACAGGCCGCCCGGGGACTCAGCACGTCTAACGCGGTGCCAAGGGAGAGAGATCGGAACACTCCTGTACTCCTCCTGCACGCCTCCCCAGACCGCACACGCTTGTGGGTCCCGAGCAGAGTTCAAGCCTTTCCTGGGGGGGGTGCGCTGCCATGCTCTCTCTCTCTCCCCACTCATCCAGTCAGACGTCCTGCTGGGAGGTCCGGATAATGTTGCAGCTCCGTGCTAGGCGACGCTGTAGCCGGACAGGTTATGGCGCTGCCTTCTCCTTTGTTGATAATCTTGGGCAGATTCCTCTTGGCAAACAACGATCACGATCTCTTTCACCTTGCACATTCTTTGGCTTCCAGAAATCCTTTAGCACGTTGTGGCTCGGGCCAGCGGCAGCGATCCTTACTCACAGCCTCAGTTATGATGACGGCTCGGACCACAAACAGCAATGCAGCAGCGTGGACAATGTTTCACGCTGCTGAGGCAATGCAGTCACGGGGCATCTCGTAAACAGTACCACAGACCACACAGCAGTCTCAGGCGCGCAAAAGCGCACTCACCAAGCGTCGCTGACACTGTTGGAAACTTTGATGTTCCTGAGTTTCCTCAACAGGGGACTAGCTCTCCTCGGGCCCTTGGAGACAAGTTTGGGGAGAGGAGTTGGCCTAACGGCTAGGGCGCTCGACCTTGTACCTGGGGATCTGGGTTCGAGTCTCGGTAACGACGCCAAAACCTCCTGTGATTCTGGGCAAATCACTTAATCTCCCCGTGCCTAAAATGAATGTGTGTCCGTCCTCATGTAACGTAACTGGTGCTATGTAAAGCGCTCTGATACCTGATTCGGTTCGGGTCTAGTTCGCGCTATATAAAACTCTGCAAAAAAAAAAAAAAAAAGTTACTTCAGGACACAGCACACAGCAAAGTCATTTCAAACAGGGGGACACAGCACACATCAAAGTCCCTTGTCCTCTCCTTCTTCAAATAAGCAAACTGCCGGCCAGCCCCAGAACACACAGCAAGGGCAGTCCTTCTCTTCAGTCTCTTCAGCTGTTCTTCATTGGCAGAGGTTCCTCTTGATCACAAAGTAGTTTAAATCCTTTTTAGGTCTCGCACAGGCAGCGCATGCACTGCCTCTCCGAGGCATTAAGTAATTAGTGATACCTGCGATACTCCACCCATTGCTTTTCTTTGTGTTTTTTCGCTTGCCATTGGTCCAATTGGCATTGCTTTTACTACCTCGCTCATTGTTGGCTAGTGGTTCCATCCGTCACTTCCGTTTTCCTTTGTTTCTGCAGGAAGCAGCATCAACAAACTACAGTAGACATACACTGCAGGGCGATATCTTTTGATGTGGGGACTACTTTGTTGTTTTGTAGGTCTCGCATAGGGATCACGAGAGCCGCTTGAACATCTGCTTCCCCATGTGCGCTGAGCGCCTGTAGCCCCCACCACATCCGAGCCGCAGTCCCCAGGCCCTCTGTTACTGCCCTGTCTGCACTGCTCGCTTTCATTAGATGGTAGAAAGCACTATTTAATTCACGTCTTGCGGAAGCAAGCATGAGAGAGCGCATAGCAATGGCTCCCTCGTGCTTCCACTTTAATAATGGTTACCACTTATTTAAAGTGCAGCACAAAGCACTCCTAACTGAGATGCAGGTTTCAACGATTGCGGCCGCTGGTGTGTGCATTCATATCGAGCCATGCAGGCTTTCACTTTCACAACAGCTGGCGCTCCATACAGCGCTCATGTCCCATTCTGGGAGTGCTGTGTGGGGCAGCAGCTATTTTTAAAGTGAAAGCGGGTATGGCGTCTCCAAATACAAACAAGCGGTCGCCAAAACAACAGGAGCACAACTGAACACCGGCTTTGGCAATGCCGGCTGCTTGTTTGTATTTGCAGTGCGCCATACGTACTTTCACTTTAATAACAGCTGCCCTCCCACACAGCACTCGCATTACAAATGAAATTGCTCATGGTGTGCTGAAAATTCAAACAGGTGACCGCCATTGCCTGCTTAACAGATAGGGACCAAAAAAAATGGAACTTCGGCAATGGCTGCTGTTTCATTTGCTTTTGATGCATTTTTTTTAAATTTGGCATCCCGCTTTTCATTTCCTTTTTCTACGATTGACTGCAAATGCTGAAGGTCGTAGCCTCCTTCCATAATGCCAGCATGTTGTCAGAGGTATTGGACTGCTGTGAGTTTGCTAAGATTCACAGGATGTTCAGACCACGCCGGGACTCAAATCTGCATTTCTGCAGCCGTGCTTTCAGTCCCCTCCACCCTTCCCCTGAGTTACGCTGCCCCTGTACTTTAAAATTTAGTTTCCAGGGGGGCATGAGACATTGTAGTCCTTCCACATTACCTTTTTAAGGATGTTGGCGCTTCAGGGCCTGGTCGCGTCTATGTGCCTTTCCTATTTTCTACATGAGCCCAATTTTATCATGCTCCCCCACCCACCCCCCATCGCTGCCATGTGTCATCACTGCTTGTAAAACTGTTAACAAGCCATAACATGCACATTCCAGAGACCCACGCTACTGTGGTGGTCCGCAAAAGCCTCTACACATTACATTTTCCTACCATCATGCGCTCTCCAGCCTCTTTCCATTTTTCAGCAGCAGGCAGAGAAAATGTCAAAACGATGCAGTCTGTGGGCTGCTACTGGTCATTTAATCATGCAGATGCCATTTGGAAGGTTGTATGAAAGAGTGCAGGAGCCCTACGAGAGAAAATAGAACAAGGATTTGCCCATGCAATAGGTCTCGCAATTACTAGAGTTTGAGTTATTGGCATTGTAGATTATAATGCCTTTTATTTATGTGTTGGTTTTTTAAACAAATAGATAAAAGGCACTGTCATTTACAATGCCAATAGCATAAACTCTCGCAAATGCGAGACCTATTGCATTGTAAATGCTTGTTCAGTCTTGAGTTCAGGGGTTTCAGCTCTCACATTTATACCCCTAAATGCTTTTAAATTCTTTGAGTTCAGGGTGTTCCAAGCCCGGTCCAAACCAGTTCTGGGTGTCTTCCTGCCAGTGCATGCCCTCTTACTTTGATGGTGAAGGTCTGGGCCTCAGATGCTCCGCAGGAGGTAGAGCCATCTTTTTGTGGCAGCAGCACAGCCCTCTTTACATCCAGGGGGCTACTCCTCCCACCACACCAAATGCAGGCTAGCATGTTGCTGTCTCCCCTACTCCTCCCTGGTGATAGTACAACCCCTCAGACCCTGTCACATCCAAACCCAGACAATTAATACATAACCAGGCAGAGGCACGCAGGACAGTTAGGACAAGAAACCAGCCACTTCTAAAAGCGTGGTTTCTAAACACACAATTTAAAAAACATCTTCACAAAAACATGTGTTCTGAGTTCAGGCACACTAAACTCCATTTCTCCATCTTATGCCGATGGGAAGATATGCTGGGAAAATGTTACACAGCACTTCCCATCTTGTCCTATGGGCAAGATGGCCTTGCAACAGTGAAAAACAAAATTAGCAATATTTCACTGTCACACACATCAGTACATGTCCTACCTTTCACATACACTGCACCCTGCCCAGGGGGGTACCTTGGGCCTACTATAGGAGTGTCTGATGAGCATAAAAAAGGGAAGGCTAAGGCCGGGCAAGTGGGTGCACATGTCAGGACAACAAGGCAGTTTAACAAACTTCGTGCAGGCACTGCAGTGGCAGGCCTGAGGTCTCCTTTTAGGGCTACTTATGTGGGTGGCACAATTAGTGCTGCAGGACCACTAGTAGCATTTGCATTACCAGCCCTGGCACACATAGTGCACTTTACTAAGGACTTTACTAGTAAGGCAAACATGCCAATTATGGACAACCAATTACCATAACGCTTTATACAGGGAGCACTTTCACTTTGACACTGATCAGCAGCGGCAATGTGCCCAAAGCATCTAAATCAGCAACACCATGTCAGAAAAAGGCCTAAGAGGAAAGCTAAAAGTTTAAGGAACTTTATCCAAAAAAGCCTCAAGTCTAACAGCTTCCAATAATCTCTCATAATAGGCATGAATCATCTCTTAGGTTCCTGAGTTGTATATTCAATCTTGATCCAATAAAATTTTTTGGGGAGAACTTAGAACGTTATCACCTGGTTATACTTTCTCATTACTATGGGTAAAAGGCCATTGGTCAAGGGATCCCTCGTTGGTTCTCTTTTGTGCCATTCTGTAGCTATCTTACATGCTGTCCACAAATAACTTGGGACAACAATATCAAACAGAGTATTCAAATCAGTCCACTAAACCTTCAAAACATTCAAAAACCACTCCACTTGCTTGTACCATTCTACAGGTTTCTCTCTTAACCTAAGAAAATCATTTGTAAATGACGTGAGATCACTTCAACTCCATAGTACATGAACGTAGCATCCACTAGGCACGCCTCATAAAGGTAAAATTGTGGTACCCGACCTTTACTTCTTCTGTAGGAGGCGGTTCCCCCATTAATCTTTTCGTACTTTTATTTTTCTGCTATTTAACTTCACATTTAGCCATCACACCCCAAAACCAGATGATTTGAATTAATTCCCAAATTGGCATTTTCAACCCTGATATTCTCACATTTTATAAATCTTGGTCAGAAAAACAAACCTGATGATTCTACTGTAAAGCTTTAGTCCTTTCTAAATCCACTTCATATTTCTGAGCTGTTTCAGATAAATTCTATGAGCTTGCCTCGCTCTTCCGGTAACATCCTTGCCTATAAACAAAAGCTAATTTTGTTGATAAGTGTCTACTCGAGCCAACTCAAGACTTCCACTTATCACCTCATCCAATTTGAGTTTTAATTTGAATACATCTACCAAATATACCAATAATTTTGACTGAAATGTCCCTAGCCTTATTTCCTTAGTCTTAGTCTTATTCAAAGGGGATTATAAACTTCTAACCACTCATTTAAATTTTGAGCATCCAATATTTGTGTCCATTCAGAAGCTTTAGGTACAGTATTCACTCTAGTTGTGCTACCATTTGATTTGATTTGAGTAAAACTTATACTGCGCAAACACTAACCCGAAGGTATCAGGGCGCCTAACAACATGTATCATAAGCAAGGGCATGTCACCATTACATATAGGCCTGCACGAAGAGATGGGTCTTCAAGGCCCTTCTAAAAGCCTGGAGAGTGGGTAGAGATCTTACTTCCAGTGGGAGGGAATTCCACCATTTGGGCGCCAGGGTAGAAAAAGCCCTGCCACCCCATTTAGTTCTCCTGAATCGAGGGGCTGACAGAAGAAGCCTATTCGAGGAGCGCAGGTTCCTAGCAGGAGTGTAGCGGGACAAGATGGATCCAACACCAGTGGGACTATTTTTAGCTAATGCCCTATAGGTCATGCACAGAGTCTTAAAGCGGATACGCTCCTCCACCGGAAGCCAGTGTAGCAGCTTTCTAGCCGCTGTGGCTGAGGCCCGTTTAGGAAGATCCAAGACAAACCTGGCAGCAGCGTTCTGGACTACCTGCAAGCGCTGTAATAGACTTTTATTCAGTCCCGCATACAGCGCATTGCAGTAGTCCAGCCGGGAGCCAATCAGGGCAACTGTAATCTGTTTCCTTGCCTGCAAAGATAGGTAATGTCTAATCCTCCTGAGGATGTGAATGATGCCCCAACAGGTAGAGATGGTTCTGTTTACCTGTTTATCTAGCTTGAGGGCGGGATCAATCATGACCCCTAGATTTTTAGCAGAGGAGGTGGGGGTGGGGCAGGCTCCTAATGAGTCTGGCCACCAGCTGGATGACCAAACATCCTCTTTCCCTCCAAACACCATCACCTCTGTCTTCTCTCCATTCAGTTTTAATGAATTGTAAATCATCCATTGCCCGACTGCCTCCATACAAGATCTAAAATTGGAGGCAGTCGGGTCACCTGATTGGGAGAGAGAGACGAGGATCTGGGTGTCATCCGCATAGGATACTATCTCCATCCCATATGATCTAATTAGCCTGGCAAGTGGGGTCACATAGATGTTGAATAGGGTCGGACTCAAAGCCGACCCCTGAGGGACCCCACATTGCACAGGCAGGGATGGAGATAGAAACTCCCCCAACTTCACTCTTTGCACTCGGTGACTGAGGAAAGAAGTGAGTAGGTCTAAGGCTGCCCCCCGGACCCCAACCTCCCTCAGTCGAGCTGTTAGTACTGAGGGGGAAAGGGTATCGAAGGCCGCCGTCAGATCTAAGAGGATCAGGAGGGTGGTCTGGCCTCCATCAACACGCGAGCGGATGTTGTCCATCACGATGGTGAGGGCGGACTCAGTGCTGTGTTCCCTCCTGAATCCATGTTGAGAGGAGTCAAGACAGCCAGAGTTCTCTATATATGCAGCAAGATGCTTATTAAGGTGTGTTTCAAGCATCTTGGCAGGGGCCGGGAGGAGAGAAATGGGCCGAATTTTTTTTAACACCGCAGGGTCCAAAGAGGCCTTTTTAAGTAAAGGTTTTACCACCGCGTTTTTCCATTGGGTGGGAAAAAGGCCGTCTCTCATGGCTTTGTTCATGATATCAACCAGCGGGGGCAGGAAAATATCTCTGCACTGTTTGAGAATCCTAAGTGGACATACATCCAAGGGGGAACCAGATTTAGTCTTATTAAGGAGGTTGTCCAGATCCTTCAGAGAGAGAGGGGGAAAAGAATCTAGGGTTCCTGAGATAGATGTTTCTAAAGGGGCATGGTCCATAACACCCAAAGCAGGGGGCCCAATAGTAAGAGATCTCTGCATCTCCAAGGCAGAGTAAATATCTAAGATTTTTGCCTGGAAAAAAGAGGCGATGTTATTGCAGAGCTCTTGGGATGCCACTACGGGATCTGGGGTCTGGAGGGTTATGAGAGAGTCCACTACCCTGAAGAGCTCTTTAGGGGAGGTCATTGAGGTTGTCACGGCCGTAAAATGTTCTTGTTTAGCCTTTATGATCTCTCCTTAATAGCTCCTCAGCAGAGTCTTATGGGCTTCTCTATCCTTCAGACCCCAGCCCGAATGCCATAGTCGCTCCCGCCTCCTTACCTCTTGTCTAAGAAGTCTGAGATGTTCGGAAAACCAAGGGGCTGAGGGCCTTTTCCTGGCTCGATGAAGTAATTGGAAGGGGGCAAGTTCGTCCAGTGCCTCAGTCACGGTCCTTTCAAACTGTGAGACTGCTATAGAGACACTTTCCCCTTGGGATGAAGACAAGTTGGGTACCCACGGGGTAAGGGAACTACTTGTAATATTCCTGAAGTTCCTGCACAATTCCTTATTACTTACAGTATTTTTGAACGTGTGAAAGGAAGGACAGGATAGCTCAAATGGACCTGCCAGATGTTCGGACCATGATAGAGGGATAGAGTCCTTAATTATCAGCCTCTCACTATTAGAAAAAATTCCATCGAGCGTATGGCCTGCTCTGTGAGTAGCCCCTCTAACCAACTGGGCGAAACCACAGGCTGACATGGCCTCGAGCAGAGATATAGTCTCCTTAGTATCATGTTTCTCCAAATGAAAATTAAAATCACCCAGGATTGTGAAATCTTTCCTACCAAAGTAGGGTTCTAAAACATGAAGAAGCCGCTGTCCGAAATCGGTACGAGAACCAGGAGGGCGGTAGACTAAGATTCCATTAAAGAGGACTCTATGGCCTCTTTTTATGGAAAAGAATAGGGCTTGGAAGCTGTCCGTGGGGTCGGTGATGGAGACAGTATGGCAATAAAAGTAATCCTTGTAAAGAATAGCTATCCCTCCTCCCACCCGGTTCGGTCTATCTTGACGCGCTAAGCAGTATCCCTCAGGAACAGCTTCAATGAGATCAGGACCAGACGAGTCCTTGGCCCACGTTTCCGTAATAAAAACCAGAGAGGGCTTCCTGTCTAAGACGAGATCCCTGAACATGATATTGTTTTTAATGAGCGAGCGGGCGTTTAAAAGAAGACACTCTTCCTTCGGAATCCTAAGGCTAAGGGAAGTGGGTAGGTAATGCGTATGACTAGGTAGTAGGGGGGTGGGGTTAACAGTACCAGAAATCTGACATCCACACGGTGGCTTGCCAGAAATAGCATCAGGCAAAAGAGAGTAGGAACATGAGAGCCTAGGCGGTTTAAGCGCAAACAGAGTCTGAGTAGAATATCTAAAGAGCGGGGGGCCGTCCAGCCCGTCCTTGGCGCGGACGGGCGCAGACGGGCTGGACTCTGGCGTGACTCCGGCATTACTACGGCGCACTCGCAGCGCGCACATGCTGCGCGCCATGATAGCTGGCTTAAATAGGGCTCTATCTAGTCCACCTGACTGCTAGAGCGCGGGAGAATACAGCGCTTCCCCAACACCCACCCAAGATGGCGCTCATCTAAATCACAAGCGCAAGGGACCGGCCCGCCAGAGTAGCGGTGGTGACACTATTAGTGTGCAGCAATGCGAACAGGGATTAAAATCAGGGGAAACAGTGTATTAACAAATGAAATTAAAAGACAAAACGGGATAGTTTTAAAAACGCTGAAAGCGCTGAAAGCGTCCTGGAGTGAGCCTAGCAGCAATAGTGAAAGCCTAAGCAAGGAGAGCCTACCTCCTGCCTTGCTTAAGTAGAGATCCCGGCAGCAGCCTCTATCCAGTCCACCTAACTGCTAGAGCGCGGGAGAATACAGCGCTTCCCCAACACCCACCCAAGATGGCGCTCATCTAAATCAAAAACGCAAGGGACCGGCCCGTCAAAGTAGCGGTGGTGACACTATTAGTGTGCAGCAATGCGAACAGGGATTAAAATCAAGGGAAACAGTGTATTAATAAATGAAATTAAAAGACAAAACGGGATAGTTTTAAAAACGCTGAAAGCGCTGAAAGCGTCCTGGAGCGAGCCTAGCAGCAATAGTGAAAGCCTAAGCCTACCATGCACATTCAAAGATTGTTCCCATACAAGTGAATCTAATTCTGCCAATCCCGCTAAGGACCTTAAAGGTCCATATCCTTCCTGATTCATTGATGGATATGCACTCCACCATAAGAGAAATTCACTTCCATTGGGACCAAGGGAACAGACTTCATATTTCATTTGGTCAGAGCTTTCTCTGGGAGTCTTGACTCTGTCAAATCACACGTAACACTCTCCAGGTCCAATAGTAACCAAATCTGTAAGAGCATCAGGAATATTCGAAGCTGTAGAAACATTCAGGTCTATGGGGTGACTAGGGACACACATCCTTGAACCTCCTAGTTGCATATTCTGATTCATATTCATTGGGGTAACCCCCACTGCATTAGGCCACTGCATTCAGGCTCGCACTTGTCGGTGCAGTACCAATTCCCAAATTTCCACTAACATTTAAACTTTCACCTTCCCTTGTTTGAGATTCATTGTAGGGAGGCAGATGTTCCGACAACAACACATATAAAAGACTATCACAACTGTCACTATAATCAGTTTCATTCATTCATTCAGAAAACTTTATTTCGGTCATTACGCCCTTAAAAAGTACAGCGCTAAAAGAAACATGTACAGTCATATAATTGATTCTCAATATCAAAATGGGGTACAACAATAGTTCAAAAAGCTCAGTTATCCTTTACAATAGATAGACTATATTAAGACAGACGAATTATACTATATAAATCTTGGGATGCATAATAAGGGTGAATAAATAATTAAAAGCTACTAATCTGAGAAAAAGTTAAAAAGCACATTATAGCAACTTAATCGTGATTTAAAAAAGACAATTATAAAAGGTTCCAGTAAAATGATTGCCACTTGCCCTGAACCTCATTGAGTAATAATTTTTAGTAGAGCCCTTCTAGTACACCACATAGAAAACAAAAATCTAGAGACTGAAAACACAATCGGGGTACTGAGGTCTGATTTCCGAATCCGTAAAGCTTCCAGATGGTTCCTGCAGCCAATATTTCTACAGATGTGTACCAGCCATCGCTTTCGAGCCTTGCGGTAGCCAGGGCAAGAGAAAAACACATGTAGAACTGTTTCAGCTGGGAAACCACAAGCAGGGCACTGTGCCTCACTATCCTTACTCCATTTTACCGTATGGGAGCAAAGTGGAAGGACCCAAAACCTGAATTGTAGAAAAATCTTTCTTGTCTCCACCGGTGAAATCATGTCCAGTATTGGCTCAAAACGGGCAAAGTCCTTGACTTCCAAGAAAGCCATGGTTAGTTTGCCCGTCCTGGGGCAAGAGTGGAGTTGCGCACTTCTATATTCTACAAACCGGGATTTAATAACCTTTCTTGTGGTTTGGGGGCAAGCATGTTCTGGGTCCGACCAGCAGTTGCCCAGGCTGGTTAGTACAGACTTTATATGTGCGAACCAGGGAAGGTTTGCTGCACCCCTAGATGACATAACCTGCGCTAGCTCCTCCCTATATGGCTCTAGTTCGGGGATAGTCCAAAAGCGCCGCCAGTTTAGAATTGGTCTAAGGCTTGAAGTGTCTGTTATCGCCATTAGTCCTGAGTCTAGTCGTATTGGGATCAGCGGGGTACTCGTTGGGAGTCTATACAACTGCCTCAAAAATTGATTTTCTACCTTTAGAAGGGTGTCTAGTTCAGCGTGCCCCACAATTCTGCACCATAGAGTACTCCCCCTCTAGCTTAGGCATTAAAGATTTCTTGGGCTGGGCTAACCGCTCCCTTGCTCGATTTACTATAGGCCTTTAGTATACCACCAGTTAATTGTGCTAGTTTTAGTGTGCTCTTATTTATGTGACCCTCCCATTTCATGTTTTCAGCTATGGTAAAGCCCAGATAAATATAAGATGACACTCTTTCCAGGGGTTTCCCATTTAATTGGGGATTGGAACGAGAACTTTTTGGACTATTGAACGCCATATATTTAGTTTTCTGTAAGTTAATATCTAGCCCTCTTTCTGTACAGAAAAGATCAAATTTGTCCAAGACCCTCTGGATCCCTGGAGGGTGTCGTCAGCAAACATCATTGCTGAAACATGACGGGACGCTATCTTGGGTGCATCTAGATCTTTTACCGTTGCGAGTTCATTAATTAGCCCATTGATATAGAGGCGAAATAATGTTGGCGCTAAAACGCACCCCTGACGTACCCCACGGTTAACGGGGATTGGGGCAGTCTCCTAAAGATATTGATGAGATATGCAGGGACCCCCATTTCTGAGAGAACTGTCCATAGCTTTCCTCGTGGCACCAGGTCGAATGCCGACCTCAGGTCTACAAATATCAGGTATAAACTTCCCCCCTGTAGGCAAACTGTCTTCCAATATAAAAGCTGTAGCCTAAGAACCTGGTCCAGGGTTGAGATCTTTTCTCTGAACCCCGCCTGGAGAGGGGACAGGACCCTGTTTTCTTCCATCCAGGTTGGTACACAGACCCCTAGTAACATGGGTATGTAAGACCTAGCAGGCTAGTTAATGAAGGGGCCGCAACCTTACACTATCAAAAATACTGTTATGAAGAATATTCCTGTCTGCCCCTGTGTTTTTAAATTCATAGGGTGAAGGCTAAAATCTCTTCCAAAGCCTCCTGTAACACTTACTGATGCCCTTATTTTTTTGTTTAAATCTGTTCATTGTCATTTTTGCTTATTTAACAGGTACATAGCCTTCAGACATATCTCACATATGCAGTACATTTCCATTATATGCAACAGTGCGACATCTGTAAAACAACACATGTTATCAGAGTGAGACAGAGAGCTGTTCGCACAAGTTAATGGCATCCCAGTGGGCAATAGCGTGGCATATGCATTATATGTTAAGCATGACTTTACATAAATTGTGTGTGGTCTCCCCTCGTGTCACCATATAAACCTGAACTTTGGAGGCGGGTATTAAACTAATGAGGACAAAGTAAGATGAAGGAAGGGAGGGGACAACTTGTAAGTAAAATGCTGCTAGATCCTCTCCCATCCTGCGCCCACCAGTGCAAATGCACATGCCCATGGTGGCTCTCATGTGTACTGACCAGCCCCATAAGAGACCCAAATGTATAACTGTTGCGTCTGTATCCTCATGGAGGCGCAATCAGGATGTCTCATCCAATCGCAACCCGGCCTCTGTGGTGTCGGCTCTCCCTGGCAAAGAGCCCCCGCCAGCCCATCAGATGTCATCAGCTCTGATTGAAGAATCCCCCTTGCCATGGAATGGGAGACTATTCTGAGTCCCAACAGATCCTCCCTATACAGGGCAACATCCTCCTCCTTGGCCCAGTTAAGTAAGGAGCGACGCCATGCCGACCAGAGGCCGCCATCCGATCACTGCACTTAAGTCGATTGTTGAAATTGAAAAACTGATGTTTTAAAAAATTGAGGAACTGCATTTACTGTATTTTTAAAACTCACCACCACCTAGCGCAATCACACTGTGATTGCTCTGACTACTGGAGCGCCCCAGCAATTTTCTGCCTCTCCCGGGTCCTGATCAGGTGACCACCAGGAGGGGCCTAGGCAACCGGCAGGAATGCCGGCCCCTGCGCGGGAGCGCAGTGGACGCGTGCAGTGGGCACGCCGAAGGAGCGCCAAAGGCACGCCAAAGGTAAGCCCGTCTGCCCCCCGTCTGCGCCCAGTCCGGCCCAGGGCCCAGGGATTATGCCCACGTACTAAAATACTCCCCCCTGGAACTTAGATTGCTGCATTCTGCCTCACTCAAACCTAAAGGCACAACGTTGGCTCGTTTGCAGCAGCACAGCATCAGTCATACACGAGATGCCTTCCCAGAGGTCAGGCTGCCCCTGCTAAGGTCAACCAGCAACAAAAACAGGCAAACTCGGAACATAAGAACTTGCCAATGGAAACCTCGTTAACCGCAGAATCCTCACCCAACATTATAGCCGCCTTACTGAACGAATACTACATTCTGCAAACTAACCGCCCTACAGGAAAGCCAGGCGGCGGAGTCGCAGTCATTATCAACAAAAAATTGAACTTTCTGCCCTCACCCCACTCAACCTCCCGGCCACAGACAACACTGTGATCAAATTTGAGTCAAAGTCAGCTTTAATTATTTGTATACTTATCTACAGGCCCCCCCCCCCCAACACATGTCCCTGTTTCCCCACTCCCTGGGAGAACAAATAGCTCCCCTAGTCACTGAATACACGAGTATTCTGGTGACAGGGGACTTCAACTACTGGGCTATCGACCCCCAAGGAGGGCCACACTCAACTGAACTGACCGAATCACTCGAGTTCCTGAACTTCACCCAAAAGATCTCCTCCCTCACACACTAAAGGTCACACTCTCGACCAACTCTGGACCACCAATCTGGTAGTCTCAGCTCTATCCATACTGCTCTGCATCTGGTCAGACCGCTATCTGGTAAAACTCGTCCTAAAACTCCCAAACTTCGGGAAAATAGTAACCCTAAAGGGCGGCACAGCGAGAAAATGGAACACCATCAACAGCGTTGAATTTATCAACACACTTAGTAGCACCACACCATGCCCCAAACAAGATATTAACCACAATGAGGAATCCTTCTCGAACTGGCTCTTGGCAGCCAGTAATACCCACTCCCTACCCAAGCAAATCAGGCTCACCCGTCGGCATGAGGCTCAGGGGTGGTTTTCACCCAAACTAAAGTGTCAAAAACGCTCCCTTCGCCAATCGGAGAGAAAATGGAGACAGAACTATTCACCAGAAGGGAAAGATAAGTACGTCAGGGCCATGAAGGAATACAAAAAGACCATCACCACAGCAAAGGCAACTTACTACTCCTCACAAATCCTTAACTACAATAATCAAGCCAAAGAAAACTTCACTATTGTAGATGAGCTGTCGAACCCAGAGAGAGTACTTAATAAACCCAAACCTCCTCAGGCCTTCTGCGACTGCCTGAACACCTACTTTATCGACAAAATAAACACCATCAAAGCTAGCATTCCCCCCCAAATCCTTGCAAAATACTGCCTCACCCACCTTCAGGAACCCCCACATAATCGATTCCTGTACCCCCATCGATACAGAGACTCTGAACGAACTATTAGTCAAAGTTAGTTCTGGCTCCCATCTGGACCACTGCCCCCCTCATATACTGAAAACAGCCTTTATGGCTTTTCCAGACTCAGCCCTTGCCCTCCTTAACCACTCCCTGGACCAAGGTTGTGTACCCAATGCCTTCAAGGAAGCTATTGTAGTCCCCCTCCTCAAGAAACCAGGCGCAGATCCACAGATACCAGCCAACTACCGCCCCATCTCTTTACTCCCTTACATGCCCAAATTACTGGAAGCCCACGTGGCCAGATGCCTGTCTAACTTCCTGAAACAGACAGGCTTCCTCGACTCTAGCCAAGCCGACTTTCGACCATCACATTCCACGGAAACTGTGATTTTAGCAGTACTTGACTCCCTATGCGAAAAAGCGGATACAGGCATGCCCCTGGCCCTGGTGCTGCTTGATCTCTCGGCGGCCTTCAACACGGTCGACCTCCTACTCCTGTTCCAGATCAATAACTCCCCCCAGTCAATCTCGGATTTCCAAGACACCATGACATTCATCCGCCAATGGATGGATCACAATCATTTAAAACTGAACCCCAGTAAAACTGAACTGATACTGGTAGGCGCTGCACACAGACACTGGGGCCCACACTACTGGCCTAACAACCTGGGCCCTCCACCCACTCCCACCACCTCAGTAAAAAGCCTGGGGTCACCATAAGCAATGACCTGTCACTTAAAGCGCACATAGGCACCGTGATTTCTACCTGCTCCCTGCAGCTATGCAAAATAAGGAAAATAAAACGGCTATTATCCCAAACTGCACTGGTCCAGGTCGTGATAGCCCTGGTTCTATCTCGGCGTGTCTACGCAAATGCCACCTTTCTGGGACTCCCACTTGGCCTCACCAGACGAATCAAGCAGCAAGACTAATCTTCCAACAACCCAGATGGCAACACACCTCCCCTCTCTTCAGGAAACTTCACTGGTTACCCATTCTCCAGCACTGTGCCTTTAAAATTTGCTGCCTGGTGTACAAATCCCTTAACGGTCACAGCTTCAAATTTATCACCGACCGCATTTCCATTTATACCCCCTCGCGCAACCTCCGCTCAGCCCATCTCCACCTCCTCGTGATACCTACCTTTAAGCTGAAGCGGCAAGGGGGATGCAGGTTCGTGACCCTTGCCCCTCGACTATGGAACTCCATCCCACTGGAAATTAGGCTAAGCACAAACCTGATCAATTTCAGGAAATCTAAAAAAAATGGCTATTCACATGCACCTATAAATAATCTGCTCCAGACTGGTGATCCCTCTGCCTCATTAGCGCCAAGAAACCAACCGGTGAACAAGCGCTCTACAAAAGTTTTTTCACATAACATAACATAGTCTGTGGGGCACCAGGTGTCTTAAAGTGTATGGTGATTAGGCGATGGCTAGGCCCAGGTCTATGAAGTGGGAAGTGATCTGTGCTTCCTCCCCCTCCCAAACAGGTAAAGAACATAAGCCTCCCAGGTGAAAGGTGTCTCGCCCTGTGCAGTAGGATAGAATATTGGTTACTTCGCTCCAGTTTGGAGCAAGTTTCGAGCACTGTCAGAGCAAAAATGTCTTCATCGGCTGAGTGACATCTGGGGCAGGGTGAGTCTGTGTGACAGATGATTATTAATTCTGGCCAGGGTAAGGCATGCCCAATAAAGTATGAAGAACTCTATTTGGTGGAAACTCTGGTTACGAGGTACACTGGAGGGGCCCTCCAGGATACCCGTCCATTCTGTCGTTAAAGGCATGCACCAGGTCCTCCTCCCAGTGTACTCAGAGAGGGCTTAGAGAGAATGCAGTATGTTGGCGTAGCGATGCCGCAAAACATCTGACCAGATGACCCTCATCTCCCATGATGTGCAGATATTGAATCATGTGGTGTAAAGGAGGATTTGTGGCTAGCGCACCCTACCTGGCAGATAGGGAAACTATAAGTGAGTGGTGCAGGAGGAAACTCCTGGGGTGAAGACCCTCTCCCTCCACCAGCTGGGCATGCAGGATCAGAGTTCCATCACGGAACAGGTCCCCAGTGTCTTGAATACCAGCCATGCCCCAGCCATGCAGTTCCACAGCCATAGTGACACACGGGCCCCTGGGTGTGCCCTGTAAGGGTATGGAGGGGTAATAAGGCGGTATAGCATGGGTAATGAACAAACATCAGCGGAATCATTTAAAAACTACTCAAAGCAGCAGGGAGTCCATCCGTTTAGGTAGCACACATGGGTGGAACAGGTGGAGGAGGGCAGGGCATCCCTGAGATAGTGAGACGCCAGCCATTTGGCAATCTACTGCACCTGCGCAGCTAAGTAATAGGATCTCCATTGAGAAGCTCTATCTACTTACCGGGCAGGGCGCCCTTGCTGCCCCTAATTCTGAGTACTATATCTGGACACCCCCCAGATGAAATCTCTGACTGTGTTTTATAACTTACCAAAAAAGGCAGGAGGTGGGTAGAGGGGCAGATTTGTGAAATATTAAAGAAGCTGAGGTAAGATCACCATCTTAGTAAGCACAATTGTGCCTGAGATGGATAGTGGTAGAGTCCTCCAGAAGGAGATCTGAGTCAGACGGCAGTCACCGCTCTGGTAATTGTACCATCAAGCAAGTCAACTTTATTGCAGTATATGTGCACCCCTAAGCGCTGACACACCATGTTACCGGCTCGCAATTTAGTGAGTAGTTTGGGTCTGGGGTGCTCACTGTAAAAGGGAACAGTATCGATTTTGAGGCCTTAACTCGCAGGCCCAACATTGTGGAGAATTCCAACAGTATCAGATCCAACGAAAGGGGAATAGCATGCAAGTCCCTGACATATAACAGCGTGTAATCTGCATACAGGGATATTGTATGGATGGCTTCCCCCAGAGTGATCCCCATGTCCAACTAGGCGTGGATGGCTGCTGGCAAAGGCTCCACGACAAAGAAAACAGCAGGGCAAACAGCAGGAATCCCTGCCTAGTCCCCCGCCCCACCGGTATGGCTTCCGAAATGTAGGGGCCTGGTTTGACCAGGACAGTTGGATGCCTATATTATAGCCAGACTGGTCCTATAAAGAAAGATCCATTGTCAAAGTTAGCTAATCGTCAAACAGATAATCCCATTCAAGAGAATCGAATACCTGCTCAAGGTCCAGTTCCAAGCAGCCTCAGCGAGGCCAATCGAAAGGGGCATACTCAGCAACTCGAAAGTAGCGATGAAGATTAAGAGAAGTGCTGTAATCTGGGACAAACCCATTCTGAGTTGTATGGATCAATGAGGGGGTGCAGGGTGCAAGTCTATTGGCCAGTATTTTTCCCAACATTTTATAATCGGTATTTATGATCACTAGAGGTCTGTGAGAACTCAGGGATGTGGTCTCCTTCCCCGGCTTCAGCAGAGGGACCAGGTTTGTGCTATATAGAGAAGGCGGGAGCACAGAGTCTTCGATTTTGGAGGTAAAGAGTGTATGTAAGTGAGGCACTAGTGTGTCACTTACGTATGTCTTAAAGAACTCAGCGGGACGCCAGTCTGGTCCCGGCATATTCCCCGATGCCAGAGATGACAGGACATCCTGCACCTTGTCCAGCATGATAGGGGAGTCCAACACCAGGCGGTGGTCAAGGGCCAATGTGGGTATGTCGATCACATCTAAGAAAGCACTTATTCGCTGGGGAGTCCCTTGCGCTCAAGAGGCATAGAGAGAAACATAATGGTGAGTCATGGCTGTGTAAACGTCTAATTGGGTGTTTTACACGAGCCCCAAGTTGTCTCGTGTGGCGTGTATAGGATTGCGGGGATGCATGTGACGAATATGGTAAGCAAGCAACTTGCCTGTCATATCTGTTGTGCCATGTGTACGTGCGGAGTGAGATAACAAGTTATGGCATCTCAATTGTTCCAAAAGTGTGAGACACTCAGTCTGCATAGCTGGTAGTTTTGCCCTAGCCTCAGGATGTGTAACCGTTAGGGACTCCTGCAGTAGGAGATTCCTCTCGAGGGTACTCCAGTTGCCCAAACACACTCCATGTCAGGCTCAGGCAATGTACCTGTGTCACCACCTTAAATGTTTCCCACTCATTGGACGGGGAGTGTGTAGTGTCTGCGTTAAGCTAAAAAAAGTCCAGCTTGGATGCACCAAACGAAGCACGGAAAGCAGGGTTCTCCAATGTGGCGGGCTGCAGCCTCCAGGTGGGGACCAGGGGAGCCTCCTCACCCAACTGATTGACACATACTTGTGGTTGTGGTCCCAGTGTGTGCGCCCTAGATACTCAGTGTTTATAATCAAGGGATGCAGTGCAAGTGAGACGAGGATATGAACATGACACACATGCAGGTTGTGGACTGGTGAGTAGGATGAATATATACGAGAATCAGGGTTATGTGCCCTCCAAAAATCAGAAAGGAACTAGTGCTCCAACCATGTATACAGAGCCTGCACATTGGAAGATGCCGCTGTGCGTCCAAGGGGCTGGAAGGCAAGATTTAATGAAGTTTTGAGTACAGCATTGAAGTCGCCCCCAAGGAGCCAAGGGACATCGCTCCAATAGGACAAAGCCCTAGACAAGTCATTCAGAAAAGCGCCCTGGTCTATGCTTGCGGCATAGATAGAGCCCAGCACAGCAGATTGCCCATTCAGCCTGCTCTGAAGGAGCACATAATGCCCGTCTGCACCTGTCATCACGGCCTCCTCGTCCCAGGGAACCCCTGCCCTCACCCAGACCAGTATGCCCCGGGCCATTGATGAGACGTTTGCTCTGTATACTCGACCCACCTATCTATGTCGCAATCTGGGTGCCTCCAAAGTGGTCAGATGGATCTCTTGTAACAGGGCAATATCAGAAGCCTTTTGATGCATATATGCATAGATGGAATACCTGCGCGAAGGACTGTCTCTCCCCGCACATTCCATGTGGTGATGTTAACTTGCGTTATCTGGGTGGCTTATGACTATATCTATGTAAACAAGTGCATGTCGCAGTGGGTAAGGGTGTAGGGGGCAGCAGCGTCTTGCAAGTAGCCATTGAGCTTGAACTGGGAGAAACAAAAGATAGCAATTGTGTCATGGAACCCGCATAAGAGCGAACCCCTAATGGGGGTCAACCCAAATTGGTAAGCTGAAAATACGGCAACTAACGTATAGCTAAGTGATGATGCTAATGAGTGTGGGATGTACAATGGTGATCTGCACAGCCATTTCGCATCCTGACGGTATAGAGCAGCAAATAGAAGAATAGCCAGTGTGTTTGGTGGATTTGTATATAGACTCATCTAAGCATGGACGCCGCAGCTTTCGGCTAGGAAGCACAACCAATTATGTCATATCAGTGTGTGTAAAGGTCGGCTGACCCAGGCATGCTAACTTGTCATGTTAGAGGTTTGGGGGTAATAACCAGAAGGCGAGGCAACCCCGGGTCCCCGGATCAGGTCAGCATGGAGTCTGTATTGTCACAGGACCTGGATGGTCCAAGAGCCAGCAAACTGGAGGGCCGTTGCCACTTGATGCACCTCCTGCCGCTCCAGGTGTCCGGTGCCTTCACCGATGAAGCACGGCTCCCCGCCCTTCCCCTGCGTGCCCTCCATCGGTTGCATTTATTTTGCACTGGTAACAGTTCCGAGTCCCGAGGCCAGGAGCATGTCACCAGACCTGTCTCCTCCAGCCAGTCCCAGGCATCCAATGTCGTGTCAAAAAAGAGGGTGGTGCCATCCTTCACCACCCTTAGCCGATGAACTGCCATTCATACTGATCTGCCTGCTGCTCGGGTAGGAACTCTACCCGAGGTGCAGCTCGCACTCGCCAACTAACGGTTGGTGAGTTCAAGCAGGGAGAAAACTAGCAGAGTGCAGAAAACTCCACAAACTGCGCAAACGGAGCGGAGTTCACCACCCAGGCCTAAACACAATGAAGCATTGACAACTCTAGACTGGAGAATGTATGTCATCAGTTTCCATATAACTAACCCCGGGCGGAGACCTCTGCTCCGCCTGCGGAGTGTGCGGAGATTTGCCTTCTTCGCGTTCAGCGGAGAACGTGGAGAAGGCTAATCTCTGCCCACTCCAGAGCGGAGTTGGCCAGCCCCCGCCTACACCTCCCTATTAAGAAGTAAGATAACAGTAATAACAAATAAAGTTAAAGTCATTTACCTTCTTGCGAGAAATGCGAATGCGTGGGCGTGCGCATGCACAGTTTTCTTGAGCATTACCAGTACGGTGAGGAAGAAGAAGAGGGCAGCCCGGGGACTCCGCTGTAAAGAGGTGACTGGTTTTAACTTTATTTTTAATTACTGTTATCTTACTTCTTAATGGAGGGGTGGAGGCGGGCGGTGTTGCGGAGCTCCACGGAGTTCCGCAGAGTTTGTTTGCAGCATAGCCCCATTATGCAAAATATGCCCAGGGTTACATGTAACCCTATTGAGACAAAAGCATATAAATATGACATGCTGAGAGGTGTCTTTTGAGAGTGTCCTGCGAAACAGCTTATAGATGAACCCTCACCGCTCTAGGAAATTACTTAATAATGAATGCTTGTTTAAACTTGGATGTTGTCTGTGCTGGACTTGTTTCTTTTCTTGCTGTAGCCTATGGGAAAAAATTATGATTGACAGTCTCCCTGACAAGTAGCATGCACAAATACAATAAAATCAGCCAATTCAAGTAGTACGTCTTGAATACTTTGGCTTGGTTTGGCACACAATTTTGTCACATGAATTCAATTATGGTCACTTTCATCAATCTTGCTGTCAGTTTCCTCTCCGGGCAGAATCATAAGTGTTGCATGTCTCAAAGTATTGCAACGATTAATTAAATGTTTTCTTCTGCTAGTACAATCTTCTCAGTGTGAGTATGTGTCAATGATGTCTCAACTGAATGAGGAGCTATCAGAATAAGTGTGTGTCCCATCACAATTGTTTCACTTTGCACAATTGCCAAGGAAGTACCTGCTGCAACAGTCTCCATACACCCAAGAACTGCAGTGGCTACTGCATCCATTGTCGCGAAAAATATGCGATGGGCCGGTTGGCTCCCTCATGATTCAGCATGAGGATTGTGCATCCTTCTCTTTCATGACACAATAAATAAAAACAGTTCTCATAATTTGGCATTCCTACAGCAGGGTCGCGACACAAGCTGTGTCTGAGCTGCAGGAAGGATTGAAAGCATTCATTACTTTTTGTCCATTTTCGTATAGGTGGTTTGGCAATGCAATTGTGTCAATGAGCCACAGGGTAAAGTTAGACCTCCCAAATCCTGAAGAAAGATGTGGAAAAAGATTGAAGAATTTTCCATACAGCCTTGTGAGATTGTAGACAAAACCAAATTATGTTATGGAATCTCGTCTCAGAGATAAATTGACAATTCTCATGAAGAGTAATTGAGAAAAATGCTTGACACAAATCGATGACTGTAAATCACTGAGCCTCTGTGCCTGGGCTACTGGAAGATTCAGTATAATGGGACAACAAGGAATTTAGAAATCATTAACTTTTCATAGGTACTGTACTATCCTCCATTTTCCATTTAGCTTCTTCATTCCAATGATTTGGGAGCTACATGTACTCCCTAAAACTTATTTTAGAATACCTTGTCCAATCATTGTATAAATAACATGATGCATTTGAGGGGATTGCACCCGAGTAAGCTTGTACTGAAGAGCACGGGGATACACTGCATTTAGTGTCACAGTATTCTGCATTGGGTTTGCACATTTGATGAAAACAATCTCTTTCCTCAAAATTCCCAAACCTCCTTGTTCACAGTGAGTTTTCAAGTTGGAGGCCTGTAAAAATTGTGAACATCTATATTTCAACACCCTCTATGCACTTCGCTTCCCATGTGGCCAAACGTCTTTTTTAAAACCCAATAAAATCTGTTTTAAAAAAAAACTTGGAACATCTAAACTCTCAACTCTTGTGATTTTATTTTAAAATCAGAGCCCTCACCATTCATTGGTGACACAATCCGGTGTCCAGTAAATTATGCAATTTAATTTGCTGAGCAAGTCAAATCCTAACAGATTAACTGGACTTGTTTTTATTGATTATAAACTCATGATTAATTGTAAATGGATCCATTTTTGCATGGACATTGGGTGACAACTTATTTATTACTTGTTGTAAGAGGCTGGCTCAGTATATGATGTACACTTACGTAAGTGGACACCTTGCACTGATCCATGCAACCCTTATGGTGATGTTAGTGGTCTTAGAGAGCTTGCTAGGGTTGTCTAAGTGATAGCTGTGGAGAGCAGCTTTCAGGCTTAGTCCATAAGGAGTGTAAGGCAGCTTGTTTTACCAGAACATAATCTTATAGGTATAGATTAAGTGAAAAACAAGACAATACTCAGAGGGCATAGAAGTGCAGGGGGACCCAAGGAATCACCCAAGGTGAGTATGTAGGAGCCCCGCGGAGGTCATGTGCAGTGTAGGAACATGACCGTATTCTCCATACAAATCACCATCTAAGTCGCGGTTGCAATTTTAGAGAAAGAGGACCCTTCCCAGTGGACCTTGAAGAAATCCTGTGGAAGAAATGAGGTTGGAGAGCCACTCCACCTGTGGATACCTTAAGAACCAGGATACCTGCACCAGGGAAATCGGTGCATAGGTGTGAACTGGCGTAGGAAACTGATGTTGATCCCAATGGAGGACTTCAAAAAGATGCCGCTGCTTGAGAAGGTGATAGTGTCCGGTGGAACCCAAAGGTGGGTTCAAGATGTGAACAATCTGCAAGCAGGAGTGACCAGGAGGCAAGAAGGCGAATGCCCACCGATGTTGGGTGTTGCAGGATGACCTTGGAACTGCAGCTGTGTGGACCAGGCAATGCTGTGGAAGACCAACAGCTGTACACGAGCTGTCCCCCATTGGATGTCGAGAGTTGAGGGGTCATATCTGGAGGGAGCACCAACGAGCGTTGGCAACCGCGACCCACGTGTGAGTTGAAGAAGGTGCAATGTTGGGACAGCAAGGTTCAGGAGACTTACCACAAGCAGGGGAGCCAGGTCAGGCCCCGAGCAATCAGACGAGCCCAAAGAACTCAAATGTGACCCTCAACAGGACCCAAAGGCCGGAGGCACTAGGGTCAGAAGAGGACTTCGAGCAGCTTACCAAAGAAGGAGGTCCACGGTGCAAGCAATGCGTTGTGGTTGAAGATTCTGGTCACTGAAACTGCTTTAGGTTGGGGTTACTTGGAGCCAACAAGCCTTTGCAACAGCAAGTCAACGAGGTGCAAAGGGGTTCTGATCCTGTGGCTCCAATGAGGGATACTGGCCTCAAACTTGGTGAAAGGACAGGACAGGCCTCGTGGGATGTAGATAACCACCACCTGTATTGCTGAGCCTTTCAGAGTCTGTGGGAGCCCAGCATCAGCAGACCCTTCAGCTTAGTTGCGGAGCTTGCAGATGCAGGGAAGTGACTCCTTCACTTCAAGGAAGATTCTTTCAAGTATCTTGGATGCCCACAGGCCTTGGAAGGTTTCTTGTATTGAGCACAGGCATGTACGTTGCAGCAGACGTGCAGGGTGAAGAGATCAGGAGCAGCAGCCTTGATGCCTAGAGCGAAGTCCAACAATGTCCAGAGTACCCAGAAGGTCGAAGTTGAAGTGGTGTCTGAATTGAATTGTGTCCCACGACGAATCTAGGGACCCCCCTCAGGTAAGCCCTTAAGTACCCTAGGGAAAGGGTAGAGACGATTCATGGTTCCCTCCCAGGGGTGGGGTTGGACCGTGGGGAGGATACTCTCATGTCCTTTGTCCAGTTTCGTGACAGAGAGGGAGCCAGTTGCTGACTGAGTGGCGCTGGCAAGTGCTCCCGCCCGGCCCCAATACACTAAACCATGTCTGAGAGGTGGTCACACCTCGCTCTGACAGGATACATATTGTACTGCCTTCTGTTGTTCGAGATTGGCTCAGCAGCAGGAGTGCAGAAACGTTTCTCTGGTCGGCAGCAGCCATGTTGTGCTGTCCAGATCTAGACGACTGGTACCTGGAGCACTGTTGACCTAACGGAGGGTCTTTACAGTGCTTGGAATCAGACCTCCCACACTGTTTACGGTGTGGGGGTATGATTCCAATATGTTTGATACATAGAGTTCGTTACAGCCAGTTTCGAGACGGTCATTGCGTAATGACGGGGTGCCCATCTTTATGTTATATGGCCTTCTCACTTACAACCGGGGAGAATGGACTTCGAAGGCTGTAGGGGGTGTCATGCTCATGCAGGGGCACCCTCACACTTAAAACTAATAAGTCACCCCTAAAGCAGGCCTTTTCAATCCTGAAGGCAGTGTGCTTGGTTCTAAGTGCTGTGACCTGAGATATATTTTATTTATTTATTTAAAAGGTTTTATATAGCGCTAGCTGGACCCTGAGGTATGAGAGTGCTTTACAGAATCGAGAGCAAGGCAATAATCAGTTACTGGGCAATAATCACATGTTACATAAAATATAAAAACAAGGGAAGTATAGTTCTACAGAGCGTGAGGAGCACACATGAATATATACACAAAAAAGGAAAATTGTATGGCAGTGGGGTGAAAATTACTGAAGTGAGGTCCATTCAAAAATAAATTAGAGTTCAAGGAGAGAAGGACATCTGGAACAATAGAGGCAAACACAAAGAAAGAAACAGGCAACTGATCAACGGAGACTGAACGGATCAAGAGAGCCTAATTGAACCAGGTTCAGTTTGTCCATGGGTTCCCGTTCAAATGCTTGGAGCATTCCTTGAAAAAGAGTGAGCCTGGGTAGTTTTCCTTTGTCATTTGGGAGGCACAAGAAGAAGAGGGGTGGAGCTTCTCATAGTCCTGGTACTTCCTGCTTTTGTGAGTTTGTTGTCTAAATAGTCAGGGGAATGAGAGTGAAGTGCTTTGTGGGTGATGCAGGCAGTCTTGTAGATGAATTTTTCTTCAATAGGAAACTAGTTTAGGGACTTATGGGCAGGTGTGATGTGTTCATACCACTTAAAGTCTGTTATGAGTCTGGCTGCCATGTTTAGTACTGATCTGAGAGGGGTGAGGTGAGTTTTGGGGGTCCCTGTGAGAATAGCATTCCCGTAGGCAAGTTTGGAGAGAACCAGAGATTGTACAACCCATTTGAAATCGTCTGATGGAATGAATGGTTTAATTATTTTAGGTGTTTTAGTGTGTAACATGCTCCTTTGGCTGAGTTATTGATATGATCCTTCGAAGACAAATATTTGTCCAGGGTGAAGCCTAAGGATTTAGCCGAGTTGGATAGAGTGAGCGAACAATTTAGGGACTTCAGGTCATTATTCCAGCCTTGGATTGGAAGGTGATTACTTTTAGGAGAGGACAGGATAACTTCAGTTTTGATGGGGTTTTATCCTGTCACATTTGCTTCAGATTCAAAGACAGAAACAGCCTGGCATTTCGCTTCTATCAAATTGATGTTTATTCTTTGAACATGCAGCTAGGCGTTTATTTTCCTTTGACTACAATACCAGAGGATTTTTAAAAGTGAGGCTTTTGGCAATTTTGCTGGTGTGAAAGAAAGGCTATAGGGCGTCGTTTTTTTAAAACACACAACAAAATGTAAATACCGATTAATGAACTCTACACATGTTTAAAATGCATTAGCAGTCCTGAATGCATACAATAGTCAATGTGTTCTTTAATTTCATGTGTGATGGAAACAATGATTTTATTAGGATCAAAACAAATCAATTATGGTGTTTCTCAAAAGACAAATATTTGCTGAAAACCAATTGCACACATTATCATTTGTGCACTATATAGTTGTAATAGTGGATTTCTGTACAAATAAGTGCCCATTTCAATGTAGAATGTGCTGTCTGTAAATGACAGTGTGCTACCACACCATGCTTTAATAATGTATTTGTGTCAGTGTGATCCTAAACACACCACCAGCTACATACCAGACCTATACCATCCTCTATCTGAATAGATGTGGCTCATCTTCTACACTTGTCCTTTGTGTGACACTTGAATTTTTCACAATCTGCATGAGTTTAGTGATGTAACATTGATGGCAGCATTACCACTCAGAAAATTGTTCCAGCACTACTGTTTAAAAGAAGTTTGTTTTTATCAGGCTAGTGAGCGAGGCCATAAATGAAGTTGCCTCCCTCCACTCTTTGGATAATGTGCATCAGCTGCAGTGTTTTGTCCATGTGGGTAGATTGACCTAAATATTTCAAACCCATTTCCTTTAGGCTCAAAATATATTTCTGCTCTTTCAAAACAAAACACTAATAGTATACTTATGTAATTAATAAGTTGAAAATGACACCTGAGAATAAGACCGAAAACTTCTTTCACTCCCAGGCTTTTAGGACTGTAGAAACTATGGGGCATATTACCAAGCTATAGCGATAATTATCGCTAAGCTTGGTTAGCGGCCAAAATAATATCGCCGAGCTTCGCCTATTTTTATCGCTTAGGAGCCTTGATATTATCAAGGTTTATCTCCTAAGCGATAAAAATCGTCCGAAATGCATGAATATCGCTGAAAAGTCAGCGATATTCATGCATTACCGAGCAAATGCTCTTAGCCATGTTATCCACCTACCATTGGATAACATGGCTAAGAACTGCTCTGGGGCGTTAGCTTTTGGAGATAATCGCGCTTATTTCCAAAAGTTGGTAATAGGGGATAGCGATGTTAGCATCTTGGCATGCCCACTTTGCATGTCATTAGCGGTAATTATCGCTGACATGCAAAGTGGGCCCCTAAATGCCCGCTATCGCCTATTAGCTGTCGCTAACTGGTGTTAGCGACAGCTAGGTAATAGGGCGATAAAATTATCGCCTCTTTAGCGGGAAAAATTCCAGCTAATAGGCGATAGCGGGCATTTAGGGGCCCACTTTGCATGTTGCTAACATCGCTATCCCCTATTACCAACTTTTGGAAATAATCGCGCTAAGCGCGATTATCTCCAAAAGCTAACGCCTGCCCAGAGCAGTAAATAGCCATGTTATCCAATGGAAGGTGGATAACATGGCTAAGAGCATTTGCTCGGTAATGCATGAATATCGCTGACTTTTCAGCGATATTCATGCATTTCGGCCGATTTTTATCGCTTAGGAGATAAACCTTGATAATATCAAGGCTCCTAAGCGATAAAAATCGGCGATGCTCGGCGATATAATTTTGGCCGCTAACCAAGCTGAGCGATATTTTTCGTTCATACTTGGTAATATGCCCCTATGCCACTCACTTTTTATAACACCAAAAATGCATATAGCTCACTGTACAGAGTGTAAGAACTTCATTTGTATCTGCCAAGACATTTTCTTTTTATAGTTAATGATTATATTACTCTGGAGAAAAATACCAACATGCCATTATTTAGTCTAACTTGCTTTTACTAATCAACCACGTTAGTTTTTTGTCCAAATTAGAAAACATATGGTACAAATCAGGGGTACCTCCCTAGCCAAAACATGTTTATTGTTATTTCAAATGTCCAGAAGAGAGGGGAGAGATAAAGGAAAGCAGAAGGATGACTGCGATAAACAGGGCCAACTGGAGTGGGGTGATGAAGAGAAAGAGATATATGGGAAGAGGCCTTACAGGTGAGAAAAGGGAACAGATAACAAGGAGTAGAAAGATGGATGGGGGATGAGGAGAGAGGCAAATGTGTGATTGGAAGTGAGAGATTGGGTAAAACAAGCAGAGGGAGAGGAGAGAAGAAGGGGCAGTAGTAAATGGGAAGGGGCAGGCAGGAGAGAGCGGAAAAAAGGAGGGTAAGACAAAAGAATGAGGGAAGGGGTGTAAATGGAAGAGGCAAGACGGAGAGATAAAAGAAGGGAAGGGAGAATAGAGATGAAAAGGGGGCGATTAGAGAAATGGTCTCAATCGCAGCCATTCGGATGCGGGTCCAAGCGTGGGGCATTCATTTTTTCTGGCTTCTCCCCTGGCTTTAGTAAACTTCGGCCTCTAACAGATAGCCACTTTCCCCAGACACAGCAGCCCACTAAACATAGCCTGTACCCCAAGACATATATATACACCCTGCCCCCCATCCGACATATAAAACATGCACCTCTCAACACAAGCCTGCAGTCTTCCTCAAACATACACATGTGGCCCCATACACTAGTAGAAACTGCAGACACTACAGACACACAGCCTGCAGTCCAGCATGCACACTTGTAGCCAACACCTCCAACACACAAAGCATGTACTCCCACAATTACTTCATTCACTAATACATTTACTGGTGTATATGCAGAAATATATTTATCGAAGCACTACAAAGGACAATTACATTTCAATACATTGTAATGTAAATCAAGTACTTAATTATAGAGATGAGGTTACATTTTATATTTTCCATGGATGTCTCAATATGTTTCACTGATATCACAAATGTGCTGAAAGTTGGCACCAAATGTTTAAGTATGTTGTTTGATTAAAACTCTGATTCTCTTTCAGAGCTGACACAAGCAACCATGCTATAAGTTTCTGAGACAAATTATGACTTCATGGGAGTATGAAACACATGTGAATGCCTCATTACTGATGGTGCCACCTGAGTTATCACATGGTAATTTATGTACTTAAGATTTGGACACTATAATGTGCACATGTATGTTTCAAAAATGAGTATAACATTTCTTTGTTTCAGGAAACCCCTTTTAACATTGCCTATACACTTTCAATGCATTAATTATCAGACATGGTTTTATTGATCCAGGCATTGTAGTTGCAGACTCTGGTGTAAACACCCGGGTAGCCCGCCTTGGCGCATCCGTTTCCAAAGGAGACAACACCCTGAAGCTGTCCGTTGCACTCCAGGGGACCTCCTGAATCTCCCTACAATGAAAAAAGAAAGACTGTGTTTGAAAAATGTAATTTCTATTCATCATGCCTAAACTGGGCCTCAGGCTAGATAGTTACATTAGGAATTTTTCAACAAGAAATGTTTTTCAAATGTTTTTTCGAAAATGCAATAATTTGTTGTATAAAATGCAGGAAAGCGTTCTTCTATGTTTAGTTCATTATGGACTCTGGCATATCTGCAAATGTAATATTTTGTACAAAGAATGTATGGCAGGCATACTCGGGCACTAGCACTACAACATAGATTACATTAGGATGTGTCATAACAACCAGAGCTGGCATCTTTGGAACTGGGAAAACGAGCTCGAGTCTCTGCGTCGGCTCAACATCCTGTAAATCTGGGCAAATCGTATAATCTCTCTGAGCCCACAAAAATAATGTGTTCTTGTGTAATGTAACTGGTGCTCATGTAAACCACACCATATAAAACGTCAATAAAAGTAATACCAAAAGAAAAAACTGAAATTGATCATGTTAACTTGCCCCAGGTTTATAGCTGTATAGGTTTGGGTGACATTTTTATCACGCCGGGAATTTCGTGCCGAGCGTCATATGCAACATTCTCGAAATTCTGCCATAATGCCACATTGCATAATCACGCGCTGTTCATGGCAAAATTTTACAGCGAGCACATGAGAATGTCACAAATGGCTAAAACTTGAGAGACTGTTACTCACACCACTTGTGTTTGTCATGCATTTCTTTACCATTACATCGTTGCAAGGACACATTTTGCACTAAAATATAGCACTAAATGATGGATTTGCATTTCACGTAATTAAGCCTAATTTCACCCAATTAGTCCTAAATTTTGCAAATTTACACAATTGGAAATTTTGCGCACCTTTTAGCCTGTATCATGAGCACCTCATTTATCAATTGGAAATGTTGAAGCTGGGGCACCATATTGCTATGCCCTTGATGATTTTATTATCTTTCAATGAATGCATTCAAAATTGCATTAAGTACCAGTAACGGCCCGGGGAGGGAGTTCCACAGGGCGGTGAGGCAGGGCGGGGGGTAGTAAACTCGGGCTCACGGCTGACCGGAGTAATGTACATAAATAAAAAAATTAAACGAATTTCATTGAGCGCACTGAAACGCATTTGGCGTTTCAGCGAGCACAATGAAATTCGTGCAATGAAATTCACCCCACAGTGTAAAAAGGAAAACTAAAATGATAATAACTGAATGAATGAATTACTAATTTATTGCTTGGTTACTCAAAACCATTACATTAAAAGCAAGGTACAAAAGAACGCAACATTTTTTAAAGGGATAAACATTTTAAAAGAAAATCTGTGCAATTAAAATCTGAGGGGCTAAAGGTCCATAGTCTTTCAGTCCAACATAGTTTTTTTTAGCTTAGCCACTGGCTGTGTGTGCTCCAGTTGAGCTAATCGAATGGTACAAGGTGTTATGTGACCTCGGCGCAGATGCTTATCTGGTCCCTTAGCAGGGAGTGGACATCAGCTTCATGCGGGTCTGTTGGACGAATTTATTAAACATAGCCATCTGCTACTATGTTCAGCGTGTAAAGTAGATGGACTGCCTCCTTTGCAGTTTGCGTACCCAGTAGTAACAAGATGGGCCTAAGATAAAGTCTGCGAGCTAAGCGCAGGGCCGGGCAGCAAAATAGGAGGTGGGCCAAAGACTCACGTTTATATTTGCAGAGCCGGCACTCCATGATCGCCGTTCTTGTCGACTCCGGGGTGTGTAATTCTTTGAGGGGTAGGGGGTGTAGTCTGAACGCTAAAATCCTGTGTAAGGCTTCTCTACCCACGGCCTGCGTGAGGTGAAGTTTAGGGTTGTGCTCTCTGTGTGGGAGGCTTTGGGACTCGTGGAAGCCTCTTTTTGCCAGCGATTCCAAGTCCAAGGTGCGAGAGCAGAGACGGACTTGCTTTTTTATTATTCTTTTGATGGCAGAGTACTTGATTGTCTCGGGGTCCCAGTTCTCTAGTGCTAGTTTCAGAAGGTCTGTGGCCGTGGCGAGGGTGGCTGACCAAGGGTTGCCAGGTTCCAAGAAGATACTTTTTAAAACTGCCTTCCTTGTTTTCTCTTGTGCCGCTGTGGTAAGATAGAAATATTTACTCAGAGAAGCCATCTCCAGTTTTTGTTGGTTCAAATTTAATTCTAATCGCACTAGAGTGTTCCTGGTGCAGGCAGTTAGATGGAATAGCTTTTTATGTGCAGTGGAGTGGATTTTTTCTAGGTCTGTAGCTAGTTTTCCTGGAAACGCCTGTTGTGCGTAATTAAGGGATGGCATTAATTTTTCCCTCAAAACTCTTTGGATGGCCATTGTTGTGGGGCTATGTAGAGTGGCGTGTAGCTTGCAGAGGGCGTAAGTGATGCTTTTCCCTTTGGTTTGAATTTTGTGAAGATGGACTCCTGGGCGGCCTGTTTCACTAAACCAGACTCCCAAGTAGTTATAATACTGTGTGCAGTCCAAAGTCAGCTGGTCGAGCCTCCATTTTGCTAGTTTTTTTTGGGGTGATGCCCGAAAATTACTAGTTTAGATTTGGATGGGTTGGCCACCAGCTTATTTTGAACATTGTAAGTTGCCAGAGCCGTGAGTGCTTTTTGTAAGCCTGTTTTGGTGTGATCTAGGAATACCAGGTTGTCAGCGTATTGCATTAGTTGGATCTTAATTCCCCCAATCCTTGGTGTTGCTAAAGTGGCTCCAGTCAAAGCTTGGCCCATGTCTGCTGAGTATAAATTGAACAGCAACGGGGCTAAGACGCACTCTTGCTTTAGGCCGCATTCCGTTTCGATTTTCTCTGTGGCAGAATCGCATGAGAGTTTAATTCTGACCCACGTTCTTAGATACAGTGATTGAATTGCTTTTAATAGAGCTGGGTTAATGTTCAAGCGTGCCAGCTTCTGCCAGAGGGTGGAATGATCAACACCATCGAACGCTGCAGAGTAGTCAATAAAGCAAGCGAAGAGAGGGAGGCTTTTGCGAGACACTGCTTGATGGACTAGATATGAGAGGGCAGTTATGTTGTCCACCGTTGATGCCCCGGTTCTAAAACCTGTTTGGAAGAAGGGCAAAAGGCCTTCAGTGCTGACCCAGCTTGATAGTTCCGCCAGAAGGGTACTTATGCCTTGCACTCGATGTCCAACAAGGCAATCATGCGGTAATTTTTGGGATCGGATTTCGGCCCTTTCTTGTGTATTGGGTGCAGGAGCGACCCTCTCCAGGAGTCTGGAACAGCTCCCAAGAACCGACATTCTGTATATAGCTGGGTCAAATTTTCTGTCCAGAAGTCTGTGTCCGCCCTGAAGAGGGAGCCAGGCAAGCCATTAGGGCCCGGTGCCCCATTATGTCTAATTTTTTTTAGGGTTGTACAAAAGAAGATTTTTCCTGGGGGAGCGTCGTCATCCAATGTTTCTGATGTCTGAGCGGTGATGTCTAGTTCTTCGCTCGCGTTAAGGCCTTTATTTGAGAAAGGTCTACTTCGGTCTTCTTTGTACAGTGTTTTTACATGGCCGACCCAGGTGCGTGCATCAAGAGAGTTCTCTCTGGGATTGTCTCCACGAGTTAGGATGTTAAGGTATCTCCAGAACTCTTGGGATTTGCAGGGTCTTAGCAGGTCAAAGATCTTCAGCCATTTTGCCTTGATGCATTCGCGTTTCGCGGCCCAGACCTTCTTCGAGTGACTTTTTGCGGCTTCTTTAAATAGCCTTTTGGCCCATGCTGTGCTGGTTTTCCAGTAAGCTCTGCGTTTGGCGTTTAGTTGTTTGGAGCTCTCTTTAATTGCTGGTATAATTCCAAAAGTATGTGGTGGATGTCGGGGGATTATGCTTATTGTATCTCCTCGGAGCAGTGAGGCTAGTTTCCCGGCGGATCCATCCCATTCTTCTATAGCGCCCCTGTTATTTGCGCTAAGTGGCCAGCCTGCCCATGTTTTTTTCCATTTTTCAAACTTATTGGTTGGCGCTGGCCCGCATTTAATTCTTCTTGGTAGTTTGTGCAGTTCTTCTCCATTAGATGCCCCAATGCAGCGTGACGTGTGGCGTGTGTCTGACGTGAGGTTCAATGTAGTTGTTAAGGCATGGTCACTTTCATTTCGCGGGTGCACTGTGTAATTTGACATTAAATTTTGTATTTTTTTCGCTTAGTATGATATAGTCTATTGTCGTTTGATTGTTGTATGTGGGGGCAAAGATAGCCCTTGGCTTGATCCTTGTGAACAGAGAGTGTGCTGTTGACAGGTTGTAAGTCTGTATTAGGGCATTGTAAGCGTCTGTGGCCCCAGAATGGTTGTTTTGTGTTGCAGTGACCCCTATATTGTGTGTGTTGAGGTCCCCAAGGATGATGGATTCCATTGATGCAAACTGTAAGAGCAGAGATTCTATCTGTCTTATCAGCAGGGTCAGTTTATCCTTGGCGCCTGGCCCATGAGAGTTGTAGTAGACATTAATTAAGAGTATTGGAAGTGGGCCGTTGGTCGTGGAGAGACCTTTCACAATGCCCGCCAGAAACATGTTTGATGTGGTTTTTATTTCTGTAAAATGAATTTTCAGCGAGTGCTTGATGTAAATGGATATCCCTCCTGAGGGTCTTCCAAATATATTGTCTTTGATGGCTGGTTTGCAATATTCTGCGTACCCTCTTATTGATATTGGTTTTGTTGCCCATTTCTCCTGGGTCCAAATTAAGGGGCCGATTAGGATGGCGGACGGACCTGCGTCCGTCCGCCACCCCAGAGCAGGAGGGACCGTCCGCAGGGGCAGCGGCGGTCCCTCCGTGCAAATTAGGATGTGACCGCCACCCTGGCTTGAAGCAGCACCCGCCGTAATGTTAAAAATGAAAGCAGTGCATTTGCCTGCACAAAGGGGCAGGCACCGCGCGGTGCCTGCCGCTTTGTGCACGCAAAGGCAGGGGGGTATAGGTAACCCCCCATGTGCACCACCACCCCCCCTTCACCCCTGGGGGGCCCGCAACGGGCCCCCAAAGAAAAGACCGTATGCCTTTACACGAAATGCCGCCGTGGAAAGGGATAGGACCGCCAACATCCTAATATGCCTGGCGGTGTCTGATAGACACCGCCAGCCATGTTAGAGCTTTTCCACCGCGGTCGGAAGGCGACCGTGGCGGAAAAGCTGCGGACGGTCTTCCTGAACCCCCAGTCATCCTAATCTGGCGGGGGTCTTTGAAGGCTCCGCAGCGGTTTTTCCGCATCCTCCGGGCCGGCGGACACTTCCGCCGGCCCGGAAGATGCGGAAAAAGCGCAATCCTAATCGGCCCCTAAGTCGGCTCCTTCCAAGAATGCCAATGCCGCTCGGTTTTGCACGAGCTTTGTAATCCCTGCGACGTTCCAAGTCATGATGTTCAATCTACGAATGCTGAGCGTCGGGTTACTGTGCTTTGCTAAACCATTTTTCGGGCGGTGCTGAGCGATCTCCTTGCTTACAGAGGAGAGGGGCAGGGTAGTAAACTCCGGCTCACGGCTGACCGGAGTAATGTACATAAATAAAAAAATAAAACAAATTTCATTGAGCGCACTGAAACGCATTTGGCGTTTCAGCGCGCGCAATGAAATTCATGCAATGAAATTCACCCCACAGTGTAAAAAGGAAAACTAAAATGATAATAACTGTTATCATTTTAGTTCTCCTGCCTGCTCGGGTGCAGGGCGGGCGGAGTGGGCCAGGCTGTCCAGTGCAGGGGGAAGGGGAGGAGTGTAAAGCACACTCTAAAATGCACATAATGATTGACCCAAACCAAGAGGGCCAGTCACACCATCAAGCGTACTTTGCATCTTCCCCACCAGGATGCATTACACAGCCTAATGAGGAAAAATGCAAAGCCTTCAAGCCCCTGTCTAAGCGCCAAACCACAGCGCTCAGATCAATCACAACGCTGCTTAATGCAGTGTTGTGATTGGACAGGGGATTCTGGGAGGCTGGGAGCTTCCTGTTGCAGTGTAGAGGAGATGGAGCAGATGTGTTTTTTTATCCCTCCCCCCACTCTGTTCACCTCACCACACTACTCACACTTAGTAGAGGCCACTACTGGTGAAGAGTAAAATCCTCACACAGTGAAAAAGTGTCTCACTGATTTAAATGCTCACCACTTGCATCCGTTATCACCTGCAGATCACAAATTCAAATCCTGGCAGAGTCAGCTCAGTCTTCTCTCCTTTTGAGTTTGCTTAAATGAGGGCTGCTTAATTGAGCTAAAACACTTGCTTACAGTGCTTCAAAATATCGAAAATATGTCAAGAAGCACTTCATTAAAGAGGGATCTCAAACCTTGCTTCAATAGAAGTGAAGCAAAAAACATCAGTCCAGAATCATGTCAAAGCAATGTTTCTGCAAGCCAGATGTTTGCTAAGTGATTATTTTTTTACTTTGGAAAACAGACGTTTCTTTTTTTAGTCAGATAGGAGCACAATCAACACATTGTGAAGGTAGCAACCATGAAATGTAGATGACATTCTTGTGTATGCTCTGGTTCTACATTTGCAGCTTATTAGCACAATGACTTCTATTTAGTTACTGGAAAAGCAAACAGGCACATACTGACCTCCAGACAAAAATACGCCTCTTTGGAAAACAACACTCCTTCGAACAAGAACCAAAGGGCAATTTTATCATATAGTTGCTAATAAAACGAATGCTGGTTTAAAACGCATAGCAACATTGATTTAAAAAAGAAAAAACAGCTTGGCTCGGCCAGCTGCTGCTCTTGTCTCTTAATTCCACTGGAAACTGGAAGATTAAGACACTCCTATCAGTGAGGCTTGGAAAGAGTTTTGGAGATACTGTAGCACTGAGGTTGATATCACCGACCTGATGGGATAGTTAATATTACACAGCACCCTTATATAATAAAAGCTGCGTGCCCTCCAAAATCCTATCGTTTATCAAAGTTTGTACAATTCAAACATGCTTACACTCGCTGCTCACGACACACACGTACAGGAAAATATAGAGCTGCAGGAATAGCACATAAGCACTCAAGTCAAAAGATACCAGTAGTTAGGCGCTGCTGCATTGGAGGAAACAAATGACAAAATTTTTAAAGGACAAACGAAGTGTGGGCTGTAAGCCCACAATGTATATACAACATGTCTCAAAGAGACAGCACATGTACTGCCTAGGCTCAACCTAAAAATGAACCTGCACGATGTGAGCGATTGTGTAATCAGCTGTGCATCATCCGCTGCTGTCTCACATGAGGAATTGTCCTTTTCTGTACTCTGGATGAAACCACATGGTTTTGTTATGTTTAATACTCCTATTGATTTGGCATTATTTACTTGATTGTATTTTTTACTAAAGGTACAGTCCTCAGTTTGTTCAATCATGCTGTTTGCAGAGCAAAAAACTAGTAAAATTCTGAAGCTTCTCTTCCGACCCTGATTGTGGAGAAGTGTGGCTCAATGGTTAGAGTCTAACACACACAAAAGTGCCCCCTTCTCAGTCTACTTATAGTTTCATTTCAACTAGGACCAAATAAACATTTCCACTAAATCTGGTCCGGTATATTTATTTATACCTCTTAGTCATATGATTTCATACAAAAATTATTTCTAATGGCAGAAAAAGAATACACAATACAAAAGATTACTTACAGTCTTACACAATCAACAATTAACATAAAAACATTACAAAAATGTCCAAACAATAACAACAAAAAACACATCCAACGAACAATGCAAATTACAGTTGATCAATTTTGCAATATGCTAGATCATTTTTAAAATCAAAATTATTTTTCGTAAAAAAGACTGATTCATAACAAGAGCGACAAAACATGTATCACTTTATCAAAAAGGCACTAGATGTAAAAATTGGCTCTTGATGGATTTGCCGACGCGTTTCAAGTTCGGGCCATAAATCCCCAAACCATCATCAGGGCTCTGTTATTCGTCTGTTTAGGATGCAAAAAAACTGAGTTTTAATGACAACCTAATCGCCTTTTCTCTAAAACACACCGTTTGGATAAGGTATAAATGTACCTGTATGTTCCTATGTGGATGACCTGTGGTAACTTCTATTAATGGATGCAATCTTTTCTTCAGGTCTCAGGTGGAACACCTTTTTTTAAAGGAAAATCTACAAATGAACAACAAATTGTCCACATTTATGGGAAATACTCATGGGGCATTGCAACAACTTAATTAGAATTATTTAAGGAATTCGTACCTCAATCTGAGCGGGCTTGCGTTGCAAAAAGGGGGAGGCGGAGGAATATCTGTTTCTTTTGTACTTTAATCCTATTTAAACAAAAACACATAACGCGCTTTTAGCAACCTTATATATATCACAGTAAGATTTTAGGCGCTTTTCTATACATTATGTGCCCGTCATACCTGTCGTGTAGTCCACTGTAGTAATACAGGTGAGTCACTTCATCTTTTCATCAATGGTGGCCGTGTTCACCTGTTTGAACAATGCACTCGCGAGGGCTCGTTTTTTTTACAGCAAAGCAGTTTGTGTAACATTATAAACAGGTCTCAAGGGCTATCATACCTGTTTTTATATAGAACGAGGTTCCGCCTCTCGCCCCCGTCTGCGGCCCCGTCCGGGGCTGCACGTATATCGGGCTCGCCTTTCTTTTGAACTCGCGAATTCCGATTAAACAAAGAATTGGTCGTTCTCTGAGAAGAGAAACGGAATGTTAGATAATTCGCGGTTTTTGGGCTTGCGTTAAGCACAAATTGGTCCGGAACAGCCGTGTATGTCACAATACCTGTTAGTGCGGTCTGCTTCTGCTGCATAAAGCCGGTGCCTATCAATCACTCCCTACTCGTTTGTAAAGCCGGCGGCCATTTTCGGGAGTATAAAGAGTCCGCTATTGCAATAAATGCATTATGGGAACTGAAGTTTTTTAGACACCTTTTGGATGTTGCCGTAAATGGCAGGAAGCTGTTCAAATGGCCACAATATTCTTTGAAAAAAGATGGTTACAGGCATAACTCGCTGAATGACGTGTTTAAAAATAGAAATTGATTCACACAGTCTTTATTGTGATAGCAAAAAGCAGATGTTACATAATTACTATCGACTTACTGCAGATTGTTTCTGCAAGCTGAGCGTCTACAAGCAGACAGTGTGACTCCAAATCTCAAATTCTTGACAATTCTGACATATTGTTTAAGCCAGACGTTATACAGTTAAATTTCAAAATTAGGTATGCCTCTTTCTCGAGTAGCATCCTGTCAATGTCAGCAGGGCGCTGTACGTTGCTCATTGTATGAAGTACAGACCATCTAAAGTCATTCTCATTATGGGACATTTCGACACAATGTTCAACCATGGGGGCTGTGAGTATTTTCTTTTTTATTCTTGACCTGTGTTGGCCTATGCGAAGGTTAACCTGCTGGTTTGTTTTGCCAATATAGATCTTCGGGTAAGGGCAAATGATCACGTAAATTACGTTTTTGGTTTTACAATTCGAAAAACCAAGATGTTTCCACTTCACTTCCTGATGTTGGAACTCGGTTCCTTCGATAGTGCTGCCACATGAAACACAACTACCACACCTATGGTGCCCTTCTATTGGTTTCATGTCCCACAAAGCCAGGAGATCATGTTTTGGTTGGGACTTCGGAAGATCAGCTCTCACAATTTGTTGCCCCAAGCTCTGGTTATTTTTATATGCAAAAATAGGGCGAGGAAAAGGACATTCCAAGTACTCCAACAGGTGCCAGTTTTTAAGCACCGCTTGTCTAAGCTTGTGCGTGTCAGGCCCAAAGGTGGTGACGCATACTAATCGGTCTAGTTCCTTCTTTTCTTTAATTAGCAATAAGGTTTCCCAAGGGGTAAACCGAGCCCTTTTGTAGGAGTGCTTTAAAAGCTTCCTTGGGTACCCTCTATCGATCATCTCATTGCAGAATACCTGAGCATGATAATCATAATCCCCTATCTCAGAGCAATTTCTCCGAATACGCAACATTTGTCCATACGGCAAATTTGCCGTCAGGCTTCTGGGATGATAGCTTTTGTGGTGTAGGATGGTATTTTTGTCCGTCGGTTTCTTATATAGTGATGTATTCAATCTTGGAATTCTTTGTTTAATCGGAACTCGCGAGTTCAAAAGAAAGGCGAGCCCGATATACGTGCAGCCCCGGACGGGGCCGCAGACGGGGGCGAGAGGCGGAACCTCGTTCTATATTAAAACAGGTATGATAGCCCTTGAGACCTGTTTATAATGTTACACAAACTGCTTTGCTGTAAAACAAACGAGCCCTCACGAGTGCATTGTTCAAACAGGTGAACACGGCCACCATTGATGAAAAGATGAAGTAACTCACCTGTATTACTACAGTGGACTACACGACAGGTATGACGGCACATAATGTATAGAAACGCGCCTAAAATCTTACTGTGATATATATAAGGTTGCTAAAAGCGCGTTATGTGTTTTTGTTTAAATAGGATTAAAGTACAAAAGAAACAGATATTCCTCCGCCTCCCCCTTTTTGCAGCGCAAGCCCGCTCAGATTGAGGTACGAATTCCTTAAATATTCCAATAAGTTGTTGCAACGCCCCATGAGTATTTCCCATAAATGTGGACAATTTGTTGTTCATTTGTAGATTTTCCTTTAAAAAAAGGTGTTCCACCTGAGACCTGAAGAAAAGATTGCATCCATTAATAGAAGTTACCACAGGTCATCCACATAGGAACATACAGGTACATTTATACCTTATCCAAACGGTGTGTTTTAGAGAAGAGGCGATTAGGTTGTCATTAAAACTCCGTTTTTTTGCATCCTAAACAGACGAATAACAGAGCCCTGATGATGGTTTGGGGATTTATGGCCCGAACTTGAAACGCGGCGGCAAATCCATCAAGAGCCAATTTTTACATCTAGTGCCTTTTTGATAAAGTGATACATGTTTTGTCCCTCTTGTTATGAATCAGTCTTTTCTTAAGAAAAATAATTTTGATTATAAAAATGATCTAGCATATTGCAAAATTGATCAACTGTAATTTGCATTGTTCGTTGGATGTGTTATTGTTGTTATTTTTTGGACATTTTTGTAATGTTTTTATGTTAATTGTTGATTGTGTAAGACTGTAAGTAATTTTTTGTATTGTGTATTCTTTTTCTGCCAATAGAAATAATTTTTGTATGAAATCATATGACTAAGAGGTATAAATAAATATACCGGACCAGATTTAATGGAATTGTTTATTTGGTCCTAGTTGAATTGAAACTATAAGTAGACTGAGAAGGGGGCACTTTTGTGTGTGTTAGATTTATAAAGGGTCCAGCCCTCCCTCAGCCCCGCCAAGGACCTATCTCCCTTTTTGCTCAATGGTTAGAGTGGCAGACCCTGAGGTCTATCCCGGGACCAGGGTTCAATTCCCCGCCTCGGCGGATCTTGGGCTCAAAAAGTCTCGGTACCTATTCCAATCATGGAGTCCCACTCTGCAACTCTGGGCAATAGCTTGCTTAATCTCCACAACGGCCCCCACAGCGCTAAGGATGCCTGGCCTCCACCTTGGGGGTGCCCAGGAGTGGACACCTCACAGGGAAAGCCAGGATGGGTTCCACAGCGGTATTCGTGCAAGCGCCTTGAGACCCTTGCGGGTGTCAATTTACATTTACAATTTACATTCAATCTTCTGCAGAGTCCCCAAGGATCACGCCTAGCTGCAACTATTTTTAATCTGTACATGGAACCATTGACAGATATAATACCTGATAGACCAGAATATATTTTATTTCACAGACAACACAAAACAAAAAGTGATGATAAATGGTTTTCAGAGATTCAGCCGTTGCCTTTACGACCATTACCACTTATTTCAGATCTCATGGAATCAGGTTAGACTTACACTCGCTATTTCCTCACATATTAATCCCTTCGGTGCTGATGACGGCCCTCATCCATCATGCACCGCGGTGGGCATGTGCTGATGACGGCTGGGGGCCATCATGAACCCGCCAACTTGGAAAAACGCCGCACAGGCGCAGAATCGTGGCCGCGCCCAAGGGGTTAAGCACACTGTAAGATCTCCAAAACCAACTCATTTCCCTGACAAAATTGAGGGCCTCATTTACAACATTTTTGCACAGGGCAGTGCCAAAAGACAAAAGGCCATGAATGCACTGTATCTATGAGATATGGTACATTCCTGTTCTCTTTCACTGCACTGGCACACAAATGGCTGCCTTGTGCCAATGCAGGCACACTTGCACCATGATGCAAGGGTGTCTGAGTTGTTAAATGTTTTTGTGCAGCAAGGGACACCTTCCAGCCCAAAAACAATCAATGGAGGCATTTTCCTCTTTCTATCTGTGCTGCAAGATGCAGAGGAATGCGTTGCTGAAATTATTGGTTTTGTGCAGGAAGGTGTCCCTTGCTGCACAACAACAATTAACTGAGGTGTTTTCCTCTTCCTATCTGTGCTTCAAGATGCAGCACACATAGAAAGAGGAAAACACGGGGAGGAATAAAGTTTTTTCTTTTCATTACGCCAACCCCTAGGGAAGTGCATGGTTTAGATGAACTCCGAGACTTACGCTATGTTGTAAATTTGGGAATGTGTCACAATACCCACCGCAGAACGACGGCACGCCTCCCTGACCTGATGCAGTGTGAGGCAACAGAGCAACTTGCGCTGTATTACCTTCCACTACATCTATGAGGCCATGAGAAGCCAGGCAGGGTGGCTCTGAATGAACTCATAGATATGGGTCTGCCCACTGTGCCACCGGAGCGTCAAAAGTGGCACTCTGGTGGTGCACAGGGCTTGTTAACAAGCTCCCTAATCCTCTTCTCCAAACCAAAGTCTTTCGTCTGATCATCTATTTATTTCCCATTTCACAACTGGATTATTGCAACTCCACTCTAATTAGTATCAAATGTTTTCCTTGGTTTCACTTAATTACCTCTAATGGCAGACTAGTTTTCAGTTTAGAGAAACTCGACCACATCATTCCAATCTATTGTGATCTACAGAGGTTTCCTGGAGAAGCCAGAATTTGAAGCCATCAACTAACAAAACCCACACTACCTATTTTCCTCCTTATAAACATCTGAAGGCTGTAAAACCTCAGGAGCAGGAAGGTTCTGGAATTGACTTCAGAACACACCAATTTGTGGCCCAATTTTTCACTTTGGAAATATGTACCTGAAAACCTCCACCAAAGAACGTACAAACAAATTTCTCTCTTGGGATAACCCTTCTTTGCTGCATCCTTCATGTCTACCTTTCTCGCTCTTCTTTCTTTCAATATTTTCTACATGCATCCTCTCTGAGTGACTGGTTTGTATTAACGTGTCTATTGTTTTTCCCCATGTCATTGTAAGGAAATATACATTCTCCAATGTTGTTTTACTTGTAAAGCACACTGAAACCTTGCTTTTGTCAATCATGCTCTATGACAAATGTGAAATAAATTAACAAAATAATTTTACATTTTATTATAGCTTCATCCTGGCTCACGTCCATCAGAACACTTTAGAACAGTGGGTCAGAGTTACCAGAGTACTGCAATTAACAGAGGAACATGTATATACATTGAATATTTGCAGAGACAACATTTTATTTACAAACATCCCTAGAGAGGGAATAGAAAAGGGAAATATGCAATTGAGAGGAAGGAGCAAGAGCCGTTACATGAAAGGTTGTTGTGAGATGGATTACACCATAGAGAATGTGAAGCCTATCAATGGTCAGGTAGAGATTATTAGCCAGGGAAAAGGGAGTGGAGCTGTGTAAGACTTTGTAAGTGATCCTAACTGTCTCATAAGGTGTGTGAGCTTCAGAAGGAGCCATTGAAACATTATTAAGACAGGAATTATGTGATAAAATATCTTGCTTCGAGTGTAAACTGCTGCAGGTAAAACGTCCCTGAGAGGTGCAAGATGCACTCATGGTAAGCCGGTGAGATGAGATGTTCCGGAATCAAGTCTTGAAAGGACAAGGTATTGGACTATAGGCTTGATATCTTGTTCTTGGATGACCAACTAATTAGTATCCAACCGAACACTGTTCGGTCACATTCCTATACTATACAATGGGAGCATGTATTCCAGCCGCGAACTGGCCAGAATGCATGCTCCCATACAATAGGAGGTGCAGTTCATCCCTATGCCCCCGTGGCAGAAACCTCAAGGTGCCCACCACGCTGTACAGGGATCAACAGGGCGCACCATAGGTACCTCCTCAGCCTCCAACCAGAGGCAGTGCACCCAAGGGGCTCTGCTGGTGGCGTCCAAAGTCAAGGTCCGACTGCTTTTCTGTGTCGGATAGGCTGGCATGGAAAGGCTGCCAAAACCCAACATCGTAATCCCAAGGACGGAAAGAGACACCCTTGGGATTAATTGGCTGCATTCCGACTGGCGGGCAGGCTCTCCGAACCCGTCAGAAGTCAGTCAAAATGACAGTTTGCATTCCTTTCCGACCGCCTCCTTAGTAATGAGGCGGTCAGCAAGGAATCCGACTGGCATATTACAATGCGGTCAGAAAGGCACCAACTGTCAGTCGGAGCCTTTTCCGACCACATTGTAATTGGCCTCTTAGTCTTTTGTCAAAAGTGAAGCCCAGTGATTATGTACTACCAGTGATAACAGGATCTTAGGATCCTGACACTGGTTACTTAACATCCCACATGCAGACACTGACTCATGGGCACCAAGTCACGCTTCAGGGCTGGATACACCATTAACCTGAGAAGATACAGCATCTAGCAGACATGAACTCAGAGGTGGCGCCTCTGCTAAGGCGGTGGAGCGTCGTCCCACTGCTTTTCAGCAGTGCAAAAAAAGAAATATAAAAAGATATTAACACAATGTTATTATCATTTTATTTTTCGGTGTGAGCCAGGTTGGGCTGAGCTGAAGGAGCAGGGGTAGGAGGAAATATGTGCACTTAAGTCTTGGGCTGGCCAAACAGTCATGAGCACTTAGCATGTTCTCCACCTGCCCGTATTGCACAGCCTGGGTGGAGAACATGCACATGCTCTCAAGCCCCGTCTGAGCACCAAACTAGACTGCTCAGGCAATCACGATGATGCTGTCATGCTGGTAACATCAGCGTTGTTATTGGCTTAGGTGAGCCTGTGTGCTTCTTGCTTCCGGGTGTCAGGAAGAGAAGTGGAGGAGAGACAATGGAGAAGACACGGCGGCTGTGAAGAGGTGTTATATATATTTTTTCAACTTACACTGCTGCTGACCATCCTGATTTTGTACTGAGTGCTAATAAAGGTTGGTAACTGTCTACACCAAAAAGAAGCTAAAATCATTGACCTTATAAACATCTTTATAGTCTTTGAATGCAAGGCATGCACAAATCATCCCATTCTCTGATAAAGACAAGCTCCCCTACATTTCTAAGTTTAATAGTATCTCCCAGCATTCATTCACATCCAGACTCATTATGAAAACCTCTGTGAACACATTGGTTCATTATTTAAAGTTCCCAGTTTTACCACAGCAGGGAGGCATTTATGAGTGAATATTGAATATTGAGTAGCGCAGCATGTTTTTCAGTAGCAGATGTGATTGTGTATAGTCCTCACTACTCCATTTAAAGGATTAATCACCTCAGCTTTGTGTTCTGTATTATATGAACACTATTAGTACAATTTAGAAAATAGCTGGGAATTAATATTAAGGAGCTCACACTGCAAAGCATAGCTTGGGGATAATCTCACCATCAAAGCACATGTGTTCTAATGGAAAAAGAGCTCACACTCACAGAGCCCTACTGGCTTTGTCAGTGGTGTAACAGAAAATTATGGGGCCCTCTGAGTCTTTCATATCCATCAGTTATCCATTGGCCTTGGTCTGAATGGCTCAGATGGCTCCAGAGTCTCAGGACCCCTGAGTCTATAGGCGTTCACAGATAATCAGTGGGCCTCTATTCAGGCCAAAGCCAATGAATGTTTAGGACCCCCCTGAAGTTTTAGGGCTCTGCTTGTGCCAGAGGGCCTACAGGGGCCTGCTTTAAGCCCCTGGGGTTTATACTAGTAGGGTATGGCTATTAGGGAGCACTCACAGTCAGACATTTCTGGAGAGATCACACACTGACAGTGTTCTGCCGAGAGGGTGATTTCACCGACTGCTCAGGGGGAGCTCAACATGTTTGTGCCTGCATGGACATGAGCCCACAACACCAGGGCCCAGTTGGGAGGGATCTTATACTGACAGTCCATTTGTTGTGACCTGGATATTTGCATACCGAGGTGGGAGTGTGAGGACATTCATACACATCTATATGCCTGACTGTGGGCAGGAGATTACACAAGGCATTTTCAGGTCTTTACTTTTGTGCAGTTTCACTGATCGGTTTATCCTTGAGACAACATTTGACTTAAGTGTGTTTGGGTTTGTGTGATTATGATTGATGCTGCTCTGATCATGTGACATCAGCTTCTTAGGCAGGTGAGGTTGTCTTACAATATTCAGGATAGAGCATATGTGTTTTTTACTGAGTGAGGCAGATTGTAGATGGTTGGGGTATCAAAAAGAAGTATGGGGTCTTTCTGTCTTCTCTAGTACTTTGAAATGGACCCTCAATCTATAGAAGATGCCAAAATAATTTTTGCTTAAAACATCAGTAACATGAATCCCACCTCATGTTACTGATGTAGAGACTGCTTTTACTATTGTAAATGGGCTGGGAAATAAATGGACTTTGAAGAGTCTCCCTTGTACCGAAGGCAATATTTTTTTATTCCCTGACAGACAAAATAAATAACGACTCTGTTTAAGTGGATTTTCACCCTAGGTACAAACCTTATGACAAGGTAATGCCTAATGACAACTTGGTGTTGTTATGTAACTCCTCGGAGATGTGTCAGCTGGATGCACTCATTCATCTCTGCTTCTCTTTGCTTCACAGAATACATATTGTAATGTATTCGGCAATGTCACAATGATGATGAAGAGTTCTCTATAGGTTCCATTCTGAGGTCACAGCCAAAAAGGCTAAATGAAATGAAATTCAAAGGTATTGCTTTGGGGACATTGTTGTAAATTCCTAAAGTCTAATGCTTTCTCGTTTCCAACCAGAATGCCTATGATGCACTTGTGTTATGTACTGATCTGGAAAGTCAGCAGAGCAGGGTGTTATCGCACCTACACGTAGGAAAGAAGACGAAATTTCCTTTTTGCCTCAGGAAAAATTGGTAGGCTGAGTCAATTGGCAATTTGGTTCAGATATAATGTGACTAAATAAAGAGTTTAATATTCAATAACTTGAAACAAAAATGATTAACTGATAGGCAACCTACATTGCCTTTGGTGTGTCTCCTTTACAATGAATTTCTTGTTATTGTGACACAGAAGGGATATCCTTGTCTAAATGGTATAAAATAATGAACATAGCAGAGGCAAACATGAGTGAAAATGATATCAGTTTTTGTGTCACATACACTGCTATTCACTGGATGATCAAAAGTATTGAGCAAAACATTTCCTACTCTCACTCCAGAGGGAGAGTTAGCCCCCTTCTCCTGTTACCACATACAACAAAAATGTCCCATGTTACACCTTGTGGGCCCTATAGGGCTTAAAGGACTTATGGGGTGTAATGGACTTATGGTATGGAAAGGGGCATTAGTCCTTATGAGAAGCCTTAACATGACATAAGTGTGCAAGCACATCTCTGACGGTTGTGAGGGTTTATCTTGCTCTCAAATAAGGGATTCTTGTTGGTGTAATGTAAGGTGCATTATTAAAAAGCTAATTTCTACACAAGGACCGTGTCAAATAAAACTGTAAATCATTGAAATTTTGCAGACTAAACTTGTTCAGTTGGGGTTACCAGATACCTCCATGCACACTAGACAACTTGCTCTAATATTTTAGAAACCAATATCATTCAGTATCATAATCCAATGTTATGATTGGCTAAAAAGAAATAAGATTAATAAAATACAGCCTGTTGCTTGAGCATTGTCCACAGGGACATGGATCCACCCAGGAACTAAACTGCATGGTACGGAATAAAATGTATCTGTCTACTGTTTGTCGCACTCTTTGAGCACCCTACTACCATGTTCAAAGGTGGCTCCAGGGCAGTGTGACCGGTGTGACCTCACCGGGTGCTAACTTCAGGTGGGGTGTTGTGTTTGAAGTATATTATATTTTTAAAAGCTCCAGCTGCCGCATTCCTGGCCTCCAGCAATTTTCAGGCAAGAATAAAAATGTCAGGATAACTCCAGTGATTACTGTTCTTCCTAGAGAGAGATCAGAGGTTTGTCTAGTTGAAGTTTTGACTCATGGTAAGGTAGCGCAGAGGGTTAACATGCCTGCTGCAAAGAACATGTACCATTCAGATCACAAAGTGCATATATTGTAAATAGATCAGCGGGTTATTGCTTTTGTCTGTGTGATCCTTTGTTACTTGTAGTTTATAAGTTATAATCCAAACATAGAATAGTGAGCTATTAACTGTCATCAAAGAGCTGCATGCAATCTGGAAGGTAGAGATTAGAGCTTTATGATTTTTTCCCCAGTCTTTCATTATCATAATGTTGGAAAAATAGTTCATTTGGATAGAAATCAATTCTGATTATTGAAGAGAACCTCCAACCATGGTGTTACTTTTTAAATTCTTACCTTGTGCTTCTCCAGACCAAGCACTCTTAAACTATCCTGCCTACCAGTATGGCTGGCATGTGACTCCTATACCTTGTAGTTCTCTGCCCTATGTAACATGTCCTTTGCACTGATTGTCTTTGTGTAGAGTGTGTGATGAAAATTGCTCTGACACCCTACGAACGGTAGGAGTGGCACTATGAAACTAATTAAATACACCTGAGAGAGGTTCTGGAGACATGAGGGGCGTTGTTGAAGGGTGGTTGTGAGAGAACCACCACCGGAGATGGTCATTGGGGGGCACTGTTAGACCTGGCATCATTGGCGTGAGTCTCCCTTCCCCTCTACTCTTCCTGTCTTGTATGATTGGCTGAATGTAGATGTTCTGGGTGCCGTGCCACTGCTAATCAGTGGCACAGCGCGAATGCTCCCTATATATAAATGACTGTGTGAATAGGGGTACTTTCTATCACCCTATCCGGCCCAAAAAACCTGATAGGAACTTCGAGTTTGATATGTTTATGCTCAGGACATTGAGGGCCACCTTTTAGTAAAGACCATTTATATATATATATATTATGTTTTGAAATGCCTTTCCTGAAAACGCTGTAGTTTCTTTCCTAAAGCTTTACTGCAGGCTGTTGTAAGTATGTACAAATTTTGTTGCACGCACTGCATCACCAAATGTGATGCAGTGCGCGCAACGAAATTCGTTTTATTTATTTAAATTTTTACTTACCTGTAAAACTCCGTAATCCATACATTACTACCCCCCACCCTGCCCCTCCCCCTGCCCACGTCACCGCCCTGCTGAAACCCCTACTACTGACCGCTACTGAATCATGCTCTTTTCAAATGTTAAAACATGGCCAAGTATAATTCATAGTTAATACTAAATTAGAGTTTGTTTTAATTATAGAATGTGTTTTCTGATCTTACGCAAATTATTAAACATGTATGCAGTAGTAGTGTATAATTTCTAATAAATTAACTCAACATTTGAAAAAATTGCACATTGAAATTATAGCTTGCTCGGAAGAAGCTTCATTTGAACATGTAGATAACAACAGAACGAGCTGTGAAATAGAGAAGCTCAGAATGTAACCTGATATGGTTTTAGTTGCTTGTAAAATGTTATTTTAAACAAGCACACTATTCATGAACTGACTTAAAGACTCTTTTATTTACTGTAAGAATATACTGCACACACGTTTCAAAATGCAGTGCCAGGCTCTGTTCTAATGTTTTCTGTTTTAATTATAATTTTCTCTTGCAGCTAATGAAATGCGTTTAGTTAGACACAAATTAGACACTCGGCCTCATGCATAGGATAAAGTGGGGCAATGCACCCAGATACCTTCAAACCCTCGTACACTCCTACACGCCTGTCCGATGTCTGAGATCTGCTACTCAAGGCCTTTTTTGTGTCCCCAATATATCCCGTGCAAGGATGGGGGGGAAGATCTTTCTCTCTCCTAGGCCCGAAGCTCTGGAACTCCCTGCCACAACCCCTCCGTTTAGAAACTCGGTACACCCACTTCCGCAAGGCCATTAAGACCTGGCTTTTTAATCAGTGACCTGTTTAGGTTTTCTTCCCTTTCCCTTTCCTGTCTCTCTGGTTCAGTTTTCTGTCACAGCGCCGGGAAGCCCTTTTTGGGTATCTGTCGCGCTTAACAAGCCCAATAAATAAATAAATAAATAAATAAACAACACTTTTCTCTATAAGAAGGTTAGGAAATTAGATCATTTTAAATAAGGTTCACATGTGGAGTGAGGACAAAGAGATAGCCAAAGCCTGATGAAGTATGTGTGGATAGGAAGAAGGGGGAGGGCACATCCCTTCTAGAGAATGCTGGATCTCAATTGGAAAGACAAGACCAGACCACATGTTTTGTAACATTTTACCATTTATCAACAAGTTCCTAGTTTGGGAGTTGCAGCACTAGAGGGGAGAAGCCTGCCTTAGATAAGAAAAGAACGGAACAGAACTAGAGGGGGGACTGACTTGCAGACCTGAGATTGAGAGAGACGGAAAAGAGATGCAGTGCAGACTTTGATTCAGACGCGAGCAGGGGAGAAGAGGGTTTCCTATAGATCGAGAACAGTTTCAGCTGGAGTGGGTCGAGTAGAACGACAGGCTGTGTGTCTTTTTGACATTTATTAAAATCTCAAGCTTTATGTTTTGACTAAATGGCTTTACCAAGACCTATTTACTCTATACTTTATTTTCTCTTTATGGGAAACTTTTATTAAATATTGATTCATCCGCTTCATGCTAATTTCAATCTTGCCTTTGTTTTTGAACTTTTAATGGGTTCTCACTGACATCATTTGTGCCTAATTCTTAGAATAGGAATTCTTTCCTTAATGGAATGTGCTGTATAGTTATTATATCAGGATCTGAATGAATTGTATTTTTCTACTATCAATTCAGTAACCTGATTGGTATTTGACTATTCAATACAGACTCAGAGAAAACTCTATCTTTAATTATAAAATAAAATCCTTTAAACTACTCACAAACTGTCATTATTTATTTGTATTTGAATTGCTTGCTTGTGTTTATGAAGGAGCTCTTTTAGTCAAAATACGGTGGCAAAGATATGTCACCTCTAGAATACATATTTGTCTGGAAAAAAGAGTAATAGTAATTAAAGGTAATTTTGCTACATTTACAAGATTTTCAAAGAGAGATAACCGCGAGAGTTCCGTGCCAATACATCTGTCCTACAAATACATAAAGAGATCAAATGCTAAGAGAGGTGTGAAAACCAAATTTGAGATTTTCAAAGATGGAAGCAGAGTCAATTAAATTTTAGGATTTCATACACTGCCTTACAAGGTTAAAGTTTGCCATGCAATATAACATGTTATACATTCTGTGTTTTTTACTTGAACTGTGGCAATTCGATCCACTGCATACATTAACAATGTGGCCAAACTAATAAAAAGCCTACTGTGGTTAACAGATTATGTCTGGAAAGTTGAAGCCACTCCTATTCTGTGAATATGTACAGTGCATTGGCTCTAAGACGTCTTCAGGGACCCGGTTTTTGCCCTGTATAGGCCTAAATTTACTCTTTGCTGAGCATTCCACAAATGTGTACTTTAACAATTGACAGGGATTAGATATCCTAGACTGCCCATTAGGAGAATGAATACAAAGGGCCTACATTATATAGACATGTCACCTCCAATGATATGACAAATATCTCACCCTCCATGGTATTTCTATTCAGAGCAATGTGGTACCCTTAGCACCGGAAATGATAAACATCCTTTGTAAAATTCACTTATATGATATCATTTGTTAAAATTGTTTATAATTATGTATTTTAATAACCGTTTGTTTGGGATGTGACATGTCTTTGCTATGGTGCTCCAGCGGTGTGATATTTTGTTGTATAGCGTTAAAGGACCCTGTTGTAATTTTCCCGATTCATGCCCTTATATAGGTATAAAATACGGATGTATGACATCACAACGCATGCTTTCACAACGCATGCCATTACGACGCAACTTTTACAACGCATACCATTACAACGCATAGTGCTTTGGGGCGCTGGATAGTGAATAGTTTAATTTACTATTCCAACTCCAGTCCCCGTGGATAGTAGGGAAGGTGTTGGATAGTAAATTAAACCTATTCCCTATACTAGAGCGCCCCCCAGCGCAATGCGTTGTAATGGTTTGCGTTGTAAAAGTTGCGTCGTAATGGCACTGCGTAGTAAAAGTTGCGTTGTAAAGGTTGTCTCCCATAAAATACCATATCCTTATATAGGCATAGAAATCATAACCATATTAAGACAAAGCTCAAGTAGTCCTAGTACGGCTTGGCTACTTCCACCAGTTCCGAAAATCTACAACGATTTCTTGGAAAAACCCGCCTTCAGCAGTCAGGGACTTCCCCCTGCATAAATATTAAGTTATCCAAGAAATCATGGAGTTTTCAGAGAATTAAGTCTCTGATGACGTCATAATGCCCAATCTTCTGTCAAACTCGGCACCTTCAAGGTATAAATATGCCCACACTTGTCCAAACAAACACACAGTGGTTTGGAGCAGTTCGACTATCTACTTGCCCGACGCACCCTTCTGCAGCAAGTGCCGAAGGAAGCCGACCCTCCAGCTGACGCTGTACTTTCTCCTTCCGAGAAATCCATCTCCAGTGTTTCCAGACTCCCCTTGCGGGTTGCTGGGAAATCAAGTCCTGAGAGAGAGATACAAGACCTCCTACATTCTAAAACCAAGGTACGGAGCTGAGTAGACCCTAAGAGAATTCTTGGAATAGATTTTTGGCAAATAATACTAAAACTAGGCTACACCTCACTTACTTCTTCCCTTGTACTATACTTAGGTTAGGTACACCGGGGTAGGCATATTTTAGAAGCACCAGTTGAGTACTTTTAGTCATTATTCATCACTTGTATGTATTTTATGCATTTTAGGTATCTTATGGCTTAGAAACCATATCATGCTTTTACAGTACTTTCTTATAATACTCTTCGTATTATATGCTCTGTACTTTACAGCAAGTATTACGATTGCAGCATTACATTTCTTATGCTTGAGAAAGAAGACTGTTCAATAAATACCCTTTTATTGAAAACGCCTGTCTCTCTATTTCTCTGCACCTCTGGTGAAATGAAGCATGCACGATTGACTGAGTGAAATAATTATCTATTGTTTCCGCGACTCTAGAGATATATTTCTTATTCTTGGGGAACAAAGTTGTCATGTTTTAAGCGGTTGTCAGAAACGAATCCCTTCTTGTTTATTCGAGAAAGTTTCTAGTGACCTTTGAGCTAGCTGGCACACACACAATTAAGTTTAGTATATTCGGTAGGGACCTAGTTGACTTCAGTCTTACGTCTAAACTACAGGATACACTATTCCAATGTGCAGAGCCTATTGGGAATATAGGAACTACACTACATGAAATGAAATGAAATGAAAAATTGCACTTATATAGCGCGTAACTACCCGGAGGCCTCGCAGCGCTTTAACCGATTGCTGGTGGCGGACTAAGGGTAGATTACCACGCCACTGCGTACAAGTGGGTCTTTAAAGCCTTTCGGAAAGACATACGGTCCTTACTCTCTCGGAGGGACAGGGGGAGGGAGTTCCACAATTTAGTTGACGAATGGGAAAAGGAGCGACCACCCCACCGGGCCTTGGAGACTTTGGTGATGGTAGCTAGATGTAAGGAACCGGAGCGCAGAGCTCTGGTCGGGGCATGAGGTACTGCTATAGAGTGTAAAATTGCAGGGCCGGAGCGGTGAAAAGATTTAAACACAACACACATAGCTTTAAACTGCACTCTGGCTGCTACAGGGAGCCAATGAAGTTCCCTCAAGGCTTTCTTGGCTGACTGCCAGCGGGGAATGTTATATAGCAGTCGAGCAGCACAGTTTTGTGTGACTTGGAGCCTGTGGGTCACTGCTGCCGGAGCACCCAAGTAAAGGGCATTCCCATAATCCAGGCGAGAGAGGATCAGGGCCTGAACCAAGATCCTCCTAGCCTGGAATGGGAGCAGAGGTAGCACCTTGCGAAGCATCTTCATCAGCCCGATGCAAGTGGAGGCGGTTTTGGTAGCCTGGACTGAGAAGTCAAGCGCTTTATCCAACCAAACACCCAAGCTCTTAAGGGGGGTTTGGGAGGAGGAGGCGTGCCAAGACAAGGGGGCCAGGTGGAGATTAAGGAGGACGGAGAAGGGTTACCCAACAACATGATGTCAGTTTTCTCTCCGTTCAACTTAAGATAGGAGGATTGCATCCACCTAGCCACCGCCTCCAGACAGGGACCTAGGGTGGAAGACGATCCCTCCGGGTGGTCAAGAGAGACCACCAGTTGGGTATCGTCTGCGTAGGTTACAATACGTACACCAAAGGGTTGGACTATCCCTTCCAGAGGTTCCATGTAGGCATTAAAAAGAGTGGGGCTCAGGGAGGAGCCCTGAGGCACCCCACAACTCAGTGGGTGCTTGGGGGAGACTAATTCACCCTCGAAGACCTGGAAAAACCGTTCATCAAGGAAGGAGGCTAACCACTCCAGGGCCGCGCCCGACACGCCCAAGCCACTCATTCGATGTAATAATGTGGCATGGTTGACCGTGTCGAACGCGGCACTGAGGTCCAGTAGTATAATGGCGGCCTTTCCTCCCCGGTCTAGCACCGCTCTGGCTTCTTCTGTCACTGCCAGAAGAGCAGTCTCAGTTCCGTGCTGAGGACGGAACCCAGTCTGAGATGCCCGGAGCAGACTATTGGATTCTAAATAGTCAACTAAGATGGTATTTACGTGCCTTTCCAGAAGTTTACTCAACCAGGGCAACAATGAGATGGGACGATAATTGGCCAAGTTGTTCTGGTCCAATGTAGGCTTTTTCAATATAGCTTTCACCACCGCACACTTCCATGAAGATGGCACAGTTTTAGAGGAAATGGAGGTGTTAAGGGGGTATACACCCGTTACAACGCATCTTTTACTCCGCACTACCATTACAACGCGACTTTTACTCCGCATACCATTACAACGCATTGCGCTGGGGGGCGCTCTAGGATAGGGAATAAGTATAATTTACTATCCAACACCTTCCCTAGGGTCCACGGGGACTGGAGTTAGAATAGTAAATTATACTTACCACTATCCAGCACCCCAAAGCGCTATGCGTTGTAATGGTATGCGTTGTAAAAGTCGCGTTGTAACGGTATGCGGAGTAAAAGTATGCGGAGTAACATGGTACATCCGTTAAGGGCATCCAGGACCACTGGACAGATGACCTCCCTGGCTTTCATAAGGATTTGAGGAGGTGCTTGGTCACTAGGCGAGCCAGAGGTGGTTTTACGGATTAACCTATCTAATGTGCAAGGATCAAGGAGAGGAATTTTATCAAGTACACAGGGAACAAAATGGTCGGGGGCTGCAGGGATGGGATCAGCACTACCCCTGGAGAAAGAGGAATAAATAGTCTGAATTTTCTGGGAGAAAAAAATGGCCAAATCCAAATGGCCAAAATGGCGCCCAGCGTTTGGTAAGGTGATAATTTAACGCTAGATACTAGAGTAACTCAGTCGTGCTTTTCACACAGACCCCTTTTTTCCCGTAAAATACTCCAATAGACGTCTGGAGTGGGGTAAAGGATAAAATATCCGCTTTAAACTGAGTAGGACGAAAAATCCTATGTATTAGTTTTTAGTTTGTTCAATGTTGAAGGATACAGTGTTCCAAAATATTGTGCACCTAATCTTTGTTTCCTTGAAAACTTGCTCTGCAAAACTTTCATTAAACAATGCCGGATAACGGCGACAATAACGCAACCAGTGGGGCTGTAGTAAATGCAACCCAGCCGGGTGTAGACGTTACAGGGTTTAATGAAGAAGACGATGATGCTATAATCATCCCGGAAAACTTAAGTAAAACCATAGCTATAAAACTTATAGAAAATGGTCTATCACCCAGAGGTGGTAAAGTTATATTTCTCATAGAGGCACATGAATATTGGCAGACAGAGGTATTCTTTTCATAGATTATCTTTCCACGAGCAAATCCAACAACACATATGTTCCACTACTACAAAGAAGAGGAACCTCCAGCGGAATACGTTCCTTTCGAGAACGTTAAAATTCCACTAACTTACCAAGAGCATCAGCTCTGGTTTAAAGGCGCCCTACAACATCAAAATAACATTACCAGGCTCGGTCCACTAGGTAGACCAGGAGCCACATGACCGGTATTAGCCAGCTATACACCACATCCTGCCATTGGAACAATGACAGGTCCTGAACTATTAGCTCAACTAAAACAGCTGATTAAAATACACAGGCAGTTGGTTCAATATGTCATGAGGACTCAGTCCAACCAGCTATAAGAATTCCACAGCACATCCCTTATCAAGGGAACACAAACAAAATTACACCACAGACTATACAGTCAGTCATTGGTAAATTGCCCGCAAAACGAGAACAAATTCCGTTCTGGTTAGCACAAAAAATTACTCAAATAGAGGCAGTATTCCTTGATAGTACACCTCATGAGAAACACAGGATTCTGACAATCTGTTTACCAATGGGGATTGCACCACACGTAGAGGACTGCCACACTTGGGGTTCAGTCCTTGCTTCAATCTACACAAAAACACACGGTGTCCCGTCAATGGCGGTAATACCATACGTTCTAAGACAGATTCAAAATGAATACGCTTCAGAACCGGCTTTGAATCTGGTTATGAAATTACTGATGGATTTCAAACAGGTCTCGGCTATACTATTAGCCAACATTAAAGGTGAAGCAGCATCAGTGGCAACTCGCCAAAAACTGAAAGAAACAGATATTACTGAGCAACCATATGAGCTTGCCAGAATTATTGAAAAATCCTAAGAAGAACAAGGTAGAGATAGTTTGGGTGGGAAACCATTAAAACCCCAACTAACTGAAAATCCTGGAATTTTTTTTATTAAAAATAACCTTACTATTCCTAAAAAGAAGTGGGAAATAACTAAACAGACACTTCCTAAAGAGAAGCCTTCCCAGTCCAGAGGAAGGTCTCCTCAGCAGGAACCCTCCGAAAAAAGGTACAACCTTAGAAATAGGGAAAATTTGAGAAAACCTGATAGATATCAAGATAAAGATACACGTTCCTCTCGTACCTTTCAGACTTCCTCGCAGAAATCCGAAAGAAGAGGACGTTAGAACAAAAAGAAGAACGAGTGAAGTCCAAAGATGAACAGCACGTTCCAAAAAATAAGAAAAGCCGATGACCAAAAAAGAAGGTAGCAAGTCTAAAGATCAGACATGCTGAGGATCTTGAGCAGTACAAAAGGGGGTGGTGATGGACGGAGCATCTGAACCAATCAAACACTCACACCCAGTCAAAAGATCTGGGTTTGATCCATCACCGTTCTTTAGCCCACTCTGCCACCCCAGTTCAGACATGGCTATATGCAAATCAGTCTGACCCTGTGCCTCATGGGAACAGTCCAGGCCGAACTGCCAAGCCATGCCTTCCCTGGACCGGAAACAAGCTTCCGAGGACCGGTTTCTTGCATTAGAGCCGTCTTCAGCCCGGCTTGCTTGAATCCAGTGGCAAAGTGAGCAAGGGACTCACGTCTGAGCATACCCTGCCACACTTATGGCGGCCAAAAGCAGTACAAAAGGGGGTGGTGATGGACGGAGCATCTGAACCAATCAAACACTCCCATCCAGTCAAAAGATATGGGTTTGATCCATCACCGTTCTTTAGCCCACTCTGCCACCCCAGTTCAGACATGGTTATATGCAAATCAGTCTGACCCTGTGCCTCATGGGAACAGTCCAGCCCGAACTGCCACGCCATGCCTTCCCTGGACCAGAAACAAGCTTCCGAGGACCGGTTTCTGGCATTACAGCCATCTTCAGCCCGGCTTGCTTGAATCCAGTGGCAAAGTGAGCAAGGGACTCACGTCTGAGCATACCCTGCCACACTTATGGCGGCCAAAAGCAGTACAAAAGGGGGTGGTGATTGACGGAGCATCTGAACCAATCAAACACTCACACCCAGTCAGAAGATCTGGGTTTGATCCATCACCGTTCTTTAGCCCACTCTGCCACCCCAGTTCAGACATGGCTATATGCAAATCAGTCTGACCCTGTGCCTCATGGGAACAGTCCAGCCCGAACTGCCAAGCCATGCCTTCCCTGGACCGGAAACAAGCTTCCGAGGACCGGTTTCTGGCATTACAGCCGTCTTCAGCCCGGCTTGCTTGAATCCAGTGGCAAAGTGAGCAAGGGACTCACGTCTGAGCATACCCTGCCACACTTATGGCGGCCAAAAGCAGTACAAAAGGGGGTGGTGATGGACGGAGCATCTGAACCAATCAAACACTCACACCCAGTCAAAAGATCTGGGTTTGATCCATCACCGTTCTTTAGCCCACTCTGCCACCCCAGTTCAGACATGGTTATATGCAAATCAGTCTGACCCTGTGCCTCATGGGAACAGTCCAGCCCGAACTGCCAAGCCATGCCTTCCCTGGACCGGAAACAAGCTTCCGAGGACCGGTTTCTGGCATTACAGCCGTCTTCAGCCCGGCTTGCTTGAATCCAGTGGCAAAGTGAGCCAGGGACTCACGTCTGAGCATACCCTGCCACACTTATGGCGGCCAAAAGCAGTACAAAAGGGGGTGGTGATGGACGGAGCATCTGAACCAATCAAACACTCATACCCAGTCAAAAGATCTGGGTTTGATCCATCACCGTTCTTTAGCCCACTCTGCCACCCCGGTTCAGACATGGCTATATGCAAATCAGTCTGACCCTGTGCCTCATGGGAACAGTCCAGCCCGAACTGCCAAGCCATGCCTTCCCTGGACCAGAAACAAGCTTCCGAGGACCGGTTTCTGGCATTACAGCCGTCTTCAGCCCGGCTTGCTTGAATCCAGTGGCAAAGTGAGCAAGGGACTCACGTCTGAGCATACCCTGCCACACTTATGGCGGCCAAAAGCAGTACAAAAGGGGGTGGTGATTGACGGAGCATCTGAACCAATCAAACACTCACACCCAGTCAGAAGATCTGGGTTTGATCCATCACCGTTCTTTAGCCCACTCTGCCACCCCAGTTTAGACATGGCTATATGCAAATCAGTCTGACCCTGTGCCTCATGAGAACAGTCCAGCCTGAACTGCCAAGCCATGCCTTCCCTGGACCGGAAACAAGCTTCCGAGGACCGGTTTCTGGCATTACAGCCGTCTTCAGCCCGGCTTGCTTGAATCCAGTGGCAAAGTGAGCAAGGGACTCACGTCTGAGCATACCCTGCCACACTTATGGCGGCCAAAAGCAGTACAAAAGGGGGTGGTGATGGATGGAGCATCTGAACCAATCAAACACTCACACCCAGTCAAAAGATCTGGGTTTGATCCATCACCGTTCTTTAGCCCACTCTGCCACCCCAGTTCAGACATGGCTATATGCAAATCAGTCTGACCCTGTGCCTCATGGGAACAGTCCAGCCCGAACTGTCAAGCCATGCCTTCCCTGGACCGGAAACAAGCTTCCGAGGACCGGTTTCTGGCATTACAGCCGTCTTCAGCCCGGCTTGCTTGAATCCAGTGGCAAAGTGAGCAAGGGACTCACGTCTGAGCATACCCTGACACACTTATGGCGGCCAAAAGCAGTACAAAAGGGGGTGGTGATGGACGGAGCATCTGAACCAATCAAACACTCACACCCAGTCAAAAGATCTGGGTTTGATCCATCACCGTTCTTTAGCCCACTCTGCCACCCCAGTTCAGACATGGTTATATGCAAATCAGTCCGACCCTGTGCCTCATGGGAACAGTCCAGCCGGAACTGCCAAGCCATGCCTTCCCTGGACCGGAAACAAGCTTCCGAGGACCGGTTTCTGGCATTACAGCCGTCTTCAGCCCGGCTTGCTTGAATCCAGTGGCAAAGTGAGCAAGGGACTCACGTCTGAGCATACCCTGCCACACTTATGGCGGCCAAAAGCAGTACAAAAGGGGGTGGTGATGGACGGAGCATCTGAACCAATCAAACACTCACACCCAGTCAAAAGATCTGGGTTTGATCCATCACCGTTCTTTAGCCCACTCTGCCACCCCAGTTCAGACATGGTTATATGCAAATCAGTCTGACCCTGTGCCTCATGGGAACAGTCCAGCCGGAACTGCCAAGCCATGCCTTCCCTGGACCGGAAACAAGCTTCCGAGGACCGGTTTCTGGCATTACAGCCGTCTTCAGCCCGGCTTGCTTGAATCCAGTGGCAAAGTGAGCAAGGGACTCACGTCTGAGCATACCCTGCCACACATATGGCGGACAAAAGCAGTACAAAAGGGGGTGGTGATGGACGGAGCATCTGAACCAATCAAACACTCACACCCAGTCAAAAGATCTGGGTTTGATCCATCACCGTTCTTTAGCCCACTCTGCCACCCCAGTTCAGACATGGCTATATGCAAATCAGTCTGACCCTGTGCCTCATGGGAACAGTCCAGCCCGAACTGCCAAGCCATGCCTTCCCTGGACTGGATCGTGAGGACACAACTCAAGAACGGGGAGTGGGCCCAAACAATGCTAGAAAGCGCAGCAGAGGTAACCATAGCTCGCAAGATCCTGAAGGATCATCTGAAGACAGTGGACTTGAATTAAAGTATCCAAGTTGAAACTGCAGATACCAGGATTAGTGTACCCCATAAGTTATATGAAGTAACACTCCGGATGGAGGGGGACAAACCAAGAAAAATTAGAGCACTCTTTTGGGAGAAGCTCTCTAAGGGTTATGACATCCTACTAGCTGAACAAGAGTGGCCACCTGAATTTGTCAGGGAATGCCCACATGGCGAAGATATCATTATGCCAGCCTTCTCAAATCACATTCCAATTCATAAAAAATACACAAATGCTAGGAAATGGTCTGTAGCCCAGGCCCCGGCAATATACAAACATCATGTAGGATATGATGAGGATTACCCTCACCATAAAATCCACTTGAAAACTCAACCAACAATGCAAAGGCAATATCCTGTAAAACAGGAAGCTAAAAACAGGTCTGGGAGATTTTAAATCAACTTGAATACCAAGGGGTGATTGAAACATGCACCTCATCAATGAACAATCCTTTGTTTCCTGTCTCCAAACCAGACAATTCATATCATCTAGTTTTGGATTACAGACATCTAAACTCTTGTTGCAAAACATTTGCAGTACAAAACACACATAGTCAGCACTGATGAATAACACTGTGCGCAAAAAATATAAAACTACATTAGATATCTCAAATGGTTTCTTTTGTCAAAACATTGCACCAGAAAGCAGGTATTTGACCGCTCTCTCCATAATGGGGGCACAGAGACAATGTTGCTGTCTCCCCCAGGGATTCAAGAATAGTCCAGGGTTATTTTCCGCCAGAGTAACAGAGTTACTGCAAATGTATGATGATGAGGCATTATCTTATGTCGATGAGATCAATCTTACTGATGATGATTTGGACGTACACTTGAAAAGAGTGAACACCATAATACTTGGGTTTGCTTCTGAAGGGTATAAATTCAATTTCAAGAAATCACGAATTTCCCATCTCAATGTCCTATTTTTAGGCTACGAGTTGTCAAGTGAAGTCAAAAGCCTGGCAGCTAACTTTCTAGAGAAATGTGCGCTGCTCCAACCTCCAAAAACACTGATAAACTTACAGTCAATTCTAGGTTTCCTTAATTTTGGAAGAACTTATGTTCTAAACTACGCAGAAAGGGTTAAACCTCTCTGCGAACTAATCAAACCTGATTTCAAACCTACTAATTGGACACAAAACCACACAGAAATTTTGCGTTCAGTGCAAACAGACACGTTAGCAAAAACACAGTTAGAAACACGCGACAACGTGCGTAACCTAGTGATCTGAATCATCCCAGGGAGATGCGGATTCACATACCTAACCTCTAACGAAGGTGAAACTGTACCAATAGCATACAAGTCACACTTGTACACACAAGCTGAAATGAAATTCACTTCAACAGAAAAGATACTGACAGCGGTTCAGACTGCTGTAGCAAAAGAAAGAGCCCTCTCACAGGGTAAACGCATAAAAATTGTTACACCTGTACCTGCCTTAGAGGCAGTGACAAAGGCAAGCATTCCAAATGCTAAAGCTTTACATCCGAGATGGATACAATGGGTTAATTCTCTTGCTGCAACAGACGTTGAATACATTTTTGACCCATACTTGAAGACACAAGAATTTCTACAATACGAATTAGAATGTCCTCTGCCAACTGAACGCGAAGGTAAATTCAGACCTTTGGTCACTGAAAACTCAATCACTCGGAGACTGTCCAGCTCAGCGAGCTGAACTACAGGCATTCAAGATGGCGCTTGAGAATACCGATCGCGAATTCCCCACACTGATAGTGTGCGATTCGGATTACTGCATCCAATCTTACAATGAATACTTGCAGAACTGGGTTCAGAATGGCTTCAAAGATGCTAAAGGTGGAACAATTAAGCATAAACTGCTATGGGAACAAGTAGTTCTTTTGCAAAAAGAACTACAAAAGACTCACGTGATTCAAACACTGAGTCATCAGCGTGATGGCGTTCACGTTGAAGGGAATTCATTGGCTGACGAAGCCGCAAAGTCAGCTGTGCAAACGGCTTCCGTAGCTGCAATCACTCGTTTAAACACTAAAATAGACAGCGAAATAATGCAAGCTGTCACTGCTTCAGTAAACGACAGTGGTAAAAGGCTTTCCAGTGAAGTACTCATATATAACTGATGCAAACAATGTTTCTTTTGCTCAAATCCCTGAAGTGGGGTATAGGGCAATCCCAAACATGGAACATAGGTTAGGACTAATCTCAGCAGCACATGAAGGGCTCGCCTCTGCACACGCAGGAGTTTCAGCCACATTATCATTGTTAAAACAGAGATACTGGTGGCCGCGCATGAGGAAACAAACTAGAAACTATGTTCTAGAATGTGAAATCTGCCAAAAAATGAAAGTTTCTACAGTGAAATAACCTGCGCAGACGCCCCTTCTAATTTCAGATAAACCATTAGCTTGCGTTTACCTGGACCACTGTGGTCCCTTACAGAGGGATGGTAACTATAAATATATCATGGGCACAGTGGATTCCTGCACAAGATTCATTTGGATTCATGTGGATGTGGCCCCAGCGTTCGGCTGACGCCAGAACTGTTATAAAAGATTTGCGAGTCTTTCGGCACATACGCAATCGGCACGCTACATTCTGACCAGGGTCCTGCGTTTAGCTCTCGAGCTTACAAGGAGGCCATGGCCAGCTTGGGCGTTGCATTGCAGTTTTCGAGTCCCTTCCATCCTGAGGGAAATGCGGTAGTGGAAAGAAAAAACCGTGTCATAAAGCAATCTATAACAGCTAGGGTATTAGGTTCGGGTGACGGGTGGGTCAAACATCTAAATAGTGTCCAAAGAAGTCTTAATAATCTGCCAAGAAATTCTCTGGGGGTAATCACTCCATATGAATTATTATTTGGTACTAGAATGGTTATCCACGGGATGTATGACGGTACAACGCATGGTATTACCACGCGTACCATTACAACGCAGGTTTTACAACGCAAGTCAACGCAAGTCGTTACAACGACTTGCGTTGGGGGGGCGCTGGATAGTGAATAGTTTAATTCACTATTCCAACTCCAGTCCCCGTGGATAGTAGGGAAGGTGTTGGATAGTAAATTAAACTATTCCCTATCCTAGAGCGCCCCCAGCGCAATTTGTTGTAACGAATTGCGTTTAAAAGTTGCGTGGTAATGGTACCACATTGTAAAAGTTTTGTGGTAAAGGATGTTCCCCTTATCCAGGACCTTGATTGTCACACTTCAGTGGTGGAACAGAAAGCCTTTGATATCAAAGACCGTGTGGCTGTTTTACAGGACTTAAGTGAAACAAGAAGAAGTCTGAGTAACACAACACAAAGCCCAACGACCACTGAAGAAAAACCACCTGTCCCAGAAAGACCTTTCTGGATTCCAAAGATTGGGGATCTAGTCAGGGAAAAGATAGCGGTGAAGAAGGAATTTGGGCCTTCTTATAGAAAAGCAGTAGCTGTCATAGCAATTCTTGGAACAAGATCAGTGTTACTACCGGCGCTTGCTGGTAAAAGGGAGAACAGAACAGTATCAATTGACCTGGTAAAATCACATCATGTGGCCGATAATAAGTAGTAGCCCAGTGGACTCCCAAGAAGTAGCAGACAACCGAATCTGGCTACTATTCAAGAGGTTCATACTGAAAGACTTATCACCTTTGATAAACCTACAGTGAGAAAAGAAGGACTAAGCAACAAAGCTATGGAACTCGTCCCTCTTGATACCCAAATAACAGTTTGTCAAGAAACTCCAGTCTACAATGATGTAGCATCTGACTATACAAACATGTCAAAGGAGAAAGCAACTCCAGTGATTTCAAAGAATCCGGATGCAATACCAACAATTGACAGAACTGCCTCTGGCTATTTTATCAACTTTGATAACTTTTCTGAGGATCCCAGTGAACCTGAAACAATGCCAGTTAATAAAACTTTCAAAGAAAAAATAACAAAACTCTTTCATCAACTTGAGAAAACATATCTGGTTTCACCATGGGTTGAATTTTGGATAGGACTGGGTGTACTTTTTTACTACTATGGCTCATTCTGGTTTTAAGTTTGGGACGAATGATAGATGGAAAATACAGTACAATGGACACAGCAAGTAAGAACATCAACTTACTCCTGCAACCTTACAAATCATCTCATCATGAGCGAAGAGACCTGTCATCAGTGAGCATCACAGCCGTTCCTATACCTTGTGGTATAGCATGGGACTCAACTGACTATGACATTTTGGGCCCGGTGGAACTGTTGAAAATTCCACACCAGTTCAAGGTTTCTTTAAGTGATTTTGTTTCATCAAGCACCTTTTCAGATTATTGGGACTTTGAAACTGTTAATAATATGATGTCAGACTTAGAAATGCCAGCAACATTTCAAAAACATGAACACTTAGAAGGTTCAACAAGTTATGAAGAACTGTATTGTTATAATCATTTTGGTCACCGGTATTTGCACAAATCTGTAAATCCTACAAATGTTTTTACTTATAATCAATGGGAACATTGTACAACGCCTCCAAAAGGCAGCTCTAAAACATTTTATGAGAAATTTCCATACTTTACAGGTTTTAATGTGACAAATCCAGAAACGTTTTATTTTAAAAATATAAATAGGACAGGAATGAAAACCATGTTGACCAATACTAAACACATTTATTCTTCAAACTTTTATGCTCAGCTCTCTACATTAGGTTTTAACTTTTGGAAAGACAACATTGAGACAAAAACTGTCTGGGGCACAAAAGAATGGCAGGTGCAGGGTTTAGAAGCCTTGTTCAGAGCCGGCATTATACCAGAACAAATTATATTTTTGAATGACACTATTCAACACACATCATGTCTTGGCTTAGCTAAGATAAAAGATTTTAACAAACCATCCATACAAAAAGCCACACCTGACAGAAATAGCACTGCAGATGAGGAGGTAGACGTAAAACAGATTTTAAAACACAACAGAACCAATCCTGATTGGAAACAATGGTTAAACTGGCCAATAGACACGAATAGCTGTCAAGATAGATTCATGAACAAAACAGAAGGGTTCAAATTGAATAGGCCAGACCCAAGGTACTCCCAGAGACAACATCTAGGGATAGTCACCACATACAATGTTGGAAACTATGCCTTGATTGGCTACAGACATCCACACTCCCAGAAATTAAACAACAATTGACTTTACTTAAGGAAGGCGTTGACTTGCGAGACTTCTTACTCGGGCCTCGCAAAACAATGACGAAAACGTTTCAACGCAAATGGAAACTGCAGAAAAAATACGAGAAATTGATCGTATTAATTTAGAGAAAGCACTCTCTGTAGTGGACAATAGGTTAACGACTCCGTCCTCCAGAATTTATTCTTTGGACAGCATTGTATCATCTGCCATTGACATAATAGAACAAGATTTGCTAATGTTACAACATGGCCAGTCTCAATTGCGTTCTATAATGCTACTAGGCTGACGTTGCAAAATCTCCGTTCAGGCTATGTGCCATGGCGTCTAATCAATACCACGTCATTGTTTACTGTCCTTAACCTTACCGATAAACAAATCTCTTTGGCACAAAGAGGAGCAGACTATACGTGCTGAGCATTGAAAAACTGGGAAGATTACCATTGACAATTTCTGAGAAACCTGTCACTGAATGGCTAATACATGGTACCATCTCAATACCAGTGATGATTTTCCAATTTCAGTATTGTCTACAGCACATACCAGCAGGCCTGTATGAAAGGTTGGGTAAAGGATACATTAAGTCAACCTGGAATTTACCATATACACACAAATGCTGGAGTGGGGGAAAGGAGGTATTTCTTAGTACAAAAAACTGTAAAAACTCACTAAGCGGTACACTTTTCCCTAAAGGTATTAATTTACATGGAGCCTGCGAAGGTTCTTTAAATAACCTTTCTTGCCACATGCACGGTACTCCAGCGGCCGTGATAGAACCTGTTTTTAGGCAGCTTTCCAATGGGAGCTATGTTATGCTTAACGATCACAGCTGTTGTGGCATGTTGCCAGGAAGAGCCTATCTGGTTAGTGTGTCAGCCAGGGTCACTTGTTGTATGCCAGTATTGTATCCAAAGACTACTACAGACAGGGAGGCGGCGTTATGGCCTTCACTGAATATCTCTTCTATACGAATTAATACTTTAAGCAGAATGAAAACCATTCTTTTACAAAAAAATCTGTGCCACTGACCTCGTCTAGAGAAATGTATGATCTGCAAGTTGCAAGGACTTCTGTAGAGATACATGCCTTATTATCAATAAACTGCCCAGTACATTTCGCAGAAATGTTAGGTCAAATCTTAAGCATGTCTGATACCAGTGGCAGCGCACATGTATTTAAGACGATCTTTTCGGGACTGTTAACACCATTCGAAGTAGTCCTCGGCATTTTTCTTTGTTTGACGGTCTGCCTCTCATTTTGGGACTCGTAGCAGGAATTCTATTTTTATTTCTCCTGCTCTGATATGGCAAGTCCAGGCAACAACAATACCCAGACTACCATGGAACAAGCTCTCCCTGCCATGCGGTATCGTGACAGAATTACACAGATTCTTGGCTTGGCTCGTTTAAGAGATCTGAATACCACTTCGTTCCTTTCATTCAGACCAATCTGGCAAGATTGCATCTTACCTGTTCTACGATGCCTGCTTTGCTGAGAAGAATGCGTGTTAGACATCTGTCTTACACTTCCATCAGCACTGCCAACGGATGTTGACGCTTTGCTAGGTCCGGTAACGACTCATGCATCGTGTTGCCCCCAACAGCTGCCAATCCTGATGACGGCATTCATTGAGATCTCACCAGCAAATTCAGCTCTTGGTGAGGAACGTGGAACAACAGGCACAAAGGTACCATCAACATTGAACATTGCTAATGCGACTGGCGCTGACGGCGATGCTTCACATCTTTGCACATTTGATCTACTTGATGAAGTAGTTCCACTTTCACCAACTATGAAAGACAGTTTCTTTGCCAGCTTAGATGATTTGATGTTTTCTCCCGACACGAGAATAACTTTTGAAAGTGCACATAGCGTTCCATGAACTCTGAAATTCGGCCTTCGGTTTTTCAAAACAAACTCTCTAACTTGGGAACTCTATGTTTCTACAATCTACATTTGAAAACGTTTTTCTTCATCCCAGAATAAACCCTTTTTACTTGGCACAAAGTAATCTGCTTAAGGTAGAACTATTCTTAGAGAACAAGAGATTCATTTGATACTTCCTATAGACAAATATTTGGCATTAACTTTAACTGTTTATATATTATGCTATGGAATGGTCTCGACTTTTTTTTCTGTAAACTTAGAGCCATTTCATGACTGTCAATTCATGTTTCATTTAGAATAACATTTTTTCACAAATACTTATGTAGGTTTATAAACCATGTTTAATGCATTTTATGTATTTTGAGTGGGATTATGAACACATGCTTTAGTTATGTTTTTTATGACATAATACGTGGAGTGGGTGTTGTTTAGCGTTTTAGGACCCTAGTGTACTTTTACCGATTCATGCCCTTATATAGGTATAAAATATCATATCCTTATATAGGCATAGAAACCATAACAAAGCTCAAGTAGTCCTAATATGGCTTGGCTTCTTCCACCAGTTCCGAAAATCTACAACGATTTCTTGGAAAAACCCACTTTCAGCAGTCAGGGACTTCCCCCTGCATGAATATTAAGTTATCCAAGAAATCATGGAGTTTTCAGAAAAGTAAGTCTCTGGTGACGTTATTATGTCCAATTTTACATCAAACTCGGCACGTTCAAGGTATAAATATGCCCACACTTGTCCAAACAAACACACGGTGGTTTGGAGCAGTTCGATTATCTACTTGCCTGACGTGCCCTTCTGCAGCAAGTGCCGAAGGAAGCCGACCGTTCAGCTGACGCACTGAGAGACGCTGTACTTTCTCCTTCCGAGAAATCCAGCTCCAGTGTTTCCAGGCTACCCTTGCGGGTTGCTGGGAAATCGAGTCCTGAGAGAGCGATACAAGACCTCCTACATTCTAAAACCAAGGTACGGAGCTGATTAGACCCTAAGAAAATTCTTGGAATAGATTTTTGGCAAATAATACTAAAACTAGGCTACACCTCACTTACTTTTTCCCTTGTACTAGACTTAGGTTAGGTACACCGGGGTAGACGTATTTTAGAAGCACCAGTTGAGTACTTTTAGTCGTTATTTATCACTGTTTGTATTTTATGCATTTTAGGTATCTTATGGCTTAGAAACCATATCATGCTTTTACAGTACTATCTTATAATACTCTTCATATTATATGCTCTGTACTTTACAGCAAGTATTACGATTGAAGCAGTACATTTCTTATGCTTGAGCAAGAAGACTATTCAATAAATACCCTTTTATTGAAAACGCCCGTCTCTCTATTTCTCTGCACCTCTGGTGAAAGGAAGCATGCACGATTGACTAAGTGAAATAACTATCTATTGTTGTCGCGACTCTAGAGATATATTTCTTATTCTTGGGGAACAAAGTTGTCATGTTTTAAGCGGTTGTCAGAAACGGATCCCTTCTTGTTTATTTGAGAAAGTTTCTAGTGACCTCTGAGCTAGCTGGCACACACACAATTAAGTTTAGTATATATTCGGTAGAGACCTAGTTGACTTCACTCCTACGTCTAAACTACAGGATACACTATTCCAATGCGCAGAGCCTATTGGGAATATAGGAACTACACTATAATTTATTTCTTCATCAGTGTTATGACATACTTATAGGACTCATGTAGGTAAATCTAACCCTCACATACCATAAGTAAGCAACAGCAAAAATTGACATGCATACATACACTGCAAGGGACACAGTGAAGAGATGCCATGGTAAAGAATAAATCCCATAGTTTTTAAACACATTGATAAATGTATCATTCACCATAAAATAGAAAAAGAGTGTAGATGGCAAAAGTTAAAAACGAAATTCACAATTGAATTTGGATATAAATGCTCTAAAAAAATTTGAACATTGTGTGAAATATGTGTGATAATAAATACACACTCCTATATGAGATTATAGTGAACACTCATGGTATGTAAGAAATGGGAATAAGAAAGAGACAAAGAAGCATCTAATAATATAAATATGGGAATTATGTTGAGATGAGACAATGAGAAATTGCAAAGAATGCAGTTCAGGGTGGTAAATGTCCTATATTAATGGTCTTAATGCATAACGCATCCTTTGGTCAGTCCCTGAAGGGGGCATCAATAATCACTAATGCCTTTATTTCAAGAATTCATTCACAGTGCAATGGTGGAGACAACGTGTGTAGGAAGTGGATATTATAGGAACCAGTAATAACTTTTTTGCTTATTAAATTTCCCTTAACCGGATTTTTTTTGCTTGTTTTGTTCAGTGATCAGATGATAATCCTTATTTTTTGCAGTGCTTTTCTCAAATTAGCTTTATATCCTCTGATATCCTAAAGCTTACTTTAATGATTGTAATGCCGATGTGCTGACCAGTTTTCTATTAAGATGGAAACAGTATTGACTATTCTCGTCTTTCACACTAGCAAGCGGCATCTAGAGATTTGTGAAAGTGGTGGACCATAAATATCCACTCGCGTGCCAGATACAGAGCAAAGCGTGTGAGCCCAACCTCATCCAGAGAGGGCAGCAATGGTTCTATCCCCAAGAACAAATGTAAATTGATGCAAATAATGCATTCTAATGCACTTTTAAAATCAAACACATTTTGTAAAAAGCCGTAGGCTCTGAAGTCACAGTCATGAAATATCCCACTAAAATGCAAGTCTGACCCTTCTCATCAATAACCTCAAGAAAAGTTTGAAATGATGGTAGCAAAATGGGGAATTCCTCAGAGTAATTTCACTAAAATATGTCTGTGGCCCATCATGTGTCATATAATTTTTCTTCACCTCTTCATTTCACTTCCATTCATTTTTCTGCCTTGCATGTTTATCATCTCATGCTATAGAGGCCCGTAGTTCACCAATCATTACCACCACCTCACTAATGCTAAGCAGCAGTATACTCTGAATGCCCCAAAACTGGCCCTGCACAGTCAATCACACTATAAATATGATGCATGCACTATCTGCTTGAGAGTTGCTGGGAGCAGAATGAAGCTTCACTCCTAGTGCAGAGCTCTAGTGCATCCGAACTCCAAACAAGTCTTAACCTTTTGACATGTGTGGTCTTTCATTGAACCACTACTGGAAGCTGGGAACTGGCCTAAAGAATGTCTATGATTTGAACACTAAAACAATAAATAAAAAGCCAGAAACAAGTACAGATCAAATAAATATACAAACTGTGGAATACTTAATTTAATTCACAAACAATACATTCATGAACATCAGCATTTTCATTTTAATGGGAAACTTGGAGCTTTTAGAAAATGTGTTTTATTTCTAAAAGACAAGATGCTGGGCTCTACCATGTCAGTGTCATACATGCTCTATTTTTGTTGGCACAAACCAGTATTGCTTCAGTTGAGGTCTCCAATAGTCATTACTAGATTCCATTTGCGGTACGTTCACTGCCCCCAATGATTAGGATAATGATACCAACTTAATGTTTAGCTTCTAATTATGTATTTTTTCACATTAACACAACATTTTAAAGTTTTTAATTTTCGACCTTTGCCTTTAGTATGTATGTATATATATATATATATTCACTGAAAAAATCATAGGTTTCACACACGTTATAGTTACAAATTAGCATTTAAAAAACCTTTGAAATTCACTGAAAAAACCATAGGTTTCACACACGTTATAGTTAAAAATTAGCATTTAAAAAACATTAAAAATGCACTGAAAAACCATAGGTTTCACACATGTTATAGTTAGCTGGACATTTCACTCATACAAAACCATTGAAATTCCCCGTTATAGTTAACTATAACTCGCGCGCCCGCAATGCACTGCTGATGACGTCACATATTACATCACTCATGACATGGTCAGTGACATCACTCATGACATCACTCATGACATTTCAAATGACACTGCTCTACAGAACCTGCATAACTGTAATGGCTCCCCTGGATTGATGACCCAATCCACAGATAGGTCTTCTCTGTCACTCCAACAGTCTGGAGCTGAGGAGCAAAGCACTGAACAATTTCTCACCTTGAGAGTGACGGGGACAATTTGAGGATTGCCACTAATCACATACCTTCCTAGGCAAGCCTTCCTCACTACAATTTCTAGCATGAAGTTCTATAGTGCAGGCATGAGCTGAGTCTACTGTTATTTTTACCTGGCAGGAGTCCTGTTGACCGCGCATAAATCCGGCACACATCATGTTGCTCGTGTAGACAGCTGGATAAGACTTCTTACATCGTGCATTGGAAATAATTGGCAGATTCAGGCATTGGAGAACATCAGCAGGCTTTGCTGAAATGAGAAGGCAACATTTATTTATTTATTTAGTTGGAGCTGAAGCATTTCTTGGATAAAAACTTGTAATAGCAATAAAGTAGTACCTAAGTGTTTATTCAGTGATTTGATTTGAGAGGAATATTAATACCTTATTTTTTTACATGGCATTTCATATGCAGTTTTGCTGTTTCTAGACAGGTTTTACTATTGTATATTTTATCTGTACTCAATTTAGCGACTCCTGAAGGATGAAAGGCTGAGTTATCTCTATCAAGATTCAAACCAATGACCTCCCATTCACACAAGATGATACCACTGGTGTTGCAAATAGGTTCCAGCCTTTAGTCTGCCAGGAGTTTTTGCTTTTTTGGTCACCCGGTTTTTGGACCTTTACTTTGGGTAAGTTTCTCTAGCTGAGTCTCACCCACTGTAACTTCCTGGTAAATGGACTGAGCATGTTACTACTAGTGTCCATCATTTAAGACAAGGCCAATGAAGAACATCCAGGTTCAGGGGCACTGGGCTAATCACATGTGAGCGTGTGTGCACACGAGTCTGCAAACTTGTTTTAGACGATTGTCTTGCGCAGCCCAGTAATTGCACACAAGTTGCCTGGTGCAGAAGGAACCCTGCCAGGATAGATGCACACCTATGGTAGGCCTTATAATTTAGTGAGCATGCATAGATAGATCAGTAGGTTTTACTTGAAAATCCGTAATGTCACTGTATTATACACATAGTTGAAATCTTCCTTAAAGTGTAGTTTCACTCCACTTGGGCCTACCCAGTCCAGCGAAGTATCGAACTCGGATGAAATATGAATGTCAAATTGGAATATACTGGTTCCCAATAACTTGCATATACATTTTATTGGTCATAAAGGATTGTCATATTTCTCTGGATCAGTTCAGATTCAAATTCCAGGCCTCTAGTCCCAATGCTGGGCCTAAGTAATTACTCTGCTCACCAGCAGAGGGAACAAAGGCCTCCCTACCCAAAGGAAGAAATTATCAGGGATTGACTTAGATGCAGATTTTATTCCCCACTGTAGGAAAGTAGGATCTACTTCTTACGGTTACTCCCACCTTTTGCTTGATGTGACACTGTTTTTGACTAGTCTGACTGGGATCCTGATAAACAGGATCACAGTCTATCTGCTTTCTCCTTAAACTGTTATGTTATGTACTTAGGTACACTCCAAACTGGATACTGTTGTACCCTTGTCAGTCCCTAGTATATGGTGCCCATGTACCCAGGGCATAGGTACCCCAGTGGTCTCCCATGGGATGCAGCATGTATTCTGCCACACATGAGAGACCATGCAAAATGGAACTACAGGCCTGCCATTGCAGCTGGTGTAAGTTGGTGCATGCACCACTTACTAAAGATATAGGTTTACTATATCTAAGGGTCACTGCACGTGAAACCTATAATCACCCCTATAGCAGGCCTTTACAATCCTGAAGACAGGGTGCTTGGTTCTAAGTGAGAGTCTGCCCCTGCATGAGCAGGACACCCCTGCAGCCCATGGAGTCCATTCTCCCTGGTTGTCAGTGAAACAGCTATACACTAGCAAAGAGGAGCATTATGCGACCGCATGATGACCAACTCTAAAACGGCTGAAACAAATCCTATTGTGTTTGGTGTCAAACATGTTGGAATCATACCCCCACACCGGTAATCAGTGTGGGAGGTATGATTCCACCCATCGGGAGTGACCCAAGCTCGAGCAGGGGAAGGCAGGACAATAGGCATCCTGTCACAGGGAGGTGTGACCACCTCCCAGACAGGATTTAGTGTATTGGGGCTGAGGGGGTGGGGGCACTTGCCAGCACCTGAAAGTCTGCATGAGGGGCACATTTGGTGTCCCTGTGCATAGTCCAGTTCAAACCAGTCATGGTAGGCGTCGGCTCCTGCTCTGGCATGAAACTGGACAAAGGATATGAGAGTAACCTCCCCTCTGACCAGACTCTTCGCTGATGGGTCCCCTGAATCTTTCCAACTCTTTCCTGTGGGTACTTAAGGGCTTACCTGGCTGTAGGTCATTAGATTCGTCATGGACAATGTTCAAACTTGAAACCCCTGCACCGTAACACTGCTGAGAGTTCTGCTGTTCCAAAGCTCCTACAGACTCCAAAGGGTCCAGCAACACAGGAAGTAGATTCCTATGTCCCTCCAAGCTTCAGCTGCCCTCTCACTCAGTTTGAGGTCAGAATCCCTCATGGGGGCTGCAATACCCGAACCCTAGTGCACCGAGTACTTTTGCAAGGGCAAGTGCTTGTTGGCAATTCTGCCACAAGTGCATTGGGCTCCGAGTAGCCCCAGCCTCTGGCAACGTCTCCTACAATGATCTTCATCAAACCTCACAATTCGCGCTCCATGACCTGTTGTTTTGTAAAGCTGCTAGAGGTCCTCTCGCGAATCCTGTGCCTCCGGCCTGTGGGTCCATTTGAGAGTCAATGTTGCATTTCTTGGGCTCCCCTGCTTGCTTGGGCCTGACCTGACTCCACTGCCTTTGGTGAATCCCCTGACCCTTGCTGGTCTGAACTGTGCTCTTCTTTGATCTCCTGCGTGGGTTGCCTTTGCCAAGGCTTGTGGTGTTCCCGCCAGACAGCGACACCTCAGCACTTGACATCCATTGTGGGGCACCCCGAATCCAGCTCCAGGTCATCCTCGACATTGGCTGATCCTGGCAGCTGCAGAGTCAAGGGCACAGTCAACCAGCCTGAAGCACCCGACATCAGTGGGCATTCGTCTACCGAGCCCCTGGTCACTCTCAAGTGACCTAGACTCTGTCCCCTCTGATTTCAGGTGCTCTTCAACAAGAATCCACATTTGACACTTTTCTCCCTTCCAGCAGCGGTACTTTCTCGAAGTCCTCCATTGGGTTCGACAGCGGTTTCCGACGCCACTTCAGCCATATGCACCCAGCTTCCCTAGGATAGGTAGCTTGTTACTTCGGTATCCACGGGTGGGGTGGGGTGGCTCTCCAACCTTCTGTCCTTCATGGGGTTTCTTCAAAGTGGGAAAGGTCCTTAAACTTTAAAATTCCAACCGCAACTTTCACATAGACTTGTTCGGAGCACGCGGTAGTGTTCTAACACTGCACACGTACACAGTGGGGTCCCTATCTACTCACCTGTCTTCATTCAAGTCGTGGTTCTTATACCCCTTTCTTAGTATATGGTTTGGTCCCCCCGTGGGGCCCACTGTGTATTAGTGCTATATACTGTTATTTCTTTGCTGAAGTATTGTGTGCTTAGTGTCTATCTCCGTGTAGGAGATACTGTAAAGTACTAGAGAGTGTTATGTAATAAATTCATATTTTTATAACTACTGTGTGGTTCTCTTTTCATTTAATCTATAGTATAAGATTGCATTCTGGTAAAACAAGCTGTTTTACACTCCTTCAAGTTTAAGCCTGAAGGCTGCTCTCTAAAGCTACCACATGGATAGCTTTCTAAAGTTGTCTGAGACCTCTCAAATCACTATAAGGGTTGTTTGGCCTGGGGCAAGGTGCCTTCTTTAATTAGTGGACATCATATACCAGACCAACTTCTCATATTGGTGGGCAGAGGTAGAGATTCAAGCCCGCACTGTTTTACCTGATAACACTTTGTATTGATTAACTGAAAAACCACTAGACCTAGGTATATACAATACAAGCTTAGAATAGTATGTTCTACAGACTTTGGGGTTGGGTAAGTCAAGGGTCTAGCACACCCTTTCTCCAACCTAGGAGAGTTTAGCTCCCACTACGTTAGGTAGGTGCAACACCACACCGCATTTAGTATATCTGCTAAAGGAGATACCAGTGGCTGTCTGCCTTCTGGATACAGGGAACTTTCATTCCAGGAATTGAAAGCACTGTCTGCCTCTAGTGGGTTAAAGACAGGGAGGAGTGCCAACACTCAACACCTGGTAGAGGTGTTACAGTTAAATGACCTAAGGAAAACTCCTGGGTCAGATGAACAGGACAGAGTGGGTGGGACAGGGAATGAGGATAGGCCACAATGGGACACCCCCCATGACCTAGAATGTAATCCTGACCGGGGGAACCTGATGGTTCCCACCTGGATAACTCAGATATTCAAGACGACAGGGAAGAAGGCCCTGAGGGTCACCTCTTCACTCCTCCTGGAAGAGTGCAGAGTTTACCAAGGAGAAATAGATCTCCCTCTGCCGAGTCTGATCACTCAGGATAGTCTATAGGGACCTCTGTATCTATCAAGAGGGACGACTCTTTAGATTGGGAGTACCAACTTCTTGAACTTGAGAAAGCCAGGCGTAGGCTCAGGAAAGAGCAGTTGGCCCTTGAGAATGAGTCCCTAAAAGTCCAGCAAGCTAGAAAAAGGTTGGGACTAGAGTTCCCCGGTGGCAGCAACAGAGTCCCTAGAGTTAACGAACATTCCTTTAATATTAGAAACCTGAGCAAGATTATCCCTCCCTACCATATTGGGGATGACATCCACAAATGGATAACTGCTTTAGAGAGGGCCTGTAAATTACAGAGGGTCCCTCAAGAGTAGTGGGTGGTTATCTTGTGGCTCTCCTTTGCTGACAAAAGTAGAGATACGCTCCTCACTGTTAGAAAAGAGGATGCTGACAATTACTCAGTTTTGAAGAGTGCTCTTATTGATGGGTTTGGCGTAACCACTGAACGGGACAGGACACCCAGAAGGCACAGAATCAGGATTGGGTAGCCTTTGTGGATAGTGCTATTAAGGCTCTGGAAGGCTGGTTGCTTGGCAGTAAAGTACGTGATTTTGATTGTATAAGATGAATATGAGGGAGCAGATCCTTAATAATTGCATCAGTACCTGGTGGATTGTGATCTTACTACTCCCCAAGAATTGGGAAAGAAGGCAGATAAGTGGGTCAGGACCAGGGTGAAGCAGAAAACCCAGAACTCTGGTGCTGACCATGAAGAAACAAGATTCTAAAACTCAAGATAAGGGTGGGGACAGGGTAAAGACAAAAAAAGAGTCTTCATCAGGGCCCCAAAAACTGCATCCGGGGAGTCACAATCCAAAAAGGGAAAAGGCAAAAAGAAACCTTGGTGCTCTCTCTGTAAACAAAAGACCCATTGGACAAGAGATGCTGATTGCCCAAAAGCCAAGGAAAATCCTCCTACCACCACTGCCCCTAAGGTAACTGCTCCCCCTAGCACAAGTACATGTGGTGATAAAGGGAACAAGGGATTAGTAGGGTTAACCTTGGGCCCTGAGATGGGTTCTGGCCTAGTCAGAACTCCAGCTCAGGCTGTGTTTGACTGTGATGGTAGAAGGGTAAATGTACCTTCAACGGATTTTATTGACACTATTTGTAACATTTGATTGTAAATACAATTTTAAGACCCAGATAAATGTTGGTCTATTGTGGAATTAAGCAATCCTAGTTATTAATTCAATTTGAAGTAGTCACAATAGGTGATCAAAGCATAAAGAGCAAAGAAAGCGGGTGTATGTAGAGAAATTGTATTTAATACATATTATGAGTCAAAATAGGGTACAAAAAATATCAACAATATTGCAAGAAGTACATATTATAAAAATAAATAAAAACACTTCATTGTAACAATTGCATGCGCTTTTCTTCTTTGTTGCAATTGGTACAGTGGATTTGACAAAGAAAAAGCGTAGGTCGACGTTTCGGTCTCTATAAATTAATTGCTGAGACCATCTTCAGGACAAAAAGGAAGATATATCAGAAGGCCCCTTAAGATGAGTGTGAAGCAGAATTTCTTTAGTAATGGCTGCTGTCTTCGAAATATCCCTCGCGACGTGGGAGTCTTGATTAATATGGATCAGCTTGTCGCATAGGTCCTGACTGTTCACAGAAAATAGGCACCTTAAATTCAGAAGTAAAATCTCCTTGATTGATGTGGATCAGCTCGTCGCATATTAATTTGTTTAATTTGTTTTATTGCCATTTGGTTTGAAAAATGCACCTGCCACATTCCAAAGGCTGGTGAATAAAGTCCTTACAGGTCTGGTGGCCTGTAGTGAAGCATATCTCGATTATATAGCTATCTCTAGCTCCACCGGGGAAGACCACCTGGTCCACCTGAAGAATGTTTTGGAGGCTCTGCAGAAAGCAGGCCTCACTATTAAGGTTACTAAGTGCCAGATAGGGCAGAGCAAGGTTGTGTACCAGAGCCACCTTGTGGGTGGTGGCCAGGTTCAACGACTACAAAACAAAATCCAGACCATAATGGACTGGGTTGCTCCAACTACCCGGACTCAGGTCAGAGCTTTCTTGGGCCTGCCTGGGTATTACAGGAGATTTGTAAAATGATATAGGTCTTTAGTGAGTACCTTGAATGATCTCACCTCTAAGAAAATGCCCAAGAAAGTTCAGTGGACAGTTAGCTGTCAGAAGGCATTTTATGATATCAAGCAGGCCATGTGCACTACTCCCATTCTGCAGAGTCCTGACTACTCCAATAAATGTATTGTCCAAACAGATGCATCTAGGTTGGGGGTAGAGGCTGTGTTGTCACAACTTAATGCAGAGGGTCAGGATCAACCAGTAGCTTTTATAAGCAGAAGTTAGACCCCCAGAGAGAAACGTTGGTCAGCTATAGAGAGGGAAGTCTTTGCTGTGGGCTGGGCCCTGAAGCAGTTGAGGCCATACGTGTTTGGCATTCACTTCATTGTTCAGACAGACTATAAGCCCTTCTTACGGATAAAATAGACGAAGGGTGAAAACCCCAAACTTTTGAAGTGGTCCATTTCCCTACACGGAATGGACTATATAGTGGAACATTGACCTGGGAGTAACCATGCCAATGCAGATGGACTTACCACATATTTCCAGTGAGAAAATGAAGACTCAACCGGGCAAGGTTAGTCTCACCTCCTTATGTTTGGGTGGGTTGTGTAGAAAAGTAGGATCTGCTTATTTTGGTTACCCCCACTTTTTAGGTCTCGCCTAGTGAACGCAGCACATGAGCTGCTTTGCTTGGCGAGATTCTATTGTTGTGGCCTTGGTGAGCGAAGGGAGACAAACCATGTGCGCCACAGACAGGCGATGTACGCACACATGGTTTGTCTCCTCTCTGCCTCGCACGCTCCCACCGCGCGCTTGTTTCTAGTCTCGCGGGTGTCACTTGTTGTTTGATGTGATGCTGTTTTCGACTAGTCTGACTGGGATCCTGCGAAACAGGACCCCAGTCTATCTGCTTTCTCCTTAACCTGTTTTGGTATGTACTTATGTACACTCCAGATTGGATACTGGGGTACCCTTGTCAGGCCCTAGAATATGGTACCCATGTACCCAGTGCATAGTAAGTATGGGCAAATTTTGTGGATCTGCGATCCGCAAATTGGCCAAGAATCGGCGAAAAAAATCCGCAAGTTCACGAAAAAATTTGTGAACTTTCGGATTTGCCCAGAAAAGACTGTTTCCTAGTGTGCGGGGCCAAACGGGCTGGGCTTCTATGCGTGTTCATATGCCTCTTGTGTATAAAGGGTCAGACAGCGAGCAGGGCATCATATGAGGAAAAAGCAGCCTCCTGGCGACAGGAATTGCACAGGGATCACGCTTGAGAAACTCATGGATGCAAAGACCTCCCCGAAGTATTACAGCTAATTTTCGACGGCGGAGACGGGGATAAAGCACACCTGCCCAGCCTCGACCGTGCTCACTAATGTTTTGGGCTGATTAAAACATTACAGAATTTGCGCTTCAACTCGGGCACCTGATAATCTGTAAGTGCTTCCTGTTGAGGTTTAATTGTTGTGACAGGAGCCTTGTGCCAGAATGAATCCTGCGCTTCATATTTTATCCACGAAGATGCCACCATTTTGTGCAATTCCTCTACTCAACTGGAGTACTTTCTACTGGCTAATTAGTAAGTGCTACCTCGTTGGGTAAATGTATAGTGCTTTTCCTACACTGCAGCTGCATAAAGGGCCAGAAGATTTGTCTCCAGTGACTATGTGTGCCTGTAACTTTGCCACCGCGCCAAAAGGCGCCTGGGTCCCTTGAGTGAGCTGTCCATCATAGTTGGGAAAGGGCGGGAAGACGTTTCCTACAGCTAGTGTGTGGTGTGCGGGGCCAAATGGACGGGGCTTCGATGCGTGTTCACATGCCTCTTGTGTGGGTCAGAGAGCGAGCAGGGCATCATATGAGGAGAAAGCAGCCTCCTGGTGACAGGAATTACACGGAGATCAAGCTTGAGAAACTCATGGATGCACAGACCTCCCCGAAGTATTACAGCTCATTTTCGACGGCAGAGACGGGGATAAGGCACACCTGCCCAGCCTCGACCGTGCTCACTAATGTTTTGGGCTGATTAAACATTACAGAATTTGCGCTTCAACTCGGGCACCTGATAATCTGTAAGTGCTTCCTGTTGAGGTTTAATTGTTGTGACAGGAGCCTCATGTCAGAATGAATCCTGCTCTGCATATTTTATCCACGAAGATGCCACCGTTTTGTGCAATACCTCTAATCAACTGGAGTACTTTCTACCGGCTAATCAGTAAGTGCTACCTCGTTGGGTAAATGTATAGTGCTTTTCCTACACTGCAGCTGTGTAAAGGGCCAGAAGATTTGCCTCCAGTGACCGTGTGTGCCTGTAACTTTGGCCCCTTGAGTGAGCTGGCCATAAAAAAAAAAAAATCCGCCCGCGAGCGAATTTGCGAATTTTTCTGCAATTTCGCGAGATTCGCGGATCGCGAAATTGACGAAAATCCGCAAATTTTGCAAGCGGAACGAATTTTTGGCCCAAGGGGCTCATTAGGATGGCGGACGGACTTGCGTCCGTCCGCCACCCTTGAGGAGGAGGGAACGTCCGCAGGGGCTGCGGCGTTCCCTCCGTGCTGATTAGGATGTGACCGCCAGGGTGGCGGTCACATCCTCTATTTTTATCATTGCGGCGGGTGCAGCTTCAAGCTGCACCCGCCGCAATGTTAAAAATGTTAAAAATGCATGTGTTGCATTTACATGCACAAAGCGGCAGGCACCTGCTTTGTGTACGCAAATGCAGGGGGGTACCATAGGTACCCCCCATGTGCACCCCCCACCCCCCATTCACCCAGGGGGCCCGCAACGGGCCCCCAAAGTGAATGTCCGTATGCTTTTCCATGGTGGAAAAGCCGCCGTGGAAAAGCATATTTACACCAACATCATAATATGGCGGACGGTGTCTCATAGACACCGCCTGCCATGTTATAGCTTTTCCGCCGCGGTCGGAAGCCGACCGCGGCGGAAAAGCGGCGGACGGAATTCCAGACCCACCAGCCATCCTAATTTGGCGGTGGGTCTTTGGAGTCTCCGCCTCGGTTTTTCCGCATCCTCCAGGCCGGCGGACACTTCCGCCGGCCCGGAGGATGCGGAAAAACCGCCATCCTAATGAGGCCCTAAGTGCATAGGTACCCAGAGGTCTCCCATGGGCTGCAGCATGTAGTATGCAACCCATGTAAGAACATGCAAAATGGAACTACAGGCCTGCCATTGCAGCCTGTGTAAGTTGGTGCATGCACCACTAACTAAAGATATAGGTTTACTATATCTAAGCATCACTGCAATTAAAACCTATAAGTCACCCCTATAGCAGGCATTTACAATACTAAAGGCGGGGTGCTTGGTTCTAAGTGAGAGGGTGCCCCTGCATGAGCAGGATACCCCTGCAGCCTACGGAGTCCATTCTCCAGGGTTGTCAGTGAAACAGCCATACACCAGCATAGAGGGGCATTATGCGACCGTGTGATGACCAACTCTAAAATGGCTGAAACAAACCCTATCAGTATCTGGTGTGGGTGGTATGATTCCACCCATCAGGAGCAACCCTCGTTGGCTCTCGGTGGTCCCGGTACCCAGTTCAAACCAGACTTGGAAGCTATTGGCTCCTGCTCTGGCGCGAAACTTGACAAAGGTCATTGGAGTAACTTCCCCTTTGTCCAGACCCTACCCTGGGAGGGTCCCCTGAATCTTTCCAACCCTCTCCCATGTGTACTTAAGGGCTTATCTGGCTGTAGGTCTTGAGATTCTTCGTGGACACGATTCAAACCTGAAACCACTGCATTTTGACCATCTGGGCACTCTGGACTTCGCTGGAATTCGTTTGGGGCCTGACTCCGTCTCCCTCTCAGTTTGCTGTATTGCCTGTGCACCATACAGGATCTGTGCAGGACCTGTGGAGCATCCAACACAACTGAAGATAATCTTCCTTGGAGTGAAGGAGTCACTCCCCTGCATTTGCAGGCACCGCACCACTACTGCCTGGTCTGCTGTTCCTGCGCTCCTATGGACTCCATAGGGGCCAGCAACACAGGACAGGGGTTCCTCCGTCTCTCGAGGCCCGGGCTGCACTCTCTATCAGTTTGAGGTCAGAATTCCTTGTGGGGGCTGCAATACTTGAACCCCTGTAGCACAGAGTACTTTTACAAGTGAAAGTGCTTGTTGACAATTCTGCAACAAGTGCATTGGGCTCAGAGTAGACCCAGTCTCTGGCAACTTCTCCTACAAAGATCTTCAACCACCTCACTCCAAGTGCTCTGTGGCGTGTTGTTTTGTAAAACTGCTTAAGGTCCTCTAAGACTACTGTGCCTCCGGCCTGTTGGTACACTTGAGGGTCAACTTTGTTTTCCTTGGGCTCCCCTGCTTGCTCGGGGCTTGTCCTTACTCTCCCACATTTGGTGACTCCTCTGGACCTTGCTGGTCTGAACCATGCTCTTTCTTGGTCTCCTGGGTTGGTTGCCTTTGCCAAGGCTTGTAGGTGCTCCCGCCAGACACCGACCCCTCAGCACTCAACATCCTTCGTGGGACAGCTCGCATCTGACTCCTGGTCATCCTCGATGTTGCCTGGTCCCTGCAGCTGCAGAGTCATGGGCACCGTCACCCAACCTAGAGCACCCGACATCAGTGGGAATTTGTCCGCTGAGCCCCTGGTCACTCCCAAGTGACCCAGACTCCGTCCCCTCTGCTTTCAAGTTGTCTTTGATAAGAATCCATGTTTGGATTCCAACGGACACTATTCTCCATTCCAGCAGCGGCACTTTCTCCAAGTCCTCCATTGGGTTCCACTGCGGTTTCCGACGCCACTTCAGACTTATGCACCCGGCTTCCCTGACATAGGTAACTTGGGTACTTCGGTATCCACGGGTGAGGTGCCTCTCCAACCTTCTGTCTTCCATGAGGTTTCTTCAAAGTCCACTGGGAAGGGTCCTTAAACTTTAAAATTCCAACCTTCATTTTCACATAAATTTGCACAGAGCACGCGGTCGTGTTCTCACACTGCACACATACTCCGTGGGGTCCCTATCTACTCACCTTGGGTGGTTCCTTGGGGTCCCAGCAATTCTACGTACTCTCAACACTGTCTTGATTTGAGTCATGGTTCTTATACCACTTTATTAGTATATGGTTTGGTCCCCCCGAGGGGCCCACTGTGTATTAGGGCTATTTACTGGTATTTCTTTGCTGAAGTATTGTGTGCTTTGTGTCTATCTCTGTGTAGGAGATACTGTAACTTACTAGATAGTGTTACATAATAAATACATATTTTTTATAGCTACTTTGTGGGTCTCGTTTCATTAATCTATACTATAAGATTGCATTCCGGTAAACACACTGCTTTACACTCCTTCAAGACTAAGCCCGAAGGCTGCTCTCCACAGCTACCACTTGGATAGCTTTCTTAGGTTGTCTGAGACCTCTTAAATCACCAATTGTTTGTACTTATTCAAGGTGCCAACTTTAATTAGTGGACATCATATACCAGACCAACTTCTCACACCCACCATTCCTACTCAGGAACTGTTAATTATCTGTCTGACTGCATATGGGTTGAGACAGCCCAGGCCCACTGAACAAAGAAGAACCCCAGATATTTGGAGCCAACACAGGAGGGGTTCCCCTTTGACGTTTTGGTGGCAAGGTATCCGGCAGTGATGCCAGCTAGGGGTGGGGCTAAGGCCCTCAGAGGAGCTCTTCACAGACTTGCCAGTCCGATATTGGATTGTACTAGAATGCTATGCAGGAGGGTTGGGACAGGGATGGAGGGATGATGTGGCACCCTAGGAGTGGCCAGGGGGGCCTGGTATGTAGAACTTTCACTTTTAGAGGGAGTTTCAAGTGTGAGTGGAGTGACAATGAGTAAGGCCCCGGATCTGAAAGGTGATGGCAGCAGCAACATGGACAGCTGCAAGGGCAAACCACCTGATGCCTTTGGTGGATTAAAGGCTTTGCTTGCAACTGACCTTAAGGACAAGCTGGGTGTCTCCAGGGCCATTGATGCTGGCAAACTTACACCTCCTGAGGACCAGCAAGGGGAAGGCCAGCAGTCAGGAGAGGAGGAGACTGGCACAGGAAGTCAATAAAAGCAGTTCCCACAAAGTGCATCCTTTAAAGGCAAGGACACCTGTTAAAATGCTCATGGTGGCTAGAGCTCACCCCCTAGAGTAGCCCCTGGAGTACAATGAGTCTTCAGCCCAATGGGGTGAGAGGTAGCCACCCATAAGGATTTTTTCCTTTGATCCCTGGAATGAAGCAGAGCACGTGGCACTATATTGCATCCTCAATAAATACACCCTTGGGTGTGCCAGTGCCTGGGGTTTAGCACAAGATGAATTGAATATTTTTGACCAAGTAAGGGGTGTGCGTGGTTCCCCCATACTCATTCTCAGACCGGCGGCAACCCCATCACCATGACTGGTGCTGGAATGATGGTCCTAGGACCCATCCGCAGGAAGCCTAAATCGAAGGGCAGGGGCAGACAGGAGCCACCATGCTACATCGCTCCCCAGCCGCACGCTACTCGTAGGCTGGGAGAAGAAGGACTCTCATGTCCTCTCCAACCGTCTTTAATGGAGCTCTCAAAATTGCAATGTTCTAATAAAGCTTATTTTTACATAAGGCTCTGTGACATCGTTTTTGTAATTTATAAGCACTGTAAATAACAGGTGTTAAAGAAAGTGATGCAAAGTGTCGACTACTAAAGGATAAAATCCGGAGTTGGTGCCTCTGGGTTTTGAACACATGACCTTCAATTTTCACCAGATGTCAGCAGCGTGCACTAATATCGGGTAGGAGAAAGATCTGAGAGTAACAAAGGAGTACATGTAACCTTACAGATTATTTAGACTGTGTACAATAATATAGGAGACTTGGAACTAGATCTCACCTTGAGGCTCTTCGCATCCTAAGATCTGACCCCCGCCCTTTGTTTGCTTTCTGTTTAGCCAAATTCTTAGTATGGGCTTGGCGGATTAGGTCTCTCAAGCTAAAAATAGTACACAATTAGCAAGTTGCACATTCTGTCTTACTGCCTTTAGCAGCTCTATGCATATGATGTAAATTATGAAATTGAAGTGTTTTTATATGTATTTATCTTTCTAAATTTGCTTGTCTGTAATGCTTTTTAAGATATGTGCAAAGTATCGAAATAAAGCTTGTTTCATCATCATAATATACATCACAGTATGAAGTGAATGTTACCTAGGCATTATCATATTTCAGCTTTCTTATCAGAATATTAATGAAGGTCCAAGAGTTGTAAATGTAGATTGCTGTTGTAGAGATGAAACCCCCAGCTGAAACTCCAGTAACCCCATTACCACAAGTTATTTTGTATCCTTATATTTGTTCCTTTTTGTCTGAGTCGAGGGCATGTAATCCCAAGGTAGCTGGTAAACCTCCAATCTAGTGCCCCTTGGGGAAGTCCTAGCTGGTGGCTGCATTTTTGTATCTTTCTGGTGCAGTAGCTGCTCCTAGTGCCTAGGCACCCCAGACCAGGACATACTAATGGCAGCCTCTTCCCCAGGCAAATATCAATGACGTAACCTCTAATTTGTGGGACGTATTCAAAGCGCCTCTAGGGCCATATTATCAAGAAGGGCGATAACATTATTGTTGCTTTAGTGGCAGGTAACTACCGCTAAAGTGGCGATAAGGGGCTTGATAATATGCCCTTGGGAATTCCCCTAGAAGCCCAGGTTCTGGTGTGAACCTGGGCTTCTATGGGAATTCCCAAGGGCATATTATCAAGCCCCTTATCGCCGCTTTAGTGGCAGTTTCCTGCCGCTAAAGCGGCAATAATGTTATCGCCGTTCTTGATAATACGGCCCCAAGGCTTTGGAATTTTTACTGGAGGGGTATGCCTCCAGTACAAATCGTATGCTGGGCAGCACACACTCACCTCATCCTTTCTAATGCATCAGTGCATGGGATGTCAGCAGCAGGAGGCCGTTGTCAATAAATATGATTCTCTAATGTATTCACTCCCTGAGCTACACAGCCCAGCAACTTTATTGCTGAGCCAAACATAAAATACTGGGGCCCAAATCTGCTGAAGTATTGCCTGGGGACCCTTCACAAGACAATGCAAAACATGGCGTCTATTTACTTAATGATGGGCAACACTGCATTACGTTGCATGCGTCCGTGCACACATTTGAAAATGTGGTCATTGGATTTAAAGAAATGTTATAATGAAGGGAATATGCAGGCCAGGCAGACAGGACCATACACAGAAACGTAATGAAGCATTAAGGTTATACTGAGGCACAAACGAAAAACATGGTTTGTGCACCTTTTTACAACATACATATTACCACACAAGAATTATTCCATTTTAAAGCCAGTTTACATCCATTGGTTATCTTACCACTAGATATTGTTACGCCCCATCCAGACACAGTGCACCGGGTGCCGGCGGCCACACAGTTGGTCGGCAGCGGAATCGGTTGGATATACTGGTTGTACTGTGCCGGCTTAGCTAGCTTGATCAGCATGATGTCATTATCCATAGGTTTGGTATTGTAATTCGGATGCTTGATTTGCTTCACAGCAGCTATGTCTTGTTCCGTGAAATCAGGCTTAGATCGGACTTGTTCACCAAGGCGGGCTACCATGGTGCCAGGTCTAGCAAAGGAAAATATGATTACAAATCAGAGAGAGAAAAACAGACAGTGAGAGAGAGAGAGAGAGAAACATCATGGAGAAAATACATTGTGGAATAAAAGGAGTTAATAAACGCAGTAGGGTCCAACAATAGTCAAGGAGGCAGAGGGCAAGAAATACAAGCATTGGCATAGCCAATAGATCTCGCCTTTGGGACCTTATAAGTGTTTAGCCATGCAACAATTCATGTTGTTTGACCAAGGATATTGGGCTGGATAACCAAACACCTATAAGATCCCAAAGGCGAGACCTATTGGCTATGCCAATGCTTGTTGAAACTCAGGAGCAGCAACATTGTCGTGGTGTCACTAGGGCTTTAAGAGGAAGCTTTTTCAATGTTATATATAAACCATAGTTGCTGCTTATTTATCTTATGCAACTAACAACCATTGACAAAGCCAATAGTCCCGACTTGTAGGTGCCATGTTACTTGTTGTATCATATATATCTGGATGCAATGACAGAAACAGCAAAGTACCAGTCAGGTGGCACACTATGCTAAGCACAAACTGTTAGCTTATGTGTTTTTAAGCTACACCCTTAATTACGACCACGCCCCTTTCGAGACTTCCCAGTTTTTTCATCACAATTAAAGCCCTGACTGGAACAGGAAGTCGCTGTAGCCCATGTGTCCTGCTACTGTTATAAAGCGCTCTGATGCCTTTGGGCCACGTCCGCACAAAATTAAATTGCAATAATAAAATAAAAGTAAGAAGTCTAAAGCACCCTAGTTGCACCTTCTTGCACGTGGATGTTACCTGAACATTAATTTGCAGTACTAGCGTTTTCTCTCACTCTCGCAGATGTTCGCCCTCTCTGCTCACTGCCCCTCCCACCCCCTCTGAGTCGGGACGCATGGCCTGTGTGTATTGGGTGTACGCAGGCATGACAAGGGAGCCCAGTGAAGGGAGGGGGAAGCGGAGGGAGGATGCAAAACAAGCTTATGGGATACCTAACTGTAAGCAGCCCGCACCGGCTGCTGCCTTATCTCTGCTGCTACAAAGGGGGTCTGCGCGCACTGCCCTGCGAGACAAGGGGTTCTTCAGGAGAACGCAGCAGGGGCTGAGGCCCCCCCGCAAGCAAAGGGTGCACATACCCATTCACAGATGCATCCCTGTCGGCTCTGACTGGCCGACACTGGATATTTTGACTTAGTTTGCATGGAGCGCGCGGGATGAACGATGCCAAGCAGGGAGGTGAGTCAGACTCCACGCAGGATTCCATTGCAGGTGGTGCGTCGTCTTAATTCAATGACGAAAAAGATAGGGGATACATATAATTCCACAACACAGGCCCCTAGTAGGGGCTGTGTTGTGAGGGGTGGCTTGTTTTGTGTGACAGTATCAAAAAGAAAATTCCTTTCTGTGTTGTTAGCTTTTTAGGTGGCCTATGGGCTACACACAAATATCAACTTTTTGTGCTGTATAGTGACACGGATAATTATTGTAGTACGACACTGAAGTTCATTTTAACTCTCAAATTTTATTCTTTACACATTTTCTTTTTTTGTAATCCACATATTATATAACATTTTTCCACTCATATACTCTGGTACAAGTTCCACACTTCCTGTAACATTTCCTTTTACAATTCAAAACTCAGAAAAAGTAATTCATACAGTGTAGATAAATTTGAACATGAATCACAATTCAATAAATAACATCCTAATAATCAATATTAAAACCAGCAGAAAAAATCCTTTGTCGACGCGTTTCGGTGCTTTGTTCTCAATCTTATAACACCTTGTTCAGGACAGAGCTTTACTTAAAAACAGTGTTTCTTCATTCTAAAAAAACGAATAGATACAGTTAGTATGATTTGTCTCATTGAGAGAGAATTTCATTCTATCTTTGCGTGTCATAATTTTTACCGTGTCACTACTATGTATTTATTCATATTATGTAAATCAGCATTCTTACTTAGGTTATCTTGCCATAAAACCTTCACTTGGGGTTCTGGACCTTTAGTATTTATGTATTCATGGTCCTCCTCGTGGACGCTACCAATGTGTATGTTCCACGGCTTCTATAATAATGAGGGAAGACTTTTTAGTGATTTGACCTCTTGTAAATTATAAGAGGAAGAGTTTTGATTCCGTTTAGTAACACTTACTTTAATGGAGAGACTAATGTTCTCTGTGTCTATTTTCTTTACTGCGACTTTCAATCTGCGCAGGGTCTTGTGTCAATACGGGCCCAATTAATGCCTGCGAAATTTAAAGGGTCCTGTTATTCATTTTTGTCTGTGTCTCTTTGGTCATCTGTATCTTATCTGAGCACTACTTCATGATCTTACATACCGTTAAAATCTTATTGCAGTCACTCGACAAGACTTGACTTTCTTAGGAGTTCCTCGCATCTCGATATCGTCCGAAGGTTATTTCACTGTTCTCCCTCTATTCGATCGATTTCTGCTTCTGAGTGCTCCTGTTATCTCCTAAGGACATGAAGCATTCTTGTTGAGCGTCTAGTCCTATTTAACATATTCAGGGATATTTCAGCTCTAAGACGCGCCTCCTCCTACTGCCTTGCCTCAATCCAGCGATAAGATCGCTGCTTATTATTAGGCATATTGAGGTCATGGGCCATTAGAACACTGTTCATGTTTCTTTAAAGCCTAAACAGATGCTCGGCGTTCTATACAATTCTGAGGCAAGACATCCTCTTGAGATAACATCGCGCAATGTTTTTAAATATATATGAATCCAGGGTCGGAGCCCTGCGCATTTAGAATTTTTCAGACGTGGCGTCCCCTTGATGTAAGATCATAGGAAAATCACGTTGTTAAAGTTAATGAGCCAAACTATGCCGGTTCGTGTTTCTTTAAAACCCGAGCCGTGTCCCCGCGTTTTATGAACTTTTGCGAACAAGGCATCCTTTTAAGATAAAGTCGTGCTATGTTAAATATGTATGTACATCCAGGGTCATTCTATGGACTGTTATGACGAGGCATCCCCTTGGGGTTAGATCGCGTTATAAGTCATGCAGTCCACCCCTTCCCTCACACGATTTTTTCTGCTGGTTTTAATATTGATTATTAGGATGTTATTTATTGAATTGTGATTCATGTTCAAATTTATCTACACTGTATGAACTATTTACTCTTAGTTTTGCATTGTAAAAGGAAATGTTACAGGAAGTGTGGAACTTGTACCAGAGTATATGAGTGGAAAAATTTTATATAATATGTGGATTACAAAATGGTTTTAATATAATTTTATTTTTTTAAAGAATACAATTTGAGAGTTAAAATGAATTTCAGTGTCGTACTGCAATAATTATCTGTGTTACTATACAGCACAAAAAGTTGATATATGTGTGTAGGCCCATAGGCCACCTAAAAAGCTAACAACACAGAAAGAAATTTTCTTTTTGATACTGTTGATACCCAGTCCTTTCTGGTTTTCTGGGAAACTCTCTTCTTTAAAAGTTGTTTTGTGTGACGTCAGAAAGGAGTGCTGAGCTATCCTGCTCAGAGCTGAACTCCATGTAGCTTTTTGTAAGGAAGCGAATACACTTTTCGCCCGCTCATTGAATTAAATGCCTGTTCTGTCTTGTGGCTGCTTTTTCATAGGGCAGGGGGCGGCGAGGGAGTGCTACTGCAGACTCCATTCAAATAAAAACAAGCTGCCCAGGAAAGTGGGGCGGACATGCAAACAAGTGCGGGCGGTTTTCTTTTCTTTTTTCCTGCCTTAAAGATGAAGAGGGGGTCATTGCAGCATCTCCAGAGGCTGGGGTGCAGCAAACCTGGCACACTCATCCCTATCTGTAAACTCTTATTTGTGTGTGAGTATCTCATTTTATTTGCAATGTTTACAGTTTTTGCATCCTTGCTTAAAAATGCAAGTATTTCTATGTTTCAGTTATACAAAGTCTAGGTGCACGCACCTCGCGCTAAAAGTAAAAAAAAAAATTGGTGGCAAAAGTGAATGCGTTTCCCTTGCAGGAGCGAGCAGCACCTAGAGCGATAATTGCTAACACATGGTGCCAAAGCTCGCTCCCACAAGGGAATTGCCAAACATGCATGCGTTGCCATTGAAAGCATTGCAAAGAGTGCTCGTTTTTAGGGCGAAAAGTGAATAGATTCCAAAAGGTCTTTGACCTATGCCTCACATGTGCGATGCGTAGGCGAGACCTAAAAAACGAAAAATTAGGGGAAAAGTAAGAAGGTCAGAAGTAGGATTATATAAATGTTCTGTAAGTGGCCTTAATGGGAACACTGGGGTATCAGCCAACTGCTCCAGAAACCCTGGTCAACAATTTATGATGGAGATGACTAGGGCAGATAACTTTAGCTCCTGTATACAGGAACTTAAAAACAAGAACAGAAAAAGACTGACATGTGGGAAGCACAATAAAATGACAGTAAAATGCCAAATGTTCTGCATGGCATGCTCTCCCTAACATAGCCAATTTTATGAAAAACTGTAAATGACAGGCCTTCGTAGGAAACAGCCCACTTGCAGCTTTTCTTTAAAATAAAATCTGTCCAATGGAGAGCACTAAAACAGAAACAAGCTCAGCTTAACGGTGGCACTATGCCAGTTTCTATCTTAATTGTTGCATACCTCTTTTGAAATGTACTGATCTCTTTTTGAAATTTCATTTATGCGCAGTTTTCCTGACCCTGAGAGTGGGCAGAAAGCAAACTATCCACTGTCAAGTATGATTTGTTTTAATAATCTTAGTCATTTGCTGAAAAAGGCTTCAGGTTATTGAGAATGGGTTGGAGAATGTGACAAAAGCCCATGATTAGGCTCCCAGTTTTCCGTTTTTACAGGTTTTTATTGATAATTACAGACAGGAAAGAATATGCTTCCTGACTGTATTTATTTTTAAAAGCGGAAAAATACTGAAAATTGTGCTTCTTGTGACTGACTCGCCATGCTCTTTTGCCTGAGCAGGCAGAGTGCATGTCCAGTTAAAAAACAGGATGAGATTTGCTTAAACACAAAATATGTTAATGCAGGTATGAAGTTTAAAGATAATATTTACCTGTGGGTGAAATATTTTGTTATATTTGGCAGCTTAATTTGCTAAAACGCGACAGACATCAAAGGCTGAGTGCATATTCATCAGTTGAATAAATGTAGAAGTGTACCATTTTACAACTCCATTTATTCTCAAAACGCAAAATAAATACGATAAATACCAACAAGGTGGCCAAAAAATAAATACAGATACATACAGACGGAAATGTTAACAAAATAAATACCATAAAACCGGGCCATGATTAACGCTTGTGCCCAGTACCTGCTGCACAAGTTTTGCTTGGCCAAGAGAAGGGTCTGGTCTGCAGTCAGTGAATCTGGATCAAGGGCTTGGCTAGAGGCCACGTCTGCCACATCAAGCAGCTATGCTCAATGTGCACGGCTTATGACCTATATAAAGGAAGAACTGGATATTTACACAAAGGTCAAAAGACAAAGGCCATACTCGATGGGTACCGCCAGCTTGCCTACTCCCTGCACTTAGTACCCACAGACCACGCACAGTGTACTGTGAGCATGGCCATAATTTAATCTGCAGGTCTGTATGTGTTGAAAACCTTTGAAATGCACTAACAAAAGAGACTATATTCATAACCCTCGCACTTGCCCCATACCTCCCCATCCGCGCATTTCACATTTCCCCCATACTGTAGTCCTGATTCTGCAAAAGAACCAACGTACACTTTTCTTTTGTGGTGGTCATTTGTTGGCCGCAATTTATTTGGAGGACAAGGTAATCTGGGCAGCATTGCTCATTCTGTTTTTAACCCGCAGTTTTAAATTTCGTTTTTCTGTCTGGGGGAAAGTCTAATTGTATGTTTTGGCTCTCACCTCATCCAGGTCAATAGAGCTGACTCTCCGGTCCACCGCAACCGCACTCGGCGATTGTTTGAGTGGAGAGAGATCATTGTTGAGTCTTTCTACAGTGGGCACTAGTGGAGCGCTCTAGTAGCCAGGGCATAAATTCATCAGCTGAGCGAGCGCGCTTCGAGGACAAGGTACTCTGGGCAGCATTGCTCATTCTGTTTTTAACCCGCAGTTTTAAATTTCGTTTTTCTGTCTGGGGGAAAGTCTAATTGTATGTTTTGGCTCTCACCTCTTCCAGAGCAATTTAGCCGACTCTCTGGTCCATTGCACCCGCACTCGGTGATTGTTTGAGTGGAGAGAGATCATTGTTGAGTCTTTTGACAGTGGGCACTTGTAGAGCGGTTAGCACTCTAGTAGCTAGGGCATAAATTTATCAGCCAGAGCGAGCGCTCAGTGGACGTGTGCAGCGGGCACGCGCAGCGGGCGTGCCACCTGCGCTCCGAAGGCAAGCCCGTCTGCGCCCATCCGCGCCGGGATGCTGCCAGCTGACCAAGAATGCTGCCGGTTTTGCAGCCGGTATCTTCCATCTGCAGAATAATCTAAACACGAGATTCACTACTGACATTTAGATGGCGATCTCCCTGTCTGGGGGGGGGGTAATAATAAAATCCAGGTAGCCGATGGCAACCGGCTGATAGGAGCTGAGGAGTGTGCATGGTGTGGGTGGGCCTTGGTTACACAGCAATCTGCCTCCCTCAACTCCTATCCTTCATCCTGCAACCAGCCAATATATATCACTCAGAATGGGAGCACAGAGAAACAGAGTATGGAAGGACAGAGATCACTGATGCATGCGAGGGCTATATTTGAATGCCAGATCGATCCCTAAGCATGTGGCTGAAATCTGGGACCTGTTGGATGACACTCATCCTGATATATGTCTTTTCAACAAAACATGGCTCAATAAGGATGCCACTCTGGTGCTGGCAGTGGACTTTTCGGTAGGCTATGTGGTCACCCGGGTGGATAGACCTTGTAGACGGGGTGGGGGATAAGTTATCACCACACGACTCCCTTATTACATTAAGACTTTGGATACAGTTTCTTCCCCAAATCTAGAGCTCCTGATATTTAGAGTAGAGTAGAGTGTGATCAAGTCATTCAGTGGATGGGAGCTTTAGTATATCACCCTCCGGGTGGCAGCAAGAAAGAGTTTTGCACATCATTACTAGATAGACTGGCTCCACACACCTTGAACACCAACACACTCCTAGTGATTGGAGATTTTAACTATCATCTAGAGACTCTCTCTAATATAGATTCTGCCAGTTTAGTGGCAGCTATGGAATCTCATGACCTGTCATTAGAAAGTTACTGGCCCCACTCATAGTGCAAGACATGTGTTGGATGCTGTTTTTTCTAACATACCTGAGCTAGGAGTTGACCCCCTCAAACTTTAGGCTGGACTGATCATGCAGCATTAAGCTTCATGATGTCGTCTGTTACCCCAGTCGCATGCTTGCAAGGCTGGAAGGAACTTCGTAGACCTTGGTCAAGGGTCACTTCTGTTGCCTTTGGCCAAGTCTACAGCGCCCCTTCATTTAAAGTGGATGATAACCCTAATTCAGCCTGGACAAAGCTGGAGGGCGCGATGTTAGAAGCCCTGGATGTTATAGCTCCTTTCAAAAGGGTAACAATTCAGGAGAGAGAACTACTGGCCCCCTGGTATTCGGACACCCTCAAGAAGGAGAAGGCTACGGTAGGGCCTTGGAGAGGAAATGGGGGAAATCTAAGGCAGAGTCAGATGAACAACTCTACTGGAGGGCACATAGAGCCTATCTTAATAGCTGCAACGCAGCAAGAAGAACACATCTGGGCGTGCGTATTATAGAGGCTAAAAACTCCTCTAAGGAATTATTTATTATCTTAAAGGAATTTACTAACCCGAAGGCTAACAATCCATCACCAACTCCCACTCAGGAACTGTGTGTCAATCTAGCCAAACATTTCACCCAGAAGATCGATTTAATTTATCGATCTTTTGACTTAGCGGAAGGAGATCGGGTGGAAGACCATCTGCCCTTAGACTTGCCGCATGAAACGGATTCTCCTTTTGGGCTTGATTCCTTCTTGCACGTCACAAACGAGCAAGTCGGCTCTTTACTCAGCCTCGTAAAATCAGGTTCTTCATTAGATCCTGCTCCACCGATGGTTGTGTCAGCACTCAGTTCGGTCTTAGCTGACGTGCTTGCTAAGTTATATACCATCTTGCTAGATACTGCTATATTCCCGAGCAAGTGGAAGAATGCACTGGTTAAACCACTGCTTAAAAAAGTGCTAGCGGACCCAACTGACTTACAAAACTACAGACCAATCTCGCTCCTCCCTAGCTGCGCCAAGGTAATGGAGTCACTGGTGAATCAACAGCTATCCTACCATCTGGAGCAAAATAACCTTCTGGATCCTTCCCAGTCCGGCTTCCGTGCGTCATATAGCACGGCTGCACTACTAAAGGTCACGGACACCATAAGGCTGACATTGGATAGAGGGACTCCAGTGATCTTAGTTCTTCTTGATCTGTCAGCAGCCTTTGACACCATCTCTCACAAGATACTGCTGGACAGATTGGGAGGGATTGGTGTCAGGGGCCTGGCTCTCAAATGGATTCAAAGCTACCTATCGGGACGCACCCAGAGCATCCAGCTGGACTCTTTCGCGTCACAGACGATAGGGATGGACAGGGGAGTCCCTCAGGGATCGGTCCTGAGTCCCACCCTATTCAATGTGTACGTGACTCCCCTTGCTGATATCATTAGAGGCCAAGGGTTTGAAACCATCTCATATGCTGACGACACACAGCTAATTGTCCCCATTGAGGAGGACATGATGTAATGGATGAGGAAGAACTTTTTACAGCTCAACTCCTCTAAAACGGAGATATTACTGTTCGGGAAGGCCGAGACTATCTGGTCCCCCGAATGGTGGCCTGCTGAGATGGGAGAAGCTCCCTCTCCTAAAAACTGGGCTAAGAACCTCGGCATTAGGATAGATAACAAACTATCAATGGAGGAGCAGGTGAAGACACTGTCAGGCACCTGCTTCGGCACAATGAAGATGCTCAGGAAGATCTTCCCTTGGATTCCCCTCTCCACCACGAAAACCCTTATCCAGTCACTCCTGGTGAGTCGACTTGATCACAGCAACTCATTGTTCGTGGGAATAAGGGAAGATCTACTATCTAGACTACAGGTGGTGCAGAACACAGCACCCCACCTTGCTCTCAACAAACTGGTGCGGACTCCTTCTGCCCCCCTTCTGAGCCAGCTCCACTGGCTCCCGGTTAGGAAGCGAGCTATCTTTACGATGCTCTGCATGGTCTTAGAGCACTACAGGGAAAAGGACCCGCCGACCTTAAAAATAAACCCATTTTGTACCAACCGGTCTGACAGCTAAGATCATGTAACTGCAATCTCCTGTCATCCAAAGAATTCACAGGGTTAAGATGGGGGGAAGAGCCTTTTCCCATCTGGCTGCCAGTCACTGGAATAGTCTGCCACAGAACATTAGGGCCTGTGTGGAACCAACCAGTTTTAGGAAACTACTTAAGACCTGGCTGTTTTAGATGAGTATGACCAAGGATTACCCACTTCTCGAAGCGCCAAGAGATCCCCCTGGGGATGATTCGCTTGCGCTCTATAAATGAGTAAAAAAAAAATAATAATAATAAAAAAAAAAAAATACATTGGAATACAATGACAATATGCATAAACTTTGTACTTTTTGCTGTCTAGTCTCTCTTGGCCCTTCTGGGTCGTTTTTCTTTGGTAGGTTGGGTTTGGGCTCTCTTTGTGCATTTGAGGGAGTAGCTTCCGTCCCCGGAGTTAGGCCACGACTCGCTACCTTGTCCGACTCTTGTTATGCCCTGTCTCCGTTTGCTACCCCCCTCTTTGGTAAGCCGCCTCACCCAGCGTGAGGCATCTGAAGGTGAGTAGTCTTACCTGCTGCCCTTAGCCCAGCTCTCCTAGCGTGAGGCATCCCAAGGTTAGTGGTCCAATTCTGGCACACAGCCCTCCGGTGTGCCTCCTTACCAACCATTATCCGCATAGTTCTCTATTCGCTTGTATTTGCTCAACAGCACTGCGACATTGCTGTTCCATAAGTGTGGGCAAAGATTCTGCTAGTGGTGCTGCTCCCCCGCTCCGGCCGTAAACATGGAGCTTACCTGATGGAGCAGTCCTTATATCCCCCCCTTGGTCATTCTGCCTAGCCGCTGTCTTCTCCCCATTGGCTGGTTTGTATGTTGCTTGGGCCCTCATTGGCCCGGGGGCAGTGCCTGTTTGGCGGTCACCGCAGGGGGACGGGAGGCGAGGCCAGTTTTCGCGCCTTGTGCTTCTGCGCTAATTGCAAACAAAACAATGATGGACAGAATGTGGATCAATGTCACACATTCACCCCAGTCCAAAGATCTGGGCCCAAATCCATCGTTTTTCCACTCCACACCACCCTGGGTTAGACAATGGCGATATGCAAATCAGCGCTGACCCTGTGCCCCATGGGAACAGTCCAGTCCGAACTACAAAAGCCATGTCCTTCCCAGAACGGAAACAAGCATCCGAGGACCGGCCCGGTTTCGAGGTAACACCTCTCATCAGCCCGGCTAGCTTGATTCCAGTGGTGTGGAGTGCCTGGGACTCACGTCTGAGCATCCCCAGTACACTTAGAGCGGTAATTGCAAACAAAACAATGATGGACAGAATGTGGATCAATGTCACACATTCACCCCAGTCCAAAGATCTGGGCCCAAATCCATCGTTTTTCCACTCCACACCACCCTGGGTTAGACAATGGTGATATGCAAATCAGCGCTGACCCTGTGCCCCATGGGAACAGTCCAGTCCGAACTACAAAAGCCATGTCCTTCCCAGAAGGGAAACAAGCATCCGAGGACCGGCCCGGTTTCGAGGTAACACCTCTCATCAGCCCGGCTAGCTTGATTCCAGTGGTGTGGAGTGCCTGGGACTCACGTCTGAGCATCCCCAGTACACTTAGAGCGGTAATTGCAAACAAAACAATGATGGACAGAATGTGGATCAATGTCACACATTCACCCCAGTCCAAAGATCTGGGCCCAAATCCATCGTTTTTCCACTCCACACCACCCTGGGTTAGACAATGGCGATATGCAAATCAGCGCTGACCCTGTGCCCCATGGGAACAGTCCAGTCCGAACTACAAAAGCCATGTCCTTCCCAGAACGGAAACAAGCATCCGAGGACCGGCCCGGTTTCGAGGTAACACCTCTCATCAGCCCGGCTAGCTTGATTCCAGTGGTGTGGAGTGCCTGGGACTCACGTCTGAGCATCCCCAGTACACTTAGAGCGGTAATTGCAAACAAAACAATGATGGACAGAATGTGGATCAATGTCACACATTCACCCCAGTCCAAAGATCTGGGCCCAAATCCATCGTTTTTCCACTCCACACCACCCTGGGTTAGACAATGGCGATATGCAAATCAGCGCTGACCCTGTGCCCCATGGGAACAGTCCAGTCCGAACTACAAAAGCCATGTCCTTCCCAGAACGGAAACAAGCATCCGAGGACCGGCCCGGTTTCGAGGTAACACCTCTCATCAGCCCGGCTAGCTTGATTCCAGTGGTGTGGAGTGCCTGGGACTCACGTCTGAGCATCCCCAGTACACTTAGAGCGGTAATTGCAAACAAAACAATGATGGACAGAATGTGGATCAATGTCACACATTCACCCCAGTCCAAAGATCTGGTCCCAAATCCATCGTTTTTCCACTCCACACCACCCTGGGTTAGACAATGGCGATATGAAAATCAGCGCTGACCCTGTGCCCCATGGGAACAGTCCAGTCCGAACTACAAAAGCCATGTCCTTCCCAGAACGGAAACAAGCATCCGAGGACCGGCCCGGTTTCGAGGTAACACCTCTCATCAGCCCGGCTAGCTTGATTCCAGTGGTGTGGAGTGCCTGGGACTCACGTCTGAGCATCCCCAGTACACTTAGGGCGGTAATTGCAAACAAAACAATGATGGACAGAATGTGGATCAATGTCACACATTCACCCCAGTCCAAAGATCTGGGCCCAAATCCATCGTTTTTCCACTCCACACCACCCTGGGTTAGACAATGGCGATATGCAAATCAGCGCTGACCCTGTGCCCCATGGGAACAGTCCAGTCCGAACTACAAAAGCCATGTCTTTCCCAGAACGGAAACAAGCATCCGAGGACCGGCCCGGTTTCGAGGTAACACCTCTCATCAGCCCGGCTAGCTTGATTCCAGTGGTGTGGAGTGCCTGGGACTCACGTCTGAGCATCCCCAGTACACTTAGAGCGGTAATTGCAAACAAAACAATGATGGACAGAATGTGGATCAATGTCACACATTCACCCCAGTCCAAAGATCTGGGCCCAAATCCATCGTTTTTCCACTCCACACCACCCTGGGTTAGACAATGGCGATATGCAAATCAGCGCTGACCCTGTGCCCCATGGGAACAGTCCAGTCCGAACTACAAAAGCCATGTCCTTCCCAGAACGGAAACTGCGCGCCAAAAACTGGCCCAGAGCTGGATTGTCACGGGGAGGCACGGCGATCGTTATGGTGCCAGCTCTTGAGCCCGCTTCATGTGCAGCCTCTGCAATAACCCTCGCACTTGCCCCATACCTCCCCATCCGCACATTTCCCCCATACTGTATTCCTCATTCTGCAAAAGAACCAACGTACACATTTCTTTTGTGGTCCAATCCTTGTTGTGCCCTTGCATCTGGCGGAGGCTGGGCAGCGAGCGCCGTCTCCATTTGTTATCCCTCCTCTTTGTTAAGCCACCTCACCCAGCCTTGAGGCATCTGAAGGTGAGTGGTCTTACCCACTGCCCTTAGTCCAGCTCTCCCAGCCGTGAGGCATGACAAGGTTAGTGGTCCACATCTGGCACACTGCCCTCCGGTGTGCCTCCTTACCAACCATTATCTGCGTAGTTCTCTGCCACGCCATCTGGGAGGCTTCCGTCTCCCGGCGGCTCAAACCCGACTACGCCCTGTGCCCTTTCACTTGCATCCCACCAATGCCATGGCGCCCCAGAGGTTGCACCAGAAAATTCCCATGCCTTCATTCGTCAGGTGCACACCATCTTTGGCATAGAATTCCGGGTGGCCCGTGTGAATGAGCCCATGCCTGACCGTCGCCAGACCATTTGCCCTGCAGAACTTGCTTACCGTGAGGTTCCGTTTTTTGCAGGATTTTTTCACCTGCCTTCTGCGAGTTTGCCCCGCGCCATTCGTGTCTGCTGATTGCCTCTGACCACCCAATCGCAGAGTTCCTAAATGCCCTGGCCGTTTCCGTGAGTTCCTTCTGTATGTCGTGAAGGGGCGTTTCCTCCCGGGTCTCGCCAAGTCGTTGCCTTCTAGGTGGATGATCAGCACATCCGGGTGCCATGCCGTGTCCGCCCGCAGCTCCCTGAGGGTCGCCGGCAGCTGGTGCCATCTCAATCCCAGTCGGCCAAACCACCAAATGTACGTATCCGCGGGTCCCTCCTTTGCCTTGTGATCCCCTTGCCGCCACCAGGTCTGCATCCAGAATATGAATGAATGCCCCACCACCCATACCAGGCGTGGTCTCCTTCCTATCAAAGCAAGGAAAACAAGTCACTCCCAGTTCTACACGTTGCAGGCAACCACCCTTTCCCGATTTGATCTGTCTTGTGGTTCAGAGTAGCTGGGGTCTCACATATGTTTTGTAGGCCCGTGACCTCCATCTCCCTATTGCCTGAATTCCTGGTTCTGTCATCCCGTGCAGTGATGCCAACGTGGCTGCTCCTATCCCGAAGAAGTGGGACCCGAACGCTGCCGGAGGCAGCCCTGCTTTGCCAAGAGCAAGGCGCATGACTGCCGTGATTTGGAATCTGCTCAATTGTGTTCTGTCCCTGTGTTTTAACAGCGGACCCTCCCCGGCAGGCCGTACCGGCGCAATACCTCTGGTCCTCAATTCATTGAAGTCTTACCATAGCTCCTTTCCCTGCTTGGTCGGTCTCTGACCATCTTAGTAGGATCTCTACCCCCGCCACAGTGGGTGTCACATCGCCTGCCTGTATGCATCGCCTTGCCGGTCCCACCTTTGCTGGTGCTACTAGCTCGCTAAGGCGGAACGCCCCTAAGAAAGTGGTGGAAAACGCTGCCTTAAACAGTAGTAGCTCATATTCTTCTGTTATCACGTCCCCAAGTGTGCTGAGCAGTGAACAAAGCCTTGTGAAATCTATATCTATGGGGTGTCTAGTGTCTTTCCTAGGGCCCTCCTTCCGCCTCCACCCCTTCATGGTGTTGCTCCCCCGCTCCGGCCGTGAACATGGAGCTTACCTGGGGGAGCAGGCCTTATATCGCCCCCTTGGTCATTCTGCCTAGCTGCTGTCTTTTCCACATTCAGGGGTTTGTATGTTGCTTGGGCCCCCATTGGCCGGGGGGGGCAGCGCCCGCCTGTTCGGAGGTCATTGTGGGGGTGGAGGCGAGGCCAGTTTTTGCGCCTTGTGCGTCTGCGTGCCAAAAACTGGCAGCAAGCCGTATTTTCACGGGGGGATGGCGATCGTTGTGGCGCCGGCTCTTGAGCCCCCTTCGTGTGCAGCCTCTGCAAAATTAATTGTGACAGAAAGAGGCAGGAGGCTTGTTCACAGCCACCATCTTTGAGTGATATTCCACAAACAAACAAAAAATCAATTCAAAGGTGGCTGCCACGTCTACATTTGCATGCAGGACAGCAGTCTAGGGAAGATTTGAAGGGAATAGAGACTGCAGTCCAAATCCAAATGTTTTTCTTTTTGTTTCTCCATGAGGAAAACGTGTTCCCCTTGGAGAAAGCCGTTTCTCTTCAACACAAGAAGTGGAGTTATTCATTTACCATTGCCAGGAATCCTTTTGTGAACACCTAGAAAGTGTAAATGAGGAATTTTCAGGAAAAAGCCACTGTGAATAGGCTTCATACTTTTATAGGAAGATTCCTCAGAAACAATTTAAAAAGGATAAGGGTAAGGACATTGTTGGTTAAGCTGGGTGGCTAAAGTGATCTGCTACGTAACCTTGCTACCTCTATCTACCACTGCTGGTAACCCCATGTGGAAAGGCAATGGTTGAATTACTGGTACTAAACCGTGTGAGGGTCTCTAAAATGTTTTACTTATACAAAAATTACAGCAATTTAGGGACATACAGCCTGATTCATGTACGGGCCGTTTTGCGTGGCCCTAATAGCGAATCATAGCGACTCGCTATTGAGGACACGCAAAACGGCATTCATGAAGGAATTGCTAAATCAATAGCGATTCCTACATGTTCTCTATTTGCGAGTAGCAATTTGCTACTCGCAAAAAAAGGAATAACTCCCCATTCATTCCTATGGGCCAAAAGGCCCATAGGAATGAATGGGGAGTATCCCTTATTTGCGAGTAGCAATTTGCTACTCGCAAATCAGATAGCGATTTTAAGGGTGCCAGGGGTGTCCAAAGGACACCCTGTAGCACCCCTAAAAGGCACATTTGAACAGGTGTTGCGCACACACATGTCCAAAGGACATGTGTGTGTGCAACATGCAACTTAGAAAAATGCTTTTAAAAGCATTTTTCTATGTTTTTGCTATTTACCGAGAGGTCTGACCTCTCGGTAAATAGCGGCCCAATTTTGCTAAATCGCAATTTTTGCAAGTGTCATGAATAGCATTTAAGGAATCTCTAATAGAGATTCCTTAAATGCTAATCCTCGCATATTTGCTAATTCCTCATTAGCGATTTTTGCATTTGGGATTGTGAATCCCAAATGCCAAAATTGCACTCGCAAAAGGCAAGATTCTGAGAATCTTGCCCTTTGCGAGTGCAATTTTGCTTCATGAATCAGGCTGTTAATGATCATCGGAAATTCCATAAACAGTCGATTGAGCTTTGCAGCTAGTTTTGGTGATTTTAGTGGCATGGCACATAGGGCAAAACAACTATTGAATGGTTCTCCTGGAGATCTGCTTGCTCTCTTGAAATCAGATGGTTGTTTTAGTATAGGAGTCACCAACCAGTAGCTCTGGAGCTACTGGTAGATTGCCAGGACCCAGAAACACAGTCTAGCACAATATGTAATTTACAGGGTCTAGCTGCATTGAATAAGGCAGCAGTACACATCTCAGGACCCTTATAGTGGCAGCCAGACAAACTAATGGCAGGGCCATATGCTTGACCACAAAAACATACTGTAACAACCTGCAGGGCTTGCATACTGGCCACCTGTATCTACTCTCAGATTTGAAAAGTCACATGGAGATTTGTCACTTGGAAAGGCTAACTTTATCAGTCGTGCAGTGTATTTAAAGAGGATGAGATGCCCTTGGAGTGTTTTATCCAAAATGAGATGAGCATATTTGTTAGAAAAATGTGTACTTGGAGAAAGTGATATGATGATGTTTGAAAACAAAATGATTGAAAATCCAAAATATTTTTAAAGCTGCTCTTTAAATGATAAATGATGATGTGTTTGGGAGATTTATGGCTGTTAGTACTTCCTTTGTACCAGGGATGGGAAACAGCAAATGCATGTAGTCTAAGCCATGCATGCCACTACAACGAAAGCTTTACAATACATGCATCTTTACCACACATGCCTTTAGCACACATCTTGTTACCATGGCCTGCCTTTACAATGCATCCCATTACCATGGAAAACGTAAGTATAGAGGTAAGTGTATTATATATGTAAGTATTAAGGTAAGTGTATCATATATATATATATATATATATATATATATATATATATATATATATATATATATATATATATATATATATATATCAGGCAGAAGGAAGTCTCGCAGCAGTCACGCAGCGTCACAGACGAGGCAAACCCAGGTAATGGTGCTTAGATTTTTATTTCGCTCTCCACCACACCACCACTACGCGTTTCGGCCAAACAAGGCTTTGATCACATATATTTTCTCCATCCAATGTGTGTAGATGACATGCAGCCTAATCACCCCAGGTGCTTGTCGGACGCCCACTCTCGGGCGTATAAGAATGCGAACAACTTCCGTAACAAGCATTCAATTACAGAGCGGCACTCCAAGCAGTGTTGTAGTTTTTGAAATAGCACAGCAGAAAAATCTTGTACAACGTCAGATGCGCAAATTTGCGTGTGTGTATTAGGGTACATTTTAGGGTGGCTATGGGATTTTGGGTGGCAAGGGAATTTTTAGGGTTTAAGGTGGATATGGGTTTAAGGGGTTCCCCTTCCAACTGTTACAGTTCTCCACACACCCCCAGCCTCTCAAGTGAATGCAGTATCTCAATCATCTGTCCCATGTAACTTTACAGAATTGCATAGCTACATAACCACCTCACATCAACTCAGCTCTTTTCACCAATATATATGCTCACCTACCCCCAGTAAAAGAGCTCCAACAAGACACCGCTGTGCCATCACAACGCAAATTTGACAACGCAAGTCGTTACCACGACTTGCACTGGAGGGCGTTCTAGACTAAGGAATAGTAGATGTACTATTCCAACACCTTCCCTACTGTACGTAGGCTGGAGTTGGAATAATAAATCATACTATTCCTAAGTCCAGCACCCTACAGCGCAAGTCGTGGTAACGACTTGCGTTGTAAAAGCTGCGTTGTGATGTACCGTAATCATTTTGATCGCGTGGTAACATCATACATCCGAGCCTGTGGTACCATTGAAATAGCAGTAGAGTATCCTTTTTCTTCTAGTGGAAACCTATAGTTAATATGCCTGCCACTGGCACTGGAGCATCATATGGCAATCATTTTTAGGTATCATTTAAAGTTCAATGGTCTCAAGCTAAGCCTCATACCTTTCAGAGTATTTCATTTTACTTACAGAGTTTTTTATATAGAGCGAACTTGACCTGAATCGGGTATCAGAGCACTTTACATAGCACCAGTTGCATTACATGAGGTTACATGAATTTTTGTTAGGCACGGGGAGATTAAGTGATTTGCCCAGAATCACAGATTGTTGCGCGTCCTCGCCGAGACTTGAACCCAGTTCAACAGATTCGAGGTCGACCGCCCTAGCCGTCAGGCAAACTACTCTCCCCAGGAGTAAAGGTAATTGAGCACCCCGAAATATCCTATAGTAAGGTAGAGACTCTATCCCTCAAGGGGTGAACCAGCAGCCATGACCATTAAAATGTGCATCTCATCATCTTCATCCTTATAGCCCCTCCAACAGTTAGCATCTGCATAATGGAACATTTGATGTAGGAGTGAGGGAGTATAGTGCCAGCCATTGCACGTTTTGTGCTGGATCTCCCTGCCTAAAACATACTTGATGGAGGAGTGCATGTCTCTTCCTAGCCATTCCCACTGTGATATTTGTATGCCTATAGCTCTATCTCATTTCTTGTTATGTGGCAATGCTCAGGGGACCTCCTGCCAAAGCATCACACAATATATAATAGATATGGTACCTTTAGTGTCTACCAGTCTAGTGAAAAGCAACTCAAGTGTGCTTTTGTCTCTAAAAATGACATGTGGGGTGTAGTAGTCATGATCTTCTGTCTGAGTTACACATAGAGTATTAGTTAGGTCTTAGAGACGGGAAATTCAGTTTTACATTATAGATATGTTTTAGGTATAGAGGAATCAGGTGTATCAGATATCATCCTGAAAACCCCCTCTCTTCACTTCCAAAGTGCTTGGCCCTCTGCAGCTGGGGTGAAGTCATTATTAAAGTGAGTGGGAGCATCGGGGGATGGGTATGACAATATGCCGTGTGCATCCATAAAGGTGTCTCACATCCGCAAATGCCGTACCCACCAGGGTTCTCAAGTAGGCATTTAAGAGCCTAAGTTTAATATCTAACAAGACCAGGTCCCAAAAGGTAGTATTGACAATAGTATGATCAGTGTGCCTTCAATTTTTCTCAAACTCCACCATAGACCCCTCCGATGATATTTTCAGTTGGGGTACTGCATAATACAAGGAGATGTTAGGCAATACCAGCTGGCCCACTTCTCTACTTCACATTGGGTGCCATACCCTGCCATACAAACCACACTAGTTGCTGTTGAATCTGTTGTAATATCCTCTCCACCCTTACCGGAAGGGCCTGGAACAGGTACAACAAGTGCCGGAGAACATTGACATAAATACTTCTCACCTACGATATTCTGGTATATAGAGTAGGTGTGATCTTGAAAAGAGAGAGCGTACAGCTCTCTTAGTTTTTTCAAAACCTGTTTTCTTTCCAAAAAGTAATAGAACTTGATCAGGATATCTCTCTGTTGCAGTTGTCCAGATTTTTCAGGGCCAGCCCTATGGATGCTATGCAGGCATATTTGACTATGACTTTCACCCAGTGTTTTCGAGAACATGGCAGTCACAAATGCATCTAAGTTGAAGTAATAACCTCTTCAATCAGGCTGTGAATCCTCAAATCTTCCCTTGAAGGACGACCTTCCTGGCACTAGAGCTTATCCAACTCTGACCTAAGCTTTTGATCCCCAACACTAGCTCCCGCAAAGTGTCCAGTCTAGCGGTGGCATCCAGAATGCATTGCCTCACAGAATCTTAATCCATGTGTAAGTTATGTATTTTTGAGCGTAGGCAGCTCTCATGTTAGACATACTTTTGTTGAAGTTGTGATGTAGTTTGTCCCGTAATTCCACCTTGAATGTGTTGAGGCTCTCCAACAAATCTTTCTTAGTTAAAGCCATGGTATTTGCACTAGTGAGTGTTTCATGAGTTACAGGATAGACCACTTCTGTAACATGAAATCCCAGCAAACGATACATCCCATTAGAGGCAAACCACAGGCTCCATCGTATTCATAGGGGTTTCACCTGGGCCCCTGCTGAGAAGTCCTCCCATATGTACAGATTAGAGTATATTTCTTGGAAGAGAACTGGAAAACTATGGTGCTTGTCAACCTAAGGAGATGATCGAATCTGGCTGGCACAAGTTGAGCTTCTCTCATGTTCTAGCACCCTTCAAACTAAAAGTATGCATGGATTGTCGCAAACTAACAAAACTCCCATGTAAACACAAGGTGCCAGATGTACGACCAGGAAAATTGCGCATCGCAATTTGCGAGGCGCAATTTGCGAGGAGCAATTTCCGATGTACAACAGTGTATTTCACACTGTTTGCGATTCTCGATGGGGTCGCAAATTGTGAGGCTTATTAATATTAATGAACCTCTCGCAATTTGCAAGCCCATTGGGAGTGACAGCCCTCCCACAGATGTTAACCTGCTGGACTCAGCACACCACCATGTCTGGGGCTGCTTTGTAAAAAAGCTGCTTTTTTCTTTTTTAAATGCGGCCCGTTTCCTTTAAAGGAAAACGGGATGCATTTAAAAAAGAAAAATTAAACCTTTCAGTTTCATTTTTTTAAGGGCAGGCAGTGCTCTCTGGGACCACTGCCTGCTCTTAAAAAAGTATTTTCCAACATACTCACAAAGGGACCCCTTCACCCTTTGCGAGAGGTTTACCACCTACTTGAAATAGGTGGTAAACTGTGAGTGTTTTGCGGCCGCAAATGCGGTTGCCAAACACTAGTACATAACATGTTGACTCGCTATTAGGAAGGGACGCCACTTCCCAATAGCGAGAGTCGCAAATGCTATTTTGCGAGTCAGCGAATCACAAAATAGCATTTGTACATACTATTGCCCTTTTTTTGCGGCTGCAAACGAGAGGTTCTCCCGTTTGCAGCCGCAAAAAAGGGTCATACATCTGGCCCAAAATCTAGTATCAATGGGGACGCCACATTCTTCCACATTTGCCTGGAATTAAACAAACATTTTTGCAAAAACGGTGGTGGAGGCACAGCAAATTTTAGGGCTACAGGTCGACCCACAGCCCGATGAAGAGAAGAGCCGAAAAATAATGCACAGGGTAGGCAATGGCAAATGGTGCATAGCAGGAAAGAGAACAAAATGGCACTGATAAAAAGAGATTGAGGCAGCTAAAAAGGAGGCTGGCTGTTTGGGAGGTGGGAAGGCTTTGGAACCCACCGTGTAAATATGGAGGCAGTCGAAGATCCGTAGACTGAGAAGTCCCTCAACCTACATATGATAGGGAAGAAAATAATGCCCCCAGGGAGCATATTGAGAATGGCACTGATGAGGAAGGGGGGCCGGAGGGTAAGGGAGGAACTCGATAACCATGATGGAGAATTATATGGGTGCCTATTGGTAGGATAGGAGGGGAGAGAGGATAAAAAGGAAGGGGGGCTTTCTAATAGGGGATTTGTTTACCCACACAAGAGGTAAGAGGCATTTTGAAACACAGGGAATAAGAAAGGAGTTTCAGGGAGAACACTCGCACTGGGTGGACTATGTCGTAGGGGGTCTATCAGATACCCTAAGGGCGGCGTAAAAGATATGTGGGGGCGGGGAGAATGGAAACAAAAGACACAGTTGCCAGACTGAATAGTAGCATAGCTCGTTTAAGAGGTATTGTAACCCCATGGTTTGTATTATAAGTCTCAGACAAAAAAGCCTTAATGCACCATCAACATGAAAATCTATACTTAGTGTACTTAGGAACTCTCAAGGTGAAATCTGACTTATTAAAGCAGAGTAAAACACCTATCGAAGACTAGCAGTTAGTTTGCACTGACAGACTGCTGTGGGACAGGGCATCACATAAGATAGTCTTCTAGAATCAATTACTCTTTTTATATTTTTCTTTCTTATTGAGCACATATATATCTATGTGAGATTTGTACTACTAAAAATATGCCTGTCAAACACTAATATGAATTGTTGGTCCGGGTGAGGTTCAAGGCAGTGGAGCAGCCATCATTCTTTGAAGAAATTCATATTGAAAACATCTCATTTCTGAGTTTGCAAACATGTGGTCAATATATTTGAATTAGGATCTCCATTATGTGGCCTTGCTTCTATTTTGGTTCGTGACAGGAATTGCTGGTTGCCATTATTGACAGCTGTCGGTTGTGCAGTCATATCATGCTGTGTTATTAGGACTGATTGTAGTCCACAACGAGTACCCTCTGTCCCCAAAATACTACTGCACCTTGTAGAGGGTTAGCTGAGGCAGGGACAGAGAGGACTCATAAGCTCTATTTTTGTAGGAGGGGGGGTCAGTATTCCATCTTTCTAGCTCAGCTCAGGTGCTGAACCTTTGGTGGGGAGGTGGGAGTTAGATGAAGTTGGAGTCGTGATTTGTCTCACAGCCCAGATTTCTAAATTACTAAAGTTCAGTGGTTATTGGAGATTGTTTAATATTATATAATTGTATATGTTTCCTTTTTGTTTAAGATTTTTAATTAATTTGGTGGTTGTACTTATAACTTCGACATAATGATAATGGACAGTTTGTTGCACATCTAGAGTATGCCACACAATGTAAGTCTGTACAAAATATAACACAACTCCAAATACATTTTATTCAATCACAGTAATAACCAAGCAATGCAATTGACTTAAATACTGGCTCCTTTTACCATCTTCGGGCCACGAACGAGCTTTAATAATTGCTACATTTCAGAAACTATGTTAATGGAAACATGTGACAGATAGATGGTTTTTACTTCTTCTTTTAAACATACTAAGACACTGTCTATTTCATCAAATAAGAGGATTGAACAGAAGAAGAAAGACACTCACCGGCCCATACAATGTGCTGCTGATATAATCCAATTCGGATTGATCAGGGATCCCCCACAAATGCTGCTCCCTTTCTTTGTCTGAAACTTCAGGAAGACCTGCCAAGGTTTACTTTTTCGTGGACAGTTGTAGCCATTGACAATATTATTGATATCTTCGACCTTTGTCGGGTAGGCAGCTGTAAAATGCAAATTAAGAGAAATTGAAATGACATGGGACAGCTGATCTCAAGAGTCTCATTTATATATTTTTTAATTGCATTTAGGTTCAACTTAAGTGAGTAAAAATGTGCCATTTATGGGTGATTCGTGGAATCAGAATTTCCAAACATTAACTTCCCACAAGTAAGCTATGGATGAAGAATATAAGCAAGAATCATCTTGCGATGGATGTACCCAACATGAGCGTTTCGTGGCGATGGTTGGTAGTAAATGTTAGGGAAGTGACAGTCACCTACAAAGTCTTACTTTGGGAGCATTTAAATACTTTACCCATAACATTTTACACCCAATTTGAGCAATTAATTCACAATCAAAATTCATAGTTAAAAACACAGCTAAGCCACCAAATTTACTGGTCATTAAATAGGAGACCTTCCACTACCTTTGAAAATATTTTCCAGAAGAAAAAAATTAAAGTGTTTTTTCATTTAATTTCTAACCACTGCCCAGTGGTTGTTCTGTGTGCGAAAATTCTTCTGATTTATGGTTAGGTATTCATTTTGACATTTACAATTTTTAAAAATCCCTAATAAATATTAACTTTCTAAAAAAAAGACTCAGGAGTAAGACCAATACCCTTCAAGTTGCTACTTTCTTCCAGAGTCAGGTTTGAAGGATTACACCTGAAGTTACAATTCTCAGTAAGATGCTACAACACCCCTTCCGGTGTCCTACCTCCTTATTATCTGAAATTTCCAATTACAAAAGCCCGAATATACTGTGGGTATAGGCATCAATTAGGCACAGGTGCAGGTTTACTTCAAGTACCACCATTTATCATTCCACAACTGAGCTCAAAGTCTCTGTACCCCTACATTAATTTGTGTGACAAAGTTGCAAGTCCATGTGGCAGACTTGTGTACAGGTTTAGTGTCTCCTCCCAGTTGAAGACTAAGCCCTGTTTTTATCTGCTGGTTGGCATTGCAGTTTTAGCAGTACAGCAGTTACTGTTCACACATATAACCTCATAGTGGTGTATTCTTTTTCTCTGTGGCCCCAGCACTGGAACAGGGACTGGTGAAAGTAGTTGGCATCGTTGAACTGTTCAGCAGCACACACCTTCGGCAAAGGTGGATTCCTTGGCCAAGTGCAGATGTAATCAAGTTTAGCAGTTGGAGGCTCCAGGCCGCGTCTTCTGTGATGTCATGTCTTCAGCAGTTGTGGCTTCTGGGCTAATTATTACTCCCCACTTTGCCTGTAGCTCAGCTCCTCTTCCTGACATCAGCAGGGGCAGCACCTGTCTTTCCGGCACTTGGCAGTTGCAAGACAACACAGTGATAGTTTCTGGGCATTTCTTTCTGGACAGTAACCCCCTCCTACAAGGCTAGACACACTCCTTCCTTCAGCGAGCAGGCAGGCTTCCAAGTACTTTTGGCAGAGCCCTAACAACAAAAGGTATCCCAAACCTTAATAAGAAGGTTCTTCATGGAATCCTGACTGTCCAAAAGGTATCTCTTTTTTAGGACACAGGACCCTAAGCCGCCAGCCGTGGCATGCTTCATCATTGGGTCTTGTCTTCATCCAGAAAAGGCAGCATGCTTGTTTGAACGGGCTCCTCATGGAAAAGCTCTTGTGGAGATCATTTCTTTTTAAAGACCAGGATATTGTAAATCCTGGAATCCAGAATATTATGAAGCTGCAATTATCTAGTGGACGGTCAGATACATTTTAATAAGCTAGCCACTTGTACCATTAAAAAACAAGAATTAGATATTGGGGAATCTAATCCATTCACCACATCTTCTGGTCAACTGTCAAGCCAGAAGATGTTACTGGTTTTCTTCAGGACCTTAGAATCCCTGTCACTGCTCCTACTCTCCGTGTAATGGTTGTTGAGCACCCTCTATCAATGGGCAGTGTGCCCCAGAGAGGAAAAGTGGCAGTTCCCCCCTGTAGTCATTTAATTATCAACAAGTGGTACTGGCAGTCCCACCTAAGTGCTTCTTCCCCTTTTGCATATTGAACAGTGCTAATCAGTCCACTATGTTATGTTTGTTTTGCCCACAAAGGAACGGCATGTGACGTGATGTGCATGTATGATGCAGCCGCACCGTGCCTCACTGGTCAATTTCTAGGTAATCATTTTTTGACCCACCATTGCTCCTAGCACATTAGGGTGCATTATTCCTGTCATGCTGGGAAACCCTTTTTGGGTAGTTGTTGCGCCTTATAAATTCAATTATAACAATAATAATAATAATAATAATAATAATGGAGATTTGATATGATTTACCATTCCTTATTGCGGATTTCCTTTAATGAATTTCAAAGATGTATTACCAACACTACACTGATCTAGTTATCATTCACCATACCGGTAGTTTTAATAATATAATACCACTACTCAATGTTCAAGCCAACAGCTGTCTAAAAGCAAATGTGTGCGTCCTCTGCCTGACGTTCCATGAAAACGAGATCAAGGAAACAAAACCTACTACTAATTCATGAGGTTATTGACACAAAATATGTTGCCTCCCTAAAATAACAGCCTGTCCAGAACAATAGATTCTAATTTGGTGAGTTTTTTCGCCACAGGTCGACCATCTATGCTCGCTAGCTATGATCTTGCTCTTCACATCCAGGGGCAAGATGATCTGCCATTTTGGAAAAATCTTAAATGCTTAATTTGTTAAGACAGGGCTTGTTAGTTCACACTCCTCCTGTCAGGTCCACCTGTACAATCTGAAAATGAAGCACACTGCACTTACCCAACACATGATCAAGAAGCAGCAAGGTTGCCAATCAAGTAAATAACTCTACTTCAAACCTAGGAATGTCCCTAACTCCCCTCGCTCTATTGGTTGTCATGGAAGTAACCTGTTTCTCAAGCTTCGTGGCAGTAGAACAGTGCACTGACTCTCTCTCTTGGTTGTTTTTACCTGCATGATGCCAGACTGCCAGAACCAGCAGAAGAAAGAGCTTCATCTCGAGGCTATGGTGCTTGACCAAGTTTCACAACTATTACACCCAGAAAGGAACATTTATATATGTTTCATTTCTGTATGTCCTGCGTCAGAGATTCCTAGAATTTGAGCTAATCGGGCTATTTATTCCGCATCTGAGTCACCTTGTCTTTCAAATTATGACCTGGCAAAGGTAAACCCCTCCACATATAAAGGGAATAATGGTCCCCATTCCAGAGACACAAAGGGAACACAAACACTTAATGTATTAAGAAAGTGTTTACTTTGCAGTAAATACGTGAACAGCAAACAGTCTCAGGTTAGGGTGACATTGAGATCAAGACTACTGTGAGTCTGTGCATACATCTGAAAGATTTTACAGACACACACGCACACACAATCACACACACTATTTTGTAAGTACAAATCACTAGATGTATTTAACATTTTACCAGCCATAAACTCTCTAGTTGACTAATCAGGAGGTTTGTGAATGGTAAAAATCATTTTCCTATTTATAACACCCATTTTACGAGTCAAAAACGTTTTTCAAGCTTGTAAAATAGGTTTAGAAAAGTTTATCAATTTATCATTTAGAAGAGGCGTTCTTTGGACATCCTTTCCAAATACTGAATAACTACCGAATATATCAATGGTTTGTGACTGTAATTCCAGCCACAAACCATTGATAAATGGCTGACTTCCAAGGAGGGGTGGTAATTCATTCGGAAAAGGGAGGGAGTCTACTTGGGCCTTTTTACCCCTTGGAAATTGTAATAGCAGCTTCATGGGATTGGCCATTGGTAAAGGGACCACTGGCAACTTTCACTGAAGTTTTTGAAAACTGAGAACCTTAAGGAAATCAGGGTGCCTAAATGAAAAAGCTTTGAGTTTTCAAATGCAAAGAAAGGCCTGGTGGTCTGCTATCACTTGCAGGCCGCAATCCTTGCCTTTCCATCTCTCTGGCTCAGGCCAAGATTTACTAATATTTTGCAACAGGCTTACCTCATTTTTTTAGCTCAACCAATGTGCAAAATTGGGATTTACAAAGTCATGAAAGTTCTGATTTGCATGGCTTTGCATGGCTTGCATCAAGTAGGCATTATGTGGGTGGCGTATGAACATTTCTGTGCATCATCCATGTATTTTGAAGCAAACCCATATGCAATGATTTGTAAACATGGGTTTGCCCCAAAAGGGTGCACTTACCTTAGGCTTGCGTAATGAAGAGAACTATCTTAATTTTTTCTTGTTTTTCCCCTTTGCATATGTAGCAAACATGTAAACAAGAAATTACCTCAAAGGATAGTGTTTGTTCAGGAAGGTATGCTTTTCCTGCACAAAAACTATCCACACCTCAAAGCAGGCACCATTGCTCAATAATGCAGGGTGCCTTCGTTGGAGCTAAACAGCCACAAGGGCGCAAGTGCACAGAGAGAACAGAACTGCGTCATATATTTGAAAATATGGCACTGTTCTGCTTTCTCCCTTTCATGTAAAACCGTAACTTCACTTGCTATGCTGCATTGCATGCAAGGTTAGTAAATATGCTGCAAGCATGTTACGAACTGACATAGTAGGAATTAGGTCAGGTAAAGAAATAGGATACTGTTTGCAAAAAGTCAGGTCGCAAATTGCGAACACTTTCTGAGACCATTATCTTTGTACTCTATCCCTAAAGTACTTTGGGCCAGAATACACATGGTTTGAGCATTCACAATTATCAAAGCTTTGGTAAATCAGAGGATATCTAAATGCTAGAACTGTTTTTCATAAGTACTAAGCCCATTTTAAAAAGCAAATAGTCGCACCATTACAGGAACTATGCAATACATTGTCAGACCTCTTTCATATTAAAGTGGGCCTAATTCTAAAAGACATTAGCAAAGAGAACTCACTGGAGCAAGGGGAACCCTCTAAAACCATGGATTCACCCTCCAACTCCAGTTCCTAGGTGACCCTACAGCAAGTTGAGCCAGATATGAAGTGGGCCAAATAGACCTGTCAACCGCATGCGTGCGGCCGCTATTTTTGCGCTGCGCGGCCTTTTTCAAAAAGCCGTGTTACATGACGAGCTGAGCTCGTCATGAGCGTGCGAGCGGCACAACTCATGACGAGCTCAGCTCGTCATGAGTGCAGAAGGGGTTAAATAAGGAAGATTTCAGTGTTTTATCAATGCTGATCTCCTCTGGTTCCGTATTAGACCCCGTACTACATAAAATCCCGAAAGATAGAGGGAATTAATTATTCCCAGACGTAAGAAAAATCTGTAACCAATCATTCGTTGCAGGGTTGGTAACAGCAGCTTGAAAGAAACCACTGGTTACTTCCTTACTGAAGAAATAACACGCTGATAAATAGGACCCTAGAAATGTTCGGCCAATCCCTCAGTTCCTTTATCTGGTCAAAATAGTAGAAAAGCACACCAACAAAATGTTGGTAAATTTCTTCTAATCTAATAAATTACTGGACCCTGAACAGACGGGCTTTATAACGGCCAATGTCATGGAATCAGCCTTGATTATGGCAAGAGATGAGCTAAGGAGGCGGGCTGATGGTAGGCAGACTGCAGTTTTGATTTTATTAGATCTGTCAGCAGCATTTGACACTTTCAACCACCGAATCTTACACATTAGATTAAAGAAAATAGGGGTGGAAGGCACTTTCCTATATCTTATCTATCCGAAAGATGGCAAGCTATCTCTCTCCCCCGTTTTGATCAGAATTTAAAGAGTCATTGCATGAAGTGCCACAAGGGTCTACATTAAGCCCTATTCTACTCACTGTGTATCTAGGCCTCATACTAACCCACATCAAATCTTGTGGGTTGTCTTTTATAAATTATGCAGACAAATACCCATTAATTATATCTTGGGAGTTTGATAACAAGAGCAAGTTGGATGATATCCACATCAGAAATGGCAAAGTGGCTCAGCAAAAATACATTCCAATGTAATGGAAGAAAGACAGAGTTCTTGTACTGTCCCCCAGGAAAGGTCCATGCCAACTTTTAAATAATTTTTAACCGTTGACAAAATGTGTGGATCTAATTACAGCTCAATCAGTGAAAAATGTAAGGGTGCAGATCGTTATGAAACTCTCCATGGAGGCTCAGGTTAATAGGATAGTAGCCACCTGGCATGCCTTATGAGAAATATGAGGAAAATTGTCCTCTTGCTTAAGTACCAGCAAGAAAGATGATTGTATAGAGTACAATATTAAATAGGAATGACTATTGCAATGTCCTCCTACTGGAAATCTCAGATTATCTGCTTAAAAGACTCCATAGAACACAGGTAATGGCGGGCAAACTAGCACTTAATAAATCATGGGTGATCCTGCAAAAAAAACACCCTAAAAGAACTTCGCTGGTTGCCAGTAAAAAAGAGAGTGGCATTTTTTAAAAAATGGGCATAGTCCATAAAGCCTTGGTTCAGGACCCAGACTCCTACAAAAAAATTTCACCTACTACAAAACTGGCAAGGAGGCTGATATCAGTGTCAGCTAATCTTGTATGTGTACCGAGGTTTAGGAAAACTAGGGTAGGAGGGGGAACTTTTCAAGTCAAAGCAGCACAATCTTGGAGTAAGCTGCCCATCTCCCTTAGAACAAATAGAGATCTACTTAGTTTTAGGAAGGGCCTAAAAACATGGCTCTTTCCTAAATAAATTAGGTCAGAGTGCGCCTTATTCAAAAGAATAACACTGTTACCCAAGCCTTGATCTTACAGATGAACATTGATAGCACCAAGATGCCTGCCAGGTGGATGTTGAGCTTTACAAATCATTAATATTAATAATTTAATTATTTAAAAAAGTATTTCTAGATTACTAAGTGTGTTTACCAAATACTGAATTGGTATCCATTTCTAAAGGCATGAATCAATTGTTATCAGGGGAAATCCAGTCGCTTAACATTATTTTTATTACGGACACCCCACAGGAGGAGGTAACCCATTTGCAAAAGGTCAGGGGTCTCTTTGGGACTTGTGAATGTAAAAAAAAGGGTTTGTTTAAGAGAAGTTAGTGGTTCGCAAGACCATTGCTTCCTTTTACAAAAAGGTTTCTTTTTTGTTGTTTGTTTAAACGCAATCCTGTTTCCTTTAAGTAAAATGGGCTGCATTTTTTTAAACAGTTTGCATTATTAAAAAGCAATCACAGACATGGTGGTTTGGTGGCCCCCAGCAGGCCAACGTCCTTGTGACGGCAGTGAATTGTAGTGGGTCGCAATATGCAACCTACCTCATTAATATTAATAAGGTAGTACAAATTGGGTCTCCGGTGACTCATTTTCTTGTGACCTGACCTATTAGTACATAGATTGTTTCGGAAAATACCACACTGGTTGCAACAATACTGTTCGCAAATTGAGACCACTATTTTGCGACCAGTGTTTAATACATCTGTCCCAATGTTCCCTCCTGACATTTGCATTTTCTTTTGTTTGAAGTAAAGTATTAAAAGCACCTGAACTCTCCTGCACTTCTCTTTTTCTTTATGTCACCCATGATTTAACAATTTCTCAAAGTTGAAGCAAGGGGTACCAAACTGATCTGATACAGTCACACTTCAGGAAACTAGTAAAAATAAACATTGAACCATAAATCAACATTTGACACTTTTAGCCATGAGGCTAAAAGTGTCAAACATACTGGGGGCTGGATCAAAAACAGGCTGCTGGTAAATATCCCTTGCACTTTCACATTACTGTGTTTTAGCTAATACATATATGCTGCTAAAGTGAAGAAAATGAATGTATATAAGATTATTACTTGCTGCTGAGATTTGAAGATATTTGTTGGGCAAATGTAAAAAAGTACAATTTGGAAATGGTTATGTGATATGATCAGCCCATGCACAGCACATTTCTACCATTTGTTTGCATAACATCAACATGAAGGGTAGTATGGTATCCCATCTGATTCCTCCCAGTAGATGTATACAGATGACACCCAAATACATATTTAGTAGGATGACACTATGGGAGTGACAGTCAGTTCAACATTATGTAATGCCTTGACCTCACGTTCCAGTGGATGAAGTCAAATTTCCATTTACCTAAACAAAGTGAAAGCAGAAATCCTGGTACTAGGAGGATGTGATCACAATAGGCGTATTTGTCTGTGAATGATCAATGACCAGGGCTCTACACCATCCACACATTAAAAAGTAGAAATATAGGGATAATGTTCTATACATCTTTTTAAATTGCTCACCAATTTAAGTCCGGAGTCAATGGTCTTAACAAACAAGTATATTCTGAAGAAAATACCATCTATAATTCAGACAAGTCACTGTGTGGGATGTAACCCAGTTATATGATGTTGGATTTCTTCAATGTGAGCTACATAGATCTCCCAAAAAACTATAAACAGATGGCAAACATATAAAAATCATGGTGCCAAACTCTACTTCAGCCTGCAAAGGTACGACCAAGCAAAACAACATTTTAAAACTTTTCTCAGGCCTCTTGTCGAATCTAAGATAAAATTAAAAATAGCCTTCATGGGCTAGCAGCACCAGCAACCCACAGCCAAGAACAACTCCAACACTCAAATAAATCCTCAGGTATATTTGAAAGCAGCATCACAAGCCTGAACCAGTATGATAGAGTTTGACATGAGACTGGAAAATCCCCTAAGGTCAACAATCATCATAGTCAGTTAATATTAGTGGGTTGCAATATCTACCTTACAGACTGTGACCACCCCCCTCCCCACCAACCTGACCTCAAATTAGAAGGTTTCATTTTTTTACAAGCTCACATTGAATTAATATGTCTAGGCCCCTACCACTTTTATTAAAAAATGCCACATAACCAGCAACAACTTAAACAAATTAACCGAAGGTCAATAGGTATGTTATTAACCCTTATGGTGTTTAGTCACCCAAAAAAGCCCAAAACAAACCCAAAGCTCATTGAACAACAAATTACCACCAAACCTTTGGAACACTCCAACCTAAACACACTGGGCCCTGTTCACATAGGCAAACTTATGTATCAGGAAATTTACACCTGTAAGTTTACTCTTACACTTTTTAGTAACTTTACTACTTTGGGCTATTCACCATTTACAAGTAAAAAATTATTCATGATGTGTTCATTTACATGTCTTCACCCCCTGAAACAGGGGGTTTAGTCTGAAAACTGAATTTATGACAGTACAGTTACCACAAGTAACTTTACCAATGTACACTTGGTAAGTCTTAGAACCTCTGTTCTTAACTTCCTCATTTCATCCTTATTCCTCTCACTAACTATCCTAATTCTGAAGACTATCTAATATTATAAGTTTTTTAGTAATTTAGTATGCTTTCCTTCATTTTATGTATCTTTAATACGCAAGTATTTCTGGTCATGATAAATGTTTATAGCAGATCATTCCATAAGTATTTTGAAAAACACCAAATAAAAGGGCACAGACAAAACAGCTGATCTCATTGAGGTCCAGAAATCTAATCTCTAAGACTGAGTTTATGATTTGTATATCAGAGAGGTAATAATTCTATCCATTGATCAAATATTAATTCAATAGTTTTATGCTCTTAAACTTATCATTATAGTACTAACTTAATTAATTATTTGTAGAACAAAGTTTACTTAAGTAATCGGTTGATCTTTGACTCAAAACTCGTTTAATGTACCTCAGCTGGTGACATCTTCTACCAAGCAATAGGGTAATTGCATCAGACGAAAATGCTGAAGTGGAAGTCTATGAGCATACCAAGGACACAAACCAATCCTTCTCCAGGAAATATATTGTCAGTGGTCAGTACTGCTCAACAAGAAGAGATGTAGAAGGAGCAAGAGCTGAAGCTGTTTGAAAAGGAAGAGGAGGAAGACCTGAATGAGTAAGAGGACATTGTTGCCCCCACACAGAACATTTTGAAAAAGGCCATTTCATGGCTGAGCAACAGTGCTGCTCCCAAATCACTTCAGGATATTGCCAGTACCAATCCATTAGCTTATAAGCCACAGCTGCTTCATCTACCTATGAAGCACTCCCCTCCACAGAGCCCTCGATTAACAGGTATCTTTGTAAAACCATTACACATTCATCTCAGGAAGGTACATTTCTGATCTTCTTTCAATCATCGCAAATAGATAACACCCCTGTTGTGGAGGAGACATCCGCCATTCACCAATCTTCCCTACTCAGCTTTCCAGTTTACACCCCTGCCAATGCTGGACAACCAGTTAGCCATGACAGATGGTCATGCATGCAGGAGGTTGGCCCACAGTGAGTCACCCTTTTATCAACAACAGAATAATGTGCAGGAGGACAGCAGATTCGTGCCTTGAATGATGATGCAAAATGTTTCCAAGACATGGCAAAGATGTGCCAAAACACCTTACAAAATTTAAGGAAGAGACAGCAAGATAACATGCTTTCGCCATAAATAGAATAGATGCACAAAGAACATCTTAGAACTTTCGAGGATGAGAGTGCAAAAAAACATACCTTGGCCATAAGGATGATGGAGGCAGTAAGCAAATATGAGCAGCAAAATCACAATGAAATTGGGCAGCATTCCTAGTAGAATAGGAAAGTCTTCTTGCCCCCCCCCCCAAATAAAAGGGTTTTCATACACATTTCTTGCATAGAAAATTTACATGTATGCAATTTCATCATGGTGTGAGAAAAGTATAATTTCTTTAGCAAATCAGAACACAAAAAAATAAACATCTTTATCTTAACACTTAAGCACCATGCCATTTTCTTCCAATATTACTTAACGCCCACCATGCTAATGTAATCCAGAGATGTAAGAACAAATATGAAACATTTAACAATAGACTTCCTTCGAATGAACAGGACTAGTGAAGAAAGGAAAAATGTATGTATTTGTTACAATTTTACATCCACACCATGGAAGATTCAACACCAGCAAGACAACAACAGCAGCGGAAATAAACTAATATGACACCAGTTTGACTGTGCTTTCTGGAGCCTGTGGGGAAAGGATATACGCAGTGGCGAAGAATTAGTGATTGATAGAAAATGCTTCCATCTTGTTCAAAATAGAATGATACACAAGTATGTAGCCTAACTAAAACACATTAATAAACCCATTTCTGTAAATCCTAAGACGTTTGTTTCAAAATCAAGTATGTTATTTCAGTCCATATATGTGAAATCATGTGTGAAAAAGTATAGCACACATTATTACTGATGCCCATAAACATAAACCTGCAAAGCTTTTCCACATCAGGTATGCCAGTGCCTGTTTTTTTTCCTAGAAATCTGGGACCTCACTTATATATATATAAAATCAACCTAGTCAAGCATGGACCTGGGAAAATTGGCAACCATGGGGAGACATCAGGCAGGAGGAGATTATGATTAGGCCAGGAGGTATTTAGACAGAATATTGGAAACACAAATATCGTGGGCCAAAATAACATATCAAAAATATCGAGGTAAAAAATATTGTGAAGGCAAGTTTCTTTAGGTAAGTGAAGTTTTAAACTATACAGCTCCACATATATATGCCTTAACATTATATATATATATATATATATATATATATATATATATATATATATATATATATATATATATATATATATATATATATATATATATATATATATATATATATATCTTCAAGGTATCTAGATGTGGAGTTAAGAACGGTAAATCTCTATTTACCTATTTGAGCTTACCTTCTTGATATTTTGGTCCTCAATATTTTTGACACGATATTCTGTCTACATGATGTTTGCGTTTCTCATATTCTGTCAGTGATCCAGCCTGGGAGCAATTTTAATTATGCTGGAGTAGAATTTGTAATTTTGGTCATTCCACAACACATTTTGATGCTGAATAATAATTTTGGAGCTGATTAAAATGGCAGGTGGACTTTTGTCCGCCCACCACCGTATTGTAAACGGGACCACCTGACAGGGTGACTGAGGTTCCGACAGAGGTTTTAGGATGCGACCACGGTGGTCGCAATGCCCATGTTTCGCATTGTAGTGGGTGATGCTGGCTGCAGCAGCAGCATGCTGCAATGCAAAAAGGGGACACCTGACATATACCTGCTCTACATGGCAGACACCATGCGGTGCTTGCAACATGGTGCAGGGATGTGTAAGGGGGCACCATAGGTTCTCCCCAAAACTCACATGTTAGGTCTAGGGTCAAAGAGGGGCCACTACAGGCCCCCAAACTCCCTTTCCGCCTGCCTTTCTATGGCAGGATAACTGTTATGTTATGTTATGTTAAAATAAATTTGTACAGTGCACATACATCGAACAGGTTTCTTGCCGCTGCAATGTTTTTAGAACCCAAGTTCGAGTGCGCAATTAAAAAGCCTGATGAAATAGCCAAGTTTTAAGACAACTTCTAAAACTGAGAAGAGTAGGACAGAAGCGTATTTCGGAGGGGAGAGAGTTCCAGAACATGGGGGCCAGGACAGCAAACCTGGCACCACCAGTGTGCTTTAGTCTGTAGGAAGGAAGAGACAGAAGTTGCTTGTGTGCTGAGCAAAGGTTACGCATGGGAACGTGCTTGTGAATCAGATTGTTTACAAATGTAGGACTTTTCCCATTGAGGGATTTAAAGATAAGGCATCCAACCTTGAAGGGGCAATGCTGGATTATTGGGAGCCAATGGAACTGCTTCAGGAGGGGGGTAACGTGGAGATGTCTGGGTTGATGAGCAAGCAAACGAGCCGCATTGTTTTGAACCAGTTGTAAATGTTTGGAAAGATAGAGGGTAATGCCATAGTAAAGTGAATTGGCATAGTCAACATGAGACATAACCATAGCAAGAATCACCTGGATTCGAGCTTCATAGGTAAGGAACCTGCAGATCTTTTTTAGTTTCCTAAGTTGGAAAAAGCAGGTGGAAATCACTGACCCTATCTGAGCCTTCATCGTGAGGTCCTGGCTGATGATGAGCCCCAAGCTCTTGGCCGAAGTCGATGGCGAGGGAGGTTGGCCAAGTTCCCTGGCCCAGAAATGAGGGCCCCAGGGGTTTTTAGTAATGCCACTAGTAAGAGCTAACTCTGCCTTGTCTGGATTGAGCTTAATATGATTGCTGTTCATCCACTGACTGATGAACAGCATGGTGGACTGGAAAGTGTGAACCGACTCCGAGGAGTTACTGATAGGAAAGATGAGTTGAAAATCGTCTGCATAATTGAAGTTTGCGTTCTTTCAAGGCTCGGACAAGAAGGAGGAGGTACAGATTAAATAACAGGGGAGAGAGCGAGGAGCCCTGAGGGACTCCGCAGGAGATGCTTACTCTGGGAGCGATAAAAGGTGCTGTACTAACTACCTGAGATCGATTCTCCAAAAAGGAGATAATCCAGCCAAGGGCAGGTCCCGTGATTCCCGCGTCTCTAACAAGATCAACCAAAATAGTGTGGTCGACTGTGTCAAAGGCCGCGGAGAGATCAAGCAGGATAAGAGCCTGCAGGGAACCACTGTCAACCCTGTCATGAAGAGTGTCTAAAACTGTGAGAATCATTGCCTCGGTGGAGTGAGCTGGGCGAAACCCTGCCTGGTTGGAGTCAAGGAATTCAGATTCTTCTAGGAACTCAGTAAGGCATCTCGTGACATAAGTTTCCAGAACTTTAGCAAGGTAGGGAAGAAGAGAGATAGGGCAATAGTTTGTTAACAATTGAGGGTCAGCCCCCGGCTTCTTCAAGAGGGGAATGACAATAGCCTCCTTGAAGGTAGCGGGGACAGTGCCTTGGGATAGTGACTGATTCAGGAGATGGAGTGCAGGACTGGGAAGGGTAGTGAAAATTTCTTTCAGAATGCTGGGGAAACAACAGTCGGTAGGAGAAGCTGTCTTGATCTTAGAAAGCAAGTCCACAAAAGCAAGCTCTTGATACTCAGTGATACTTGGAAATTGCGTAAAGGTGCTGTGGTTTTGGACGACAGTAGGGCTGAGCGGCAGATTATTATAGACTGGAATGCTGGCCTTTATTAATGCAATTTTGTCGATAAAGAAGGAGTTCAAGGAATTACAGAAATTTTGCGAGGGGACGGGTTTGATAGAGATTCTGTCAGGATTAGATAGCTCATTTACTATGGAAAAAATCTCTTTTGTACGATTAGAAGTTCGACAAAATTGTAGAGGAGAAATTTGTTGCTTTGGCGGTCAGAATGGATAACTGCCATGAAAAGGCAGGCAGAATGGAACATCATAATCCATACGGGGGTGCCTGGCAGGCACCGTCACCATTGTAGGGCTTGGATTCCCCTCGGACTCAACGGTGGGCTTAAGGAGCCCGTCAGATGAGTGGCATCGATCTTTCCGACAGCCCACCATTCGCCCGCCATGGTAATATGGCAGGGGGAATACATGGTTCCAATGGTGGGGGAAGCACCTCAGACGGGCTATCGGTGTCGGTCCCACCGTCATCATAATCGGTATTATGTGATTATGCCTGCTCACATAAATAAGACAAATTTTGGGGGAGGATTTAGCACAGGGACAACAAATTTAACTTCTCTATGTGTTGTTTTGCATTTAATACTATTATCGTAGTGCAAAATGCATACACGTGGCCATTTATAGATGTGTTGTGAAAGTGCATATTGTGATAAGAAACTAGTGCTAAATACCAGACGTAAGTAGGGGGGAAATCTTGTCCCAAGACCATATTTATCGAGCACGAATGGCAGCTTGCACTGCTATTTTCATTCTGTTGCATTTAGCGCTATTTCTAAACACCAAAAGTATTCTCACATCCATTTTGGACAGAAGGAGGCATTTGGGTGCTGAGAAAATAGTACTTAATGCAGAATTAATCTTCTTGAATGATTCTTTGTATCTGGCAGAATCCTAAAGTATTTCTTTATGATTATGCTACACGAAATTATGCGAATTACATTCATCTGTAATTATGATCCTAACTTGCACCACATCACTGTTATCCTCAAGTGCCATCCCATATAGCAGGTTGGTGTGCATTGTCGAGAGGACATTCTTCTCCAGGAGAGGGTGAGATGAAGATGGGTTTCAGTTGGCTGACCAGGAACAATTTGAGCCAACTGACTCCTGGAGAAATTCTTCCTCACCCGATTCCTCTCATATTTTCATATTTTCTTAAGGTCCCCCATGGTCTAGATTTCGTCCCCTAATGCCTTTACAAAGTCAGTGACCTCCTGCCATTAGACTGTCTTCTGGGTTCCACTGAGGGAGAATGGAGGCAGCTCTTCTACTTGTTTGTATGATTTAATCACTAAATTAACTACAAGGGCTATCTCATCCTCAATTAAATTTCTCTTCCTCTTCAACACAGGAACCATTCTTGAGTGTGAAAGAAGCAGTGGTTGCTTCAGCACCCACAAGTTGAAGAGGAAAGGAGCAGATCTTATGGTGTGGCTATATTAAAGTGGTTATAAAAGAATTTATGACAGGTGTGCCTGGATTCCGGCAAGTAAATATCATTTTCCTATTCACTGCCATGCAGAGATTGCTTATTCACTGCCTTAGAGAAGTCTCTGCCCCATGTGTGGTAGTCTTCAATTGCCTAAATCTCCACCCAAGTGTGCAGTTTCCATGAGACATAAAATACAGTCATAAGTTACATGTAGTGACTTTACATTCATAAATTGTGTTTAATTTTGACTGAACCCCATAAACTGGGGTGGAGATATGTAAGTCTCTACTTTTGAGTAACTTTACACTAAGATTTTGTGAATAGCCAAAAGTAGTAAGGTTACTCAAAATTGTAAGAATAAATTACATGTGTAAATTACTCACAAGTGAAAGTTACCTTTGTGAATAGCCCTGTGAGTCTCCAGAGCCTACCACCTGCAAGGTATTTTGTTCATCAGGCCTTCTTTCAATTTCGAATAGAGTTCTTCAATAAATTACAATGGTTGAACACATTAAAATGATTTATTACTAATTTTATATTTTTCCCTTTCCCACCATGAAGGGCCCAGCAGATGTCTTTATTTTCAATTTCTCTTATTAAACACTGAAGGAATACTTTTGCATTAATCTTTCTGCCCTTGGCCATGCTTCAATGCTTGTCATATCTTCCTTGATAACCCTTTTCCATATAATTTGTGTGTATTGTGATTAGATTCAATACACAATCAGAGCTTATTGACAGGTACGGCAGTGAGCCAGGCTACAATCTTTTTCCCGACCAGAAGATGGAAAGAAGTCAATGAATTTAAAGGGAACAACAAATTCCATGATGTGACCTTTGAACTGAAATATTTGCTTAAAGTTGTTATCACACCTAAGTGTAGGCACTTACTAATCTTATGACGTGAACTGGTGTGGCTGTTTTACCAGTTTGTAATTGCTATATGTAAGGTTAGAGCTACAATTCATGGAATGCAAATTAAGTGGTGTTCTAAGAATATATTATATCAAATGAGTTAGCTGTGTAGATGTGTCATTGCTCAGTTTGACCACATGCTGTATCCAGGCTTAGTGTGGTAAAAGTTATCTCTTGTGGATCTTTGCTGTATGCTTAATGTATATTAAATCTCACTGTCCAAACTTGTCTCACAAAACTGCTAAATTATACTTTTTGAACACTTGTATATTGCACTTTATACTCAAATGCTTTATTGCCTATGGATGTTGCAAATCCAGGCTGCCAGATTTGTGATAAGAACTTCCCCTTGAATGCACAGGACTCAAGTGTCTAGAAAGTCGTTGCAAATTCCAATGTAATCATATTACTTAGTTGGCATCCTTACTATTGATCTGTTGTTCGACGATGGGCATATTATGACAGAGACATGTTGCGTGCCTTCCATTCACAGATGGAATTATCTGGAGCTGTTATATAGTCTGATGAGTAAACAAGACTATTACTCTGGTCAATATCTGAGACATTGGGGTTTACGCAGGGCGGTTAGGTTAGGATTTCACAATCTACCTGTCTGTCACTTACACTCACCACCTGTGATAGAACAGATGGTACTGCTACATAATTTGACTGCCAGCCTCTTGTCTTTAGGAAACAAAGGAAGAAGGTAAGAAAACAGGAAAAGAGGAAAGAAAGTAGGCAAGAAAGAAAGAAAACAGGAAAGAAGGAAGGAAAGCAAGAAATAGAGGCTAGAAAACCAGAAGGAATGAAGGAAGAAAGGAAATGAAGAGGCAAGGAAAGAAAGAAAGTGACATAAGACACAAAAGAAAGAAGGAAAGAAGGAAAGGGAAAAAGGCAAGCAGGAAAGGGAAAAAGGCAAGAAAGAAAGAAGGCAAAAAGGAAAGAAAGTACGAAACTAGCAAGGAAAGCAAAGACAGAAAGATGGAAAGAATGCAGGAAGGGCACAAATATAGAAAGAATGCAGGAAGGACAGAAATATGGAAAGAAAAAAGCAACACAAGAAAGATGAAAAGAAAGAAGGAATAAAGACCAAAAGAAAGAATGAAAGACGGAAAAAGAAAGAAAGAAAGAAAGAAAGAAAGAAAGAAAGAAAGAAAGAAAGAAAGAAAGAAAGAAAGAAAGAACGTGTTTGTGATTCAGTAAGTTGAAGGGGGTGGGTTTAGAGCGTCCATTCCGAATAGTGAATCCTAATGGCATGTATAAATGTTTTGCATTTTACCACCTACTTCAAGGAGGTGGTAACCCATTCGCAAATGTAAAGGGATCCCCACGTACCCCTTCCCCTTTGGTAATGGTTGTAAAACGGGACCTTTGCCTGCTCTTAAAGAGTGAAAAGAAAACTTTTCATTCTTTTTTTTTCTAAACTCAACCCGTTTTCCTTTAAGGAAAACGAGCTGCATTTAAAACAAAGATTGCTTTATTTATAAGCAATCACAGACATGGTGATCTGCTGACCCCAGCAGGCCACCATCCCCCTTGATTTTAGTGATTCCTAAGAGGTCGCAAATTGCGATCTACCTCATTAATATTAATGAGGTAGCTCTATTTACGACCCCCTACAAATTGGTATATGAAACTGTTGGAGTTTCATATATTGGAAATTGCGATGACCTAATTGCGATTCTCAGAAAATCGCAATTAGGTGATCGCAGTTTACAATTTGAACACAGGTGGCCCTAGGTTCCCATTTTTTAAAAACATTTATACAGTTGCAAACAGTCTGATTAGTTGTTTTACAACCCTATAAATGTTTGTCACAACTAAAGGCATATTAGGAGTTTTACTAGGTTTGCAGCTCCATTTCAAATCGCTTTTTCAAATGAGTGTGTTGTGGGACTCCCTTCCAAATAGCCTACGTTATGAGACAAAACAATAATTCCAAGCTGCGAACCATTGAAAAGTTACCAAGATCTGGTTGTAGCCCTTTTCCAAAAGAGAAGGGATTCTTTCCCTTTGTGAATGTTAACAAAAGTTTCCTAGAGAGCTGGCAATGGTCCATGGGGTTCCTAGCAATTGTCATTGAAACTTGTTTCCAAAAACTCTTTTTTACATGTATTTCTTCTGGAAAAACAGGATGCTTTTAAAAAAAGTTTCAAACACAATTGCTGACATGATGTTCTACTGACCTTTGTAGGCCTCCATACCTGTGATTGTTGCCAGAGTGAGTCACTGAATATTAATATTGTATTGTGAATTGCCAGCCACTCCAATTTGGAATTTTGGAAACCGACCCATGGTTAGTATGCAAAATTAAACAGCAGAAGCATAAGATTCTCTGGAAGAGGAGTAAGAGTTCACAAAAGCAGACTGAATACTGGACTTAAGGAGCCTTCCAGAGTTTCAATACTTGCTTTATGAGGGAGGCCGAAAGCTGAGCATGCAACAGGATATTTAGACTATTCTTCTCTGAAAAGGGTGTATTAGAATGTCCTCACACAAGGTCAAATAGAAGGTCACTTAGCTGCCTGTGAGTGTGAGCTAGAGTATAGTGAACCCTTAGATCCAGAATGTGGAATCAGAGATGGCTGATGGGCCCCAGGTGCAATTATATGTTTTAATACCATCGGCCCATGGCCCATGAGACTCGTTTATCAGGATTCCGGGATAAAAATATTAAGGAGTAGCATTTCACTTATTTCTAAAAGCCTTCAAATGGTGAATAAATTCAGGAACATTTGCTTCTAGTGTCCTACTTGGCAGATGAATGGTAATTATCAAAGACAAACACTTATTACCACTACTAGTGTATCTTTTGAGACTGCAAAATCACAAAATAAAATGATGGACGGAGTGCGAAAACCTTTTTAAACACTCACCCCCAGTCACAGATCTGGGTGTAATCCCTCTTTATTTTTGCTTGTCACGAGAACCCAGCTTGGACCCAGTCATATGCAAATCAGTCTTGACCCTTCTTCCCATGGGAACAGTCCAGGTCGAACTGCCAAGGTAGGTCCTCCCTGGACTCGAAATAAGCATCCTACAACTGGTTCCAGGGTTTCACCCCTCATCAGCCAGGCTAGCTTGAATCCAGTGGTGCAGCAAGCAAGGGACCCACGTCTGGGCATACTCTTATCTTTTGATACTGCAAGGGGCTGAAAATATTGGTCCCCTAGACCCTGCATCACATTCCATGAAGAAGTACAGCATTACAAATTCCAGAGGATGTTACATTGAGAAGCATTACCGTCCGAGTGGACATATGTCCTCAGTTTGCATTCCCTGGAGCAGTACTTTATAAGTGTGCATCAGACTTCATATCTACAAACACAAAGACCTTGTGGGGAGAGGTGATGTACTATGCAATGTCTTAACCTTAAGCCACCCTAAGACCAAAGGATGTGCTGAGAGATTTAACAGGACGCTCAAAAATATAGACAGTGTTTTGAAGACACCATTTAGAAGGACGTAGCACAACTTATCAGTAAAGAAGTGCCAAAGAAGATGTGGGTTTAAACATTTGTACAGGCACCCTATTTGCAGCTTTCTCTTATTGGTTTTGGACAGAAAGGAAAGCCTTGGTTGTGCATGAATACCATAGTTGACATTCGGCTTGCCCTCAGGTACAAGAGGGCACTGTTAATTCACAAAGCTTAAAGCAATTTGCAGGCTAGCAGTGATATACTGGAGGAATAGTAAGCATAAAAGGCTACACCTGTAGAGTATCACAAAGGAAAAGTAGTCTTTGTCATGAAACAGGGAAGAGTACACTGGAACTCTGTCAAAGAAGATGAATTCAAAGCTTCAGTTGATTCGGTTGCTGGCCATGACCCGCATTGGATATTACATCAACTGATTGAATCTGTGCCAGCACAACAGTGATCCGTGTAGCTGAAAAGAAATTCAGTGAGGAGAAGGAGCTCTTTCTCAACTTTCTACAACGAGATCGCTCTACTGAGGCAATGGTGGCTCTGAGTAGGGGCTAGATATATTTCCTGATCAAACATCCTGCCCTAGAAGTATAGAAGTCAGTACTGAGAGAGTAATCAAGCTTTTCTAGTTGAACCTAAGACTAACACTGTTGCCATACCCAACTTGGACACAGTGCACAGTCCTTCTGTTAAGGTGCAGATATACCAGATGTCAGGTAATGTGTAACACTGTATGATGAATAGATGGCAAAGATAATAAAACTGAAAGTCATTGAGATATCTCTGAATCCATGGGCAAGCTCAGTTGTGCTGGTTCCAAAAAGATCATCACCGACTGTGGATTTACATGGACTACCACAATCTCAAATAGGGCACCAAAATTGGTGGCCACTTTACCCTCGCAGATGACCTTGTAGACAAGCCGGGTGTTACAATAGTTTTCAGAACTTTTGATCTAACCATTGGTTAGTGGCAGATTGTAATCACCTTGGGGTGAAGGAGAAAATTCAGTTTTGCTATACCAGTTCCAGGTTTGCATTGATGACCAACCTTCTTACCCTACTTTCTTATGGTTGTTGCATGGCATTCTCACTAGTTGTAAGAACTTCCAAATTGTCTACCTGAATATCTTGGTGGTTTTCAGTGCTAACAGAAGGTCTATCTGAGGAAGATTCTGCAGGCTGTGCAAAAGTGCAGTTGGCAATTAGTGTAAAAAAGTGCTCGAATAGACACCACTCTGAGGTCTACCTTCAGCGTCACTTAGGCAGAAGGAAGATTCCATCTCTAGAGGGACACTCCAAGTTGTGTTGAGCTAGAAGTTTACCGAAACCCATACCAAAGAGAAATCATTTCTATGACTCACAAAAAAATGATTGGGCTATAATTGCTTCACTAGCTGCCTTGACTTCCAAGAAGCAACCTAACTGATTGAATCTGTGCCACCACAGCAGTGATCCTTGTAGCTGAAGAGAAATACAGTGAGAAGGAGCCCTTTCGTAACTTTCTACAAGAAGATTGCTCCACTGAGACAATTGTGACTCTGAGGAGGGGCTAAATATATTTCCTGATCAAACATCCTGCCCTTCTGGAAGTATAGGAGTCAGTACTGAGACAGTAATCAAGCTTTTGGACAAGCTGGGTGTTACAATAGTTTTCAGAACTTTTGATCTAACAATTGGTTAGTGGCAGATTGTAATCCCCCTTGGGGTAAAGGAGAAAATTCATTTTGGACACCTAATGGGCTTTACCAGTCCCAGGTTTGCATTGATGACCAACCTTCTTACCCTACTTTCTTATGGTTGTTGCATGGCATTCTCACTAGCTGTAAGACTTTCAACTTGTCTACCTGAATATCTTGGTGGTTTTCAGTGCTAACAGAAGGTCTACATGAAGAAGATTCTGCAGGCTGTGCAAAAGTGAAGTTGGTAATTAGGGTAAAAAAGTGCCAGAATGAGGTCTACCTTCGGAGTCACTTAGACAGAAGAAAGATTCCATCTCTAGAGGGAAACTCCAAGTTGTGTTGAGCTGGAAGTTTACCGAGACCCATACCAAAGAGAAAGAATTTCTATGACTCACAAAAAAATGATTGGGCTATAATTGCTTCACTAGCTGCTTTGACTTCCAAGAAGCAACCTAAACATGTCAATTGGACTTTGGCTTGCTAATAAGTCTTTGACAGGTTAAAAGGCCTCTTAGTGAGGACCCCCTACTTTAGACACCTCACAACAGCAAGCCATTTATAGTATAATCAAATGCCTTTGATAAGGTTGTTGGTGTCTTACTAGCTTAAACAAATGACATGAGCAAACAGCATCCAGTGCCTTTTCTCCCAGACAGAAGTATGGGAGACAATTTAAAGAAAGAGATTCTGCGACCATTTGTGAAGGGGCACGGTGTGCTGTTGAGTCAGACTGCTGGGATGGCTGAGGGCTCATGCACAGCAGTTATTTATGTGAAATATTTACTATTAAGATTATTTATGTGAAATATATACTAAAAAGATCTAGATGTCTGCATAGAATTTAAGGCCAGGCTATTACATAGAAAATCCTAATTGACGCTTTCAACAAAATAGGCAGCTGAGTCAAAGTCTCCTTGACAGAACTGGCCTCTGGCGATTCAGGGAGGGTAGGTTAAGGGGGCATTAGTCCCAGGCATGCTACCATATGCTATCTTGCTCCTCAGTTTACCATTATGACTGACCCATTATGGTTGCCTGTGTATGATACTCTTGTTGTAGGTCCACTGAAAGCTGTTCTTCTTGGCTTATATGTTGTACCTCGGTCCACTCAAAATGGTACTCCTTTTATCATGGGTTTCCTCTGTTTCATCCATATGACATGACTAACAGTTATTTCCAGCCAATCTATAGTATCACTGTGCAGGCTTTTTAACCAGCACATTACAGTGGTGAGACTGGCTGCTGATTCTCTCTTTTCAAATGCAAGTCATCTGTGATGACAGGGCCCCAGAATTCCCCTTGAGTGTGAGATTATTCATGTACATGGAGATCCCCTTCTGTGTATTGAACTCCAAATAATCTAGGTTACTTGTTAGATTTAGTGGGAGACAAACATATTTCTTTCTACAATTCCTTGCACGTCATGCTAAATGTATCTATATTAATCCCCCCACCACTGAAACTAAGCCAAAGGTCAATTTAACAAAGGCGGTCCCAATAGTTGCTTTATTAAGTGTCTGGAATCAGTGTCCTATAAGTACGCTAATAAGATGCCACCCTTGAAAATACAGCCAGAGACCTTTATTGTTGTTATTGTTAAGTTGTTATATCAGCACAAAAACAGCCAAAACCAACACAGACCTCTTACTATTTATGAAAAATACAAAAAATGGCAAAAGTTGTCTTAAAGCTTTTCAGTATAACATAAAGTACAGACAAACTGTTAGCAGCCAGAAATTCAAGCTATCACAGAAAACTCACTAGCATTTTGTTTTGCAAGTGCTTACCTCAAGTACGATTCTTATGCAAACTTCCCTCTCCACAAAGCAAGTACAAATTCTGTAGTCCTCCCCTTCACAAGTCAGCGAACACTGCGGTCATCCCAGACATCCAGGCTAAATCTATAGGCACCTCTATATCACTTATTAACTATACTCCCCTTCAGTACGAAAATCTTCTGGATTTGGCTTTTTTTGCAGGGTTATCCCTTTACCTTTTGCCTTCTACCTCTTTTTTTCAGACTTATTTTTGTTGGTTTCTTGGACTGTGGACGCTTTACCACTGCTAATTAGTGCTAAAATACATATGGTCTTTGTCTAAATTGCATGGGCATTTGGTTATCCATGATTGGCATATTTGATTTACGTGTAAGTCCCTAGTAAGGTGCACTATGCAGGCCCACTAGTAGCATTTGATGTACATGCTACTAGCGGGCCTGCAGCATTGATTGTGCCACCCACATGAGAAGCCCTGCACACATGTCTCAGGCCTGCCACAGTATTGTCTGCAAGTGCAGATTTAAACTAACATATCAACCTGGCAAGTACACCTCCTTGCCAGGCCCAAACCTTCCCTTTTATTACATGTAAGGCACCCTTAAGATAGGTCCAAGGGAGACCCATAGGCAGGGTGCAGTGTATGTGAAAGATAGGACACGTAGTCGCGTGTTTTAAATGTCCTGATAGTGAAATACTGCTAATTTTGTTTTTCACCATCGCAAGGACTATCTTTCCCATAGGTTCATTGAAGCTGCCTAGTAACATCTTACAAGTGTAATTTTCAAGTGGGAAGAGATAGATATTTGGTGTTTGGGTTCTCTGAACTCAGAATTTAAAAACACATCTTTTGGTGAAGGAGTTTCTTAATTTGTGAGGTTGAAAATGTCACTTATAGAAAGTGGGCATGTTCTTGCTTTACCATCCTGTGCCTCTGCCTGCCTGTGAAATCTACATCTGGTTTAGATTAACAGTTGATCTGTTTGCGCATTCATTTTAGACAGTCACACAAAGGTAGCTGAGGTGTGCACTTCATATCCTGATTACCTATCACCAGGTTGATGGGCCTTCCTGAGCCAGAGTGGTGGGAGGAGTTGTTACTGACACCTGAATAGGGCTGTGCCTGTCCTCACAAAATGTTGTCGCTACTACCCTGTAGTGTGTCTGGAGCCCGGACAGGGCAAGGCAGGGTCTGTGCACTACAAAGACTATCTTTTGAAGTATGCCTACTTTCTGGTATGCCAAGATTCTGGCAAGAAGAACAGCAGGAGAAGCTGTAGGAGGAGAACTGCCACTCTGCTGTCTCTGTGGTATGCTGGCCTACTGTTTGCTGCTTCTGTCTTGGACAGAGGAAGGACTGGACTGTACTTTCTTATCCTGCTTAGCAATGTTCTCCAGGGGCTTGTGGGTGATTGCCTGCTGTTGGAAGTCTCAGGGACATCCAAGACTTCATCTGCAGCTCCCTGAACTCCTCTGCTAGGAGTTCTGGCCTGCAAAGTAGGTGGCAACTCCAGTTCAGCTGCTTCCAGGGCATCACTCTTCAGTGCTGTTTTTCCTGCTGCAAGCTTGCCGTGCAGTTGAAAAACCAATGCATCGCAGTGCACCAGAAAATTCAACGCAGCGCCTGTTCGCTGCTGGAAGAACTGCCACAGCCCGAGTCCAGAGCATCGTGCCTGCTCCGACTCTGACGCAGACTCTGCTGTGAGGCTGAAGGAATTGATGCATCACCTGCCCGCAGCTGGAAGAATCTGGCCAGTGCATGTTTGTTTCACAATTGCCGCATCAACCCCAGTGCATTCAGATTTCCCACGCATCATAACTATGCACCAAGGTGTCCAGTGCAGAGCACCGCATAGCGCAATCGCATTCGGAATTCTATGCATTGTTTCTCCTTGCAGTAAGGAATCAACGCAACACTTCTTCTGCATGCAGCAAAACTGACGTCTCCATTCCCCTGGTACTCCAGAGTCAATGCTTTGCTGTGCTTTCAGATGCTTCCCTCCTCTGCAGCTGTTTTTCACCTCTGATTTTGATACATCAAAGGTACTTAGTGCTAAAATAAACACATTCATAGAGTTCAATGGACTGAATTGTTTAAACCTTTTAAAAAGTGCTATCTTTAGTTGTGTATGTTGGATTTTTTGTCATTTTGGTTTTGTTTTGTTAAGATAAAAATTGACTATTTTTCTAAACTGTTCTGGTGTCCATTTGTAATTTTTTTAAACTTTGTGTTTTATGTACAAATACTTTACATTGCCTCTAAGATAGGCCTGACTGCTCATGACAAGCTATCAAGAGAGTGAGCAGGGATTATCTTGGGTGTGTAACTCCCTTACCCTGAATAGAAGGAAGGGTCCCTACTTGGACAGGGGGCATACTACTGCCAACTAGAGACCCCCATTTCTAAGAGTGTCCCTCAATATAAATTAATCCTCATCAATACAATCCCTTAATTAATGGATTCTAATAGCCAAACACGGGTGTCATGTGTTTGATGGCACTGTGGTTTGGTTTTAAAACAACTCAATCGCCATCATGGAAGCCCTGATCCATTCTGTTTTTAAACATTTCCTCAAAAAGATATTCATGAAGCAGAACTTACCTGCAGGACATCTATAAAATGATTTGGATAAATTGGCAACCTATGGACTGGTGCCTATTAAGTGAACTCCCCACAATCAGCTAGCTTTCATACAAAATTTCAACAGAAAAGAAAATACAAGTATAGCTCAGGAGGCACATGAATACATAGCAATAAGTCGTCATTTGATTCTTCGTTTCAATTATTTTTAGGTGTCTCTTGTTTTCAGAATTTTCCTCTTGCCTTATTTTATATGGGCAAATAGATGATGTGTTTCATGGACACACCCTTTTACTTGCAGCTGTAATCAGAATACATTAAAAATAAATTAAAAATATCTTGTTACAACTCACTCTCATATTGCCAAAAAAGATATATAATATATGTAGGAAAGTAGGATCTGCTTCTTATGGTTACCCCCACTTTTTGCTAAATATGATACTGTTTTGACTAGTATGACTGGGATCCTGCTAATAATGACCCCAGTATAGCTGCGTTCTCCCTAAACTGTTATGATATGTACTTAGGTACACTCCAGATTAGATACTGGGGTACCCTTGTCAGTCCCTAGTTTATGGTACCCATGTACCCAGAGCATAGGTACCACAGAGGCCTTCCATGGGCTGAAGCATGTATTATCTCACCTATGAGAGGCCATGCAAAATGGAACTACAGGTCTGCCATTCCAGCCTGTGTAAGTTGGTGCATGCACCACTTACTTAAGATATAGGTTTACTAAATCTAAGGGTCACTGCACTTAAAACCTATAAGTCACCCCTCTAGCAGGCCTTTACAATCCTGAGGGCAGGGTGCTTGGTTCTAAGTGAGAGGGTGCCACTGCATGAGCAGAACACCCTTGCAGCCTGTGGAGTCCATTCTCCCTGATTGTCAGTGAGGAAGCCATTTACGACATATAGAATGGCAAAATGCGACCGCATGATGACCAACTCTAAAACAGCTGAAACTAACCCTATCATTTTTGGTCTCAAACATGTAGGAATCATACCCCCACACTGGTAGCCGGTGTGGGAGGTATGATTCAACCCCTCAGAAGCGAGCTTCGTGGGGTCCCTGGTGTTCCCAGCACAAGCGTTCTAGCCCCGGGCAGCAGATAATGGTTGCTGCTGCCCAGAGACACATTTCTGCCCTCCTGAAGCTGAGCCAAGCTTGGGCAGGGTAAGGCAAAACAATAGGCATCCTGTTACAGAGAGGTGTGACCACCTCCCAGACAGGATTTAGTGTATTAGGGCTGGGTGGGTGCACTTGAAAGTCTGCATGAGGGGCACATTTTGTGTCCCTGTGCATAGCCCAGTTCAAACCAGTAATGGGAGCTGGTGGCTCCCGCTCTGGCGTGAAACTAGACAATGGACATGGGACTAACCTCCTCACCATCCGGGCCCACCCCTGGGAGGGTCCCCTGAATCTTGCCAACCCTCTTCCGTTGGTACATAAGGGCTTACCTGGCTGTAAGACCTTAGATTGAACGTGGACAAGATTCTGAACCAAAAACCACTGAACTCAATCAATCAATCAATCAATCAGGTCATTTGTAGAGCGCGCTACTCACCCGAGAGGGTCTCAAGGCGCTGGAGGAGGGGGGGGGGTTACTGCTGCTCGAAGAGCCAGGTCTTGAGGCGTTTCCTGAAGGCGAGATGGTCCTGGGTAGTTCTGAGGCGTGTGGGGAGGGAGTTCCACGTTTTGGCCGCCAAGTAGGAGAAAGATCTTCCTCCGGCGGTGGTTCTGCGGCTCCGTGGGACGGTGGCGAGGCTGGCTGAGCAGAGTTGACGGGCGGGCCTGTAGAACGAGAGGCGGCTGTTGAGGTATTCGGGGCCCCTGTTGTGGAGTGCTTTGTGTGCATGAGTGAGGAGCCTGAAGGTGATCCTCTTGTTGATGGGGAGCCAGTGCAGGTGTTTCAGGTGGGCGGATATGTGACTGTGGCGTGGAATGTCGAGGATGAGGCGTGCGGAGGCGTTCTGAATGAGTTGTAGTCGTTTCTGAAGTTTGGCGGTAGTTCCTGTGTATAGGGTGTTTCCGTAGTCCAGTCGACTTGTGACGAGGGCTTGGGTGACCGTCTTTCTGGTTTCGGCGGGGATCCACCGGAAGATCTTACGGAGCATGTGTAGGATGTTGAAGCATGATGACGAGACGGCGTTGACTTGCTTGGTCATCGTGAGGAGGGGGTCCAGGATGAACCCGAGGTTGCTTGCGTGGTCCGAGGGGGTCGGTGCGGTGCCCAGCACGGTTGGCCACCAGGCGTGGCCCCAGGCTGAAGGGGTTTGTCCGAGGATGAGGACCTCCGTCTTGTCTGAGTTCAGTTTAAGGCGGCTGAGCTTCATCCATTCTGCGACGTCTCTCATGCCTTCCTGAAGGTTGGTTTTGGCCGTGGCTGGATCTTTGGTGAGGGAGAGTATCAGCTGGGTGTCATCTGCGTAGGAGATGATGTTGATGTTGTGTTTGCGTGTGATGGCGACGATGGGGCTCATGTAGATATTGAAGAGGGTTGGGCTGAGCAACGAACCTTGGGGTACACCGCAGATGATCTCGGTGGGTTCTGAGCGGAAGGGAGGGAGGCGGACACTCTGGGTTCTGTCGGAGAGGAACGAGATGACCCAGTCCCGGGCTTTTCTAAGGATTCCAGTGGTGCAGAGGCGGGTTATTAGGGTGCGGTGGCACACGGTATCGAAGTCTGCCGAGAGGTCCAGGAGGATGAGGGCGGTTGTTTCTCCGTTGTCCATCAGGGTCCTGATGTTGTCGGTGACTGCGATGAGGGCGGTTTCTGTGCTGTGGTTGGCTCGAAATCCAGACTGGGATGGGTCGAGCGAGTTGTTAGCCTCGAGGAAAGCGGTCAGCTGTTTGTTGACGGTCTTCTCGATGACCTTGGCCGGGAAGGGAAGAAGAGAGATGGGGTGAAAGTTCTTCAGGTCATTGGGGTCTGCCGTGGGTTTTTTCAGGAGGGGGTTGATTTCTGCGTGTTTCCAGCTCTCGGGGAAGGTGGCTGATGCGAACGAGCTGTTGATGATGTTCCGGAGATGGGGAGCGATGATGGTATCGGCTTTGTTGAAGATGTGATGGGGGCAAGGGTCCGAGGGGGAGCCGGAGTGGATGGAGTTCATGATGCTTATGGTCTCTTCGGAGCTCATAGGGGTCCAGGAGCTTAGGGTAGTGGTGGGGGCTACTGGTTCGGTGGTAAGAGGCGGGGGTTGGGGTCCAAAGCTGTCATGTAGATCTGCGATCTTTCGGTGGAAGAACGAGGCGAGGGAGTTGCAGAGTTCTTGAGTAGGTGTGATGTCGTTGGAGCTGGTGCTGGGGTTGGAAAGCTCTTTAACGATGTTGAAGAGTTCCTTGCTGTTGTGGTTGTTGTTGTCTAGTCGCTCTTTAAACGATGTCCTTTTGGTGGAGCGGATTAGCCGGTGGTGTTCACGGGTGGCGATCTTGAGGGATGACATGTTTTCTGTGGTTTGTTCATTGCCCCAGGTTTTTTCGAGGGTACGGCAGGCTTTCTTAGATTCTTTGAGGGCGTCCGTGAACCATGGGGTTTTCCTGTTGCTGGTCCCGCCTGGGGGGTTCCTAATTGGTGCAAGGTTGTTGGCACAGTTGGTGATCCAGTGTGAGAGGTTGAGGGCTGCGTTGTTGACGTCGGTGATGTTGGCTGGTGGGTTCTGGTTCAGTGTTGAAAGGAGCTGGACTGTGGTGATTTTGCTCCAGCATCTGCAGGGGATTTGTTGAGTGCAATGGTGGTGAGTGTCCCGTTTGAAGGTGAAGTGGACACATCTGTGGTTGGTCCAGTGTAGTCCGGAAGAGTGGCTGAAGGAGACGTGGTTGCTGGCGGAGAAGATGGGGTCGAGTGTGTGGCCAGCGATGTGGGTGGGGGTGCTCACCAGTTGTTTGAGTCTGAGGTTGGCGAGGTTGTCGAGCAGGGTGGTGGTGTTGTTGTCGTTGTTTTTCTCCAGGTGGAAGTTCAGGTCCCCGAGGAGGATGTATTCTGGTGAGGCTAGGGCGTGCGGGCTGATGAACTCGGCGATGGTTTCGCTGAATTGTGCGCGTGGGCCCGGGGGTCTGTAGATGAGTGTTCCTCTGAGGGTGGTCTTGGGGTCGGTGTGAATCTGGAAGTGTACGTGTTCGGCGGCGAAGGGTGTGTCTTTGGTGGTGGCCGTGATGTTGATGGTGTTCCTGTAGATGATGGCGATTCCTCCTCCGGTTTGGTTGGTGTGGTCTTTCCGAGTGATCTTGTTGCCGTCGGGAATGGCTATGGCGATGTCTGGGGCCGAGGAGGCGTTCATCCAGGTTTCCGTGATGAAGGCGACGTCTGGTGCTGTTGTGTCCAGGAGGTCCCATAGTTCGATGGCGTGCTTGTGGACGGAGCGTGTGTTGAGGAGGATGCACTTGAGGTGGTTGTTGCTGTTGCGGGGTCCGGTGGGTGGTCTGCAGGTTCGGAGGCATGAGTATTTGCAGGCTTGACAGGTGAAGGGTCCATGGGTTCGCTTAGGGGTGGCTTGGTAGCAGGCGGTTGTTCGTCCGGTGTTGAGTGTGTTGAGGGAGGCGGAGTCGTATCTCAGTCGGGTGCTTTGTGAGCGGTGGGGGCCAGGGGTTCTGGTGCTGGGCGCGGTCCAGGCGCGGACGGGCGCAGACGGGCTTGCCTTTGACGCGCCAGCGGCGCGGCCACGCAGCGGCCGCCATAAGAGGGTAGGAGGGAAGGAGGGGTCAGCTAGGAGGCGGGAGGCGGGAGGGTAGGCTGGCCAATGGGTGTAAGGGGGCGGGGCCGCACGTGAGTCAGCGGCGGGAAAAACGGGGCCGAGGAGCCCGGCGGGGATCGCGAAGATCCACAAAAAAGACAACATAAAGGCATGGAATGGGCAAGAAGCCCAAAAAAAACAAAAAAATTCAGGGACAGTCACTCCTGGTACAGAAGAGAAAGGGGGAGGCAGGCACACGGGGTCACAGAAGCAGGGGCACGGCGGTGATCGCACGGCAGAAGTACAGCACCGATCACAGGAGCAGGATGAAGTCAGGAACAGCGGTCAAGGCAGGCAGGGCTGCAGCGGTGGGGGAGCGACCTACCCGAGGGTCAAGGGTTGCTGTCTCCGCCGCGCAGCGGGCGCCATAAGAGGGTAGGAGGGGAGGAGGGGTCAGCTGGGAGGCAGGAGGCGGAGGGTAGGCTGGCCAATGGGTGTAGGGGGGCGGGGCCGCACGGGAGTCAGCGGCGCGAAAAACAGGGCTGAGGAGCCAGGCGGGGATCGCGAAGATCTACAAAAAAGACAACAGAAAGGCACGAATGGGCAAGAAGCTCAAAAAAACCCAAAAAACTTCGGGGACAGTCACTCGGGGTACAGAAGAGCACGGGGGCGGCAGGCACACGGAGTTATAGAAGTAGGGGCACGGCGGTGATCGCGCGGCAGAAGTACAGCGCCGATCAGAGGAGCAGGATGAAATCAGGAACAGCGGTCAAGGCAGGCGGGGCTGCAGCGGTGGGGGAGCGACCTACTCGAGGGTCAAGGGTCGAACTTCGACCATCTGGACACTCTGGACTTCGATGGACTTCATTTGGGCCCGACTTCATCTCCCTCTCAGTCTGAAGCATCATCTGTGGCCATGCACCATACAGGATCCATGCAGGACCTGTAGCGCATCATGGACAACCAAAGATATCTCCCTTTGAGTGAAGTAGTCTCTCCCCTGCATTCGCAGGCACTGCAACACTGCTGTCCGATCTGCTGACCCTGAGCTCCTACACACTCTGAAGGCTACAGCAACACAGGTGGTGGGGTTCCATATCTCCCGAGGGCCGAGCTGCCCTCCCACCAAGTTTGAGGTCAGAATCTCTTTTGGGGGATTTAATACCTGAACCCTAACGCACCGCGTACATTTGAAAGTGCACATATTTTTTGGTGTTTTCTGAACAAGTGCATTCGGCTCCAGGTAGCCCTAACTTCTGGCACCATTTCCTACCAAGAACTCCGGCCTTATAGCAGTGAGTGCTCTGTGGGCTGCTGTTTTGTGAAATAGCTTGAGGTTCTCTAGCGACTCCTGTGCCTCCATCCTGTGGGTCCACTTGAGGGTCAACTTTGCTTTTCTTGGGCTCCCCTGGCTGCTCCAGGCCTGCCCTGACTCCCCCTGCTGTGGTTAGTCTCCTGGACCTTGCTGGTCCAAACCGTACACATCCTTAACCTACTGCTTGGGTTTAAGTTGCCAAGGCTTGTTGGTGCTCCCACCAGACACCAACCCCTCAGTACTTGGCATCCTTTGTGGGTCAGCGTATCTGGTTCCTGGTCATCCTCAACATCTCCTAGTCCCCGTAGCTGCAGTGTCAAGAACTCCATCAATGCACATGAAGCACCAAACATTGGTGGGCGTTCGTCTACCGAGCCCCTGGTCACTCCTGAGTGACCCAGACTCTGTCCCCTCTGCTTTCAGGTACTCTTCGACAAGAATCCACACTTTTCTTCCTTCCAGCAACAGCTCTCCTTCGAAGTCCTCCATTGGGTCCACTAGGTACATATAATACAAGCTTAGAATAAGTAAGTTCTACAGACTTTGGGGTTAGGTAAATCAAGGGTCTAGCACACCCTTTCTCCAACCTAGGAGAGTTTAGCTCCCACTACGTTAGGTAGGTGCAACACCACACCGCATTTAGAATATCTGCTAAAGGAGATGCCAGTGGCTCTCTGCCTTCTAGATACAGTGAGCTTTCGTTCCAAGAACTTAAAGCCCTGTGTGCCTCTAGAAAGTTGAAGACAGGGAGAAGTGCCAACACTCAACGCCTGACAGAGGTGTTACTTCTAGATTATTTAAGGAAACCCCTTGGTCAGATGAACACCAGAGAGTGGGTGGGACAAGCAATGAAGACAGGTCAGGAGGTGACACCTTTTATGACCCAGACTTTAACCCTGACCATGGCAAACCTGATGGTTCTCACCCGGATAACTCAGATCTTCAAGAGGAGAATGGAGGAGGCCATGAGGCTCCCCCCTTTACGCCTCCTGGAAGATGGCAGAGTTTACCAAGGAGATCTAGATCACCCTCTTCAGAGGCTAATCACTCAGGACAGTCAATAGGGACCTCTGTATCTAGCAAGAGGGACCACTCTTATGATAGGGAGTACCAATTTCTTGAACTTGAGAAAGCTAGGCTTAGGCTCAGGCAAGAGCAATTGGCCCTTGATAAAGAATCCCTAGAAGTCCAGAATGCTATAAAAAAGTTGGGACTAGAGTCCCTTGGTGGCAGCAACAGTGTCCCTAGAGTTAAGGAACATTAATTTGATAATAGGAACCTGAGCAAGATTGTTTCTCCATACCATGTTGGGGATGATATCCATAAATGAATAACTGCTTTAGAGAGGGCTTGTAAAGTTCAGAGGATCGCTCAAACGCATTGGGAAGCTATTTAAGGCTCTCCTTTGCTGACAAAGGTAGAAATACGCTTCTCACTGTTAAAGAAAAGGATACTGACAACTACTCAATCTTGAAGAGTGCTCTCATTGATGGGTTTGGCTTAACCACTGAACAGTACAGGATTACGTTCAGAGACACCCAGAAGACACAAACTCAGGATTGGGTAGACTTTGTGGATAGTGCCATTAAGGCTCTGGAAAGCAGGTTACTTGGCAGCAAAGTGAATGATTTAAATGGATTTTATAATTTGATTATGTGGGAGCAGATCCTTAATAACTGCCAAAATCAGTTATTGCATCAATACCTAGTTGACTCTGATCTGACATCTCCCCAAGAATTGGGAAAGAAGACATATGCGTGGGTCAGAACCAGGGTGAAGCAGAACAACCTGAACAATGGTGGTGACCAAAAGAATCAAGATTCAAAAACTTCAGATAGGGGTGGGGACAAGGGTAAATATCAAAACAATCTTCATCAGGTTCCCAGAAACCTGCATCTGGGGGGGTCACAATCCAACAAAGATAAAGGCAAAAAGAAACCTTAGTGTTGCTTTTGTACGGTAAAGACCCATTGGACAAAAGATGCTGATTGTCCAAAAGGCAAGGAAAATCCTCCTATCTTAAAGGCAACTGCGCCCCTTAGCACAAGTACAAGGGATTAGTAGGGTTAACCTTAGGCTTTGAGGTGGATTCTGGCCTAATCAGAACTCCAGCTCAGGCTGTGCTTGTCTGTGATGGTGGTATGGATATTAACACCCTATTTGTCAGTCTCAGTAATCTGCCCAAATACAGACAACAGCCTTTAATCAATGGTAAGGAGGCCATGGCATACAGGGACACAGGTGCAAGTGTCACTATGCTGATAAAAGATCTTGTGGCCCCTGAACAAATCATACTTGGAGAAATGTACCAAGTGACCACTGCAAACAATGTCAGGACTGACCATTCCTTGTCAGTTGTTAATTTCAGCTTGGGAGGCGTACCTGGCCCTAAGAATATTGTGGTTAGCTCAGACCTACCATTAGAATATTTGTTGGGCAATGATTTGGAGACTTCAGCCTGGGCTGAAGTGGAACTTAGGATTCACGCAATAATACAGATCATCTCTGCAGATTTGTTTACTGAGACCAGGCCCCGGCCAAACTGACAAACACTGAACAGGCCCTGGATCCTGTCACAATGGACCAAGGGTCTTCCAAGAGAAGGAGTAGGAGGTGTAAGACTGTGTCTTCCCCCCAGACTCAGATTGAGGATCAGTCTCTTGAGGGAGATGGTCTTAGTCCCAGTGAAGGAACTGTCTCAGATGAACTTGAACCTGATCAGGTTGAGTTCTTGGGGACAGGGGGCCCTTCAAGGGCAGAACTGAGTTTGGAGCAGCAAACCTTCCCCTCTCTTGGACCCCCTCAGATAGCAAGCTGCTGCTGAGGCTGCTGAGAGTGTCAGTGGATACAACAGGATCTATTGGGATGAGGAACTCCTTTACTCAGAGGGTAGAGACCCCACCTGGTGGCACCAGGAGGTTGGCCATACCTCTAAAGTGTAGGGTCTTCCTACTTGCCTTGGCACATGATATTCCCTTAGCAGGACACATAGGCCAAAGTAAGACTTGGGACAGGCTTGTCCCTCACTTTCGCTAGCCTCACATGTCTGAGGACACCAAGTAGTTTTGTCGCTCCTGTACCACCTTTAAAGCCAGTCGTAAGTCAGGTGGTACCACAAAGAATGGGATTGATCTCATTGGTCTAATGAACCCTCCAACAGCTTTTAGACACACTTATGGTCTAGTGGTGGTGAGCCATGCCACTAGTTATCCAGAAGCAATACCCCTTAGAACCACCACAGCCCCTGTGGTGGCCAAGGCCCTCCTGTGCACCTTTTCCAGACCAGAGTGGGTTTCCCTTTAAGGAGGTCTTTAGTGACAGAGGTACAAACTTCATGTCAAGTTATATCACTGCAATGTAGAAGGAGTGTGGAGTGAACTACAAATTCACCACACCCTATCGACCACAATGCAAAGGATTAGTTGAAAGGTTCAACAAAACCCTCAAGGGCAAGATCATGGGCCTCCCAGAAACGCTTAGGCGAAAATGGGATGTTTTATTGCCCTGCCTTCTCTTTGCCTAATGAGAGGTCCTACAGAAGGGGGTTGGCTACAGCCCTTTTGAACTTCTGTTTGGGGATCTAGTTAGGGGTCCCCTGGGTTTGTGAAGGAGAGATGGGAGAACCTCTCAAAACTCCTAAACAAGACATTGTGGACTATGTACTTGGTCTCTGCTCCAGGATGGCTGAGTAAATGGAGAAGGCCTTGAAAACCTAGAGGCAAGAATTACAGAAAGATTGGCATGACCAAAGGGCTTTTCTGACTATTTATCAGCCAGGGCAGAAGGTATGGGTGTTGGATCCTGTGGCCCCAGCAGACCTCCAAGACAAGTGGAGTGCACCCCATACCTTAACTGAACAGAAAGGTGAGGTCACCCTCTTGGTGGACCTTGGCACTCCTAGGAGCCCACACAGGGTGCTCCATGTGAACAGGCTCAAGCCTTTTGTGGACAGGGTTGTCATGGGCTTGCTCATGGCAACTAATGAGGAACAGGATGAAGAGAGTGACCCTCTCCCGGATCTCCTCTCTTAGAACCCTGATGATGGGTCAGTTGATGGTGTAGCCTTGACAGGCAGCCTCACTGAACAGCAGATTGATTGCAGAAAAGTGTCAATCAATATAGACACATTTTCTCTCTGACTCCTAGTCAGACCACCTGGTGTACCCATGAAGTGGACACAGGTGGGAGTCTACCGGTTAAAAATAAGATTTACAGGCAGTCTGACCATGTCAGAGATTGCATCACGATTGAGGTCCAAATGATGCTAGAGTTGGGAGTTATTGAGCCCTTAGATAGCCCTTGGGCCAGCCCAATGGGTGTGGTACCAAAACCTCACACCCAGGGTGGTAAAAGAGATGAAGTCTTATGTTGATAAATGGGACTCAATGCAGTCACTAGGACTGATGCCCTTCCAATTCCTATGGCAGATGAGATTATTGATACTTTAGCCTCCGCCAAGTTCTTGAGCACATTTGACCTCACTGCTGGCTTTTGGCAAATCATACTAGCTTAAGATGCCAAACCAAAAACTGCATTTTCAACCCCTAGTGGGTATTATCAATTTATTGTGATGTCCTTTACTTTGAAGAATGGACCTGTCACATTCCAAAGGCTCCTGACATGCCTGGAAGCCTAGAGTGCAGCATATCTTCATGATATAGCTGTCTTTAGCTCCACATGGGAGGATCACCTGGTCCACCTGAAGAATTATTTGGAGGCTCTGCAGAAAGCAGGTCTCACAATTAAGGCTACTAAGTGCCAGATAGGGCAGATCAAGGCTGTGTACCTGGGCCACCTTGTGGGTGGAGGCCAGGTTCAACCATTACAGAGAAAAATCCAGACCATGGTGGACTGGGTTGCTCCAACTACTAAGACTCAGGTGAGAGCTTTCTTGGACCTGACTTGGTACTACAGAAGATTTGTAAAAGGATATGTGTCCATACTGACTCCCTTGAATGATCTCACATCAAAAAGAATGCCCAAGAAGACTCAGTGGACAGTTAGCTGTCAGAAGGCATTTGTTGATCTCAGGCAGGCCATGTGCACTGCTCCCATTCTGCAGAGTCCTGACTACTCCAAGCAATGTATTGTCCAAACAGATGTTTCTGAGTTGGGGGGTAGAGGCTTTGTTGTCGCAACTTAATGCAGAGGGTCAGGCTCAATGTCCCCTCTATGCAGATCAGGTTTAGTGTAGCAAATCTGACTCCAGTCCACATTTTACTTGCCACACCTAAATGCATTACGGTATTAGCAGACAGCAACTACAATATGAAAGGCAAGGAGGGATCAAAACAGAATTTTGCATCATAGTACAACAAGCAAGTGAATAAACTAGACATTTTGTGTAACTAAATAACTTTATTAAACAATGCCATGCGCAATGTGACATGCAAAAATACTGAACTTGCACTGTTTAACATCACAGATGCAGCTGCGTAGGAGTCTGATGTTGGTGAAGTCCATGTCACCCAGGATACTGAGGCCCAGTCAGAAGAGGATACACAAGTGGCCCCAGCAACATTGATACCAACATCCAATAGACGTAGGACCACAGTGCCACCACTGCCAGATTTTGAAACTGAAGAGGGGAGCCAACCTGACCCTCCAACATCACAGGCTAGCAATACCCCCACAACAAGAGCAAAGGTACCAATGTGGCGCAGAAACGTCCATTTTCATAGGCGCAGGACAAGGGCAAACATGGCAGCTGTGGAAGATGATGGGTCTGCTGTCTGGGGTGGCCTGGAGGGACAGATGTTGAAAGTTCAGCGCCTACAATGTAAGAACATGCACTTAATGCAGGCCCAACTTGGTACATTGACCACAAACATGGCAGAAATCAGGGACAGCATGAAGGAGCTCACCACTGCAGTTAAAGAAGGACAGACGGCCACAAACAACAATTTCACTAATGTCACCAAAGCCATGCATGAATTGTGCAGGGTGATGCAGGATGACCATGCATCACAACGTAAAAGGCAACATAATTTGATGCTGCGCCTAGATGAGTACACCAGGGCCTCAATCGCCTGAGCACAACCACAGCCCAGCTGTCCCGACATGCTGTGGGGATCCAGGAGGAGATGACCCATTGCTGTGGGGATGTGGCCAGGGGCCTTATACAGGCCCCGGCCAAACTGACAAACACTGAACAGGCCCTGGATCCTGTCACAATGGACCAAGGGTCTTCCAAGAGAAGGAGTAGGAGGTGTAAGACTGTGTCTTCCCCCCAGACTCAGATTGAGGATCAGTCTCTTGAGGGAGATGGTCTTAGTCCCAGTGAAGGAACTGTCTCAGATGAACTTGAACCTGATCAGGTTGAGTTCTTGGGGACAGGGGGCCCTTCAAGGGCAGAACTGAGTTTGGAGCAGCAAACCTTCCCCTCTCTTGGACCCCCTCAGATAGCAAGCTGCTGCTGAGGCTGCTGAGAGTGTCAGTGGATACAACAGGATCTATTGGGATGAGGAACTCCTTTACTCAGAGGGTAGAGACCCCACCTGGTGGCACCAGGAGGTTGGCCATACCTCTAAAGTGTAGGGTCTTCCTACTTGCCTTGGCACATGATATTCCCTTAGCAGGACACATAGGCCAAAGTAAGACTTGGGACAGGCTTGTCCCTCACTTTCGCTAGCCTCACATGTCTGAGGACACCAAGTAGTTTTGTCGCTCCTGTACCACCTTTAAAGCCAGTCGTAAGTCAGGTGGTACCACAAAGAATGGGATTGATCTCATTGGTCTAATGAACCCTCCAACAGCTTTTAGACACACTTATGGTCTAGTGGTGGTGAGCCATGCCACTAGTTATCCAGAAGCAATACCCCTTAGAACCACCACAGCCCCTGTGGTGGCCAAGGCCCTCCTGTGCACCTTTTCCAGACCAGAGTGGGTTTCCCTTTAAGGAGGTCTTTAGTGACAGAGGTACAAACTTCATGTCAAGTTATATCACTGCAATGTAGAAGGAGTGTGGAGTGAACTACAAATTCACCACACCCTATCGACCACAATGCAAAGGATTAGTTGAAAGGTTCAACAAAACCCTCAAGGGCAAGATCATGGGCCTCCCAGAAACGCTTAGGCGAAAATGGGATGTTTTATTGCCCTGCCTTCTCTTTGCCTAATGAGAGGTCCTACAGAAGGGGGTTGGCTACAGCCCTTTTGAACTTCTGTTTGGGGATCTAGTTAGGGGTCCCCTGGGTTTGTGAAGGAGAGATGGGAGAACCTCTCAAAACTCCTAAACAAGACATTGTGGACTATGTACTTGGTCTCTGCTCCAGGATGGCTGAGTAAATGGAGAAGGCCTTGAAAACCTAGAGGCAAGAATTACAGAAAGATTGGCATGACCAAAGGGCTTTTCTGACTATTTATCAGCCAGGGCAGAAGGTATGGGTGTTGGATCCTGTGGCCCCAGCAGACCTCCAAGACAAGTGGAGTGCACCCCATACCTTAACTGAACAGAAAGGTGAGGTCACCCTCTTGGTGGACCTTGGCACTCCTAGGAGCCCACACAGGGTGCTCCATGTGAACAGGCTCAAGCCTTTTGTGGACAGGGTTGTCATGGGCTTGCTCATGGCAACTAATGAGGAACAGGATGAAGAGAGTGACCCTCTCCCGGATCTCCTCTCTTAGAACCCTGATGATGGGTCAGTTGATGGTGTAGCCTTGACAGGCAGCCTCACTGAACAGCAGATTGATTGCAGAAAAGTGTCAATCAATATAGACACATTTTCTCTCTGACTCCTAGTCAGACCACCTGGTGTACCCATGAAGTGGACACAGGTGGGAGTCTACCGGTTAAAAATAAGATTTACAGGCAGTCTGACCATGTCAGAGATTGCATCACGATTGAGGTCCAAATGATGCTAGAGTTGGGAGTTATTGAGCCCTTAGATAGCCCTTGGGCCAGCCCAATGGGTGTGGTACCAAAACCTCACACCCAGGGTGGTAAAAGAGATGAAGTCTTATGTTGATAAATGGGACTCAATGCAGTCACTAGGACTGATGCCCTTCCAATTCCTATGGCAGATGAGATTATTGATACTTTAGCCTCCGCCAAGTTCTTGAGCACATTTGACCTCACTGCTGGCTTTTGGCAAATCATACTAGCTTAAGATGCCAAACCAAAAACTGCATTTTCAACCCCTAGTGGGTATTATCAATTTATTGTGATGTCCTTTACTTTGAAGAATGGACCTGTCACATTCCAAAGGCTCCTGACATGCCTGGAAGCCTAGAGTGCAGCATATCTTCATGATATAGCTGTCTTTAGCTCCACATGGGAGGATCACCTGGTCCACCTGAAGAATTATTTGGAGGCTCTGCAGAAAGCAGGTCTCACAATTAAGGCTACTAAGTGCCAGATAGGGCAGATCAAGGCTGTGTACCTGGGCCACCTTGTGGGTGGAGGCCAGGTTCAACCATTACAGAGAAAAATCCAGACCATGGTGGACTGGGTTGCTCCAACTACTAAGACTCAGGTGAGAGCTTTCTTGGGCCTGACTTGGTACTACAGAAGATTTGTAAAAGGATATGTGTCCATACTGACTCCCTTGAATGATCTCACATCAAAAAGAATGCCCAAGAAGACTCAGTGGACAGTTAGCTGTCAGAAGGCATTTGTTGATCTCAGGCAGGCCATGTGCACTGCTCCCATTCTGCAGAGTCCTGACTACTCCAAGCAATGTATTGTCCAAACAGATGTTTCTGAGTTGGGGGGTAGAGGCTTTGTTGTCGCAACTTAATGCAGAGGGTCAGGCTCAATGTCCCCTCTATGCAGATCAGGTTTAGTGTAGCAAATCTGACTCCAGTCCACATTTTACTTGCCACACCTAAATGCATTACGGTATTAGCAGACAGCAACTACAATATGAAAGGCAAGGAGGGATCAAAACAGAATTTTGCATCATAGTACAACAAGCAAGTGAATAAACTAGACATTTTGTGTAACTAAATAACTTTATTAAACAATGCCATGCGCAATGTGACATGCAAAAATACTGAACTTGCACTGTTTAACATCACAGATGCAGCTGCGTAGGAGTCTGATGTTGGTGAAGTCCATGACACCCAGGATACTGAGGCCCAGTCAGAAGAGGATACACAAGTGGCCCCAGCAACATTGATACCAACATCCAATAGACGTAGGACCACAGTGCCACCACTGCCAGATTTTGAAACTGAAGAGGGGAGCCAACCTGACCCTCCAACATCACAGGCTAGCAATACCCCCACAACAAGAGCAAAGGTACCAATGTGGCGCAGAAACGTCCATTTTCATAGGCGCAGGACAAGGGCAAACATGGCAGCTGTGGAAGATGATGGGTCTGCTGTCTGGGGTGGCCTGGAGGGACAGATGTTGAAAGTTCAGCGCCTACAATGTAAGAACATGCACTTAATGCAGGCCCAACTTGGTACATTGACCACAAACATGGCAGAAATCAGGGACAGCATGAAGGAGCTCACCACTGCAGTTAAAGAAGGACAGACGGCCACAAACAACAATTTCACTAATGTCACCAAAGCCATGCATGAATTGTGCAGGGTGATGCAGGATGACCATGCATCACAACGTAAAAGGCAACATAATTTGATGCTGCGCCTAGATGAGTACACCAGGGCCTCAATCGCCTGAGCACAACCACAGCCCAGCTGTCCCGACATGCTGTGGGGATCCAGGAGGAGATGACCCATTGCTGTGGGGATGTGGCCAGGGGCCTTATACAGGTCACCGAAGTGGTAGAGCAATTTCAGAATGCTGCAGTTGGTGCCAACAATGAACTGGGTGTAGGGGAGTGAGGAGGCCTCCAGACTAAGTAGTCTCCTGGCACCTGTAACCACAATCAGGAGGCGCAGTACTCAGAGCACCACTGGCTCGGAAGGCTCCACAAGGGATGTGGCAGAGCCCAGAGAAAGGCCCCCAGGAGTGCGTGGCCGCAGGAGGTAAGAGAGGGGCCAAGTGAAATCTGGTGAGGTAACCAGTAGCATGCAAATTGTCTGGGCTGACATTAAAGTACCATGGCAATGTTGTGCTGTTTAAGTTTATGAAACACAATGCAAGTTTCCACCTGGTATGTGTGCGTTAACACTACCACATTTTGCTTAATTAAACAATTGAGCATGTAGTGTGTTGTTTCATCATTACCCACCTTAAAATAATGCTGTGTGATTTCTGCACATCTCTGTCTCCCCTCTGCTGTGCTTGGACTGCGTGCTGCTTGTGATGGTTGTCCTAGCTTATTGTCTTCCTCAGGCTTGCTGTCAGAGAGTTCCAGGGGTATGCCTCTAGTAGTAGCAGTGTTGTGCCACATGGCACAAGTGGCCACAATTTTGCAGCAGGTATCGGACCTGTACTGTAATGCACCACCAGTTTTGTGGAGGCTGCGGAACCTATATTTCAGTAATCCAAATGTCCTCTCAATCAAGTTGCAGGTGGAAATATGGTCCTCATTATATCGCTGCTCACTTGGGGTACTTGGATTTAGGTATGGCATCATTATGAAGGAGCCCACAGCGTATGCGCTATCACCTACAGTGTGTAAAGCAAAAAGATTACTCACTGCTCTGTGTCACCGTGGCCAAAGAGTCTGCAAGACAGTATCGTTCGCCAAATTCACCCGCAAGGAGACGTGTGTGTATGCCACTGTGTCTGTAGATGTAGGAGTCATGTGTACTGCCAGGGTAACTAGCCACTATGTCTGTGATGATGTTTTTGGAATTGCAGATGACTTGTATGTTCAATGAATGGCCCGATTTCCTGTTCCTGTAAATGTGTTCATTCACTGAGGGTGGAAAAGTGGCTACATGTGTCCCATCAATGCAACCAATTACATGGGCAGAATAGGCTACCTGATCGAAATCACATTTGGTTTGCTGCAATTCCTGTGGTGTTGTGGAAACCTTATGTGGTAGTGTATCCTCTGCAACATGGCGTCAAGGAATCAGTTGAAAAAGCACAATAGGGCACTTTGGGAGACAGCTGCAGCTATTACTCCCAGGAAGCTACCTGACGCTAGGAGGTGCAGACAACATAGGACCTGCACATGAGTTGGGATGGCATGTGTCCTGCGAGTCTGACGCTGCAGTTGTGGATTTAATTCAGCTATGAGATCATAGATCATGTTTGCATTCAACCTATATTTGTCATATATCTCTTCCTCTGTCTGCCCAACAATGTAACACGCACTCTGAAAATGTGCTGCCATTGTGAAACATTCTAAGGCCTTCTGGGCCTGCTTAAGTAGTTTGCGAATGGTTGCTACCTGAGCTGTTAACTTTGAAATGGTTACCACATGATTTCACTTGATAGTATTTAGCAAATGCAATTTGCAATTCCCAGTTGATTTGCAATTTTGCGAATTTTTCATGCATAGGTTAGCGATTACAATTACGGATTTGCTATTTGAGAATCGGTAATCGCTAAATTTTGTGAATTTAAGGAAGATTCTGCATGTTTTCCTTCATGCATTGCTTATGGCTTTTTTGCAATCACAAACTGCCAAGTTTTGCGATTCGCAAAGTTTGTGATCGCAAAACAGCTTGATGCTTGTGCCCCTCAGTGTTGCATGGCAGATCTCTAGGGTAGCCAGGGATTGTAAACATCTTAATCCCTCTTTGTATGAAGTAAAGTGACTTGCAAAAGGACTGGGCATAGGAATCAAGCTCTTATCGAGCCGTACAATGTGCAAAACAGCAGAAAGTGTGCAGTAGACTGATTGGAACAGGCATCACATGGACACTTCATATCCAGGTCTACCCTAGAACCAGCCAGAGGGAAGGCAACTAGATGATGGATTTGATTTAATCTTAGCCTTGCCCAATAAAATCTGTGCTGTGGGATGCTTATCAAGGATAAATAGGAGTCAGTTTGAGGAGCAGTAAAAATGTGCATATAATTATTAATAGCACTGGAGGTAAAAGACTTTTCAATTCTGTTTTCTTCTCTGTAGGAGAAAGAAATCTCTTGAACCCTTCCTTTTGTCTGACGGCCGATGTCTTCTGGGGAAATAAAATGGGCACTCAAGTTTATTAAAACCCTTCTTTATGCAGGCCATCCATGAAATGGCATTAATGTTATCAAGGTTCAAACAGTCCCTCAAAACTTGCCTTGAGAAACCAGCCTGATGAGTGCTCCATATTTTAACACATAATAATTGAGGTGCTATGCCAATAGAGTCTTCCAGAAATCCCATCCCAAATTCTGCATGTGTGATACAATTTTGGGGTAGTTTTAGGTAATGCTAAAAGTCAGCATAAAAACGTATTTTCTACTATCTGTTGCTTCCTTGCAGCTGTCTAACCTCGCACAGCTCCCCAATAGAGATAAGCACTTGAGTTTATATAGATGAGTCATCTCCCTGATTGGTTTTTGCCCAATTTTTGGGCAAACCTCAAGATCGCATCCCCAGCTACTTTAATCTTTTGTGAGCTTTGGTTAATCAAACTATCCCAGAAGCCCTTAATATCAATCAGGAGACCCAAGTGAATAAAAGGGGATACTTTTTCCTCTGGGATTCCTCCAATATTTAAATACTTAGTCTTCATTCCTTTGGGACCACAAGCCATTATACAAGAATTCTGGTGATTTACCTTAAAATTTAAATTATCCACAAGATGATTAAAAACCCTTTAATAAGCTTTGTAGACCATTTTCAGTTAGCCCTAGAAGAACTGCATTATCTGCATACAAGAGAACTAGCACTACATGAGAGCCGATTCACTGGATGTCTTTGCTACAGGCCGCTCATGTATCAAGAGCATTAATGAAAGATTAAAACAGGAATGGAGCCATTATACATCCTTGCCTCACTCCTCTATTCACCCTTATTGGTATTGTACTATCCCATTTCAGTGTGTAGGGTACTTTAATAGTTCTATCACAATACATATGCTTAATTAGCTCTAGTAAAGAGGAATCCACACCAGCCTGCTCCATTAAAATTCACGGTTAATCCCTATCAACTAAATCAAAAGCACAGGAGAGGTCCATAAATGCCATGGAAAGGGTACCTCACCTGGTTTTGACATACTTTCCCCAAATAAGATTTAAGTTTATAACTTGTTCTATCATCCCCTAAACGTGGTCAGAAACCGAATTGGAAAGGTGAAAAAAAAGGTTGAATCTGCCCAATCCTCCAATTTTTCTAAAACTTTCTGCCCCAGAATTTTGCCTGTCATGTCTATGAGTGATTTTGGGTGGTAACAGGCTGCAGAATTCTGGTTACCCTTTTTAAAAAGTGGGATAATTATAGCCATGCCTCAGGACTCAATTAAATTAATGCCTTCTAAAATAAATTGCATTTATAGATATAGATCTCTTTTGGTATGCGACTTAATCAAAAGCTCTTGGTGCGAGTTTCAGTGATTAAAATCAATCATACGAAATCATTGGCTCTCAACCCCACGATTCCGACGAACTAAATTGTGGCCCTGCAAGCTCTTGTCCCTTACCAATGGGCAACCAGCTCTATTAGATACCTGGGACTTAACCTGACCCCTGATTTGGCCACCTGGTCCTAAGCTAACTGGCAAGAATATAAAACTGCAGTCGTAGCTGACTTAAGGGCATGGAGGTCTCTGCCACTTTCTTGGCTGTGGTGCCTCAATACAGTCAAAATGTCCATCCTCCCAAAGATACTCTACCTATCCCAGACCCTGCCCACGCCCATCCCAGAACACCAAATCCAGGGCCTCCAACGTGAACTCGTTGGGTTCATATGAGGAGGAAAGAGACCACGATTCTCCAGCAAAATCCTTATGCTTCCGCGAGATAGAGGCGGGCTCGCCTGCCCTAATCTGTTAGAGTATTACTGGCCATCACATCTCTGCTTTATACCAGAGTGGCAGCCTGGGAAAGCAAGAAGGTGTGGTTCCATATGGACAGGGTGGTCACCTGTCGCCCTGTCTGGGACCATTCGTGGCTCTCTCGTGAAGCACACTCCCGCAGTGCTTACATGGCCGACCCTACCAGTACTGTACACAAAATTTGGGACCAACTGGCCAACCGTAGGGGTCTCACCTCTTTCCCGTATCCGCATACTCCAATTGCTCACAACCCACAGTTTCCCCGCTCTTTGCCCTCCTTACTTCTCAGAATGGACGGACAGGGGTTGTAGAACGATATGAGATTTATTCATAGGGGATAACACCAGAACTTTTGACCAATGCAAACAGGAATTCCAATTATCGAAGAGGACGAGATTTCAATATGTACAACTCCGGCACTGAGAGCAGGCGTCCTCCCTATCACAAGCGGCTACACGACCTTTCACTCCGTTCAAACGGCTGGCCTGTACATTTGATAACTAGGAGATTAATATCTTGCATATATCAAGTCCTTCAGCACTCGCAACGCCTTCACCCTCATCCTTACCAACAGCGGTGGCAATCTCTTCTTGGCGCCGACATTGCATCCTCCCAATGGAAATGAGTTTGGCGTGACATCCCGAAGATTGGCGAAGCGGTGGCGTAAACAATGCCCGGCACTGCCCCATATTTACAAAGTTATGCATCTAGGCAGATCTGTCACATTTTAATAACCATCGGGTATAATGTATGCAGGGTGGGCGTTCCCCCATGAAAAAAGCCTTGCATAAGAGGCACAGTGAAATTTATGTGATTTCACTGTGCTACTTCTATCACTTTACTGTGTCACATCCTTACACCTGCATCAAGCAGGCATAATAAGTGACGCAGAGCTTTTCACATGGGTCTCGCCCAAGTGTATTTACACATTACTGGAGTTGCATCAGTTATCTGACACACTCTAGCAATGTGTCATTTTTGCGCAACCAGATATGTCAGGATTCCTAACGCATCTGTAAATCCTCACACCATGGAGCACCGTATTGTAAATGAAGCGCATCCATAGTGTTGTAAGGATGGCACTATGAAAAGTAACGTATTGCTGTTTTTGCCCAATGATGTGCCACTTGTCATAAATGAGGCTCTATATATACAAAGGGTGCACACTCAGTTACAATAAAGAATGCAAGTTAAGATCGAAGAAAATCTCTGTATTGTTTTTATCTTGTTTTTGGAATCATGAAAATCAAGGCAAAAGGTGAAAAGTTATATAAGGTTTGCGATGGGTTGTATTTCAAAGAAATATGTAAAATGTGTATGCATTTTGTTATAGTATAGTATAGCAATGTGTACTAACACATTTTAATGTATAATTGAAGAGCTTTCATGTTTTCCCCAGGTTTTCTATTTAGGTAGCAGATATTTTGTGTGAAGAAGGATTTAAAAACAAGAAACGTTCAAGAATGAATGAAAAATAAAACATCTAAGGACTCATTGTTTATTCATTTGCATGGAGCTTCCTGAGCATTTCTTCTGTTTTCTTCACCTTCAAGGCAAAATTAATCTTTTATATGTATACTTTGAGGGTCTTATTCACAAAGGTAAACTTACACATTTGTTTACGTATATGTTTTTCAGTACTCTCAGAATTGATTTTCAAAAGTAAGTTTACAAGGGAGGAAACTCCCTGGTCAGGGCGGGGAACTCCACACATAAAAATATAGGCCTGTCCTATCTTTTTCTATGCAGAGTTTTTCACCCTGACTGCTATTGTGTAATCGGGAAACCTTGGAGGGAAATTACGAAGAAATCATTAAAGAGATACAGCGTGTCGCAGTCACCTGATGCAAAGCTTTGCTGAATCACAAGTATAGATGGATTCAAAGAGATATTACTCTATGGTTGCAGCGGTGACAAGATTGCTGTGTTTTTCAATGTCCAAGTCAGCTGAAATTCAGCTTTGATTTATGCTGATATTGGGAGCATGAAGGAAAGTACTGAATTTATTTTCTACTCTGAATTATTTGGAAAGGTTAAGCTTTGAATTTAAGGTTTTTATGGCACCAGTCATATTGGCAATGATATTCTCAATGTTCTCTTTACTTTTTTGGTGTCAATAAACCAGGCTGGCTGTACGCATTGCTTTGTTCTTGTTCAACTAATAAAAAACTTTGAAAGATGCTGAAGAGTCTTCTCTATTACAGTTTTTTTTTGATGTCAAGAAACTAAGCTTGCAATAAACACTTCTTTGTTCTTATCTTGTGCAGTTAATACAACATTAGAAAGGTGCTGAATATTCTTCTCTCCAGCTACTTTTACTTGATGTTAGTAAAGCAGGCCTGCTGTGCACATTCCTTTGTTTTTGTTCAACTAATAAAACATTTGTAGGATGCTGTAGCATCTTCTCTGCGGTTACTTTTTTCTTGGTTTCAGTAACGTAATAGATACTTGAATTTGGGATTTCACCAGTAACTCTCATTGAGAATGTATTCATTTCAACTACATACAAACCAATTCAGTGAGGGGCTTGACACTGCTTGGTGTCTATTAATCCATTATAATCTGCGGTATAGACTGAGAAGGCAACTCTAATTGAGTCATTTAAATGTCCATCAGTCAGATGTGTTCGAAACTTAGATTTTACAAAGTTCATATCAGAGAACACTGTTTCGTAATGAAAAGTAGAGCAAAACAGGGAAAAAACATTTAATTGCAGCTGTGTGGATGGTCTTGTATTTTTCAGCATCCACAAGACTCCAGAAATTAATGTCAGATTGCCTTGCTTTCAATCCAATGTCATTTTGAAGTGTGATAATTTCTATTTCCATGGTGGCAAAGTCAAGGTTAAAAAGCACACAAATTTTCTCAGAAATGTCACTAACATCTGCGTCCTTGAAGAGGTTTAGAGTAAACATCCAATTGCTCAAAATCACTAAATCTGTCAATGAACTCTTGATTAAGCTTCATCAGGAGGCTACTGTATTTTTTAATGTCCAGGAGCTCAGTCTCAGCTTTGTTTTCTGAAAGGATTTGGAGCACAGAGGGAAAGTTCTGCATCTTTCTTTTCTGTACATACTGTAAGAAAAGGTTACATTTTGATTTGAATGCTTTAACAGATCTAATGATGTTGATGATTGTCTTGTTTTTTCCTTGCAATTTGCGGTTCAAGACATTTAATTTTGTTGTCACACCTGTCAAAAATGCTAAGTCGAGCAACAACTCAGTGTTTGATAAATGTGTGGTAGCTTTGGCCCACATGCATCATTGTGTCTTTTTGCATTTCTTAATTTGCGAAAAATAAGGAATCGCAAATTAAGAAATGCAAAATGATATGCATCAATATTTTCGGTATTCTTGTGGGATTCGGTAAAAATCGCATTTTTTACCGAATCCCAAAGAAATACCGATTTCTTAACTTAATTTTCGCAATTTCCATTGATTCCTATGGGCCAAAAGGCCCATAGGAGTCAATGGAAATTGCGAGTGGCACTTAGAAAATTTCATGGGTGCAGGGGGGGGTCCAAAGGACCCCCCCATGCACCCCTGAAATGTACTTTTCAGCATAAGTTACATACACACATGTCCTAAGGACATGTGTGTGTGTAACTTTACAGTTTAAAAAATGCATTTTTGTGCATATTTAATCAATTTCGCAATTTACCACGAAGTTGAACTTCGTGGTAATTTGCACTTCCAATTTTAAAAAAAGCATATTTTTCTACAATGATGCATAGCATTTAAGAAATCGCACAATTGCGATTTCTTAAATGCTAATGCAATTTTAGAAATCGTAAAAAAGATGCGACTTCTAAAATGGCATGATGCATCCCAACAAGCACTTTTGCATTCGCAAACGGCCGATTTTAAGGAATCGCACCGTCTGCGACTGCAAAAATGCTTGATGCATGTGGGCCTTTGTTTCTAGACTCCATGAAAACTTTGACTTCTAGCAATAGTGAAAGGAATCTAAAAGTGTTTTACCATGCAAAGCCATTGGATGTGAGTACGCAAGAAGGTGGCCAAACTTGGCTGGCATTTCTTAAAGGAATGGTGCTGCTTGGCCTTAGCATGAAATGAGTTAATAATTTTACCAACAGGAGTCATCACATGATCAAACGCGATTTCCTTGGCACATATTGCCTGTTGATATATAATGCAATGGTAGCTCACTCCGTCTGTATCCCTGCCATTAGGCATCCAAAGGGCCCTGCGGGAGCATCACATCTACTCTTTCAATGGCGGTAAGCCACCCTTCATTCCCTCAGTGCCCCTGCCGTGAGGCATCCCAAGGACATTGTGTGAGCCTTCCCTCCACCTTTAGTAATTTATCTCTCTTTTCTACCTTTCTTGTGTTTCTTCTGCTTCACCTCTACCCTTGCGGCTGCGACGCCTGCTTCCTTCTGGTATAGGTGGGTGGGATTCTCTTTAGTCTTCTGTAAGGGGGGGTTTGTGCTCTTCTTGGGCTTGTTGCCCTTATTTATCCCCCTCGCTGCTCGTCCACTTGTCCACCGAATTGAAGGGGGCCAAGCTTGCCCTGGGATGACCAATTATGGTCCCCCCCATTATGGGCTGTGCAACTGGGCTTTAAGCCTCCAGCCTCTGGACCGCGTTTGCCCCAGGCTCTAATTGGGTCCAGCTTTGCCTTCCCCAGCCCAGGCTCCAACACCTCCTAGGAGGTGAGTTGTCCCCACACCCCTGCTTTAAACTGCGGGGGAGGGTAGTGCAGCACTGCAAGTGCGCATGATAATTTGGCCTGCCATCTTAGGCTGGTCAAACCGTCATGCACATTTAGGTTTCGCCAACCTTGCTGTATTGCAAAGCTGGGTTGGAGAAACAACACAGACTTCAAGGCACTCACTGAGCAGCAAACTAAGCCACTCAGACCAATCCTGGTGCTGCTCTCAATAGCATGAGAGCAGCTCCGGGATTGGGTGGGCTGCCTGTGCTGGTGTCCCAAGGACTGCTGAAAAATCATCAGGAGAGAAGAGGAGTGCCAAGACTGACAGCAGCATCAGCCGCAGAGCAGGTACGTGTTTTTTTTATTATTCTCTTTTCCCTAATCCCTCTTTCCACTCCCCACTCCCTTGCCCCCCTCATTTGAGTTTTGAGGCAGCAGTCACTGGTTCTTGATGATCCAAGGCAAGCTCTAGGAGCTTAGCTACACAACACTAATGATCGCACTTACATCCGCCACTGTGCTGAAATAGACGATGTACTTGTTTTAATGTTTAGACTTCCTTAGCACACTGACTCTGATCATAAAGAAACTCTCTGCTCTGGCACCCTGCGTGCGAATGTCATCCCCCAAACTGAAGTGAGCCTGAGTATACCATGCAGTGTGTCACATTTGTTGTTTTCAAGCAATAAACTGAGAGCCAACACTGCATACCTGCAACTGTAGGGATTTGATTTAAAATTTGAAAGCTATGTTAAATATCCATAACTTACCAGAAAGTGTTCTGGCAGTGAGAATGCACAGCTGAAAGAAGGTGCTACTTTGTAGGATCTTAAATCATTGAGAAGGCATTGACAGAGACAGATCACATGAAAGGGACTCAAAGTACTGCCAAATATTTCAGAAGTGCACACTGCTGTCACCCTAGAGCACAAAGCCTCTATTATGGCAAGTTGATGCGTCCACGCAGGCTTTACCCACCTCTGACTCTGTCTTCTTGGAGCTGGTCATCTCGGAGGAACCTCAGACTATTCCCTAGTCAAGAACCACCCTGCTCTGAATAATAAGGTGGTTCTGCACAGTGTCTGCAGCCGTGGCCCGGGGGATGGAGCACCAGGCATCGATGCAGGCTTCACCCTCCTCTCACTTGAGCTTGTTTGAGTGAATGTACTCTGTCCCTGCCTGAGACTGCCAGCCTAGTCATTCAGACCTGGATGCACAGGCTGGCAATCATCTTTATGGAATACACCCCAGGCTATCCAAGGTAGTTTAATCTTGCTTCACACTCTGGGCCGATGACACTCTGGGCCTGTGCAGGGAGCCATTTTTCCCTGTCTATTAACTCCATAAAATTCGGTCTTATGGAACATTGGAGGAGTGACATAGGCATACTAGCTGGTTCTCTGGCTGTCTGCTCTCCCAAATATCAACCATATGTCTTGGATCAACTGCCATCTAGATTTTCTGAGTCAACTGGATGGCAACACTACTTTAGGAGGGTTCCCTTGTTTTGTTGGATCCTATTACAATCCACAAGACGGAATGTTGCATTGCCACTATCTCACTCAGGTGTAGGATAGTTCACCCAGGTAACACCTATGGCTTGCTTCATCATCAGACTCTCATCCCACTCACCTAGTGTGGGGGGACAGGTTCAACACATTTGTAAGTGAAGTTCCTTGGCTATGTGGTTTTAGGGATTGTGAGAAGAAATCTAAATTGCCTGCTAGATCATACTACTTTTTTAAAGGTTGGTCCATTGGCAAGGTTAAAAAAAAGGTACAATTTCAAAGGGGAGTAGTAAACCTATACATCTGAGGTAGACATGTTTCAGCGGTTAGAATTGCCCGTGTGCGTCAGTCGACTTTCTTCAGGACCTTATTTTTGAGCCAATCCCTATAAGCGTAACTGGCCTTTATCGCCTTGTATATCTGTCTTTCTTTGAAGTTTTTAAGAAAGGCATGCAAGCAAATCATGCAGACCAGTATTTTGGACTTGTTTCTTTTTGCATTGGTCTGAGTTGGCCAATTTAGTCAATAAGGCTTCATAGGGTCAATCTGAGGGAGCGATCCATATAGTCACACTTTTGTCAAAGGACAGCGCCCACGTCTTTACTTATTCGGCTTCCCGCGTCCTGATTCAAAGAAAGACAAATGACCACATAGGCAATTCTAATGGCTGAAACATGTCGACCTCAGGGGTATAGGGTCATTACTACAATTTGGAAATGTTTTGAGCCCGTCCCCCCATTCTAGGTGAGCGGGACAAGGGTCCGATGATGAAGCAAGCCATAGGTGGCACATGTGGGTGAGGACCCTAAATTGTATCCCACAAGGGGACAGTGAGTTTCAACGATTTACCTGGGTGAACAATCCTACATCCGAGTGATATAGAGAAAACGCAACATTCTGTCTTGTGTATTGTAATAGGAACCAACAAAAGAAGGTAACCCTCATCAAGTAGTGTTGTATATGAACAGGGAAGCTGAGGGTAAAACCTTACACATACTTCTCACTCCTTCTAAATGTTGCCCTCAACCAGATGGCATTCAATCAGAATGTCAAAGATTGTAGCTCAACCCTTTGACTCGTTAGCCTAGCACATACACCAAATGTCTAAACCCGTCGTTTCTATCATACTGAGTAGGATCACTATTACAAAAATACATGTTCAGTTGGCCCAGGTGAAATTAAATTATGCCAACATAATTCTAATAATTTTGGAATTTCATGGTATATTTGTTGAGTGTATTTCTCGAAATTATGCCATTATGATTCATCACATAATTACGTGGTGTTTGTGGCAAAACGTCACAGCGATCACTTGGGAACGAGAACAGACAAAATATTTGCCAATTTGGCTTGCATCACTTGTGTTTTTGCACAATTATTTTAGTGTGAAATGTGTTCTTGTGTCAAAAATTGACACGAGGATGCATTTCCTGCTAAGAATATAGTGCTAAATGATGAATTTGCATTTTACGTAATTGGAAGTAATTTCTCTTAATTTTGGCAAAATTTTGCATGATTAACCTGTCACACAGTGGTCTAAATCCACCTCACTTTCACTATTCGTGGGTGAACAATTCAATGCTTGGTGAATTCTGCTTTACAATAGAAGATGTAGCTGCAATCGAAGGATCAAAATGCTTCACCACTATGTAAACTTGGTTGCTACAAGTGTATCATCCCTTTGGCATGTTATCTGATAGCTTCTGCTTGAAACTCAAAAAGTCTGAAAGACCATGAAACTCTACTTTCATGCTCTGTTTTCATACTGAAAATTGGGATCAAGCAAGCTTTTGCCCTTCGGCTCTACAGGAAGTTTCTGTCTTCCCTAAGGTCACATTTGGACATCTGTATTATGATCTGAAAGGTGTACCACCCCATTTAAGATTCCCACATGATACTGTCTCTGGAGCAGGTCATGTCCAGAGGGCACCGGGTACTTGGAGCAGAGGGCAGAGGGCAGGAGTCCCACCAAGCATGCCTCCCAGCCTTGCCGGATTTTTTTTTCTTCTTTTTTTTGTCCTCATACATGCCATCAGAAGCGTTCTAGATGGGATTCCTCCGCACCTTCCACACAGGCCAATTCGATAACCACCCTTGTAAAATGCCTGAGGAGGAGAAGCAGAGTTCTCCTAGAGGTAAGGCTGTATCCTGGTCCCACTCTCGTTCACAGCACCTGGAGGACCGTATTTTACTAAGGAGGACCGGACCAACAGTCCTCTGGCATAATCATAGGACAGATTTTACTTCTCCCTCCAGGCCCCTAAGGCTGCCCATATCTTAGAAGCACTAGATTTATCACAGACCATATCTGATTGACTGGTCTTGATGATATGCTTTAGACAGCCCGCAAAGGAAGGAGGGGTTTCAGATTTCCAAGCTCTACAGATTTCCCTTCTGGCAATAATTATTACGTAAAATACAAATTTCGAAGCTGGATCGTTCATGCAATAGTCTGACATAAGACCAAAGAAGATTAACCTTGAGCTTACTTCAATCCACTGGAGCAACACGTCCTCCAGGAAACCACATACCTCGGTCCAGAAAGGCTCGATCCTCGGACAGTCCATGAACATGTGCAGGTTGTCTGCGGCTGGGTACTTACATCTGGGGCAGTTGTAAACCCTCGCGGTTACTTTAGACAGTTTCCCGGGAGTCCAATACACTCTGTTAGCAGTGTACAGATGATTCCTCCTGAGTGTAGCGGGTTTCACCACTGTCTGCAACATAATTAAAGAATCACACCAAAGTTTCCTCATCCCCTCCCAATCTCCTACACAGACACTGACCCAGAGTTTTCCCACCTCCGATTCCAAGCAATCCCCTGCATTCAAGAGGGCCCCTTACCAGAACAATACTTCATGTTTCCACGGACCTGTTCTGGAAACAGAATCAATAATCGTGCTGGTGTCCTCGTTGTCCCATGACTGCGTTGCCCACCATGCAGATAGCTGATAGAACTTAAATCACGTAAGTGTCCCACCGGTCAAATTTGAGATTGACTCCCAGCTAATCAGTTGTGAATCCTTCCGGAGGTCTCCCCAGAAACTGATACCTTCTAATCTAAGTGGCTGGCACAATTGATCCTGAAGGCATTCAGGGGTACCTGGGGAACCCCCAAATTGGGGCCTGTGCTGTATAATATGGAATTTTTAAAACTCTCCTGATATGCACCCAGTTATTCAGTGCAGTTCGCAAGGTCTTAAGTCGGACCTTCTTGTAGAACTTTGGGTCCCCAAATTTGTAAAGAAAAAACTCCTGTCCCAACGGAACATCATGTAGCATAGCCTGGAATAAGAGGCCTAGAGAGGAAAGTCCATTTTATTAGCCAAGATTCTAAAGTTTTTAAAATGGAAAGCATGGCAATAGGAAAGAAGGTCGGGTAGGGCCAATCCCCCTAATTTAACCCTCTCTTGAGCTTTTTCCAAGCAATAGCTTGGGTTTTCCTAAGCAATAGCTCAGGGTTTTTGTGGCCCATATAAAAGACCCAATTTTACCTTGAAGTATGGCAAGATCCTTAGTACTAAAGGACAATGGGATTGAATTAAACAAAAAGGTTAATTTGGGCAAAATTATCATTTTCATGAGGTTGACCCTGTTCAGCGGGAGGTTCGCCCAGCGCAACAATAGGCTGCCAACTCGTTAGAGACCTTCTTCCAACTGATCTTTGATATATCTACCAGCTTCTGGGCTAAGTGTATCCCCAGATCTCTCATCTGACTCTTTGCCCCCTGTATTGTATTTGCACAATTCCATCCCATTATTTCATTTTTTTGCCTATTGATTTTATAGCCTGAGATTTTACTGAATTTCTCAGCCAATTCAAACAGCCTGGGTATAGCTTCTGAATGATCGGAAGTATACATAAGGAGGTCGTCCGCATAAAGAGCAAACTTAAGCACTAAATCTGCGATTTTAAAAGGCCTGATGAGGGGATCTGCTCTAAGGGAGCACACGAAAGGTTCAATATATAGATTGAATAATAAAGGTGACAAGGGGCACCCCTGCCTAGTGCCTCTTGAAATACTGAACCATTGTCAGAGCATCGTTAACTAAAACTTTTGCTCAAGGGTTAAGGTAATGAGATTTAACAGCCTCCACGAAATTATAGGGAAACTACATTTTTGGAAGGTCTCCCAGAGGTAAAACCAGTTCACCTGGTCAAACGCCTTAGCGGCACCTGTTGCAACTATGGTGAGTGGCAACTTTTTATCTATTGCCCCTATGGCTTGAAAAGTAAGCTTGTTGAGCTGTCTCCCGGGTATAAACCCCCTCTGGTCAGGGTGTACAATGGTTTTAATAATTTTCGCCATCCTGGCAGCCAGTATCCCAGAGATCTTAAGATCTGAATTTAACAGTGAAATAGGTCTATATGCCTCACTTTTTTGTGGGTCCTTATTCTGTTTAAGGATCAAGGACACCGTATTGGGTCTTCAAAGGTGGTCAGTTCTCCCTGTAAAAAATGGATATTAGCTGCGGTCCCAGTCCGAGCCTAAAACTAAAAGTGGTTTTGCCCCCACAGACTGCTCAGGAGGAGTGGTCCCTATGACCACAAGCAAAAGAAAGGCCACTAAATCAGGGAACATTAAGAAGCCAAGAGGATCTAAAGTCACCCGCCCTCCACTAAAAACCACCCCATCACTAAAAACTTATTTTAAGATAATGGAGCAGGCGGTGAGTTCTAAGGAGCTAGTTCCAGCCCCACTGCAGAGTCCCCCTTCAATTCTTCTCGAGAATCCCTTCTCTAATGAAGATCCCAGAATTTGAGAAAGGCACAAGCTGTAGGGGAAAGTCAATTGAACCAGTTAAAGCCTCCCGCATGTGACATTTCTCCAGTGCCAAATCATGTCGGTGGTTTATTTACTAATTCTGCTACTACCGACACAGCCCACAGGAAAATCTTAGTCAACTTCCAGACATATACAGTGAAAGAATTGATCTTGGGGAGAGCCCTAACGGGGACGGCATTGCGTTATAACGCTGGGCTCTACCAAATGCGCTCCGATCTAGGGGAAGAACAGCGCAAAGACAGTGGGAGTTGGGCTCTAGAATGCCAGAATTGAGGAGCCTGGGGGCGCAGGTTCAAATGAAATTTCCCGCATTACTGAAGGTAAAGTGGAAAAATAAGATGCACAACTTTAGCTCCCCGAAGATGTGGATGCAATCCTGGTTCAGATGAGGGGGTAGTTATAATATTAGGAGTTTGACACGCTCTTAGTATTGAATATGGGGGAAATATGTAATCTAATAGAATAGAAAAAAAAAAGGAAAAGGAATAAAGGGAAAAGGAAAGAAGTAAGAAGAAAAAAAAATAAAAAGGCCACATATGAATAGTTTGAAGGTCACGGTTACGGCATTAGTTGATACTTAGTTAGTCTTTTTTTCTGAATAAGTAAGGTGTTCTTGCTGCTCCAATGGAGGGTCCCAAATAGGCGGTTCTTCTTCGAACGCCAAGGGATGAAAGGTGGGTTCCTCGCGGGAGGGCAAGGGTGGGATTCACGGGGTGGGGGGGGCAAGGGGGTAAAATAGAAAATATTTTCCTCCTACGAGTAAAAGTTGGTCGTGCTAGCTCAAGTTGGGAAGTTTTTTGGCTTGAATATGAGTAGGTCATATGAAATTAAACTCCTCTCCTGGAACGTGAATGGCTTAAGGAGTAATGGGAAGTTGTCCCGGGTTTGCGAGTTCTTAAAGAATAATGAGGCTCATATCTACTTGCTACAGGAAACCTATTTAAAGGCCCAGGAATGTAAACAGGGTTTTAGTAAGCATAGCTGCGTTCAGGAGGTGGTATGCTCTAAACAAAGGGGCTGCACTAGAGGGGTAGCAATGATTATAAGAGGCAATATGGGGATTAAGATAGAGAAACTAGATACTGATAAGTCAGGGAGGTGGCTGGTGACTGCCCTGTCAATTTTCGGTTCCCCGATAGTTTGTGCTGTCTACTATGGGCCTAATGAAGACAGCCCGGGCCCCCTTTTAAATCTGGAGGCCAGCTTGCTATATTCATCTGCTCCAGTCATAACTGGCGGCGATTTTAATCTGGTATTTGATAAGCAGTTAGACCGGACTTCTAAAGTAAAATACAATGTTCCACCTAGAACATTTTCTACACTTAAGAATGTCATCAAGGAGTTCAATCTGTTGGACATTTGGAGGGTTAGTAATGGTAATGCTAGGGAATTCTCCTTTTATAGCAAAAAATATAGACAAGATTCAAGAATAGATTACTTCTTAGTGGATCAGAGTATGCTTTCAGATATTGAGTCCGTAGCTTATATCCCGGCAATTATATCAGATCATTCTGCCGTTGAGTTGGTACTTAACTTTAAGCTTAAAGAGCGCCAGAGGAGATGGACTCTGGATAGGACCTTGCTACTAGACGAGGGGGTGAGGGCTGAGCTCGATGTAAAAACTGAAGAATTTTTCAGGATCAATATAGACTCCACTTGTGATCAGATAGTCTGGGAGACCTTTAAAGCTTATTTGAGGGGACTTCTGAGCTCCTTAATGATTAACAAAAAAAATCAATTAAAGAGGCAGAAGAAGATAGCTTTAAGAGGATTAAGGAAAAGGAGACCGAGCTGCAGCAGGCAGCCCTGACCTCGGAATCTCATGCCGCAGTTGGAAATTGGTGGGAAAATGGTTGGAATTGGTGACTCTGCAGGCTGATTTCCAGGCCAATATTGATAAGATCTTGAAAGATAGATGGGATGCAAGCAAATTACAACATTTTGCATATGGCAAAAAATGCGGCTCACTGTTGGCATGGAAATCTAGGGCAGATAGAGTTAGAAACCATATTAAGATCTTGGCACAAAGAGGGTCAGGTGCCCTGTTACAGGATGACGATAAGATCAGGGAGGAGGCAAGATCATTTATGCTCAATCTGTATGAGGAAGATATTGTCTACAGACCGGATAAAGTTAGGGAATGGTTAAACTCAAGGGATCTCCCTCACTTGTCCAAAGTCGATAGGTTGTACCTGTGTACCAGTATTTCCAAAGGTGAGATTAGAGAACAATTTAAAAAGATGGACAGGGGTAAAGCCGCCGGTCCGGATGGACTTCCAGTTGAGGTTTATCTTGGGCTATTGGATAAGGTGGTGCCGGATTTAAAAACTCTGTTTAATAAAATATACATACAGGGAGAAGGCACCCCCTGTCATGGTCTAAAGCAACGGTGTCCTTGATCCTTAAGCCTGAAGACCCTTCAATTATCCTATACCTCTCACTTCTCTTCAGAGTGTCAGACTTGAGTCACGCTCAATTTGGTATTCTTCCCTTGCTGAATCTCCTATACCCATTCTCTTGGCTGTAGCAGATAGGAGCAGTGGGAATCTTGTTCATTCATGCATGCCAGTAATTTGATGATGAGGCATTTGGATACCTTAAGTAAGTCATAGTTACTCCTCAATGCATTTCTTTACTTTGATATTCAGAGCATGGAGCAGAACTTGCATTGTGTTTTTGCATATCTTGGGACTCTGACCCTGGTATACAACATGTAGATTCTCCACCCATGAGTGCCTGGATTGTGTTCAGTGCACCATCGCTTGTGCAGAGGTGTCCAGTTTATTGTACCCTCACACAACCCAATAAGCATACCTGCTTGTGTGGTGTCTGTGCTTTCTGGGTTACTAACAGTCTCATAGTGAGCTCAGGGATGCAGTTGTAATTCCAACACAATGTATTTCTTTTGAATAGCCCACTTAAGCGCTGCACTAAGAAAAGACGACTAATATTTAGAAGTGTTTATTCCAACAGTGTCATCCTCTTGCTTAGTGCATGAGCAATACCCACACAGAATATAATTAAAACAGCACTTATGCATGTTGCTAACAGCAAGAATAAAATGAACAGTTCTAACATAATTAGAATATCCTTAGCAGCCTATCACCCTAAAAGCTACTTCTATGCGCTACAATATGAGTTCATGGAATAGCTCACGTGCCTCTAGTTTCTTGGGACTCAGAATGCAGCATACCTATTCACAGTGGATTAGATGTAGTTATTAGACTTTAGCCGGGAGAGAATGTTCCCTCTGAAGGAAAACACACTGTCAGCTAGGCTCACCTCATCTCCTCTCTGTATCAACTCTTGGCATAAGAGTGGATGCTGCGAGAGTCTGGCAGGACCTCTCATGAGATTGTGGTGCAAAGGCCTCTCCAACTCGGTGGTAAATTCATGGAGTTTATATAGATTTGACCATGGATGTTTAGCCTGCATTGCAGGACTTTAAATTAATCTGAGGCACAACTGGTCTTAACCAGCATGATGAAAATATTTCAAATCAAACTATCAATCAATGTTTATTTTACACGTCAACAGTCAGACCTTCAAGCATAGATATTGGTTATCTGTAGCAAACTTGTGTCGGCTTGTGTGGTTGAAAAGTCTTTGCTTAGATGAAATTACACTTTCATGTGTTCTGTGAAATATAATGACGTGCTGACTGTGGACCAATAGTGAACAGACTAACTTAACATGTTCAAACTAGAGTCTGGCTTTGCAATTTTACAACAGCATCAACTCCTGCCTCAGGCCTTTGCAGTACTTCATTTTAATTGAACAGTTGGATTACAATAGCCATACCCATATATATGTCACCTACTAGGCACTGGCCAAGGCATAACACTTGCCCTTTGCTTAAGGGAGAAGTACAGGAAAAGCCTCCTACAGCAGCTGGGATGATCCACATGAAAAGCGCAGCTCACATCCAGAATTCTCACCTCCCTAGAGGACACTACCATCTCCAGCTGGAGTGCTTATCCAGCCCCTCTTTGTGAACAAGCCTGACTGACTCAGCCCTAAGCATTGATCCTTATTTAATCTAGAGGCTGTTCATTTTGGGGACATGCTGCCCATATGCCCTGTGCAAGATTTACACCAACTCCCCTGGATTTTCAAGGATCAGCATGATCTCACCAGACCCCATCAGAGCTGCAATGCCTTCTAAAGCTCAGGCTCCTCATCATGTGGTGAACCCATTCCAGTGTACCTTATCCTTCACAAAGAAAAAAAGACTCTTCTCAGGACTCCTGCCTGCTTCACCAAAACTGTTTGCATTACTATACTGAATGCCATGAGGATGGTTGTCTCTGCCACTTCAGGTTAGGGGATCTAAGGACAATGGATGACCTCTTCCATATCTTTGGAATAGAACTTGCCATAAGGCCAAGAGGAAGCAAGATGGTGAATGTGTTGTGCTGCTGTAGGGCCAGCTCCACCCAAGCTCCGTGATAAACGCAATGTGAGGAGCCTTTTCTCCCCAGCAACATTACAATATGCAGTGGAGCCCTTGCTCTATATCTGGCAACAGGGTTACTCTCTTGATATGCTTAGCAGTGAAGCTTCATGTGATATGCTCAATGGATGAGGCTCTACCCCTAAAGAGCACTGGGGCATGCAAGCGCAAGCCTTTCATCATTGGGACGTGCGTCAGACGTATCATCACTGGAATCATCAGGATCATGGTGCAGAAGAAAGCCAGAGCTGCCCATGATAGGGCTGATGTTACTGCCCCAGGATTCCGTGCAGTACCAGCACCCGGGGCACCAAAGCAGGATCAAGTATGCCAATCCTGGCCTTGTTAAAACTGTAATTGACTTGCCGGGCATAACAGAGAGTGAACCGGCCATTTTGAATACTGCTGTGTCTCCAAAACGTGAGCCCCCGCAGCCAGCTTTAACAGAGTTCTATCACACTACCACTCTGCCTACCAAGGCAGGCCCCTGACTCATCAGAGCTCTCTCGTTCAACAGGTCATGGTAAAGGGGAAGACTGTGGTCCCCTCTATAAAAGTGACAACAGAAAACTGATCTGACATTGGGAGGGATACAAGCAGCGACAGTCCATTTACATGCTCAAAATGCTTATGCTGGACTCTGCTGATACTGGGCCTGCGGCAGAATGAAGCCCCTTGGAGTGGACTTAGAGGAGATCTTGGCTATCAGAAAGAATGCAACCGGTCACCCCAGTAGCAGTAACTTCTAAGGGACTGAATTGAACCCAGTTGTGACTAGATCGGTCACCCTGAGTTACTTACGCAAAAATTACTAAACTTTGTTGTCAGAGGAAGGCACATGGTTTAATTTCATAGGTCAAGATATCTGGGTCAGTGGAGGCTCAACTGCAAGCCAGAAGTGCGGATCGACTCTTACTGGCATCAATGGTTTTGGAGAAAGTGATCTCAGTCCTGACAGTCCTAGAACAAACAAAAACAGGGACATCTCTTGAGAGGGGGAGGTAGATCTTGCTCCCTCACTGAGGGGTCAGAATCTACCTGTCTCAGTCCGAGCTCCAGCTAGCTAACACCGGAAGTGGTCAAAAGGAAAATCAGCTTCATCTGCAGCAAGGAGAAATAATAAGCCCCGGGGGTAGCAGCTTTAAGTGGGACTTCTGAACCTCACAACTGTTGTACCAGGAGGGCGTGAAAGAGAGCCTGTCAACCTCTAAAGAGTCAAGCCATATCATCACTGCTGATGAACTTGTGGAATCTACATTAAAACATATCCATGGCACGATCAAAGAACATCAAGCAGAGACCCAGGCTGAGGGTCGGAGGACCCGGCTGGCGACTATACAACTGCAAGATGCCTTTAAAAACATATCCAAATCCTGTGGCTAGATTGGGGAAAAGCTTAATGGCATTGAAGATAAAACAATGATAGTTGAAACTGAAATAGGGAAATTCAAAAGGCACAACTTTCCGATATCATGTGGAAAATTGAAGATTTTGAGAACCGACAAAGATGGAACAATCTAAGTTTTCTTGGGAAAAAGGAGGTAGTTGAAGGCAATGACATTAGAGCATTCATGCTAGGTTCTCTCAAAAATGCCTCAGCTGAGCTTGCTTCCCCGAATTGGAAGACAGAGGTGTAGAGAGTCTATAGAGTCTCCCTAGTGAACAAAAAGAAGGGTCATCCAGATCGAGCAAATGAGTCAGCCTAGGGCAGTCCTTGTCTACTTTGGAAAATTCCTACTATATTTGAGAAGGCCCATCCACCAATGTCATAATGGTCTGTCATTCTTCGTATGTCCTGATTTTGCCACATCACTGTGGACCATAGGTGGTGACTACGACGACTGATCAAGCAATTCCAAGAGGCTGGGGCAAAAGCCTTCTTATTAGCCCATGCCCATCTGAAAACTATTGTCGAAGGCAAAATCAGAACTTTTACCCCTGAGATTCAGGCTTAGGAGTACTTCAATGGACTTGTCCCACAGGGCTAAGAGCAGCCTCTCTCTCGAGTTATTGTCAGTATTTTGCCTAAATAAACTGGGGGCTGGGCTTTGATGCTATGATTGGATGAGTTACAATTAGATTTATTTGGTCAGGTTCTTGAATTTGTACCCGCTAGAGGTTCCTGATCTAAAGAGCTGCTTGAACAGTGTCGCAACTGAGGGGGCTTTGTTGTATATGATTAATTCCTTGCTGGGGATCTATATTTCTTCATCCAATTCCTCTCATTTGTTATTAGAAAATTGGGTTATAGGAATTGGAGTTGAGGGACACACAGAGATGCACACAGGTGCCATCACTCAGGCCAGGAGGGAGAATGTGAGTGGGTCAGGGAGGGGCTGGGACTGGGAGAGGGAGGTGTATGGAGGGGAGGGAGTTTAGGTTTCAGAGGGATCCGGGAGGTCCTAGGGGGAGGGGAAGGCACAAGGTGGGTGGGACGGGGGTTTGATCATAATGACGACCGAGATAAGACTGAAGCACACCAGCAGGGAAGCTGAGTTGATGCATAAAAGATGTGGAAAGTTTATTCTGAAGGCATGTGTTATTAAGTAGGTGTCACGAGACATGATCAAAGGTACATCAGTTTGGTTTATTGGGTCTATCACAATGTCTAAACTGCGTATACCCACTATAAACATTTGTGGCTTGAATGATGGGGCAAAAGAAGGAGGGTAGCCAAGGATTTGAAATTTCCAGGACGCACAACTTGACAGAGTTAGCAGGAATCTACTGGAAACATTAGGTCTAACTCTGGTAACAAGTACTACTGAACACACTAAGAGAAGAGGGGCTGCTATTCTTCCACAAAGCAAGATATGCAATTTCAGCTGCAGCTCTGCAGATAAATGCAGTAGATGGGCAATAACAGGATGCAGGTATAATGCATGGTCTTTTACCCTATGTTCACTGTATGGCCCAATCTTGGACGATCCAAGCATATTAGATGTTCTAGCTGTATAGTTGCAATCTGACCTGCTCCCTATGTACTATTTGGGGATATAGAACTTAATGGATCTAGGGGTACTCCTCGGGGTTCAATTGGTACCTACTTAGGTCATGAGCCTAGAGCTCTAAGGAGCCTTGAGAAAGAGATAGGCCTGCTGAATACGTAAACCAAACTAAAAGCACCAGATCCTGACTATACTTATTATTAGTCTCTACATAGTTCTGTTGCTCGGCTTTACTACTTTTATTTGACACCAGATTTATTAAAGGAGTGCCAAATATAGTTATTCACCTGCCTTTTGTCAGATCACAACCCCCTGCTAATCGAACTTATCCTGGAAGGGTTTACAAAGAATGGCCAGAGCTGGTCCTTTAAGAGAGGTATTCTATCTGATCCAGCTTACATTGAACACAGGAATGCATGGATCCCTGATTTTTCAAATGTTAACATAGGAAGCACCCCAACTAGGGGTAGTCTGAGATGCCTTAAAGGCAGGAGTCCGAGGGAAACCCTTGTGTTCAGCCTGAATCACCAGAATCAGAATCAATTGCTTATATAAGAACGTAATCAAGATCCGAGTAAGGCAGAAGCTCATCTTGTTTTGATCACTCTCTACTACAACAGCGGATAGCATTAGTTAAGGTGGCACTTAACAAAATTAGAGCTAAAAAGACCACAGAGAAATTTCTTACTAGTAGACAAGAATGTTATGACTACAAGGAGCGGGTGGGACATAATTTAGCAGTACCTACACATCAGAAAGTGGCAGCTGGTCATATTAGTCAAATAATAGACAACGATGTTGGCCTAGTCTCGGATTCTGAGGATATTCAGGTCGTTTTTAGGGTATATTCTAAGGGGTCATACCAAGCCCAGCCTTTAACAGGGGTGGAGTAGAATGAGGGTCTTGTGGCCTCGGACAGAATCACTCAGAAGATAGGGATTTTCTGGTGGCTGATTTTTCAGCCTTTAAAATGTATGCAGCTCTGCAAAAACTGCACACGGGTTAGGCCATTGGGACTGATCAAATCCCTCTGGAGTTTTACAAGGTCTTTTATGTGGCACTACTCTCTGATGTGCTGGAGCTCTTTCTTCAAATGCAGAAGGATCAAAGGACCTACGAATCTGGGTTGGTAGCCAACATTGTTTTTTTTTTAAAGAATGGAAGGCCCACCTATATTCCAGGATCATTTTGGTCAATGCAAGTAATACTTTAAAATCTTATCAGGTCATTTGGGCTACATTATTGCCAAAATGGTCTCTACAACTCAACATGGCTTTATTCCCAGGAGCGGTACTACCGACCCTTTTCGTTGGGTGATAACACCTTGCGACGCAAATGATGTCACAAACGAGCCCATGGCAGTGGCCCTGTTGGATGCAGGTAAACTATTCGGCAGGGTTGCCTGGGAATATTTATGGAAGGGCATGTGCTCGTTTGGAATAGGTATACATTATATCAAGGCAGTGCAGGCAATATATTATAAACTTGTGACCCGGCTATGAATGGTGGGGGGTCAATCTGGTACAATTCACATCAAGAGAGGGACTACGCAGGAATATCACTGCTCTCCCCTGCTCTTCGTGCTATATATAGACCCTTTTCTCTGCAAGTTAGAAGTAAATCTAGCCATACCGCCAATAGCATGACATGGTTGGGAGACAAAAATCTTATCCCCTATGTAGATGATGTTGGAGTCAGAACTGGAAATCCGGATGTGGCTCTGAGGGCAATAGGAGGAAGAGGCTATAAAGTTTGGTGAGTTTGCGGGCTACTCACTGAGTAGCAATAAAATACAACTGGTGGTGAACAGGGGAGTTACATTTCAGGATAAGCAGGTGGTATAACTGGGTATTACTATCAGTGCAAAGCTTGATCACATTATCAAGACCAATATTGCCTCAATTACTGGGAAAGCTAAGCAGGGCTTTGCTAGAATAGAGCAACTTTCATTTTGCAATTGTGAGATGGTGAAATATTGCAATAATGTTATTTTTGCCGAAGGTTCTATGGGCCAGATGCATCATGCAAAGAAATAGCGAATCCTTATTTGCGATTATTAAGGAATCGCAAATATGGACTCGCTGTCGGCTATGCATGATGAGGATAGCGAAGTGATAAGGAATCGCTAAAAATCGCTAAATATGATAGCGATTCCATGTTACGGAATCGCAATTGCCCAAAAACTCCAAACACGCAATTAGCCATTCCGCTAATAGCAAAATCGCAAATAGCGATATCGCAAATAGCGATTTCGCTAATAGCGGGACCGTGAAAACTACAGAGTCGCATTGGGAGCAGGCTGATGACATCACAACCAGGAAGTCAATCAGCCCATGCTGCCACCGGTGCACAGAGGAACACAGAGGCAGAAGCTGAGTGCAGGGAGAGAGAGCAGACTGCTCACAGGAGGAGACAGCCATGTCCCAAACAGCTACAGAGGAGGGTGCAGTGGGGAGGAAGCGAAAAATCAAGTTCAGTGAGAGTGAACTTGACCTCCTCATTGAGGAGGTTGCAAACAATCATGAGAAGCTATTTGGGAAGCTCTCCCTTAAAGTGCCAGAGGCAGATAAAAGAAGGATCTGGAACAGGATCAGGGACAAGGTGAATGCTGTGGGGTTCACACACCGCAGCATAGATGACCTGAAGAAACGCTGGTACGACCTGCGCAGTCGTGCCAAGGAGCGGGTAGCAGAAAGGCTGAAGGAGGCGAAGGGGACTGGAGGAGGAGGCCCTACAGTCCCAGACAACACACCCCAGGAGGACATGGTTGAGGGCACAATTGAGCGAGAAGCAGTGGTGGGAGTAACGCAGCTGGACACATCCGGGGCGGCCAGTAGCACACAAGGTAAGATGCATGACAATCAACTGAACAATGTACATACTGATAGTGCCCAAATGTGAATCACCCAGCATAATCAAAATAGAAATAGTCCAGCACACATTTCACAGAGGGACAACAATGCATCATGGGACTTGTAGTCAGTAGAACCCTATTGCCTGTCATAATCCAACATAGTAAGCCCAAATGCTACCAAAATGCAGCACAGTCATTGATGAGAGACAGTGAGAACATGAATGTATTGATTTATTACTGTTTCTCAACTAATGCAACTACATAAAATAACATTGCACTGTTTCACATCACAGATGCAGCAGAGGTAAACACTGAGGACAGTGATATTGGAGACAGCACACAGGTCAACCAAGAGGCTCCCGTGTCAAAACCTGTGACACCACCACCACCCAAATCCAAGGCACCAGCAAAACGCAGGGCCACAGTTACACCACTGCAGCCAATGGAGTCAGAACAGGAATCAGTTACCGCTCCTAGTACAAGCCGTCAAAGTGCAAGCAACACAACAACACCGCAGGCACATGTCCGTCCAGGAACAAGACGCAGGCCAAGAACCCATACTTGGGCACAGGATGCAGGAACTCCCATGGAGTGGGGTGGCGTGGAGTCACAGATGGTGCGGGTGCAGTGCGTGCAAGCGAGGCACATGGGAGCCATCAACCTGCAGATGACGAAAATGAACAGAAACATATCTGTAATTGCGAAGAGTGTGAGGGAGCTCACTACTGCACTAGTGGAGGCACACAGAGAATCTAACAACACCCTGCTGGAGGTGGCGCGAGTGATGCAGGAGGGACACACCACACAGAGGAGGAGGCATCACCAGTTTCTCACCTGCATGGGCGGCTATACCAGGGCCAGCAACAAGATCTGCGCAAGCGTGGCACAGCTGTCACGTCGGTCTGTAGAAATGCAGATAGATATGGGCCATTGTTGTGGGGATGTGTCCAGGGCACTCGGCCAAATTACAACTGCCGTTGAACTGATGCAGTCTAGCACTGGTGGTCAGGGCAATGTTACAGGGGAAGAGGGTAGTGAGGCATCCAGCCTCAGCAGCATCACTGCGCCACCCACCACTGTCAGGAGGAGCAGTAGCCGTAGACAAGCACCTCCCGATGCATCCGGCAATGCAGATGCAGATGCAGGAGAAAGACATTTGGGTGTGAGAGGGAGGAGACGCTGAACCTATTCAGAGGGGTGTAATACATCATGGTGACGTAACCATGTACAAGACTATCTTAGTGACTGCATCACAAGTCCTTTGTGTGTCTCTTGTGTCCTTCAGTGCATGCAGTTAAGGTGCCAATGGACACCAGCTCTGTTCAATTTCACACCCCTACAGCCTGACGTGCTAATAAATAGTTTACCTTCAAATGCAAAGGAGGGTTGTTACCGTCCTGACTTGTTCAGAAGCGGTCGCTCCTCACGCTCCCTGGTCAACTTGGTATCGTAGCGCTATACTGCTCACTGCTAATAATAATTAATTGTGCATTACTCACATTGCTCATATCGTTGCGCTATACTGCTCATATCGTAGCGCTATACTGCTCACTGCTGATAATAATCTTTTGTGCATTGCTCGCATTGCTTGTATCGTCGCGCTATACTGCTCACTGCTGCTAATAATTAATTGTGCATTGCTCGCATTGCTTGTATAAATTATCTGTGCCTGATTGTGCCGGTGCCACTGTCCATAACATAGCGATATTCCAGATTGTGCCCCAATCTCGTCCTGTTTCGCTTTTGTTTTTGCTGCCATCTTGTTGTTGTGCCTCCTAGCCCGTCTCTCCACCCCGCTCCCGCCTCCCAGCTGCTCCTCCCTCGCTCCGCCCCCTCCACTATCCACTTATGTCAGAGCAACATACGCGCAGCATACGCGCCCTAAGTGCGCCGAAGGCGCGCCAAAGTTAAGCCCGTCTACGCCCGTCCGTGCCTGGACCGCGCCCAGCGCCAGGCCCCCTGGTCCCCGCAAAGTCCACTCCACCCGCATTACGTACGACGCCGCAACCCTCTCTGCACTCAACTCCGCCCGTCTCCCAGACTACCACCAAGCCGTCCCTGGACATACCCATGGACCCTTCACCTGCCACTCCTGCAAGTTCGACTGCATCAGGACAAACACTAAATCCACAAACGCCAAACAGAACTCCGACACTAACCACCTGAAGTGCATCCTACTCAACACCCGCTCGGTCCACAAACACGCCACTGAACTATGGAACCTACTCGACACCACATCACCGGACGTCGCCTTTCTTACAGAAACCTGGATGAATGCCTCATCAGCGCCCGACATCGCCATAGCCTTCCCGGACGGTTACAAGATCATTCGGAAGGATCGCATCAACCAAACAGGAGGAGGCATAGCCATCATCCATAAGAACACCATCCGCATCACAACCAGCTCCGACGACAACCTCGCAGCCGCCGAACACCTCCACTTCCAGATTCACACCTACCCTAAGACCACACTCAGAGGCACCCTCATCTACAGACCACCAGGACCCCGCACACAATTCAGTGAAGACATCACCGACTTCATCAGCCCACACGCCCTCCCCTCCGAGGACTACATTCTACTAGGGGACCTCAACTTCCACCTGGAAAAGAACAACGACAACAACACCATCACCCTTTTGGACAACCTCGCCAATCTCGGACTCAAACAACTAGTAAACACCCCCACCCACTACGCCGGAAACACGCTCGACCCAATCTTCTCCTCCAGCAAGCACATCTCCTTCAATCACGCCACAGGACTCCATTGGACGGACCACTACTGCGTCCACTTCAACTACAGAAAGATCACAACACACCACCACCCACAACAAATCCCCCGTAGAAACTGGAACAAAATTACCACTGACCAGCTCACCACATCGCTATACCAAAACCCTCCCGCCAAATCATTGGACCCAAATCACGCAGCCATCAATCTCACACAATGGATCACCCACAGCGCTGACGAATTAGTACCCTTGAAAAACCATCAAAACAAACCAGGTAGCAAAAAAGCCCCCATGTTCAATGACGACCTTAAGAAATCCAAAAAGATCTGCCGCACCCTCGAGAAAGCCTGGCGAACAAACCCAACCACAGACAATATGACCGCCCTCAAGAACACCACCCGCAAACACCATCAGCTGATCCAATCCACCAAGAAATCTGCATTAAAGGATCAACTCGACAACAACACCCACAACAGCAAGGAACTCTTCAACATCGTCAAAGAGTTTACCAATCCCAGTGCCGGCTCCAACAACATCACTCCCTCTCAAGACCTCTGCGACTCTCTAGCCTCGTTCTTCCACAGCAAAATCACTAACATACATAACAGCTTCGGCGACCAGTCCATCCCCCCTACCTCCGAACCGAAGCCCCCCACCACCAACCTTTGCGCCTGGAACCCAATCAGCACTGAAGACACCATCCGTTTGATGAACTCCATCCACTCCGGATCGCCAACCGACCCATGCCCCCACCACATCTTCAACAAAGCCGACTCCATCATCGCACCCCATCTCCGAGATATCATCAACTGCTCACTCAACACCACCACCTTCCCGGAAAGCTGGAAACATGCCGAACTCAGCGCCCTCCTGAAGAAACACACAGCAGACCCCACCGAACTTAAGAACTACCGCCCCATTTCGCTCCTCCCATTCCCCGCCAAAGTCATTGAGAAAACCGTCAACAGTCAGCTCGCCACCTTCCTTGAGGCTAACGGCTCCCTCGACCCATCACAGTCCGGCTTCCGAGCCAAACACAGCACCGAGACCGCCCTCATCGCAGCCACAGACGACATTCGAACACTACTTGACAACGGAGAAACAGCTGCCCTCATCCTACTGGACCTCTCCGCAGCGTTCAACACGATATGTCACAGCACCCTCATAAAACGCCTCAGCAACGTCGGAATAGAAGGAAAAGCACTAGACTGGATCATCTCGTTCCTCACCGGAAGAACACAGAGAGTCCGCCTCCCCCCTTTCAGGTCAGAGGCCACTGAAGTCATTTGCGGCGTACCACAAGGATCATCGCTCAGCCCCACCCTCTTCAACGTCTACATGAGCCCCCTCGCATCCATCGCACACCAACACAACCTCAACATCATCTCCTACGCTGACGACACACAGCTGATCCTCTCTCTGACCAAAGACCCAAACACCGCCAAAACCAACCTACACGAAGGAATGAAAGACGTAGCCGAGTGGATAAAGAACAGCCGTTTAAAACTTAATTCAGACAAGACGGAAGTCCTCATCCTAGGATCTTCCCCCTCTTCTTGGGACGACTCATGGTGGCCACCGGCCCTGGGCAACGCACCCAAACCAACGGACCACGCACGCAACCTGGGCTTCATCCTGGACTCCTCCCTCTCAATGACCAGACAAATCAACGCCATCTCATCATCATGCTTTAACATCCTACGTATGCTCAGAAAAATCTTCCATTGGATCCCCACCGAAACAAGAAAGACGGTCACCCAAGCACTTGTCACAAGCCGAATGGACTACGGAAACACCCTCTACGTCGGAACCACAGCCAAATTACAGAAGAAACTCCAACGCATCCAGAACGCCTCCGCCAGACTCATCCTTGACATCCCCCGCCACAATCATATATCCGGTCATCTAAGAGACCTTCACTGGTTCCCCGTCAACAAGAGAATAACGTTCCGTCTCCTCACCCACGCACACAAAGCCCTCTACGACCTAGGACCCAAATACCTCAGCACGCGCTTGACCTTTTACACCCCCACCCGCCAACTATGCTCATCCAATCAAGCCCTCGCATCCAAAGATCCACCATGGGAGGAAGATCTTTCTCCTACTTAGCGGCCAAGACCTGGAATTCTCTCCCCACTCACCTCCGCCTTACACAGAACCACCTCTCCTTCAGAAAACAACTCAAAACTTGGATATTTGATAAATAACGTAACCCCCCTACTTCAAGCGCCTTGAGACCCTCTGGGTGAGTAGTGCGCTATACAAATTTTGACTTGACTTGACTTGTTGTGTGTCATTATTACATACCTTAGAAATAATGCAGGGTGATGTCTGTACGTTTTCTTTGTCCCTCCGCAGAACTCCCAGGATGTGCCCGGCGTGGTTGTGCTGGGGGCTGGTTGCCCTCTGTGTCAGATTCCTCAATAGGGATACCTCTCCTTGTTGCTATGTTGTGCAACATTGCACATGCCGCAATTATCCTGCAGCATGTTTCCGGTTGGTACAGCATTGCTCCTCCAGTTTTATGCAGGATGCGAAAGCGACTCTTGAGCAGTCCAAATGTCCGTTCTATTAGATTACGTGTCCTGATGTGGGCTGCATTGTACCTCTGTTGTTTTGGGCTGGCTGGGTTCAGGTATGGAGTCAAGATGTAATGCCTCACCGCGTATGCACTGTCACCTACAGAGTTATGAACAATATGTTAGTGTCAGGTAAGAATTGCCATTACCTAAGTCAGTGATGAGTATTGTATTCTACTTACCTAGCAGGTGTCCATTGCCAAATTCACCCCTGAGCATACGTGTGTGCAAGCCACTATGGCGGAAGATGTAGGAATCGTGAGTGCTTCCAGGGTATTGTGCAACCAGGTCGGTGATGATGTTCTCAGCATTGCACACTGCTTGGACTTTGATTGAGTGATATACTCATTTACGGCAGGGGGACATATGGCTACGTGGGTGCAATCTATGCATCCGATCACGTGTGGTAACTGTGCTACCTGGTAGAAGTCTTGTTTTGTTTCGCTCAATTCCTGTGGGGTTGTGGGGAAGGTGATGTGGTTGTTGATCACAGTCATCATGGCGGCCAGGAAGGATTTGAAGAACCGCGAGAGGGAGCTCTGTGATACCCCTCCAGCTTCTGCCACTATATCCTGGAAGCTACCAGACGCAAGCATGTGCAGGCTACATAGCACCTGGACATGAGTAGGGATTGCCTGGGTCCTACGTGTTTGGCGCTGCAATAGTGGGTCCAATTCAGCTATTAAGTCTAGTATCATTTCTGCATTCATCCTGTACTTGTCATAGATCTGCTCACGAGTCTGTCCCAACAATGTGATGCGCAGCCGGAAGATTCTCTCCTGGATTCTCCTTCTGGCCTGGCCTGCTGCAAGTATCCTCCTCCTCCTCGCAAAAATGTAGAGTCCTGCCATTTTGGGAGGCCACTATGGCCTCATGGGTCTGTTTAAATACACCTCTGATGTACAGCAGGTGAGTGTTTTTTTTTTTTTTTTACCACCTGATTGTGATTCCCTTTAAACTGCTATTGCTAAATTGCGATTTCTGATATAATCGCAATTAGCGATTTTTCATGCATTGGTTTAGCGATATTTTAGCGATTTCGCTATTTTTAATTAGCGTTTTCGCTATCTCTTTCGCAATTTCCTTGGGTTCTCGCTAATTGCGATTCGCTAAGGGGGTTTCACCTCGATTCTGCAAATTCTTTAGCGAATTCGCTATTTTGCATTTGCGATTTCGCTTTTTGCTAGGTTTTCACTTCATGCATAGCTTTTCTTTCTTTTGCGATCGCAATTGGTGATTCGCACTAGTTGCGATCGCTATTTTGGTTGATGCATCTGGCCCTATGTCTTTTCCGTGCTATCCCTCCTGAGATTGAGAATTTTTGGACACTGTTATCTCCAGATTTGTCTGGTCATATTGTAAAACAAGGAGGGCGATCAAGTATTTGTCTCTACCCAGGGAGAGAGGGGGATGGCCTCACCCTTACCTTAAATAGTACCAGCTTGCCGCCGCTCTCCAATACATGCACCCTAGGAAATAATGATGGGATACATGGGTCAGTAGAGAACGCACTTCCCAATTATGAGCTGCTAACTGAGGAAGACGCCCGGGGCTGTTTATTAAAGTTGGCCTAGTTAATATAAAAAGTCAGTTTTAGGATGCTACGGGCAGCATTTAAGAATTAGGCTGCCTGGCGTAAAAAATGGGACTCGGCGGACTTAAATGGTATACTCCCTTAAAGAGGAACTCACTATTGCCAGACATGTTCAGGATGCATGTTTGTTAAGGTGGGAGAGGCAGGGGCTTATACAAGTAGGGGATTTCTATCAAGGACAGTGCTTTGCATCATTTGAGAAGCTTCATGCTAGATTTGATTTAAACATTTGCAAATCTGTGATTTCTCATGTAGGAAAAGTAGGGGTCATGCCGGGTTTTCTAAGGTACCACTGCTGAGTTGTTGCTGGGGTCCGAGGAGTGTACGATTAGCCAGATTTATTTATGTCTGGCTCTTACATTCCAGGTGACCTTGAGAAACGTAATAGCAAGTAGCAGCAGAGACTTGCTTTCAGGGATTTCAGCTCTTATGAGTCCCAGGAGCCCTGCCGTATATTAATTACTCTGATCCTCAGAATGCTGCAGGTGCAACTTTACAAAACGATACTCAACGTCCATTTTACTCCTGCAAAGATTGGAGGAGTACAGAAGGGAAATGTTGCCCACAATGTCGAACTCCGAAAGGAGATCTGACCCTTATATTTTGTACATGCTCACGATTATTATATCCACTCAGACTCCACATTTGTGGAGATGTCCTCGATATTAATTTGGTACAAATCATGCTTTTAGGAGTGTAGGAGACATGGCATTCTACAGTGGGGAGTCTGAAGAATGTATTGCTATGGCAGTTTGTCGTATTTGTTTTGCCTCAGATGACTTGATCCTCGACCCCACTCCTAGCAAGGGTGTTTCTTTTCAGATTTTCATTTAGTGTCAGTGCAATATGAGCATAAAGGAAGGAAGGTTAGGCAGAAGGGGAAGAACATCTCTGTGCCCCTTTCAGATTGGGTAAATTCCTGCTTCCAGGCTTGATGTTCGATTCGTGATTGAATCAAGGTTATATTGGAGCCCTTTTGAGGCTTTAGGGAAAAAACATTATGCAAACGGAGATTACACATCCACATGGTCTAAGCACCTCAGAGCTCAGGTAAATGCATGCTGTCAGCAATTTAAGAATATGATGATATTGGATATTGATTTTTCTTTGTTTGGTGCTGTGATTTATCTCTTTTAGGTATTGTTGGCATGACATCCACTAATGTAGGTATTAGACATATATGCTCTAGTAGTTTTACACTCACGACAATATAAATTGTGTATATGTATTTTTATCCAATCTCAATCTTTGTTTTCTGTCAGTTTGGATATTTATTTCATTGATCTATTGTGTATAATTCACTCTCAGTTGGGAGTGCCACCTAAATAAGCACTTTAGAGATCATGAAATGTTATGTAACAGTGACTTTGTATTTGCACGCTCCTGGGGGCAGATTTATGAAGGCCTTGCGCCGCCGGTGCGTCACTTTTTCCCATGTTAAAAATGACGCACCGGCGGCGCAAGGCCTTCATAAATCTGCCCCCTAGTACTTTAGAGATTGGGCAATCCCATGCTCTCATGCTCTCATGCTCTTAGCATTTTAAGACTATAATGATTAGAAAATATGGTTTATTGCATTGTAATGCATCTTGTTTGGGTATTATATGCACTACATCCATTAAGTCTGGTATCAAATATACACGACTCTGTAGTCTTTACATCAACTATGATATGAATTATGTATAGATGATCTTTTTCAATTTCAATGTTTCTCTCTGTGATGTTGGTATGGATATTTATCTTAACTGTTGAATATAATTTATTCCCAGCTGTGTGTACCCCTCTTACCCATATCTTTTTTTTTGGAATGTAGAAGTAAATATTAAAAAGCATCAATAAAAGTATGTTTTTTTTAAGTATTGGGGCTTGTCCATATCTTTGGACCGACTAACCGATGTTCAACTGGACCCCTTCTCTATGTCAGCCTACAAAGTTCTTGCTTAGAAATTTGATAATAATACATCTGCATCTTCCGTGGGTCCACCTAGGTCCCTTCCCTGGGTTTCTGAACACAGCACAGCAGCCCTCCTACTCATTGTATCTCAGAACCCATTACCCTCAGCAACGATGAAAACAGGGTATTAAAAATGTAAGCGTGTTATTATGGTTATTCCTGCATTAAAGAGTAACATGGAACTACTCTGATTACTCCTGCATAATTGAAACTCCACCCAGGCCTAGACAACTCTCAAGATAGATTAAGGATAGAAGTTCAAAATGAAGAACTCCTCTGTAGAAAATAAATTACAAGAACCTCAAAGAATTCAAGATGGTTTAAATGGCTCACTAGAAAAATTGGAACACAATGTTCAGTTGGATAAGTGCAAAAGAGGGAGACATTGTAGATACTTTACTTCCTTAGACTTCATTACGTTCAGATACACTTATAAATACAACACAAAACATGATTCAAAGTATGTTATTATTATAAGATGGCACCAATGAGCATCTTCAAAAGATGTTTTTCAGTTTTCTCCAACCATAGCTATAGTATACTTAATGTATTCGTAGGGGCAAGACCAAATCAGCCACCCCGGAATACTCAGAAACCCCAGAAACCATTAGGGAAGCCCTTTGGTCAACAGAAAAACTCTAGCTAAAATTTGCCATTGACTATTGAGAAAAAACCCCACACAATTCCCTGGCACTGCAGTCTAAAACCAATGATGTGCATTCACTTTTGTTCGGTAAAGATGTTATATTTTGTCAGAAGTAGGAAGGAAGTAGAACGTTGTCTATTGTTACACTACAGACTTTAATAAAGTAGTCAGTTTATCATTGCTATCTCTGCCCACAAGTGCCAATATTAGCATATATTGTACTGCGAATTCAGAGGCTACAGATGTGACAGTGGTGTCTATAGTAAATACATTTAATTTAGAAACACAAATAATTTTGATCAAACATATAAAAACAAAATAGCAGACACACAAGGGCAACAAATACGAGATTTAGATGGATTTGGAACTCAAGTGTGGGTATGCCTAAGGGTAGCCAGGCTCTATAAATATTTACTAATGATAATAATAATAAACATCAAAATTTAAGCAAGAGACACATGTAAATGGTATGCACAGATCTAACAATAGATTAATAGGTATACCAGAACAAAAGGTGAGTGGATCATCTGTTTATCAAGTGGTTAGTGGAGAAGTGTGGCTCACTGGTTAGAAGCGTCAGTCCCTGATGTAGAGGTCGGACCAGGGTTCAATTCCTGACGTGGCAGGGTCTTGGACTCAATGTCCGCGGACTCGATAATTCTCGCCTAGGTGCCTACTCTAATCATGGGTCCCACTCTGCAACTCTGGGCAATAGCTTGCTTAATCTCCACAACGGCCCCAATAGCGCTGGGATGCCTGGCTTCACCTTGGGGGTGTCCAGTAGGGAGCATCTCACAGGGAAAGCCAGGAAGGGTTCCACAGCGGTATACAGTGCAAGGATGCCCCGAGATGGGGCGGCAGTGCACTTTACAAGTATACACACATTTACATTTAAAAAAAAATTTATAACACATATTTTAGCAGCAATTGAAGATCTTTGTACTTGTACTTTTACTTGTAGAGCATATAGAATTCCTTTTACATTAGTTATAGATAATACGCAGCCTTGTCTCATATTGATACATTTTGGGGATTTTAGAGAAAAAAAGAGAACATTTCGACTAAAGTCGTGCAATCTGAATCATTTTGAATAGACACTAAGGGGGTAATTAGGATGTAGGGCGGATCGCCAATCCCCGCATAGCGGTGGCGATCCGCCCTACATCCTTCCCCGCCCGCCACCCGTTTACCCCCTCGCCACATTAGTATGGCGGGGGTACCGTGGCAGACGGGAAGGGATTGATATAGTGGCAGTGTCTGCTAGACACCGCCAGCCATATAAGTATGGGGGCGGAAACATGCCTTTACGTGGCAGCAAAGACATGTGGAGTTCTCTTACGGGGTGCACATGCATTGTCATGACAACGGTGGCATGCACCTCGCGGTGCCTGTCACCTTGTGCATGACAATGCACGCAGTGCATTTCCAGCATTGTGGCGGGCGGCGCTGTGAGCACCGCCCACCACAATGCTGGAAATGGAGGATGCCACCGCCACGGTGGCGGTGGCATCCTAATCGTCTGCGCGGGACCGCCACACCACAGGCGGTCGGTCCCAGCACCGCTAGGGGCCGCTCGCCATCCTAATGGCCCCCCTAAGTATGACTTTATTTTCTGACACAGCCTTTGAATCTTCGAAAAGTTGCTGGGAATTTAAGCAAATGATACTGGTATTCCACTCTTTAGGAGTTCAGGCCATGATTGTTCAGGTATCCTGGTTGAAGGTGCCAGCACATGGGGCATTTTGTGTATTTTCTGATATATAGGTTCAGCTCAAGAATATATATCAAAACTGAAAACTTTACAAAAGGGTTGACAGCTTTTTGAGTTGTGGTTGAGTTGGGGGCATGGGAGACTCAAGGCATTCTACAAGGTTGCAATTTCAAGAGACCTACATTACAGTAGGGAGCCTCTAAGAGTAAGCTGACATAACACTCGGAAGGAGTAAAAGTGGGGTGGGTTAAAGGAAGGTTCATAAAGAGAAGGGTGGGAAATTAAGGTATAGTTTTGGGTAGTGTGTCAGTAAGGGGTAGGGAATTGTGCAGTGACATGGGAGGGATTTTTGGGAGTATAAAAGAGAAAATGGTTCTCTTGAGATTCTTCTACCTTGGAGTATTGATAAAGTTAGATTGATTATGCACTCAGATAGCTGAATGAAACATAATCTCAATTAACATAAATGGCATCAAAAGTGTGAAAAGAAGAACTCTATCCTTTCTTGATTATGCAAACAAAAACACACAATTGTCCGGATTCAGGAAGCACACGCAATAATGCATGTAGAAAAGAATCAGACATGGCATACTTTTGGTCAAGTCCTTTATTCATCTACTTCCATTGTGCATAGGGTGTTCAACCATAATTTTGCTGGCTTTATCATTAAAGATATATTATAAGTTTAAAGGGTTTGACCCATATAGTCAGTGGGACCTGGGTAATTGCTCGGTATGTAAGAAGGGGGGTCCCAGACAAAACACAACAAATTTCTAAATTCACACCAATTAGAATAAATTAATTCAAAAAAAGGGGCGATCGAATCGCGGTGCAAGGTGTTTTTATTTTCACCGCACCAATCCTAAATATTCATTAGGTCATTAATCAGAACATAAGTATTTGCACAATATACAGAAATTCAATAAACCCACAGGGGAGAGGGGAAGGTGCAAGGAAGGGAAAATAACCATTTCTTGAATGTTCAAACATCACATATCATACTTCAAATATATCGGTCCACATTTTATGATCAACGAACAAATTAAATAGATCCCCAAAAGTGGGGTCAAATATAGTGTAAACACATCAGAATAAATTTCAAAAGGCAAATCTCCTATACAGCTATATACATAGAAATGTTCTGTAGGAGTTTAATTAGGTAGAGGAAGTCTACGTTTCGACCCATAGGATGTAGGACGGTGGATCCTTACTACGTGGGTCTTCGTCAGGACGTGAGGAGGGGGAGGGGCGGGGTGGTAGTTGTGGGGCTGTTCCTAAAGACAAAACCATTGAGACAAAAAATTAAAAAGGTCTCTCAGAGAGAGTCCCAGAGTTATCTCAAAGAAGACATTCAAAAATAAATACAAAGGGTTACTAGCAAGGAGGTATGGTTGATGACCGGGCCTGCACAAGAATTACCTGATGAGGAAAAAGATACTAGGCCTCTGAAAAAACGTAGTCCTGGCACATGCCGTGTAAAGCTGTATCTAAGAACCAGGAGGTAAAAAACAAAGGGGCGCCAGTCACTAAGTGTATTAGCCAAACGAGTCAATACATGGAAAATCAGTAAAAAACGAAGTCCTACCTCAGCCGTAGTATTATATAGTATCCGGCTGTTCAAATAGTTGTGGCGGGATTAATTGGTCCAAAAGCGCGTCAGTATGTCCCATCTGTTACTCGCGCTCTCCATATACATTAGTGGAGGTAGCTGATTCTAAAAATTAAAAAGGGGGGGGTTGTTGAGGGCGGCAAGCACTCGAAAACGTTCGGTTTGTTGGCCTAGGAGTAATTACATTGACATAAGCATTAGGGCAGAGATCATACCTCTGCCGTAGTGTTGGCCCATTCGAAAAGGGTGTTTGTATCTTCATAAATGCGGCGGGATTTTTTCGTATTGAAGTACAAACGTGTCCGTTTAATCCATCGGAAATTCTGAAGTATTAAGAGAGCCGCATTAGTTTTTAGGTTAACAGGCGGTTAACTCAAAAAACAGAGGGAAGCATCAATGAAGGCGTCTAAACAGGCGCTGTCAAAAGTTTCACTTACCCGAAATGAAATTATTACCGGAGCGCGCAAGCCTGCGTCTGCCTCAGTCAGGTAGCATTCAGGAAATGCTGCCTTGGTAACCCGAGGTCTTTTTCTAACCTCGCCTGAAACGGGACTGGCGTTACTAAGGTAACATGAAAACAAAGTCAAGATTTTGTAGAACCGAGTTGCTGAAATTCACAGAGGGCGGACATGAGAAATGACTAATGGAAAAAACGATTTATGAAAAGGACTCCGCTGTTTAACATGCACGTTTGGTTCTAAAAGGAAGGGGGACATATACAGATTTTTACAAAGTAGTCAGCCTTTGGAAAAGCGCGGACATGCCATGCACAGGGTAGTCAAAGCGCCAAATGAAACGGACATGTTACATTTTTGAGATGTTGCCACACCACAATCAACAAGCATGGTAAAGTTATAATTAGAGCGGCAGCAACAAGTTTTCACATTTATAACATACAAAGAAAAAACAATGAAAAAACTTATTATAGGTTAGACTACTTCCTACAAGACAAGGTCAATACATTTAAGGGCCAAAGCCAAGGTGATAGTATATTTGGCAAGTGCGGACCTACCAGACAGGGTGGTCTAAGGCACATTATCTCAACACATATTTAAGGGCCAAAGCCAGGGTGATAGTATATTTGGCAAGTGCGGACCTACCTGACAGGGTGGTCTAAGGCACATTATCTTACCACACACATATGTTCATATTATCGACATAACAGGTCAGAAGACACATACTATGATTAAGAAAATGTATTGACATATGATCACGGCTCGGGAAACAGTGTATACAAAAAGGCGTGACACTACCTAAGGTGCTTAAAGACACACTGGAGTTATAAAGTGGCCATCTGTGCAAAACTGCTCTCAGATTCATTGAGGCCCAGGCGCACAGAGTCAAAGAAACGGATCCATTTAATCTCTCTGACGTTGAGGATAGGTTCTATGCTCCCACCCCTAGGGCCCAGTCTCACTTGTTCCAGAATGGTCCACTTAAGGCTTTCTGGTGGATGATCAAAGGTTTTACAGTGGTCAACTAAAGGTGCTCCCTCAACTTTGCATCTTATGCGACTGCAGTGTTGTAAGAAACGCACTTTTGCACGTTGTTGAGTCTGACCAATGTATATTAACTTACAGGGGCAGACTATGCAATAGATTACATTGGATGAGTTACAGTTGGTATGCGCCTTAAGTGTCACTTGTTGTTGTCCATGAGAAAAGATTTTAGTCTGTAAGGTTGCTGGACATGCTTTGCACGAACCGCAACGATAGTGACCCACAATGGGGGGTAAGTTCCACATTGATGTTAATGATTGCTCTTTGGAAGTCCTCAGAAAGGAGGATACCACGTGGTCGCGGATATTCCTCGCTTTCCTGAAGGCGTGAAGTGGTGGGTTGCTGCAGTTAAGATCCTCAGAGATCAAATGCCAATATTTGTTGATTGTCTTTTTTATGGCATTGCTTTTTGTGGAAAACGTGGTTACACAAATAATGCGTTGTTCATTGTTATTCCCTTTTGATCCAGGTTGGAGTAAAGTTTCCCTTGGGTTATGCCATGCTCAAAAAAGAGCATGGCATAACCCAAGGGAAACTTTACTCCAACCTGAATCAAAAGGGAATAACAATGAACAACGCATTATTTGTGTAACCACGTTTTCCACAAAAAGCAATGCCATAAAAAAGACAATCAACAAATATTGGCATTTGATCTCTGAGGATCTTAACTGCAGCAACCCACCACTTCACGCCTTCAGGAAAGCGAGGAATATCCGCGACCACGTGGTATCCTCCTTTCTGAGGACTTCCAAAGAACAATCATTAACATCAATGTGGAACTTACCCCCCATTGTGGGTCACTATCGTTGCGGTTCGTGCAAAGCATGTCCAGCAACCTTACAGACTAAAATCTTTTCTCATGGACAACAACAAGTGACACTTAAGGCGCATACCAACTGTAACTCATCCAATGTAATCTATTGCATAGTCTGCCCCTGTAAGTTAATATACATTGGTCAGACTCAACAACGTGCAAAAGTGCGTTTCTTACAACACTGCAGTCGCATAAGATGCAAAGTTGAGGGAGCACCTTTAGTTGACCACTGTAAAACCTTTGATCATCCACCAGAAAGCCTTAAGTGGACCATTCTGGAACAAGTGAGACTGGGCCCTAGGGGTGGGAGCATAGAACCTATCCTCAACGTCAGAGAGATTAAATGGATCCGTTTCTTTGACTCTGTGCGCCTGGGCCTCAATGAATCTGAGAGCAGTTTTGCACAGATGGCCACTTTATAACTCCAGTGTGTCTTTAAGCACCTTAGGTAGTGTCACGCCTTTTTGTATACACTGTTTCCCGAGCCGTGATCATATGTCAATACATTTTCTTAATCATAGTATGTGTCTTCTGACCTGTTATGTCGATAATATGGACATATGTGTGTGGTAAGATAATGTGCCTTAGACCACCCTGTCAGGTAGGTCCGCACTTGCCAAATATACTATCACCCTGGCTTTGGCCCGTAAATATGTGTTGAGATAATGTGCCTTAGACCACCCTGTCTGGTAGGTCCGCACTTGCCAAATATACTATCACCTTGGCTTTGGCCCTTAAATGTATTGACCTTGTCTTGTAGGAAGTAGTCTAACCTATAATAAGTTTTTTCATTGTTTTTTCTTTGTATGTTATAAATGTGAAAACTTGTTGCTGCCGCTCTAATTATAACTTTACCATGCTTGTTGATTGTGGTGTGGCAACATCTCAAAAATGTAACATGTCCGTTTCATTTGGCGCTTTGACTACCCTGTGCATGGCATGTCCGCGCTTTTCCAAAGGCTGACTACTTTGTAAAAATCTGTATATGTCCCCCTTCCTTTTAGAACCAAACGTGCATGTTAAACAGCGGAGTCCTTTTCATAAATCGTTTTTTCCATTAGTCATTTCTCATGTCCGCCCTCTGTGAATTTCAGCAACTCGGTTCTACAAAATCTTGACTTTGTTTTCATGTTACCTTAGTAACGCCAGTCCCGTTTCAGGCGAGGTTAGAAAAAGACCTCGGGTTACCAAGGCAGCATTTCCTGAATGCTACCTGACTGAGGCAGACGCAGGCTTGCGCGCTCCGGTAATAATTTCATTTCGGGTAAGTGAAACTTTTGACAGCGCCTGTTTAGACGCCTTCATTGATGCTTCCCTCTGTTTTTTGAGTTAACCGCCTGTTAACCTAAAAACTAATGCGGCTCTCTTAATACTTCAGAATTTCCGATGGATTAAACGGACACGTTTGTACTTCAATACGAAAAAATCCAGCCGCATTTATGAAGATACAAACACCCTTTTTGAATGGGCCAACACTACGGCAGAGGTATGATCTCTGCCCTAATGCTTATGTCAATGTAATTACTCCTAGGCCAACAAACCGAACGTTTTCGAGTGCTTGCCGCCCTCAACAACCCCCCCCTTTTTAATTTTTAGAATCAGCTACCTCCACTAATGTATATGGAGAGCGCGAGTAACAGATGGGACATACTGACGCGCTTTTGGACCAATTAATCCCGCCACAACTATTTGAACAGCCGGATACTATATAATACTACGGCTGAGGTAGGACTTCGTTTTTTACTGATTTTCCATGTATTGACTCGTTTGGCTAATACACTTAGTGACTGGCGCCCCTTTGTTTTTTACCTCCTGGTTCTTAGATACAGCTTTACACGGCATGTGCCAGGACTACGTTTTTTCAGAGGCCTAGTATCTTTTTCCTCATCAGGTAATTCTTGTGCAGGCCCGGTCATCAACCATACCTCCTTGCTAGTAACCCTTTGTATTTATTTTTGAATGTCTTCTTTGAGATAACTCTGGGACTCTCTCTGAGAGACCTTTTTAATTTTTTGTCTCAATGGTTTTGTCTTTAGGAACAGCCCCACAACTACCACCCCGCCCCTCCCCCTCCTCACGTCCTGACGAAGACCCGCGTAGTAAGGATCCACCGTCCTACATCCTATGGGTCGAAACGTAGACTTCCTCTACCTAATTAAACTCCTACAGAACATTTCTATGTATATAGCTGTATAGGAGATTTGCCTTTTGAAATTTATTCTGATGTGTTTACACTATATTTGACCCCACTTTTGGGGATCTATTTAATTTGTTCGTTGATCATAAAATGTGGACCGATATATTTGAAGTATGATATGTGATGTTTGAACATTCAAGAAATGGTTATTTTCCCTTCCTTGCACCTTCCCCTCTCCCCTGTGGGTTTATTGAATTTCTGTATATTGTGCAAATACTTATGTTCTGATTAATGACCTAATGAATATTTAGGATTGGTGCGGTGAAAATAAAAACACCTTGCACCGCGATTCGATCGCCCCTTTTTTTGAATTAATTTATTCTAATTGGTGTGAATTTCGAAATTTGTTGTGTTTTGTCTGGGACCCCCCTTCTTACATACCGATTTATCATTAAAGAAGCACAAGGTGAAGTGAGTCACCTATAGAAGTATATCAATTTGTTTACAAATTCTTCATAGGAAGGCCCAATAGTAGAGAGTCCCAAATCATTATACACTTTGATAAACATGTTGACTTATTTTCCTAAGACAGAAATAATGCCTGGGGATTTTAACTTCCTACAATCATAAACATTAGATTCTTCATAATTCAATATTTTTTAGAAGAAACCTGAATTTCCAAAAGCCATATTATCTCTAAATGAAGAACCAGGAAGTATGGATTCATGGAGAGCTCAAACGTCTTATTTCCATCAATAAACCTGGTTTTCTGAACGATTCCAGAAATCATTGTGATTACACTATTTTTTAATATTTAAATCACTAAACAATGTGGCGGCTACAGCTGTTCTGATCTGTTTCTCTGATTATACAGTTAAAATTCCCCCTAGATGGGGATGTCATCAAAGTCTAATAATAGATTCTGCATATAGAAGTTAAATAAAAAACAAAATGCACTATTTTTCAAAGAAAGCTTGGGGGCATAATTACGAGTTTTGTGGTGCAGGACAACCAGCAATTCAGCTTGCTGCACTGCCCTGCATCACTGGGAAAGGGCTGGAATGCATGGTATTTATCCAATACAGCACATTCCTGTCCTTCTCCCTCGTGCTGGGGCAATTTTGGCAGCCTATCACGACACCCTTGCACCATGGGGCAAGAGTTTCTCTGTTGCATACAGGATTGTTTTTGTGCATAAAGAGGCACCTTCTTGCCAAAAAACGATCCTGAGAGGTTGTTTCCTCTTTCTATGTGTGCTGCAGAATGCAGCACATGTAGAAAAGAGGAAAAACAGATGAGAAGTAAAGATATTTCTTCTCATGACACCTCACCTGGGGAGGCGTAAGATTTTGATGCATTCCCATGTTTACAAGTCCTTGTAAATCTGGGAATGCATCAGAAATCATGGGAGTTGGGAGGGAACACCAATTGTAGTGTCCATGGAACGACTCCCTTGCGAAGAGCAACGTAATGAAGTGATATGCGCTGTGTTGCCTTACTTCAGGTCTATAGAAGGCACTTACTCATTTCGGTATTCACAGAAGACATTTAGGAGTTTTAAAGTAACGGGGTCCTAACTTCACTACTCCTAAACTGAGAAAATCCTAACTTTTAGACTTTCGGTATTCACAGAAGGCATTTAGGAGTCCTAAAGTTAGGAGTCCTAACTTTAGGACTCCTAAATGCCTTCTGTGAATACCGAAAGTCTTAAAGTTAGGATTTCTCTCAGTTTAGGAGTAGTAAAGTTAGGACTCCTAAATGACTTCTGTGAATACCGAAATGAGTAAGTGCCTTCTGTGAATACCAAAATGAGTAAGTGCCTTCTGTGAATACAAAAATGGTAGTAAGTTTAGGATTTTGTCTTAAATTAGTAATGTGAATTGGGCCCAAGATGTTGAGTTCCCATAAAATGGGACAGCAGCTCTATGAAAAGAAAGAATATGCTGGTAGGGTTCTTTCCCTGTGTACTAAGACTCATAACACTAATCATTTAATTTCTACCATAAGGAATCCAAATTCAGGCATTATGGCATCTAAAACTGCAAAAATAGATCAGATTTTTCTTACATTTTCCAAACAATTATCAAGTGCCTGTAGTAAGTTCTGACGAGGAAGCTGAGCACCCTGTGAAACAGGTTAGGATTCCAGACATAAGCGCCAAAGCTTTAGTTTACCCATTTTAAGTGGATGAAACAGAGGAAGCATTCAACAATGTAGCTGTAAAGTGTAAGGCAGCTGGGAAAGATGGCTTCCTTTTAAGTGGTATTATCAGTTTCTCACTGGACTCACAGGCCACTGATCAAGCTTTTCATTAGTATCTTATCCTGGGATCTTCTTTCATTTCTCACACAGTCAGGTCTACAGTGTGCAGTCTAACCTTCGATCTCAAGATAATAAAAATACGAGATAATTGGTGGCTAATATATATAAGAAGAACCCTAGATTTTCAGGGATTGGCCATGGGCTAGATTGTTTTGTATAGCCAAAAATATCTCTTCTTGTAACATTGAGACTATCATAAAAAAATAGAAAAAGATACAAGTTGGTTTCTAAATTACGCATTATAGAAAGATGTGTCTGAAAATAATCTGAATACTTTGCACACGTTTAATGAATGCTACACTATGTGCAATGATTTTATTGTTATACCCCAGCTATTTCCACAAATATAAACCTGAAATGTTGGACAGATGCCCTGGATGTGAAGGGAACAGCAACTGGTTGGACAGGATTAAGCTCTGCCCTTCTCTACAAGGGTTTTGACAAAACAGTTTCTTATACATGTCTAAGGACCTTATTTATGAGGCCCTTATGCCACAGTTGCATCACTTTTTGTGATGCTGCGGGCGTAAAATGTGTGCCACACTGCACCATATTTACAAAGTGACGCATATGGGCAGATGCATCACTTTGTAAACCCCTGCACCAGATTATACTGCGACAGGTATAATGTATACAGGTTGGGCAGCCCTTCTCTTCAAATCCACGTAGAAGTGACAAAACAAAATCTATACGTTTTCACTAGAGCGCCGTACAATGGTGTCGCAAGAATGGCGCTATGAAAAGTGTTGCATCGCTAATTTCCCGCAGCAGTGCAACACTTTTCATAAATGGGGCTCTTTGCAAACGCCGACACTGCCTATTGTGAAGCAGACCTTCTGACTGAGTTGCACCTACCTGTACTGCTCTACTCTCACTCTCCTCCCGCCGCCGCAGCACGCTTCCATCTCCCGTTTGCGGCTGCTGTGAGGGGGAGAGCACAGGCTGCCAGGACCACAGACTCCAGCCTGCACCGCGGCCGGAAGCCGCCAGCGAGAAAAAAAGCGCCAGGAGGCGCTTTAAATCCAGCCTCTTCCTTGGTGGAGCGGGGGCTCTTTGCAAACGCCGACACTGCCTATTGTGAAGCAGACCTTCTGACTGAGTTGCACCTACCTGTACTGCTCTACTCTCGCTCTCCTCCCGCCGCCGCAGCACGCTTCCATCTCCCGTTTGCGGCTGCTGTGAGGGGGAGAGCACAGGCTGCCAGGACCACAGACTCCAGCCTGCACCGCGGCCGGAAGCCGCCAGCGAGAAAAAAAGCGCCAGGAGGCGCTTTAAATCCAGCCTCTTCCTTCGCGTCGCGGGAGCGCCCGGGGCTAAGCCCGGGCAAAGGGCGGGCCCTCTGTGGCCCTCAGGGGACCTAAGGAGACGGGACGGGCCACCCCCCTGTCATCTATTGCACAGAAGAGATAAGAGCCACCACTTAGACAATTGGGATATACGATTCATTTTCTGCGTCCTAAAGTAAATCGGTCCTTACCATTTCTACTTGCCCGCTCTGAACCAGGTCCTTTGAGAAAGCCGCACAGGAAGGTAACGAAGTCTGTTCATTTTACTGACTATACTGACTATATTGGGTTAAAGGCTAAAAAGAACACTATCAATGTCTAAGGCAAAGAATGTCATCGCCCCGACCAATACCATGGACAACTACCTGGTACAAGTTGTTGAAAAAATTAACAATGAACGAAGGTCCTCGTTGGGCCTAGGTACCCCCTTGACTCTGCCCCAAAACGAAAACTCACAAACTGACTTAATTTATTTAGACACCCCAATTGACTTATCTCCAGCTCCACTTGGGCCGGGTGTGGGGTTTTCACAAAATGTGACACTTGAGGAAAATCTAGTTACTAATGTGGAAGCGATAGCGGGGGCTCTAGATGTTTCTTTGCATGAACCAGCCCCAGATATAGAGGTAATAGATTCAATTTCTCCACCGCCCCCTGTTCCGGCCCCGAGAGTAACAAAAGACACTTCTAAGGCTGCCTCAAAAAGGGAGGGGCTAAGATCAAGTAGGAAAAGGCCAGCCACCCCGCCTCATAAGAATATCGTAGATGGGAATGTGGGTGAAGGAGATGTGAGACATGGGTGGGATGATGGTCTATTAAGAAAAATTATGGGCATGCTGGATATTAAGTTAAGCCAACTAGTAAAACCCTTACTGTCAAAAATTGACCATCTCACGGCTAAAATAAATAAAATGGAGGCTAATTTAAAAATAACACATGATAGAGTGGAGGAGTTATCGACAACCCTTAAAGAAAAACTTGCCGAAAAACCTTCATTAGAAATTGCAAGTCTAGGTGTAGAAGACCCGCCACAAACTCACCATGAAAATCAGAAGTCTGGCCCAGAACAAATCAATCTCCCTGGTGCTGTCCCCACAGATTCTGTCGGGGACTGTACACTCCAGGGATTCAATCTGGAAAATAATTCTGTGGAGCTAATTGTAGAAGCCTCACCCCTTATCTTGGTACTCGCCAATGTCCCCCCCCTTAATACAGGCCAGATAGAACACCCTGATTCATTACTAAATAAGGCATTACAATGGCTAAGTAACAACATGCATATGGGTCCCGTGGGTAAACACAAGCTGGCAGAAGATCTGCTAACTGCAAAACGGGTAAAATGGATAGGGAGTGGGAACAAGAAATTTCCTGGGGATTGTGTAGTCGTGAATCTTAAAAGTCCCGAAGTGTTGCCGGAAATCCTTAACAATCTATTTCCTCCTCAACGGAGAACGGCAGGACTAATTCCACTCTCCCTGGATTTCTTCTACAATAGGAAAGGCTTGGCTTCAAAACCGAGTGTTCTGCGAACCAAATGGTCAACATTGGCCGGTAGAAGAACAAGGGAGGGTCCATCAAATGTATGGGGATTAAATCTAGATAATAGATTTTCACCACTATCCAATCTGAATGAGTGCGATTGACTCACAACAGACAAAGGACAAATGGTGAAACATCAGTCGACTAATCTAATGTGCCAACTAGATAACCCACTATATCAACATTTAAAAAATCGAACACTAGATCATAAGGCCCCTACAAATATAAACAGCAATACACCTATAATTGGGCTAGATGGCTCAACTGACAATAGCAGAATAGTTGGAGAGGATATAAGGCTTGAGCAAGGGGAACTGTTAATTAAGGACCCTAGGGAACGTACGGAGGTGACACTAACACTTGGTCTAACTCCAGGAGAACGACCATTGACTTTTATATCTTGGAATGTAGCAGCAATAGCCAGTAAACTTTTAACTCCCGAATGGGGGGACTATATTGACAGACATGACATAGTCATGATGCAAGAAACTTGGTCAATTAACCCTGTATTTCGTATGGGGTACTTAAACTTCTATAAACCTGCAGTTAGAGGAGAGAAGGGGCGTCCCTCTGGAGGACTGCTGATATGGGTTCGCCAAGCACTGACATGCACCATATCACAAAGACTTATAATATCCAACGACATCCTAGCATTGAATATTAGTTGGCCTGACGGCCAAGAGGTAGCTTTGTATAATCTCTATGCTAGGGGGGTTGGTACAGGTATTCCATCTGATGTCTTTACAACATTAGAACAAGATGTTGAAATCCTTCCACCTGACTCACATATTGTTGTGGGTGGTGATTTCAATTCAACTTTTGAGCCTCTGGGAGAAGAGGATAGAAGTCTAACGGAGGAGGAAGATAGTAGGTGGGGAATACCGCAACTAGAGATTCCCCCCATAAAAAGATGGAGTGCAACGGCTATCCGGATTAAGAGCCTCTGCCTCTCCAGAGGATTAAGAGCCACAAATGGGAGGACACAATCTGATCTAAATGGAAATTTAACTTTTGACAATGGTCGTGCAACTAGCAGGATCGATTACTTTTTAATCGATGTAAGAGCATGGTCTAAATTAATAGATATGGCAGTTGTACCACGCTTGGAGAGCGACCACCATCCTCTGTATATGATATTTCGCCCGTATCAAGAAGCTAATGTACCCATAAATAATAAGCAGATGATAACACAAGATGTTGTGTGTTCTAATAACCAAAGACATCTGAAATGGGGAATACTGCTAGGGAATGAAAGGAAATTAGACCAGTTGAAAAATTTAGTAAAAGACGAGGTTAGTGTTATCAAGTTGTTCCATGGGAACTCTAACTTCGTGGAATACATGATGGAGGCACACAAAAATTTGTTTATTAAACTCCAAAGCTTTTTTCTTAAAACAGTAAATCTAACTGTTTCTAAAAAATACCAACCCGTCCAAGGCTGGTATGATAAAAACTGCAGACTAGCAAGGCAAAATCTAAGTATAGAATTGAAAACAGGAAACCCTACGGCCGTTAAAAGGGCAAGAGATGTCTATAGGCAGACACAAAAGCAATCCAAGAGGCGCTGGGACGAGGAGGGTTGGAGCGAGCTAAAACAGGCCTGTACTAACAAAGATTCAAAGCGGTTTTGGGCCTTGGTTAAATGGAATAGAGGTGGGGTAGCAGCTCAACCACAAAACCATGTGTCTCAGGAAGGATGGAATGATTTTTTCCAACCCCAGTATGCCAGAAACCCGAAATATGCAGCCATATCTCTCCCCGAAACTGTTTTTTATAAAGATCAAATATTTACTGAAAAGGAGGTTAGCCTGGCATTCGACTGCGTGTCATGCGGAAAAGCACCAGGCATGGATGGCATCCCAGCAGATGTTTTTTTATCAGATCGGCCATCTTGGTGCACATACTTTACTTGGTTGGCCAATGCAATAGCAATGGGTGGAGAAGTTCCTGCCTCGTGGAAAGGGGCTGAAATTATCCCTATATTCAAAAAGGGGGATATAACACAGGCAAAAAATTATAGACCCATTAGCTTAATTGACACCGCACAGAAAATAATGGGTCGATTGGTCCAGAATAAATTACAGCAGTGGATCGAAGACCAAAATATATTGTCGCCATTCCAAGCGGGCTTTCGCCCTTTGACTAGCAGTGTTGACCAAGTTTTTTATTTCCTAGCCACTTACTGGAGAAATGTGACACTCCGAAATAGCTGTTTGTATGCAGTCTTTGTGGACCTAAAAGCCGCATTTGATCTGGTCCCGAGAGAAAAACTGTGGGAAACACTAGCCAATGTGGGAATTAGCAGAGAGCTCCTTACTTTACTTGTCCGCCTCCACGAAAATAATTTTGCAAAAATAAGGTGGGGCAAACAGGGGGAAGTGACGGCCCCTTTTCCAGTTGAACGGGGGGTGAGGCAAGGATGTGTTCTGGCCCCAACGCTCTTTTCAATCTACATAAACGGAATTGTGGAATACCTAAATAAATCCCCAACTGACGCCCCATTGGTAGCAGGTGTACACGTCCCCGTACTAATGTTCGCGGACGATACGCTTTTGCTATCACGCACGCCTAGTGGTTTACAGAAAGCAGTTGACGCTTTTGGGGACTTCTGTGACAGCCGTGGTTTGGAATTAAACACTAGCAAAACTAAATTTATGTGTCTAAGTTCCCAATCGGCTTTCAAGGGGGTAATAAAATTTAAGGGCGAACCACTGGAAAGGGTAGATGCCTTTACTTACCTAGGCATTATTCTCCAACATGATATGAAATGGAAGTCACACACTGACATGGCATTACTAAAATTTAATCAGCTAGCAGGTGCGGTCTCCATTAAACATAACACATCCTTGACAAGACCCATTAACTGTGCGCTCGAAATTTATAGCATGAAGGTACTGAGTGCATGCTTATATGGGTCTGAGCTATGGGGATTTTCGAACCTAGGTAATTTGGGGCGGGCGGAAAATAGATTTTTGCGAGGGCTTGTTGGGGCCCCACAGAGTACCCCTATAATCCCACTAAAGATGGAACTAGGCAGGAGAAATATTGAAGATATTGCTCGCCTTCGTCCTTTGTTGTATTGGAGGCGCCTAATGGTAACCCCAGAGCTAAGCCACTATGCTTCAGCTTTTCGTGATGTTGTGAATTTTGATCGATTTCACTGTATTACTTGGCTAAAAGAGCTCCGGGGTACATTAGGGAAATTGGGCCTAGATCATTTGTGGGGCAACAAGGATGTTGCCTTATTCCCAACAAAAAAGCAACTGAAGGACATCTACTGGGACTCGGTATATGTTATATTGTATCGTAAAGGCCTGCAATCTACCCTGTCATCTCGCTTTCTGGATTCTAAACAACTTCCATCATATGAAAAATATTGGGACTTAATCGAACGTCCATTTGACAGGAAATTATATTTCCAATTTCGTGTGGGAACACTTCCAGTGAATGCTTTCAGACAAAATTGGTCTTCATCGCAGGATGCTTACTGTGATCACTGTAAAAATCAAATAGAAGACATTGCACATTTGTTCTTTGTCGGCCCCTTATATGTCACCCCTCGTCGAAAATGGTTAAAACCAGTTTGTAAAAATATGGGCACTCGCTGTTGCTCGCAAGCACTCAGAATTTTAACATCTGATTCTTCTACATTACTGGCAATAGGCGTAGCAAAATTCTTGGCCTGGGCGTGGGTAATAAGATTACGCGCTGCTAAAGCTTAGTAGCTAACATGTATTAATAACTGCCTCCTTTAATGATGTATGTTTTTTTAAAAACTTTTTTACATGTCTTTTAATGTATGACTACATATTTTAGATTCTATTAGCATTCGACTTTTCTTGTTTAATATGCTTTTAATCAACTGTTTTTTATGCTCAGTATTTATTGTACTATGGTTAGGAAGCTTGCTTTTATGACTAAAAGTCGAATAAAGCTTTGAAAATGAAAAAAAAAAACAAAAATGAAATGAGGCCCTAAGTTTTTGTGTAAATTCAGTCTTATTAGGTTACTCTCAGCATATGGGAATTTCACTCAAAGGGTCACATATATGATGATTTTTAGCAATATTAATGACTGTTCAATTGAAGGTTAAAAAACCCTGAATTTGAATCCTGGTGGAAAAAATAGGATAATATATGGCCTTCAAAACATTAATGTGAAATATATTGGAGTAATACACAAATCTGGAGAAAATTGGAATTGGCATGCTAATGCTTTTTACATTCATCAATAGTTTATCTTCCTTGTTAATTTTTATTCAAAAATCAAGTTCATATTTTATTAATTGTATAATTATGGATTTAAAAAAACAACTTTAATCTAGTATTACATTTTGATCATGTGAACATTTCAAAAAGCATGGGGATTCCAAGTGTCAGCTATCCTGAGTGGAAATTCAGAGGGACAAGCTACTAAATGGTTTAATTAGCCTTTTGTCTCCATACCTAGGACAGAACACCAATATGCACATCAAGACCATTATGGACCTCAACCAGAGTTTCTTCTGGCATTACACTGCCCATGTATGAATCATCATCTTTCTGCTCATATCATATACTAATTTTCCAGCTCCAGAGGCAGCAGGCTAGACAGGACGGTGGTGTGCCAGCTGTGAAGCTGCACTATGATCCAACCTTAGCAGGCATGCGCCAGCTCTGATGTTCATTACGCCAAGGGGTTTCAATCGGCCTTCCAACTCACTGATATGTTGGAGTTCTTGGTACGTATTTCAAGACAGGTTAGGTCTTTAAACAACTGAAATTGCCACAGATGCCTGGTGCCTGGAGTGGTACTTCTTGTCTGGCAACGCAATGCCGTCAGGGCACACTGAGCACAGTCGACATTAAGAGGGCCTAGTCCCTATTCAAGCAGTACCAGAAGAGGGTCTGGGTGGTGGCTGGGGAAGTGGCCTAGGTGGTCTATCTCCCTCAGCCACACAGATACAATAAAGCTGCTGCCAAGTGGCTGTAACACTGTCCACTGTAGCAGAGTGCCACCTTCCACTCCAAAGCCTTCCCAGCTGACACAGAACCTGTCATGGTACAGCACCATGGAGGAATTGTACTTTGTGTGGGCAAGGTGCACCCAGGTGGGAGTCTGAAGAGGGGGTCTAACCTGTTGGGTGATCGATCTTCCTGCTGAATTTAATCCTCTGGGCAATCTGCACGGATACCACTCATTTAGAACTCAATGGCTTCATGCAATTTTGAATTGTTACTTAGCTTAGATAAAGTGTATGAGTCACTTAGGGCTGCATTCCTAAACAACCCAACTTTAGGCTGTTGGGAGATTTACAATCATAATGCCATCCACAGGGTGAGTCTCAATCAGAAGGACTTCAACTTCCTCATCTGGCATTATAGTACTATGCTGAAGTATCGAGTGCCAAACTGTCCCTCTTTTGCACAGGGCCTGCTCCAATGCACCCTTTCTGGAATCAAAGACTGAAACTCTTGGGGTGGAAGTCAAACCCAACATCTTTGGTGGTTACAGGGTGGCCTCTGGGCCATCAGTAACAGCAGTGGGCTATTGTGGCAATGTACACCAGGAGCTGTGGTACACCATAGACAGCCACATGTGTCACCCAGTCAGATGCCTTGGGGATTTAAGTCGAGGTAGTCTGGGAACCTACCCGCACCAGCAGGGTAAGGCCAGTCGCAGCTGTGGCACACCTTCAAATCAGGGCCGGTGATAAGAGTCTGAAATTGTGGGGATAAAGGGAGCAGAACCCTCTGCAACTGCCAGAGATGTGCCCTGAGAGGGCGTCAGGGTGATTGAAGTCTAAATGACCCTCAGAGACGCGTAGCCCAGGGAGGAACCTAGGGCTACTAGGAATGTTTGAAGCATTGATTTCAATGTTTCTTCTAATTCACGCTAACTTTCACAGCTAGCTGCAATCTTCACAGGTACATTAACCAAGTGATCTACTGCCAAGAGTCACAGGCAACATGTGCAATAATCCCCCACCTACAGATGAATGTGAGACAGTAGGAAAGCAGCGCCACCCACCTGCCACTCTCAGGGTTAGGTATCACCGAACCCCCGTGTTTCATGTCTGAGAAAATCCTGGCCCCTGCCTACCCCACCAAAAGGGAGGCCAGGTGCATCAGAGGCATATCTTCAAACCAGGACTGGGGGACCTGCAATGACAATTAAGGTCTCACTTTGGGATGACAAAGAGAGCATAGCTCCTTGAAACAGCCTTAGTCATGCCCTTCAAGAATCTCTACTGCCACCCCACCATGTTTACCGGCTAGAACTGCACCATCTGTACATTAGGCGTCTATTTACATGAATGCCACACAGGGCAGTGCAGCAACTCACCTTGCTGCACTGCTTTGTATGACAGGGAAATGGCAGGAATGCATCATATTTTTGCAATACAGTGAATTCATACTTTTTCCCTTGCACAGGCACCCTTTTGGCAGCTTAGCACCAATGCAGGCACCCTTGCACCATGGTGCACGTTTGCCTGAGTTGCATGTAGGATTGTTTTGTGTTGGAAGGGGCACCTTCCTGCATAAAAACAATCCTGAAAGACATACTCTTCTTTCTATGTGTGCTGCAGAATTGTGAGTTTTTGTTTGCATGTTCCGCAAAGGCTAGAGTACCTTCTTTTCACACTGCGCTGCACTGGGTGATATTCTTGTAAATAGGCACCCAAAATACAAGTGGTGCAGTTCTGCCCGGGAAACAGGGTTGGGTGGCACCAGAGTTGTTTGAAGGGCAAACAAGAGCATCAACGGAGCACCAAGAGGTAATGGCTGGTACCAAACGGTAGTTCGACTTGTGGCAGACCATTTGCTTGATCCCAGGGTCCACCAATGAGCTTCTAAACAATATGCTATTCAAGACAGGATTACAGTGGCAGCTGAAACCAAACTTGCCAGCCAAATGGATCCTTGTTTAAGGATTTCAATTGTAGTTTTTCCAGTTAGAAGGCATCAAAAGAACATGTCATGTTATTTTATGTCACTAAATCACTGAGATGAGGGTGAGTAAATTAAGAACCAGCTGCTTTCCTTGGATTTGGTAGCCATTTATGAGGTTCTCTTGTAGTGTAGTTCCTATATCCCTGATAGGCTCTGCCCATTGGAATAATATACACTATATTTTTGACATAGGAATGAGGTCATTATGTCTCTATTGAGTACATTAAACTTAATTACTTGTGTGTGCCATATAACTCAGAGGTCACTAGAAACTTTCTCGAATGAACAATAAGGGATTCGTTTCTGACAACCGCATAAACATGATAACTGTGTTTCCCTTAGAGTCGTAACAATATCTTCAGAGTTGTGGAAACAATAGACAACCATTTCACTCAGTCAATCGTGCATGCTTCGTTTCTACAGGGTGGCACAGAAATAGAGACGGGTGTTTCAATAAAAAGGGTTTATTGAACAGTATTCTTTCTCATGCAAGAGACATGAACTGCTACAATTATAAGACAGAATGCGAAGTATAATGCGTACAGCGTAAACAGTAATATAAAATAATACTTTAATAGCATGGTCTGTAGCTATGACATATATAAAAATACATACATAAATAACACAGGCTAAAATACTCAACTGGTGCTTCTGAAATAATCCTACCCCAGTGTACCTAACCTAAGTCTAGCACGAGGGAAGACGTAGGTGCTGTTTTAGCTATAGTTTAGTTTTGCCAAGAATTGCCAAAAGTTTCTCTAGGTTCTAATCAGCTCCATACCTTAGAATGAGAGATGTTGGTATCTCTTTCCCAGGACTCGATTCTCTAACACCCCGCAAGGGGAGCCAGAAACACTGGAGCTGGATTCTCGGCAAGGAGGATGGCAGCGTCTGGCCAGTGCGTCAGTTGGGGAGAAGACTTCCTTCGGGACTTGCTGTGGCAAGTCGCGTCGTGCAAGTAGGTAGCCGAACCGCACTGTGCATTGCCATAGCAAGTGAAGGTATATTAATACCTTGAAGGTGTCTAGGAATGCCAGTATTGACGTAGAAGTCGGGCATATGAACGTCATGAATGAACCCCTAAGAAATAGATGTTCATGCATAATAAATGAGTTCTTGGAGAAATCAATACTCAAGCAAGGGGAAGTCCTAAAGGCTTAAGAGTCTGGTTTTCCAGGAACTCGTGACGTAGATGAACGGATGTAAGTAGCCATGCCTGTATTTGAGTAGCATGGACTATGCCTAAATAAGGGCTGGATTTCTATGCCTTTATAAGGGCAATGTGAAATGTACCTATATAAAGGCATGAATCGGGAAATTCATACGGAATCTAAATCAATACACAACACTCTCTTTGAAATCTAACCCTGATTCCCAAAACATCAGAATGTATTGTCACAGCCACAGGGAGATACTATTGGTACGAGGTTCTGTAGAGCCAGCAAGGTGGCTTGGTGAGACTGGATTGGTCAGATAAATGCATGCATTCCAGGAGGTCAGCGCTTGTCACAATGTATTAGCGCTAGAATTATTGTGGTTATCTGAGCAATAGATGACATAACTACACCTGCTGGTGGATGATCCTCATGCCTGTCCAGGACCAACATTCAATCCCCTTGTGGCCTGTGGGCCCCTGATGGCTGCAAGCACTGGGTGGACAGTTCAATTCCATGGATCCTGGTGGCCTGCTAGAGCAGCAGGCTTCGGGGGAGCTTGAATGAGACATAGGGGTTTCAACCTGCCTAGGAATGGTTGATAAGAACACCTATGTAACAGTGGTCCTGAGATGCTACAGAACTGAGCTTGTTGAAAAGGAAAACAGTAGGGCTTTGATCCCCGAACTTCTAAGTGACATCTGGGGCTAGCCGCACTCAAAACCCTCCACTCTGGTCAGGACACTGAGTGGCTAGCTGCTAGACTTCTTGGGCTTTGCTCTGCTGGGTGGGGAGCCCTCTGAGAGGTCCTCCACAAAATGTCGAGTCTGATAGTCCAAGGTGGGGGGGAATCTCTTAACTTGAAACAGCAACTGGGATCGCCAAGCTATCCATCCCTAAACAGAACAAGTAAACCTTTTTTGCGACATTAGGATAAAAAAAACTGTGGGGAAAATCATAACTCTCTAATCTATACCTGCAGTTTGCATGCAGCTCTTTAATGATAGTTAATAGCTCACTGTTCTATATTAGGAGTTCAATTTATAAACTGCAAATAACAAACGGATCTCTCTGACAGAAGCAGTAATGCACTGACCTGTTTAAATGAAATACACTTTGTGATCAGCATGGTGCATGTGCTTTGCAGCAGGCAATTTTGACCATCAGCACTGCATTATGATGAGTAGAAACATCCACTAAACAAAACTCTGGTCTTTCTAGAGCAGGATTATTAATCTCCAGAGTTATCTTGACATTTTTAGGGTTGCCTCTAAATTGCTGGAGATGGAGAACACCACAGAAGGTGCTTTTAAAACCATATTGTCCTTAAAAACACCCCTCCCCCCAAAGCAAGCATCTCATGTGGTAGCACCGATCACACCACCCTAGAGCCGGCCCTGTCTCCCTATTAATTTAGAGGAAAGTCACCAAATCTCCCTGTACTAGCGGCCCTTTGGGAGACAAAGGGGGGGAGTTTGAGTGAATTTATACAACCTCCTGGATCCCTGGGTAGTCTTGAGGCACTCACCAGAACTTCCAGGGCATCTCGGAATTCTGAACAGTCTCACATCTGGGGACACATATTTGATATACTTATTATTTGTATACAATATGACATTGGCATGACAAATTTTGCACACCCATAGGCATGATACATGTTGTATAGATGTAATTCACACACCCTTAATACTAAAAAACACAAGATAGCATATTTGGGAAAGTTTATAATGTTGGGGTTCTATAGCAATGCCAGGGCAGGCGCTAGTTCGACCTAATATCACTCTCAGCTCGAAAAATGGTGGCGGTAGCACTGATAACATCTCGCTTAGACTATTGCAACAGTGTATATGCAGGGACAAACAGGGCGGTTGTTCATAAGCTGCAGATGGTCCAGCATGCAGCAGCTATATTGGTGCTGAGATGGCATAGGAGGACATCGGCCACAGCAGCAATGAATACCCTTCACTGGCTACCGATCCTTAAGAGGGTGCTGTTTAAAGTCCTATTGATCACGTTTAGGGCTTATCATTTACGAGAGCCCAGCTACCTACTGAGAATGTTTAAACAATACTTACCCTCGCGTAATCTGAGGTCCTCAAATGCAAATCTGCTCACCATCCCCACCTTTAGGCTCAAAACCAGGGGAGGAAAAGCACTGGCGGTTTTGGGATCAAAGGCCTGGAACAAACTCCCCCTGTCTCTTCGTCAAATCACCCTTGAATCAGCCTTTAGGAAATCTCTGAAAACCTGTTTCTTTAGCCTTCCGGACACATTATGCAAAAGTTTAATCTGAGAAGTGAAAAGTCCCCCATGATTAGCAGTAAAACCCTTCTCTTGCTAGTTTTTCTCAAAGCGCAAAAGATGCTCCGTGGGGTGATAGTTGCGCTATATAAAATAACACTTACATTTACATTTAGTGCGTCAGACCCACACTGTTGGATTCCTCAAACACTAAAAAGGCATTGCTTGAGGTAGGCTACCTGGCTGAAGACAATAAAATAAACAGCTTGCACTCCTAAAACATTGAGAGGCATTCTAATGCACTGAATGGCACTGCTGGAAGAAGCTCACACTGCTGGAAGCAGAGAAGCCTGAGACTGTCTGGTCACACTATGCCTTTCAAGGTGAAATACTGATTACCATTTGGGGCACCAGTCGTCATGGAAGGACAGCACATTGTGTTGGACGGAGACCAGGTGGTCAGGCCCTGGCCAGACACGGAGACCTCACAGACCTCTAACTGGGTCATGGTCAGAGCATTTTAGCCCAGCACAGCATGGGAGACTTCATGGTGTCTGCTGTACGCTGTCCTGGCTACTTTGTTAAACGGTGGGCCAGCTCCAGCACCCCCGGGCCTGCTGGTGCTCTGACCCAGGGCATGGGTGAAGATTTTTACCCTGGCAAAGCATGAAAGCCCTTCCTGGGCTTGGGAGAGCCCCATCCTGTGCACTTTTTGTCACCGCAGGCTGTGAAATGGTACCTAGCCTCATGAGCCTGCACACCCAAGCCTGCTGGAGCTCAGACCTCTTGCCTGGTCAGAGCTTTTTACTCTACCACAACAGGGGAGCAGTCCGGGAAGTATAGAACCCCATCCTGGGCAATCCATAAGGGCTGGCTGAAGAAAATGATGGTGGTAGCGCACCCTCCTTAACATCCTAAGGTACTGAAGACAATACAAGAGAAAGGACACATGTCTTCCATCTCCCTGAATAGCACTACTGGATGAAGCTTACACTGCTGAATTCCTCCAGCATAGATAATGCACTGGTGTGGGGATGTCATGCTGCTGGAACCCTCTGCCAAAGAGCAGCTGTTGCTGTAATGGGGAATCTACCTGATATCCTAAAGGATTAAGTTGGTATAAGTAGAGGTAGATGATATTGTCCTATCTAAAGTCAAACTACTGGAGTCTCTAAGCACTGCGTTCTTACTGTTAATGGAAGCAGCATGCTCCTATTGCTGGAGTCCATTAGTGTATTGCACTGCCTCAGGAAACAGACACTCTATAAATACATGAGTTTAATACCTCTCACTGCTGAAGTCTTTTACAGCTGAGTGTCTAGCTTTCACTTGCCAAGCTGCTGTGAATGGTTAATGCCATATCCGCTGGCTGAGTTATGTTATTTTGCATTAGTGGCACTCGAGTAGTACATTCTGCCATGAATCTAGTCTTACAGCACTGTTGGCTGCCTGGTATGCCTTCACAAGGTTCAAAGGGTTACATTACAGACTGCAAAATGATAATCACAAACCTACATCCGCTTCGTCTATCTTTTTATGTGCAGAGACCCTGGCTCTCGAGTCTCCCCACATGTAAGTATATGTTTTAGCATAGTAGTATACTTGGGAGGGGATAAGGGGGCGTGACTCAAAAATAAGCAATACTTACTGTAAGAAATTGGGTTGCTGGGGCAAATCTTTCTCAAGCAACAGCCACCCTTGTCAGGGTGTACTACAAAAGTCACTAAATTACCTTGTGCTTAACCCTCTGGTAGCTTGGCAGTCAGGCTTAACTTTAAGGCAATCTGTAAAGTATTTATTCACTAAAGTGAAAACACAACACAAGAACAATCCCACACTAATGTAGAAGAATAGAGTTTAATAAATTATTCGACACCAAAATGACAAAAATCCTATCAGTAGAACTAAAGATATTCAATTTTAAAGGTTTCAGGTAAGTATAGTGCCTAAAACCACAAGGCACCACTCATGGCTATCTGGTCTTGCGAGACAAGTTGAAAGTCATAGGTTGAGGTAGACTGCATTGGAGTCTGGGCCGGATACAGGGACCAGGTTAGTCTTCCTGAAAAATGTATCTTCTAAAGTCCTGTTTGAGGAGTTCTGTTCATGGTGGATGAAGCTGTGAGGAGCAGGGATGGTCGTCGGTGTAACCAGAGGTGCAGGCCGGGTATTGTGGACAGTCATTGCTGCAGTACGAAGATCCTGTCAGGCGTCATGGACGGTCATAGCTAGAGCGTTGCAGCTGTCGATGCAGTAGCAAAGAGTCAGTTCACTGGAGCTTTGCAATGGCGGTTGGGGCAAGCAGCATGATCTTGGCACAAATGGGCCTGTTTTATGGTTGAAAATAGCTCAAAAATTCAAGATTTCTTCTTTTCTTTAAGGAAGAGCTCACCTGATGTGAGCTGACCTGATGCCACATCAAGGGTCCATGGCCTGATAGGCACCGCTTGGGTATCAGGAACTCACTGTAGCAGAGGCCAGCAGGGCTGATGCACATCCTGTTGCAACAGGCAGCTGGAGAAATTGCAGAGGGGCATCTAGAGCTTGTGCTATCCCTATAGCTTAGAACAGGGGATCAAACAGCTGATTTTCTTCAGCCTGGGATGAATGGTGTAGTCCCAGTCTTCCTTCTCAGGCAGCAGGACAGGCCTCCACTAGCAGGGTAATCCTCTGGCAGCAGGACAGTCCTTCTTCTGTAGTATCCACAGGTCCAGGAGTGTACCTTAGAGTGGGTGTGAGGGCCTCATGTTCATGCCTGCTGGCCCCTGTTAAGTGGGAGAAGCTTCAGCAGTTTTTCTCCTACAGAGGTGTCTGGAATGTCCTGCCTACCTGCCTTTCCTGCACAGCCACAAGTATGTATAGGGGCACACTAGGTTAGTGTGAAGTCCTTAGTGAGTATGTTGGCCCAGTGCCTTTGAAGTGCAAGTGTGGTAGGTGAGAGCTCTGCCACCCATCAAGGGTCATCCTGCCAACAGTCCAGACCCGCTGTTGTGTTACTCTCTGGGAGGAACACATAAAGGCCAACTTTGGCATGTGAGTCAAGCATGTGAGTCAAGAACAGGCTGTAGGCAGCAAATGGTAGGACAAGAAAACGCAAACTTTCTAAAAGTGGCAATTCCAGAATAGTGACTTTAAATAATAATTCAGACACCAAACCTGACTATTCGACCTGCTTCCAATCAAATGTTAACATTTATTAAATGTAAAAAGCAACTCAACATTATCCTATGGGAGAGGTACGCCTTACAATAGTGAAAACAAATTTGAGACTTTTCCATTACCAGGACATGTAAAACTTAAAGGTATATGTCCAAGTTTTTAAATACACTTCACCCTGCCCTATGGGCTTTTAGGTCCTATGCTAGAGGTGACTTATATGTATTGAAACGGAAGGTTTAAACCCAAAAAAAGGTTTATTTTGCCAGATCAAATTGCAGTTTAAAATTGCTCACAGGCTGCAATGGCAAACCTGAGACATGTTTAAAAGGCCACTTAAGACATAATTCTTACTCGTTTTCTATGGGAGCTGGGGGTGCCTGACACATTGCCTTCTGGACATGCTTCCAGTCTACTGACTGTGGGGGCATAGCTGCGGCGGAGGTACAGTCCTATTATGCCGCATCACATCTGCTGAATATTAGCAACTGGTGGCAGACTGCTCCAAATTGCCCAACATGCTTCAGAGAAGTGGGCGATGAGGAACTCACCTCTCCTTGATCTTTACAGTAATAGAGGCTTGGACTTTCTGCCCCCGGCAGCCCAGGTGACCATTCGTGTGTGGCAATAGACTCTCTGGTGGCTGGGGTAGTGCAGAAGACTGACGTGGGAGATGTTGCTGTGGCAGGGTGTTTTTCTGCAGCAGGTGGCCGCATTGAGGGTTTTTTCAGCGATGTGACACCATAGGGATATACCTGCTAGGGGACGGTTTGGAGGGCACCATCCTTAAATCATTTCAGGAACTGCAAACTAACTACCAGCTTCATCGTAGCTAATTCTATTGATTCCTGAAGTTCTGCCACGCTGTCTCCCCCCACTTGCGTGATCTCTCAGAGTTACTGGAGTTCAGCCCGCTGGAGGGCAAATTAATAATGGGAGATAAAATCATACAAATATACCAGACCTTGGTCACAAACACCTCCACGGCATTGCTGGAATGAGGCATTGGTGGCTCCACGAAGTGCCGCTGTCTCCTCTCACCTTTGGTTGATCCAATTGAAATACGTACACCAGGCATATTATACAAGGCACCGCTTGTGGCGGATGGACAGAATTGTGTCTCCCCTATGTCTTAGGTATGGAGTGGTGTGAGGTACTTTTTTACATACTGTGTGAAGCTGTGCATTACTGGACTGCTTTTGGAGATGGCTGATTTCCTGCCTGGTGGAGGTCCTCTCTTAGGAGATCCCATTTGAGCCTAAATGTATCTTTATGCAATGCACAGTAAGGGATATGTGGGAACCAGTGCAAGAGATATTTACTATTCCTAGGACTGACCCTAGCTAAGAGGGACATTGCCAAATGGTGGAACACAACTATGCCGCCATTGGTGGGGGTTTGGCATAGAGCAATGGATCACTGTATGAGGCTAGAGGTTGTTATTTTTCAGTCAAGGGGATGCTCCCAAAACACTCCAAGATATGGTGGATTATCGCGGTATAGTCTTGGCACCTGTACAAAGTAGAATCAAATTGAATTCGATTCTGTAAGGGTATGTCTTAATACTGTGAATTGGGAAACATTAAGTTGTGCGATCGGGTGTATTGTGGGGACATGGGGAGCTCAAGGGGGTGGTTTGGGAATGTCTGTGCCTGTTTTTGCATCACCATTATCAGCAAGTATTGTCTCACACAAGTGTGTGGGGTGGTAAGTCATTGATGTATCACAAAACTGCAATTAAATTGGTGTAAAAGGGCAATTTAAGTGGGTGGCCCAATAAGGGCTGCAGGCCCACTAGTAGCATTTTATTTATAGGCCCTAGGTACATGTAGTGCCACTTTACTAGAGACTAATGAGTAAATTAAACAATTGGATATAATCCACTATTACCATGTTTAAAGGAAAGAGCACAAGTACCTTCGCACTAGGTAGTAGTGGTAGAGTGCAGAGACCCAATGCGAACCAAATCAAATTAATAAAAATAGGAGGGGTGAAGGCTAAAGTTCTGGATGTGACTTTGCAGAGAGGGTCAAATCAAACACCTACTACAGAATGTGAGGGATAAAAAGGGGTAAATAGCAGTTATGTTATGGACAAAGACCCACTGACCAATGAAAAATCTCATTGCTGTTCACAAACTGCATATCTAAGGTTACTGCAGCCACAAATGCCCTAAAAGAGTAGTAAATACTTCAAATGTGCCTTGGAGTGATCCCAGCACCACACATGACCAACCACTGTTACAACTTGCCATACAAATTAATAGAGCCCACAGACAACTATAGAAACATTTAGCCAAATAAACCAATTAGTGAAACTTTTTTTTTATCCTGGGTAATGTACTATTTGTTTTTTAGCTTTCACTGTCTCTGTCTTGGTGTCACTTATTGTAAGTTGCATGCATAATATTTGACTGAGATGATTTAAAAAAAATATATATATATGGGTGCATAAGGTAAAATGTTGTTTAATGGTTGAGCGAGAGTAAATGATTAATGTTTTTAATTTTTGTACAAGGTTTACAAAACGTGCAATACATCTGGCAATAACATAAGTGATTGTTCATAAGTCCACCTCTCTTCTGTGGTTGAAACACATTTCAACACAACCAATCACATGAGGTAGATTACATATGAAATTTACTCACACACCTAACATTTGCTGCATTCACTATGGCGCTGAGCACTAACTTGTCCATAGATTTGAAAAATAGTTATTTAGGGAGGTGGGGAGAGAGGGTTCTAACATGATTATCACCAAGAAACTCCAGGCAGAGGCTGGAGAGACAACTGGAAACAGTGAATGTGGACAGCACAAGCCAGAAAGAGGAGGTTATTGGGTCCCCTCCTGACCCTGAGGAAGACAAACCTATGGTGTTCAAAGAGCAGGCCCCCCACCATCTAGCCCAGCAACAAGCCCCTCCTTAACTCCCAAAGCCCACAATCCATCGGGCCTCCAGGTTTATTCCCTTCCCAGGTATCATCTTCTCTTCTTACTGACCCCCAGAAGAACTAGAGTCAATGAAAATGAATATCCTTAACACCCACACTACTCTTATGTAGCCCAGTCTCTTCCACTGAATATGTGCCCTTGGCTGCTCTCAAGGAGGGAAATCAGTTAGGTTCATGGAGCAATCTCTCAGGATATTCTGGACTTAGTTGGTGAGGCCTGGATACTCAGAGAGATGCTCACTGCACAGCTCTGAACTTTATGTGGCCTCAGAATCTCCTTGATAGCAGGTCTTATGTCCCCTGTGCCTCTCCAATCCACCCAATCTCCTGTTGTCCTCTGTGATCCCTGTTTCCCCTGCTACCACTCTATTCCACAATTCCTGAGAGGTGTCTCGTTGTGCCACACCCATCTATTTAACGTCTGTGTCCAACAAGAACTATAACATAGTTCTGAAGAAAACAGAAAAAGAAGATTGCATTAACGTTTGCCCCGTTCCAGGAACATGATGCCGATAAATCAATCAAATCAATCAAATAATTTGTAAAGGGCACTACATACCTGCGAGGGTTTCAAGGCAATGAAGGGAGGGGAGGAAGGGGGTGCTGTTGCTACTGGTCCAACCGCCAGATCCTGAGTTGTATCCTAAAGGATAGAAGGTCTTCGGTTTGTCGTAGGATGAGGGGGAGGGTGTTCCAGGTCTTGGCGGCGCGGTGGGAGAAATGGATTTGACTCCGGCTGTGGTTTTACGGATGCGTGGGACAGTAGCCAGGGGAGGTCTGCGGAGCGGAGTTTCCTGTTGGGTACTTAGAAGGAGAGTCGGCTGTTGAGATAGGCTGGGCCGGTCTTGTGGAGTGCCTTGTGTGCGTGGATCAGGAGGTTGAAGGAGATTCTTTTGTCGACAGGGAGCCAGTGCAGGAACCTCAGGTGGGGGGTGATGTGGTTGTGGTGCGGGACGTCGAGGATTACGCGTGCAGAGGCATTCTGGATTCTTTGCAGCCAGTTGATGAGCTTGGTCGGGGCTTTAGTGTAGAGGGCGTTTCCGTAGTCGAGTCTGCTGCTGACTCAATATATACATATATATATATATTTATATATATATATATTACCTACTGGCGGTCGCCAGTAGGTAGTTATAGTTAGGACCTAGTTTCCATAGGAAATCCTCAACATTCTATTTAGATTAACTTTGGCCCTGGTGGATGAATCTTTGCGAATTTCTCAAAGAAGATGGTTCGGTCCGCTGCGCTCCTTCCCTGAAAGTTTGGGGGCGATTGGTGAAGTGGGGGCTCAGATAAAAGGGGGGTCCCAAAACGCGTTTTCTCCATGTTATTTTCCATAGGACGTTTAGACACGGCTACAGGTCGAACGGCTGAATGGATTTATAAGAAATTTGGCAAAACTGTAGAGTCCGGCTCGCAGATTACGCTTTTTTTGGAATGGTGTAAATCCGTTCAGTAGTTGCTGAGAAAATGAAAGTTAAAGTCAATTATATATCTATACGTGCGCACGAGTGCGCGCACTCAAGCGGCTGCGCGCGAGCGGAATTTTTTTTTGCTGCGTGACGTCTGTTAACGTTCGATTCGAAGGAAATCAGGAAGTGTTGACCGCCATTTTGTCACTGCGAGTAAATATATTGTTCATTTCAAAGCGTTGGAACATGGAAAGGGGAGAAGGTAGAGATTGTTTTGCTGCGTAGGTTTTCTCAGGGTGTGCAGTAAGGTCCTTAAAGGCGAAAATATATATATATTTTTGTTTTTTAAAGTTGCGTGGTGCGCGTACTCGGGCGCGCACACCTATTTACAAGAGTGTGAAAATGGAGATAAATCAGAAGTTTGAGTGCTTTGATATAAGGTGGCTCTGAAAAGAGCCCTTGTGTTAATTGAGTTTTTTCTGCATTTATAAGTAAGTAGAGATGCAGAGCCGGATGTTTCTGCCTTCCTTCTTACTTAGTTATGGTTTTTTCACTCCCACTCCAGGCTTTTAGTCTGTGGATGGAAATCCATTAACCTAGACTCACCTATGAAAATCATACTATTGATGCTTGACTGAGGCCAAGGAGATCAGAGTGCATGTGTGTGTAAGGTGATGTACCTCTGGGGAGATGATGTTACGTTTAAACGTAGCCCCTGAGTGCTTAGTTCTGTTCTGTTCTCTGTCACTGTTGTTGATTTAGAGCCCCAAATACAAAGGCTTGTTGTTGCTTGTGAATCCCCAAGTGTATATTTGCTCATACTGATCCATAACGCCCCGGCGTATCCATGTCGTAGGCCGCAAGAGTGGGCGAAACTCAGCTGGCCGAGCAAGACTTGGGTAGGGGGCAGGAGCCAAGAGGAAACAAGGAGGGGTTTTCATCATTTGGGACAAAAAGTATTTCTAAACCAATGAAAAGTTTTAATAACAAGTCACATGACCTGTTATGCTTACGTTACGCGCTCCGCGCCGCGCCCCGGATTGCTTCCGGGAAGCTGCGCTTCGCGCCTCGCGCACCGGAGCACTTCCGGGTGCGCTAACGCGGCGTGTCATATGACGCATTATGCAACAACGCGATACGTCGTTGGGGCTCCACCGGAACTGATTGAATTGGTAGTCTACAGTGTTTCTGGAAGTTTCATGAGAGCACCCCGTGGCTACGTCGTGGCCATTCTGCGAGCAATCATGGCAGAAGCTCCCTACCGGAACTCTGCGGGAGTCGGGGGCCCCGGTGACTCTTGTAGAATCTTCAAGGCTGATGAGACGCTTTTGGGAATGGGGCCCATGCCGTAGCAGTCAAGCGTCCGAGTTCCAGGGTTGTCCAGAGCCATCCTTGCAGGCCAGGCCCAAGTCTGTGGAGCCGACCGCCATTTCCTGAGCTCCGTGGCAGCCGCCTGTCGCTGTACCGCAAGAGTGGGTGCAATTCAGCCGGATGGCGGGTGAGACGCTGTAATAGCAAGAGCAGGCGTAATTCAGCTGGCCGAGCGAGGCAATGTGCCGCAGGAGCGGGCGCAACTCATCTTGTCGAGTGAAGCGCTGGAGTGTAGCTGAGAAACCTCCAGCTGGGGAGGTGGGGGAGGCTCGATCGCGCCGCCTCTCCCTTCCAGTGCACCCCACGCCGTCTCCTGGCGCAGGTATATGTGATGGTTGGACCAGGGCACCGCAGGACGTGTCTTTAGGTCAAACCCTCAACTATGGCACCCAACATCCAGGACTTATGCCATTTGTGGAAGGTAGTGACATCGAAGCATCTCAGGGACCTTCCTACAGCCTCTGCGTTCCTTCTTACCTAGTTATGGTTTTTTCACTCCCACTCCAGGCTTTTAGTCTGTGGATGGCAAACTATGAACCTACACTCACCTATGAAAATCTTACTATTGATGCTTGACTGAGGACAAGGAGATCAGTGAAGCGCTGGGGTGTAGCTGAGAAACCTCCACCTGGGGAGGTGGGGGAGGCTCGTTCGCGCCGCCTCTCTCTTCCAGTGCACCCCACGCCGTCTCCCTGGCGCAGGTATATGTAATGGTTGGACCAGGGCACCGCAGGACGTGTCTTTAGGGGTGTAGCTGAGAAACCTCCACCTGGGGAGGTGGGGGAGGCTTGTTCGCGCCACCTTTCCCTTCCAGTGCACCCCACGCCGTCTCCTGGCGGAGGTATATGTGATGGTTGGACCAGGGACCGCAGGGCGTGTCTTTAGGTCAAACCCTCAACTATGGCACCCAACATCCAGGACTTATGCAATTTGTGGAAAGTAGTGACATCGAAGCATCTCAGGGACCAAGCATATCCAGAGTACTCCCCGGGGTATTTGCACAAAGGTCCTCCACCCCTAGGCCGCCAGCTATGCTACCTTGACAGGAACAGTGTCATGCATTTGGATCGATGTTGCAGCAGGCTGCCATGTAAATAGTTATTTAATGAAACGTTTTACCCTGTTACTTTGTTGGTGTGTTGTGTATATTTATAATATTTGCATAGGGTTTGTCGTTATTTTGGGCGGGGTGGGCGGCGGAGCAAATTCACTGAAAAAACCATAGGTTATAGACCATATATAGTTAGGAATTAGCATTTACAAAACCTTGAAAATTCACTGAAAAAACCATAGGTTATAGACCATATATAGTTAAATATCTCAAGTCCATCTCTGCACTCGATGGAGATACAGGTCGTCGATCAGAAGATGTGCTGGCCACCTCTGATGGTAATAGCGTGGCCAGGGCTCTTGTCGATGCCTGTGCGAATTCCACAGGGTGCACTTGTTTGACATGCCGCACCATGGTATGTATGGAAAAGGAATATTTTTTTCTTGGATTTCCTCTTGAGAGAACCGAATTGCATATCGTGCAGGTAACTTTTGGCGCATTCACTTTCTTTTGTTCTTCAGGATAAGTGAAAAATTGCCAGATGAAAGATACTTTTTTTCTTCTTAAAGGTAGTCGATCATTTCCTTCAGATTCGGAAGATGAATGCGGGGCGGCAGCCATTTCAGCAAAGTCTTCCGAAGGGTGTTGAACGTTGTTCTCTTTTGAGAGTAGAAAAGATAGTGAGAGAAGTGGGTGGAGTGCTCCGTGTAAATTGCAGAATAGAAACTACTAAGAACCAATTGGAAGTGTTGTTTTCAAGTCACATGACTTCACATGCGCGTCTCGGGACGTGTAGGCGGTGACAGTATCTGGTCACGTAGGCCATTTGGAAGTAGCGGTCTAATTCAGCGAAGTTTCAAAACGTGAAAAGGAGTAAATCCAAACACATCCGGATTTAATATATCTTCTGAGCTCAATTCAAGCACACAATTGTTAAAGTATAAAACCTTTTATATTTTTTTTAAAAATACCAAGGTGTGTACATTCGGTCACGCACGAAAGTTTAAAAAGACATTCGGCTCCATTTAATGTAAATTTTCATAATAATAAAAAAGAAGCCTAGGTTTAGTGTCTTTGACGTAGTATAAGTTCTTTGATGAGTCTATGAAGAAATTCAATAAGTTCAGATTGCAAAGTTTTCACGAAATATATAGGCGGGTGCGCGCAGTCGCATGAGTGATGTAATATGTGACGTCATCAGCAGTGCATTACACGCGCAAGTTATAGTGAGTCCAACTAACTATAACGTGGAATTTCATTGGTTTTATATCAGTAAAATTTCCACCTAACTACAACTGGTGTCAAACCTATGTTTTTTTCAGTGAATTTCATAGGTTTTGTAAATGCTTCTTCCTAACTATAACGTGTGTAAAACCTATGTTTTTTTCAGTGAATATATATATATATATATATATATATATATATTCACTGAAAAAACATAGGTTTCAGGCCATATATAGTTAGGAATTAGCTTTTAGAAAACCTTTGAAATTCACTCAAAAAACTATAAGTTTTAGGGGTGTTATAGTTAGCTGGACTTTTCACTCATACAAAACCATTGAAATTGCTCCTATATAGTTAGTTGTACTAACTATTTTTCGCGCACCCGCAATCCACTGCTGATGATGTCACATATTACATCATTCATGACATGGTCAGTGACATCACTAATGACATCTCAAATGACATCAATGATGACATCACTGATGACATCATCCAGTGAATGTGGTTTGCTTTGTTATTTAAATATGCATTATATATATAGCAATTTGCATTGAAGTATGAGTGGATATATAAAAATAAACATTTGGATGGAGGACTTTAACAATGTATAGTGTCTCACAAAATATAGTGGATAGTGACTAAACTGTGTGAATATCTGTATCACTTTGTCAGTTGTTGTGTAAACTGGTTCTCCAGTTAGTTACAAGCTATGTGAAAGTCTATATTAGTTATTGATTAGTTAATTGAGTATCTGTATGGGAGAGTGAATGTGTGTGTGGTTCGGTGGAGGGTGTGTGACTGCCCAAAGATGTGTGAATAGTTGATTCAGTAGATATATGAAGTTAAAACTACATGTTCTAACAGTTGTTTGGATGAGTGAATATCTTTATGGGTGTGGTGATGAGCAAATATATTTCTCAATGGTACATGTCCAACAAACTAGAAAAATAAAAAACAGTGTATGTGTCAGTTGTTGTATATAAATAAGTATACATAAGACTTAATGATTGTGTGAGTGACGGTATGGATAACTGTATACTTGTAATAACGATTTTATAATATACTAAATTTGACTTACTATCTAAATGAATAGATGAAGTGGTGTTTGTATAAGTGTGTAACTAACTAAGTATATAAGTATGATCCATTGTTTGCATAAGTGAGTAGGATAACTTCATATGTGAATAGGTAGTGTGCTGGTGTGTAATGTCAATATAGGTGTATAAGTATTTTTGATAGTGTTCTATTTTTCATTGACAGCATGTATGAGTGAATCTACAGGTAAGTGATTAGATGTGTGTATACAACTAGGAATCAATGAGTGGGTTTTTAAATACTTGTATTGCTGTGTCAATGGATTCAAATATGATACTCTGTATTTTACAAAGAGTGATGAAAGATTTTACTAGTGTATGAAAAGGTGTATGTGAATGTCATGTGGATGATGTCATCAGTGATGTCATCATTGATGTCATTTGAGATGTCATCAGTGATGTCACTGACCATGTCATGAATGATGTAATGTGTGACATCATCAGCAGTGGATTGCGGGTGCGCAAAATATGGTTATTACAACTAACTATATAGGAGCAATTTCAATGGTTTTGTATGAGTTAAATGTCCAGGTAACTATAACACCCCTAAAACTTATAGTTTTTTGAGTGAATTTCAAAGGTTTTTTAAAAGCTAATACCTAACTATATAAGGCCTGAAACCTATGAGAAGAGGTGTGGCGCCGCGGCCAGGGCGACTGACGCTGGAATCTGGGGACCACGGTTCGATCCCCGGCTCCGGCGGCAGGTTAGCCCAGCACCATGTGACTCTGGGCAATAGCTCGCTTAATCTTCCCGACGGCCCCCCAGCGCCTAGAGACCCTTACGGGTGATTGTGCGCTTTACAAATGTGGACTTTACTTTACTTTACTATGGTTTTTTCAGTGAATTTGCAAGGTTTTTAAAGTGCTAATTCCTAACCATATAAGGCCTGAAACCTATGGTTTTTTCAGTGAATTTGCAAGGTTTTTAAAATGCTAATTCCTAACTATATAAGGCCTGAAACCTATGGTTTTTTTCAGTGAATTTGCAAGATTTTTTAAATGCTAATTCCTAACTATATAATGCCTGAAACTTATGTTTTTTTTAGTGAATTTGCAAGGTTTTTTAAATGCTAATTCCTAACTATATAAGGCCTGAAACCTATGGTTTTTTCATTGAATTTCAACGGTTTTTTAAATGACAATTTTTAAATGTATTAATTTGTTTTTTTTTATACTGATTTACAAAATTTTTGCAGGCAGGTGTTCAGAGGGCACGCCCCCTTCTTACAACACTCTGCAGCGCAACCCCTGGCACGTTTGCAGAGGAGGAACTAATTCCCCTTGCATACTGGGGGTCCCTGGGGGGCAACTAGCCCACCAGGAGCCTCCAGTATAAGCCAGGGGGCTGCATTGCAGAGAGGTGTAATGAGGCCACACCCTTTTTTACACCTCTCTGCAACGCAGCCCCCGGGCGTGTTTTCAGAGGGGGAACTAATTCCCCTTGCATACTGGGGGTCCCTGGGGGCCAACTAGCCCACCTGGAACCTGCAGTATGCGCCAGGTGGCTGCATTGCAGAGAGGTGTAATGAGGCCACACTCTTTTTTACACCTCTCAGCAGCGCAACCCCTGGCGTGTTTGCAGAGTAGGAACTAATTCCCCTTGCACACTGGGGGTCCCCGGGGGCCAACTAGCCCAACAGGAGCCTCCAGTATGCGCCAAGGGGCTACGTTGCTTTGCCCCAGGGGCGGCAATCCCCGGGGAAGTGTGGGGGGGATTGTGGACCCCCCCCACTTCTTTATCACTATGCCCCCGCGATTTGGTCCACCCGTGAGGTAATTTTTTAAAAACATAGACCAGGTTTAAAAAAAAAAATGTGGTCCTTTTTTGTCCTTGTGGGACCACCTGGGCAGGCCTAGGGTGTCAGGGTGTATCTACCCTGCCCCCTTTTTGTGTTCTTCACGTTTGTTTTTTTGCTTTCTTTTGCCTTTGTCTATCGAGCACAAGATGGATGCCAACACTTCCTGGTTAGAAGTGTTGACAGCCAATGAGAATGCAGCTTTCTCGGGAAGGCATGCTGATTGGCTGCCACTGTCTGTCAACACTAGCACAAGATGGATGCTAACACCCCCTGGTTAGAAGTGTTGACAGCCAATGAGCATGCAGCTTTCTCGGGAAGTCATGCTGATTGGCTGCCACTGTCTGTCAACACTCCTAACCAGGAAGTGTTGGCAGCCATCTTGTGCCTCGGTAGAACGAAGGCACAAGAAAACAGTGAAACAAAGGTGCAAAACACGCCAAGGGAGCAGGGTAGAAGCACCCTGACCCCCTAGGCCTGCTCAGGGGGTCCCACAAGGAATCGCGATATTCCGAACGATTGAAAATGACTTTTCTTAAGAAACATTTGGATTTGGATTATCATGTCCTATACTTTGGAATTTTTAAAAGACTGACTTTGAGGGTGCTATAAATTACTCAAGTCTGCCCGAATTGTGTGGGTAAAATTGATACCTAGTCACTTTGAATAAGAATGTACTTACGTCTCGTCTAACATTTGGAAGAAATATCTAGTTATATGACAACAGGATACCGACATAACTTGAAGGAAATAAGAACGCCCTGAAGAAGTTCTGTTGAACAGAACGAAACGCGTCGGCTGGCTGTGGTACATAAACTTAAGGAAAATAAAAGCATTTGAATATACACCAAGATTCAGCGCTTCGATAAGGACTCTAAGTGATATGATTTGATTGGACTTGTTGTGCACGTGGTGCTGTGCCAAACTTTGGAATATTCTCCACTACTCTCTACTACTCACTCTCTAATACTCACTCTCTACTACTCATTCTCTACTACTCTCTACTACTCTCTCTCTACTACTCATTACCTACTGCTCACTATCTACTACTCCTCACTCTCTACTACTCTCTACTCTCTACTACTCACTCTCTACTACTCTCTCTCTACTACTCACTCTCTACTACTCTCTCTACTACTCTCTACTACTCACTCTTTACTACTCACTCTACTACTCACTTTCTACTACTCACTCTCTACTACTCTCTCTCTACTATTCTCTACTACTCACTCTACTACTCACTCTCTACTACTCTCTACTATTCTCTCTCTCTGCTACTCACTCTCTACTACTCACTCTCTACTACTCACTCTCTACTACTCTCTACTACTCACTCTTTACTACTCTCTACTACTCACTCTCTACTGCTCTCTACTACTCACTCTACTACTCACTCTCTACTACTCTTTACTACTCACTCTCTACTACTCTCTACTACTCACTCTACTACTCTCTACTACTCACTCTCTGCTACTCTCTCTACTGCTCTCTACTACTCTCTACTACTCACTCTCTACTCTCTATTACTCACGCTCTACCTCTCTCTACTAGTCTCTACCTCTCTACCTCTACCTCTCTACCTCTCTACCTCTACCTCTCTACCTCTCTCTACACGCACACATATACACATATATATGCATATATATGCATATGCATTTATATATATGTATGTGTATATATATATATACACATACATATATAAACATATATAATCTGCATATATATAAATATAAATATAAATGCATGCATACATATACATATATGCATACATATACATGTTATTTACATGAAAGTTTGAAAAACACTAATAAAAGCAAAGCTAAAAAGCCACCTCATTACAAACAGAATGGCTTTAACTTAAACGAGGGTGAGATCTATTGCATTTTCAATGCTTGTTTACTTTGGTTCCATCAAGAAGGCATTCAGATGTGTCACACATTTGCCATAAATTCTGAATTTTAGCACTCTAGTTGCTCATTAGATCACTGTAGTAAAGCTACTGCTCACCAGGGAAGTCTGCTGCTGGTATTCAAAGTGAATGTTTCAGTCTGCATGTCAGAATTCTTTTAATGAAATAGAAGAAGATTTGAGAAGTCACTCAAAATGTGCCCTAATTTTTCTTTCTGAAGCACTAATCATACTTTCTATGGCAAAATGAACCCCTTCATTTTGTTCCTTTTTAAATTAAATGTTTTCAGACTTACCATTTCATTCCAATCAAGATGGCTTCAGGTGTGCCATACTTTTGTCATAAGTAAGACTGTTAGCGCTCTAGTTGTTCTTTAGAACAATCTGGGACATTCTGTCATTTGGCTATACTTGGGCTACATCTGGGTGATATTTGGGCTACATTTGGGCTCTTTTGTCTCTGGTGGCCATCTTGGGAGACTGCATGTCAGAATTTTTTAATGAAATCGAAAAGGATTTGAGAAGTCACTCAAAATGTGCCCTAAATTTTCTTTCTGCAGCACTAATCATACTTTCTATGGCAAAATGAGCCCCCTCATTTTGTTCCTTTTTAAATTAAATGTTTTCAGACTTACCACTTCATTCCAATCAAGATGGCTTCTGGTGTGTCATACGTTTGTCATAAGTAAGACTGTTAGCGCTCTAGTTGTTCTTTATAACACTCTGGGAAGCTGCAGTAGAACACAAAGGAATCAACTGTCAGTCTCTGCTCTTGTTGGATGTTCATGTTTTACTGAGAATGTCAGACTTCATTCTCACATGACTGAGAAAGATAATGTGAATTTACAGAAAATATGCTTTCAGTTTAGCTTATAGATCCACTTCCAAAACACTGTGGGAAAAGCATGAGATAATAGTTTTCTTTCAAACATGATTCATGATATCCCAGCAGAAGGCTTTTTCACATGGTAAAATCACCTTAGAATCCACCACAATTCTTAAAATTAGTTTGGTACTATCAACAAATGATTTATAATGTAACTAAAGTCTTAAAACCTTCTATTAACTGCAATGCTTTTTAATGAGGTGCTATCATGTATATTGGTGCCAAGATGGCTGCCCACAGTTTCTGGTTTGGAGTGTTGAGAGACAGTTGACAGCCAATCAGCATGCAGCTCGTGCTCGTAAAGTTAAGCTTACAGTAAGCTTACACGTAAGACGCTATAGATATATATATTTTTTCTCTTTTGATTTTCTCAGGAACTAGTGGAGGGATTTTCACCAAATATAGAAAAGGCACTTCTGCGTACCAGTCCCTACAATTTTGCCAAGTTTGGTGTAATTCCGTTCAGCGGTTCGGGCTGTAGCCTTGTCAGAACGTCCTATGGAAATTAACATGGGGAAAACACGTTTTGGGACCCCCCTTTTTACTCACGAGGGGGGGACGCGTCGTGAAAATGTTTTTTAACTGGATGGTGACATCCCCATGTCTGCAATCAAAATGGATGACGGGGCATATTAATTGAAGGCACCCCATTGGGGTACAGGAGCTGAGCATAGTGCGACAGCAACATAAGGGCTCATATAGAATAGCGTTCTGGGCACATATGCAGGAGTAAACCATGAGCATTTTTCGATGTTGGGGGGACGCGAACGCTTCATTGATTGTGTTTTCCCCCTCTTTGTAGACACTGACCAGAAGGTGGTTCATGGAACCCACTCTAAGTTAGAGGGTCCAACTATCCCTTATTCTTCTACGGGGGCCCGGTAGGCGTGAGTTCAGAAAGCCACCTGGTAATGTATGAATGATATATAGGATGCTGCGTGCGCAGTTGCTGTTGGGTGTTCCCAGAGAGACACAGTGAGTAAATGTTTGTATGTGTGTTTTTATCCCGTGCACAACCACAGGTACAATAAATGGAGAATCAAGACGTGCAGAATTCACGCTGACCCAAAACCCTGATGAAATTGCCGGTAAAGGAAACTTGGCGATGAAACATGTTTTTTTTTAAATAAAGCGGGCACACAGCACGGAATAAAGTTGGATTAGCCAGTGTAGCTTAGCTCTTTTTATGGTGGTGGGACCAGATCTTAAACGTATGAGTTTGGCATACCACAGTGGGTCACTTACACATAAACACACACATGTTTTTCTTTTTCTGCACTGTTTATATCCCCGTTGTGTTATCGGTTGGCAGATGCTGATGATGAGAACATGAGGATACAGGCGAGTACCAGCCTGTAAAATCCTCCCCGGGTGTTGCTCCCGTGAGGCTCTGCCAACTTCCCTCCCCCCTTTTTTTGAAGGTTTCACCCTCTTAGAAAGGTATAGTGAGGTGTGGGATTGAGTACACGGGGACCACGCACACATATTACTTGTTTTATCTTTTTTACCTTCAAAGTTGTGACTTTATTTAGCACATGCAGACAGAATGTTGTATAATACCCTCTGTTGAACAGATACAGGCATAGCAAGTAGGGGTCTACGATTCCATACTGCATGAGGGCAGGCCATTGTTTGTTTAATATGAACCAATTGGTCCTTGAGATTTTTTGCCCTTCGATAAGTGATAGTTGGGTGATTTGCCATTAGGCTTCCAACAGTACTGTCAAGTTTTTAAATTTTCCAATTCTTTCTCAAGATTTTTCCAATTTAGCTGTTCAGCTTCTTTTTAAAAAACAAATAAATATATCAAAAAGAAGCAAATGCTGGTCATAAGACAATGAAATATTGAAATCCACGCTTTCCTGTACTTCAGAGCAGGTTCAGGAAAGTTGCCATCTTGTGGTTGTATACAGTACCGGCACAACAAATGTTGAAAATTAGCCAATGAAGGCGAGTCAGTGTAAAGTTAGAATCGAGCACCGGATAAAGTTATAACAACTGCAACAAAAGAAAGAAAGAGAGAAAAGGGAAAATAAAGCGTTGCGCACACACCAAAAAAAAGCGGGAGGAAGGCAACAAACTTGCAAAATCAAAGATATTGGACAAATGTGAAAAACTAATTGTAATTATTGACATTTATGGATGTATGACGTTATAACGCATGCATTTACAACGCATGGCATCACAACGCAACTTTTACATCGCAGGTGCCATTACAACGCATGGCATTACAACGCAGGTATTTACAACGCAGGGGCTATTACAACGCATGCCATTACAACGTAAGTATAGGTAAGTATATAATTTAAATTACAAATGTAAATAATTCTAAATTAATTAATTTAATTTAATTTAATTAATTTAATATAAATGTAATTTTACTTTATTTTTACCCTGTACCCTTTTACCCAAAAACCCATAACTGACCCTGAACCCTAAAAATATCCCTTTACCCCAAAACTGAAAACTGACCCTGAACCCTAAAAATACCCCTTTACCCAAAAACCCAAAACTGACCCTGAACCCTAAAAATGCCCCTTTACCCAAAAACTGAAAACTGACCCTGAACCCTAAAAATACCCCTTTACCCAAAAACTGAAAACTGACCCTGAACCCTAAAAATACCCCTTTACCCAAAAACTGAAAACTGACCCTGAACCCTAAAAATACCCCTTTACCCAAAAACCCATAACTGACCCTGAACCCTAAAAATACCCCTTTACCCAAAAACTGAAAACTGACCCTGAACCCTAAAAATACCCCTTTACCCAAAAACTGAAAACTGACCCTGAACCCTAAAAATACCCCTTTACCCAAAAACTGAAAACTGACCCTGAACCCTAAAAATACCCCTTTACCCAAAAACTGAAAACTGACCCTGAACCCTAAAAATACCCCTTTATCCAAAAACTGAAAACTGACCCTGAACCCTAAAAATACCCCTTTACCCAAAAACTGAAAACTGACCCTGAACCCTAAAAATACCCCTTTACTCAAAAACTGAAAACTGACCCTGAACCCTAAAAATACCCCTTTACCCAAAAACTGAAAACTGACCCTGAACCCTAAAAATACCCCTTTACCCAAAAACTGAAAACTGACCCTGAACCCTAAAAATACCCCTTTATCCAAAAACTGAAAACTGACCCTGAACCCTAAAAATACCCCTTTACCCAAAAACTGAAAACTGACCCTGAACCCTAAAAATACCCCTTTACTCAAAAACTGAAAACTGACCCTGAACCCTAAAAATACCCCTTTACCCAAAAACTGAAAACTGACCCTGAACCCTAAAAATACCCCTTTACTCAAAAACTGAAAACTGACCCTGAACCCTAAAAATACCCCTTTACCCAAAAACCCATAACTGACCCTGAACCCTAAAAATACCCCTTTACCAAAAAACCCAAAACTGACCCTTAACCCAAAAAATAGCCCATAAAAAAAAAACATTTAATAATTTAAATATAATTATATACTTACCAATACTTACGTTGTAATGGTATGCGTTGTAATAGCACCTGCGTTGTAAATACCTGCGTTGTAAATACCTGCGTTGTAATGGTTTTTGCGTTGTAAAAGTTTCGTTGTAATGGTAGTGCGTTGTAAAAGTTGCGATGTAATGGTTGTTTCCCGACATTTATAGATGTGCTTAATTATATATTTTTGAACCAGCATTGTTTATACATATACTTTCTCTTTGACTGACAATTATGGTGACTGCATGTCCCACAATTCACCATGTGTAGTAATCAGAAGGAACAGGAAATGATGTAATGATTTTGTAATTACACAAAAAAATAATTCCGCTTTTGAAAGCAAACTAACTGTGATCAAGGTATATGCTATACCAAAACGCGTAGGTTGCTTGCCTGTTTCTTTGTGAAAAAATCAGATTGAAGAATAAACCATCACTGCTGTGAAAACTTACCTGCAAGAGTGCGACCTTATTTGTTCTGCTGGAAACAAACAAACGGAGAGTAAATAGGAAACGGCAGTGGTTCTGCCGTGAGGTCTCGCACCTAAGCGAGCACCAAGCAATCCACAACTTTTGAACCGCAAAATGAAGGATAGATATATATATATTCACTGAAAAAACCATAAGTTTCTGACAAATTATAGTTAGGAATTAGCATTTAAAAAAACCTTAGAAATTCACTGAAAAAACCATAGGTTTCAGGGGTGTTACAGTTAGCTGGACATTTCACTCATATAAAAACATTGAAATTCCTCTGTTATAGGTAGTTGTACTAACTAAAACTTGCGCGCCCGCAATCCACTGCTAATGATGTCACATATTACATCATTCATGACATGGTCAGTGACATCACTGATGACATCACTGATGACATCTCAAATGACATTTGGATAAGAATCAAATGCGTGCTGAGTGTGCGCATCCTACGCGCAACCTACGCGCACCCCATGTGATTTCAAAAACAGAGATTTGATTGGTTCATTACACTTCCTATTGAAACTATTGAACAACCCCACTCATTTTAATCACTCCTATTAGAACTTTTCTTAAGGAAAGACCTCCTGAGAAGATCTGATGCTCTTTCTTTTTTGGAGAAGAGATTCATTTGAAGATACTATGACTGCTAATCCACCATTATCCTCTGATTCGGAGCACTCATCAGAGCACGAATTTGTTCCTGAACCTCCACTAAAGAAAAAATATAGCAGCATTGTCTGGAAATGTTCACCTTTCCACCAGGCTTTAAAAAGGTGAATGCAACAAAAGTTACTTGCCGTATATGCAAGGAAGTGCTTTCAAGGGGAGTCCCCAACAAAAAGTGTTCTTGCGGAACTGCAAGTATGCAGAAGCACTTGCAATCTAAGCATCCGGTCAACTTAGCAAGGGAGGAGTTAAGGAGATTGAGAAAGGCTCCTCCTGCTTCATCAGAAGGCCCGACTACGAGTGGAGCAACACCATCAACCTCTACTGCACACCCTGATATTCGTCCCCAATTAGGGAAACTTAGAATAAACTGTGTAACATGTGGACGACTGATGGCATATAGAGAGCAGTCGGTGGATCTGGTGTGTTGAACTGTTGACCACCACCATTGTTAGATTTCTTTTCTCCTCTCCTCCCAGTTTTTAGTTCTCTTTTCCCAGTTCTCATTTTGCCCCTGTTTTAAAAAAACAAAAAAAATACAAAATCGTCGAAACCCCCCCCCCCCAAAAAAACAACAAAAAGAAAAAAAAATGTATTTTCAGAACTAACTACACTGGTTAAAGAAAGATCTAAACTAGTATGCTAGTGTGTGAAAGTTAAGATGAATGTATGTGTAGTGCATAATTGACTGTAAAAATGCATTTCTGATGTGTGGTGAATGCATAAGTTCAGAATTATGAGGAAGTGCTGCAGCATGATACTGTAAACTGTTTAACTACAGCGTGCTGTGGTACTTCCGAAGAAGAGGGATGTAACATATGTACATAAATATGTTGCAACTCTGTGCTTCGCTCTGCACAGCTGCACAAACTGAAGCCATGAGGTGAGACAGCCACCCTTGCACCATGGTGCAAGGATGTCCGTATCATGTGGAGATTGATTTTGTGCAAGAAGGGACACTTTCCTGCACACAAAAAATCAGTAAAGGCATTTTTCTCCTTTAATATATGTCGTGCATTGCAGCATGTAGTAAAAGTGAAAAACTGAGGAGAAGTGAAAACAATTTTCCTCGTTTTGCTTTGCTACATCAATAGGAGGATGGTGTATCATTCACAAACATGTCCAGATTTATGATTTCTGATAAATCTGGAGATATGTCTTGTTCTATGAGTGTCCTGTGCAAACACGCACAGCAAAACATATAGAAAACATTTTCACGCAAAGTACTGTGTATGATGAGATTATATTTACATGGAAAAGGAAAGGTATACAGAATGCCTTTTCCTCACCTTGTAAATAAGAAACAGAGTTAATGGCTAGGCCAATTGTTATTATAGGAGTAAATTTGTGTACTGATAACAAGTCAAGTCAAAAAATATGTTTATTTAGATCGTAATCTTTAAAAAAAATACATAACAATTAATTATTGAGTTAAAATATTTCCCAACAGTCACTCATGCAGAATTGTAATTAAAATCTTGTTCCTTTGATTATAAAATGATCTTCCCCTAGACATATGACATTTAATGTTGGGTGTTCATACAATTGATTCCTCCATTTGATTCTTATCCTATTAAAATTAATGAAACCGGCTATCTCTAGACAAGATTCGGTTTAAAATTCTAAAATCTATTTCTCACTTGTTATAAAACTCTGTACTACCTTTATGAATTTCCATAGGGCAATTGCAATGTCAATACTTGGTAATTCTGTGATCAGCTCAATTGCTTGCCCCCTAGTTCTTATATCATATTTTACAAATATTGGGCGCAGCCAAAGTTTGCGCTGATCTAAAATGTTTATACAGTCCAGCAAAAAGTGCACGGAATCCCCTTTTGTACCCAGCTTGCATTTGCAACGCCCATTAAGGTCCAACATTTTGGTTTTAGATTCTTTATTTAATAACCATGGGTTAATCCCAATACGTAACCTTAGGATCTCTTGCCTAAACCACGGGTTTGGCAGGAAATCCAGGTAGGGGAACCAGTTTTCCTTTACCCATGCATTTTTCATGAATTCAACCAATATTTTCTTACCAAGGTATTCCCTATCCATACTTCTAGTAGCAGCTTGTCCATTGAACTTTAGCTCATTTTTTGAACACTCTACTGTTAGGGAATCACGGCATATATCCACTTTCATATTTTCGCAGGCCTGTACCATTCTCTTCTTGCACATTTTTGCCCATTTTAAATTACTTGTATCTCTTTCCGACACCATTGTGCAACTTTTTGTTCATTTTTGAGGCGTTTCCAAAATCTAATCACTGCAACCTGTGACTGTACTCCCCAAGCTGTTGTCCCCAGTTCTGTTCTTATTGCTTGCACCATTGCTGATGGGGGCAGGGATAAAAGGTTTTTCAAGCATTTTCCTTCCTCTAGGTCCCAGTCTCCCTTACCGCTCAAATAAAGGATTTCTGCTCCATAGAGTACTTGTGGTGTGATCATTGCATTGAAAGCTTTTAACAGTGGTCGATGTGACTTATCCCCATAGTCACGGTTGAACATTTTTAGACCGGCGATTGAAGTTTGTGCCTTTGCTTTTTGGGCTTCTAGGTGTGTTTGCCAATTTAATCTTTTGTCAAACCACACGCCTAGGTAGCGGTATTCGTTAACAGATTCTAATTTAAGATCCCCTAAAACCCAATTAAACTTAATCGCTTTTTTCCCAAAGCACAGGATTTTTGTCTTGTATAAATTTACTGTTAAAAATGTCTTTATACAATATCCGTTAAAAGAGTTCAACTTCCTTTGAAGAACAATTTCTGTTTGATCCACTATTACGAGGTCATCTGCATATAACAGACCTTTTTGCCATTCATTCTTGAGCTGGCACTACCCTTCACTTCAAGCCACTCTGGTAATTCCGATAGAAATATGGAGAATAGCTGGGGGGCCAGTACGCAGCCTTGTCTCAAACCGTTTTCGATAGGTATTTTTGGCGTCAATGACCCCTCGGTATCCCTAATTACTTGAGCCCAGTTGGCACGGTGCAATTCTTTTAATATCGTCAACAGGTCTCTTGGGATATTTTTATTAATTAATGTTTCCCAGAGGCAGCCCCTATCCACAGAGTCAAATGCGGCTCGGAAGTCCACGAAGCAGCAGCAGAGTTTTCCGTTCTGCTCCATCGACTTCCTTGCCATTGCCCATAGAGAGAAGCAGTGGTCTATTGTGGAGTGTCCCTCTCTGAACCCTCCCTGTTCAATGGGTACTATTGAGTTCTCCTCAACCCAGTCATTTAATCTATTTAAGACTAGTTTTGAGAATACCTTTTCCCCTATATCCAGGAGGTTTATCAGTCTATAGTTTTGGGGTTCCCCGGTACCGCCCTTTTTGTGGATAGGTCTAATTATTGCGCCCTTCCAATTTGATGGCATTTTTCCTTCTGTTAGAATTACTTGGAAGAGGTGAGAAAGGAATCTTGCCCACCATTTTGTTTGGGACTTTAGTATTATCGCTGGGAGATTATCTGGCCCTGCGGCCCGGGTTAGATTCAGCTTCTTGATTGTTTCTTCTACATGGTCTTCAGTAAAATCTGATTTGAATTCTTCTGAGATTTCCTGCCAACCGGGGGGTACTGTAATTCCTGAGACTAATCTAGCTCCATACAGTTCCCTTAGGTATTTATCCCAGGCTACCTCACTTACGACGCAGATCATTTCTCCGGCTGGGGGGGGACGATGCTGATTTTATCAATTTCCAAAATTGTCTCAAGTTCTTATCCTCAATTGATTCTAGCAG